>NC_088794.1:25214496-25851241 GCF_011386835.1 Chrysemys picta bellii | reverse complement strand
TGGGATGCACAACACTGAGAATGCCACACTCAGGGCAGACTGCAAGAATCAGGGCAATTCTATGATTAGGTTAATCAAGCCAGTAACAAAAGAGCTTCTGCAGTACAACCCTGGTTAGCCAGAAGCCAAACAGTCCAAAACAAACAGGTCTAATATAGGGAGAGGTTACTGAAAACCCAGTTCTCCATATGTGAGGTTCTTACTGATCCCAGAGGATCAGACACTTACCCCCAGGTCAATCTGGATTTCAAGTCTTACCCAAATACCACCCTGTCAGCCAATCCTTAGTAATCTATGTAAAGATTTATTACTAAAAAGAAGAGAGTGATAAATGGTTAATAGATCATATCCATACAAATGATTGCACAGTCCCCTTCTATCAGGTTTGTAGCAATGATGAACTAGACTGCTGGCTTGCAAAAGTCACTCTGGTAACTTCCAAAAGATTGGAAGGTCCTTAGTCCATAGTTCAAGATGCTCCTTTTTGTATAAATCCACAGTCCATAGAATCAGAGCAGGAAAGAGGCAAAATAGAGATGTCTCAGGGGTCTTTTATATCCTTTGCTATGTGCTTGGAAATGTATTGTCCCAAACAAAGCCCCCAGTCCCTGTATGTGGAAAGTTACTGGCCCAAGATAGAGTCCAGGGTTACATGAGCATATCACCAGCCTCTCCATGTTTTGCTGAATCACTGGGGGTGGCCATTGGCTCCTCGCTGGCTGAGGAAGATCTACTGGGCGGATGAGATTCTCCAATGACCCATTGTGAGAGTAGAGTGCCTTTAATGGGCCATCAAGACATAACTGTCTAGCCCTGACTTAAATCTATCGGGGGGAGGTGTCAACCAGGAATACAACATGTGTTTAAAATACAAGTACATGGCCAATATCCATAACTTCAGATACAAAGATGATATATGCATATAAACAAGGTAATCATACTTAGCCATTCATAACTTTTCTAACATGACATACACAATTACTTGGTACAAGGTTTATGTTAACAGTGATATAAACAGTCACCTTTCTTATACACAGCATCACACTGTGCTTCGTTGACAATAAACGTGGCAGAGCACCTTCTCCACTGAATGGCGTCTGTGGTCTTTCTGGCTATTACTATCGAGGTCTGCTGTGTCAGCTACCTGCGCAGAGCTGGGACAGCACACCGAGAGAACACACACACACAAGCCAACCGACAACACCCTCACTTTAGCTGTAGCCAGGAAATGAGATGCTATGGGTTACCTCGCCCCCGGGGTCCCCTCCACCAAGGGCTTACTCCAAGATAGACCCCTTATTAGTCCTCTTCTGCATGGGACAGGGTGTATCCAGTTTTAAGAAGAGCCTCATTGCAGTGTCCAGCAGTGGAGTGAGTGAATGTAGAGGCCTGGATTTCCATTACCCAGGATAAAGGGGAAGTTGTGGAGGCTGAAGATTGAAACCAGGCTTTCGTCAGCAGGAAGAGAGACTGACACCCAGTCCCCCACTGGTCTCTGCTCTCACCTCCATGGTGGCCCCGCTTGCCGATAGCAGATATTCTAGTTAGAATCTATCTGGCCCAACAGCTGTCATGGCACAGCCAGGCCCCAGCGTCAGCTTCCTGGAAGTGAGGGTCACACGCCGTTCCCAAAGAGATCCGCCAGCACCGTGATCTGAAGTCATGAGCTGCACACACCACCGACACTGCAGACAGGGCGTACAGGGATTAACAGACTCACAGCCACAGCATCCTCCAGACATAAACCCAGAGATCCTATCTTGGGATTTACACCACTCCCAGGACACAGGAGTTCAGGGAAACCCAGGCAGCCCAGATATGGTCAGTGATGCTGGATATTTACGTACGCCACTACAAGGCTCAGGGACCATAATTACAGTTACTCCAGTAGCTGTGACCCCAACGTGCTCCTTCCACTCCATTCCAAATATCTCCCAGGGTCCAGCTACCAGATCTGTGCTAGCAGGAGAGGGGATCTCCCCACCACCCCAACAGATCATCCCCTGGTTACTGCTGCCCAGGGGCGTGCACTGATACCACCCCTGGGAGGAGCATCCAGTGACAACATGGCAGGATGGACGAGCCCAGGATCAGCAGAAGAAGGGGTGAGTGTCAGTGATGTTGTTAGAGGATCCATCACGGACAGCGACGTGTCCCTTCCACCTCATTGCACTACGCCAGACAGTCCTTGGAGACCTATAGCAGCTACGGAGTTCCTGGACCCCCTAGGGTATGTCTGCACTGCAATTAGTAACCCACAGCGGGCTCATGTCAGCTAGCTTGGGCTTGGTCTGTAAAATTGCAGTGTAGACATTCAGGCTTGGGCTAGACCAGGCCTGCACAACTCGTAAAGCGGCAAGGGCCATATTACTCCAAAGAAAACAACTGAGGGCCGAAACCCCCCAAGCGCCGCCAACCCCCCCCCCTCCAGCGCCACCCAGCCCCCCCGAAACACAACACACACCCCCAGCACTGCCCACCCCACGGAAACAACTTCCCCAGCATCGCCCAACCCCCCCGACCCCCGCGCGCCATCTGCTCCACGGAATTAAACCCTCTTCCCCAGCACCGCCCCACCGAAACAGCAGTATTGAACCTCGGTAACATGTTATAGCGGCTCCTAAGGTAGTATAATTAGGGTAAAAGAAAAATGTCTTTTTGCTAGAAGTAGAATAAGATCTTCCCCCCCACTTTGTAATCGATTGCCCTGTTGAATGAATGAGGTGTGAATGAGGAAGGCGTGGAAGGCAGGCACCTCTGGACAGCTGCAACGCTTGGCGAGGGCAGGGCCAGCTCTAGGATTTTTGCCGCCCCAAGCAAAAAAAATTTTGGCCGCCTCCCCTTTCTTTTTCGTGCCCCCGGCCCCACCCCAACTTCACCCCTTCCGAACCCCTTCCCCAAATCCCCAGCACCGCCTCCTCCCCTGGCGTGCCGCATTTCTCGCCCCCATTGCTTCCTACGGGCCCCCCGTGACGTCCCGTCCTAGCTCACCTCCACTCTGCCTGCTCCCTCGGGTGCGCCGCCACTCCGCTTCTCCCCCGTCCCTCTCAGGTGAGGGAGAGCGGAGAAGCGGAGCAGCAGCGCGTTCAGGGGAGCAGGCGGAGCAGAGGTGAGCTAGGGTGGGGGGGGCGCAGGAAGTAATGGGGGGGTTAGAGGAACCACTCCCCACTCCAGCTCACCTCCGCTCCACCACCACCGCCTCCCCCGAGCGCCCACTGCTCGGCTTCTCCTCCCTCCCAGCCTTGCTGCGCGAAATAGCGGTTTCGCACGTGGCAAGCCTGGGAGGGAGGGGGGAGAAGCGGAGCAGCGGCACATTTAGGGGAGTAGGCGGAGCGGAGGTGAGCTAAGGTGGGGGGGGTGCAGGAAGTAACGGGGGGGTAGAGGAACCACTCCCTGCTCCAGCTCACCTCCGCCGCCTCCCCCGAGCGCCCCGCCGCTTGGCTTCTCCTCCCTCCCAGCCTTGCTGCGCAAAACAGCTGTTTCGCGCGCAGCAAGCCTGGTAGGGAGGGAGAAGAAGTGGAGCGATGGCGGCGCGCTCAGGGGAGCAGGTGGAGGCGGAGTGGAGGCGAGCTGGGGCAGCGAGGGCACTTTTTTCCCATGCCCCGGAGTTGGCACCTATGATGGCCGGCGCCAGAATGCCGCCCCTAGAAATGTGCCGCCCCAAGCACCTGCTTGTTTTGCTGGTGCCTGGAGCCGGCCCTGGGAGAGGGGATGGGAGCAAGACCAGATTAGTAGAACAGGTCAGCAACCGACTCACCACTCGCCTCCTCAGCTCCCTTGCCCCGGCTCGCCTACTCACCCCCCGCCACTGCCCGCCCACTCACCTCCTCAGCCCTCCACCCTCCCGGCTCGCCTACTCATTCCCTGCCACTGCCCGCTCACTCACCTACTCAGCCCCCCTCCCTCACCTGCCGCTTGTCTAGTCACCCCCCCTCCGCCCGCGGGCCGCACAGTGAGCCCATCTACTCAACCCCCGCGGGCCGCACAATGAGCCCACGCGGGCCGCATGTGGCCCCCGGGCCGCATGTTGTGCAGGCCTGGGCTAGAGCATCAGACTCTGGAGCCGACGCTCCAGCCTGAAGGTCTACACCGCAGTTTTACAGCCAAAGCCCGAGATAGCTGACACGCACCAGCCCCAGGTGTGTAATTGCAGTGCAGACATACCCTCAGTGGTCAGATGGCTTTTGAGTTGCAATGGCCCACCATGGACTTGCAGGGTCTATGGCGATTCAGGCCCCATATACACTACAAATGCTTTGCCAGCACAGCTATACCAGCAGAGCGCTCTAGTGTGGGCTGAGCTTAGGCCAACAGAAGATGATTTTCATGTCTGCAGTAATACCATCACCATCCCCAAATGACATTTGCTAACCTGATAGAAGTTCTCTTCTGTTATCATAGCTGCATCTAGATTCGGGGGTTTGCAGGCCAACCTGGCTAGGGGATGTGGGTTCCCCCCTTCCCCCGACCTCTCACTTGCCCCCAGTCTGCCAACACTAGGTCTCCAAACAGCCCCCAGCCACCCACATCTCGCACATACGGGCCTCCAGGAATCGCCTCCATTTCAGAGGAGTGGAAACTGGAGCCACAGTAGTACCAGGCCCCACCAACCCCAGAGCTGAAATACCAGACAGCTGCCTTCAGCCATCTCCCCCGATTGTGGAGGAGGAACAAGGAAGCTCTGCGTCAGCCAGCAGGTTACGCCAGCTGTGACAGATCTCGCTGATAAAGCCAGGTTAGAGGCAGGGGAAAGCGAGAGCATTAATCCTTGAAGGACCCAAAAGGCATCCAGGAGCACCAATGCTTCCAACAGCACCATGCCACATGCACAGCAGCTTGCTGCCAGGCATGCCAGAGAGGGGCAGGAAATGGAGTCAGATGTTGGGCAGCAGCCACTGAATCTGTAGGTGCCTCAAACGAGACGCCCCCAAATGAGCTACCCAGAAATCCAGCATATACTCTGGAAAGCTTTGGTTTCAGCAGCGTCACCCCTGCAGAGCTAGGACTCAAGCCTAGGGCCCCAGACCCAGGGCTCCTACTAGCCTTAGCTACTAAGGGACACCACTCCACAAGCCTCTCAGGTGGACAGACAGGGTGTCCAGCTGGTAACTGTTTGTATTGTAGGTCTCATGCAACCAGAAGCACCAAATTAGCCACCACAAGAGAAACCTTCATTATTGTCTCTTTGCATTTTTGGTGGCAGTCTTCCGGCTTCCTGGGTCAGTGAAAGCAGTGCTGGGTTTTGTTCTTTGAGCGGGCAGTTCTGGTAACCCAAGGAGGGGAGGGATAGCTCAGTGGTTTGAGCATTAGCCTGCTAAACCCAGCGTTGTGAGTTCAGTCCTTGAGGGGGCCATTTAGGATCTGGGGCAAAAATCTGTCTGGGAATTGGTCCTGCTCGAGCAGGGGGTGGGACTAGATGACCTCCTGAGGTTCCTTCCAATCCTGATATTCTATGATTAAGAACCACTCATACCCATCCTGCCTGTGACAAAGTCAAGGCATGGGGGTTCAATTGATATGTCACTGCAGGACCCCAGCCATATATCATCACCTTTCTGCAGCTCAATAGCAGTTTCCCCCATCACCCGCAGGCTGGAGTGTAGACTGTTAGACATCTGGCTTAACCAGCACCTCCACTGTTTTACTAAACAGAAGAGTGGCCATTTAACCCCTAGGGAAAGTTGCACGGGGGGATGGATGTGTGTGTGGTTTTTTTTACATAAACTGACAGACGGCACAGAGCCACTTCCGCATCCAGCATCTGCAGGGGGACTGAGGTTTCCCACATAGGCCAGGGATAAGTGAAGTTTTGTAGGCACCCTGCCAGCAGATAAGTCACTGAGCAGGTGCCCAGAATACATTCCTATCAAGAGACCCCAGGCTCTACTTTCCCAGAATATAGAGTTACAAGGAGACATGTGATCAACAGGACCTGGATCCAGCTCTGCCCCACAACCCATCCTTGAGGTCAGAGCAGGAAGGCCCCACAAAGCTAGAGGATAAACCAAAGCAAAAGGCTCAGTTTTCACCTAGCACCCCTCATTCCCCCCACTTTACCCAAAGCATTTTGAGCCCACGCACCAGTGACTAAGAGGAGCAAAGCCCAGCTCCCCACAGGAGCTCCCATCTTCCACTCCCCACTCAGGAAACAGCCACATGAGGAAAAGCTGCCCCCACTGGCTGGTTTTATACCGGGGGCAGCAGCACTCAGGTGTCTACGATTCCTCCATTACCAGCATGGGCCACAGCTCTAGTCCCATCCTCTGCAGCTTTGACAAGGGGCAGGTGAGAGTAGCCAACCAAAGCCAGGCAGGCTCTAGCTAATAGCTGTGTGCTACCCTGAGCCTTTGTGGTTGTAGGTTCAGCTCCCAGGAGTGGTAACTCTGCCCCTTTCCTAGTGAGGGTAAATTAAAAGCCCCCTACCCACTTCTGTAAGAGACTTTATGTCTGTTCACAGCCCCTTTGTGATAAGAGACTGTTTGTTTGTAAAGTTTCTACCCATTGTTTCCCTGTATCCCTCCAGCACTGGGGGATGAAACACTCATACACGGGCAAGACCACAACACCCCACCTCCCAGGCAAGGATCTCCTAATGCTATGCACAGATGGATGAACTAACTCTCCCCCCACCTCAGTTGGTGAGTGAGGAAGGGATGACCACCCCCATTATACTGATGGGAAACTGAGGCACAGAACATTCAAGGGTTAATTTTTCAAGCACCCACTAGTTTTGGATGCCTAATTTGAGGCTCCTAGGGCCTGCTATTCATAGGTGCTGGGCAGCCCTGGCTTCAGTTGAAATCAATTGATTCCTGGACCTCAGAACCACACACCTCAGTGCCATCCTGAGCCCCCACTCAGCTCTACCAGTGCCTGTCAAACCTGACCCTAGACCCCTGCTATCCCATCCCTGGGACCCCTGCCACACACAGCTCTGGTGATGAGCCTCAATCCCAACCCACAGTCCCTGTCCCCGCCCCCCCCCCCCCCCCCCCAGCCTTGGCCTCCCTTCATGGCTCTGTCGAGGTCCCTCAGTCCCAAACTCCAATACTCTGGTATCATAGCCCTGCGCTCCCCCCACCCACTGCTTGACTGATACCCCTCAATTGCAACCCACAGTCCCCTGCTAGCCCAGCCCAGAGCTCCCCACCACAGCTCTGGTAATGCCCTTCATCCCACCTACAGCCACAACCACCTGCACACAATGACCTGGGAAATCAGGAAGGGATAAAGCCAAGAAGCCCAAATTCCCTCTCCCTTACACTGGTGCACAACTTCAGTGGAGTGGCTCATGGTGTCAGTGTGTTCGTGCGGAGGTGTTAGCCACCTGTGGTCTCACAGTCCTATGGCCCTCAGTGAGATTTGACCCAGGGCCCTGTGATACCAAGTCAACTGGGGAAGTGGGAGTATGGATTGTGACGGGAAGAATTCCATCTAGGTCTCTGGTGCAGTTGACTCCTCACAGCACCCAGAGGTCATGGGGAGGGGGTAGTGGTCTGACAGCCCTGGCCAGCTCTGTCTGTGCCAGTCTCTGGGGCACAGACCTGCCCATACTGCTGGGCATTGCTCAATGTCTCCCATCTGCAATGGAGAAGCAGCAGGGTAAGGCAAGCCAGGAGAGGAGGGCCGGGCTCCCTAGTGTCCCCGCCTCCTTCCATCTAATAAATACTGGGTCCTAGTCCAGGTCCCAGCACAGCCAGGGAGTGACTGGAGATAGAGGGATGATGAGGACTTTGGTGACCATGCTAGTTGGGCTCCTGCTCCTGTACCTCACCCCGGGGGGCTGTGCCAGGGCTGTGGTGAGTCAAATATGCCATGTACCCTCCCATCTGTGGGGTGGCAGGGGGAAGGGAGAGAACCCAGAGAGTGACAAGCCCTCTGCAGGATGATGATAATCCTTCCTCTGCAGAGCTCCTCATATGCATGGGAAACTGAGGCATGGAGCAGTGGTGACCCAGCTCGGGGGTGAACCCAGGAGTCCAGACTCCACCTCCCAGTGCATGTTCCATAGGTTAGAGTTCCCCTCACACTTCCCTCTCCCCCAGCTGAGTAGCATGGGACAGATCCAGCACTGACAGCATCACTTGAGGGGTGGGAGGATGGAGGTCAGACCCCCACTGAATCCCATCCTAGCAGCTAGTGGTGATTTAAAGAGACAGGGTTGAGTCTACAGGTGCGTCTACACTCCATGCTTCTTTTGGGGGCATGTAGAGTACATATATGAGCAAGTCCCCCCCGCATTAATATAATAGAAGTGTAGCTGATGAGGCTCAGTAGGGAGGCCACTTGTCCGGTGTTAAACTGGTCAGTCCTCTTTTTCAGAGGTTTGTTCCCCATCTGGTATGGAGACAAAACTGGACGTGGCCAATATCAGATGGGGGACAACACTGACCCTCCATTTCTTAAAAACAACCCCCGACCACCACCCCCATAGAGCAGGACCTTGCATACACTGTCGCGCTGACAGGGGCAGGCCCCTGCCATTCCCTGAAGTACTGGAATGTCCGATATTCCAGGAACGGGTGAGTGGCCAGCTTGTGGCTTAGGCACTGTCAAGGCTGTATCCCCACTTTGAACTTTAGGGTACAAATGTAGGGGCCTGCATGAAAACTTCTAAGCTTAACTACCAGCTTAGCTCTGGTTCCGCTGCCACCATTTCCCAATTAGATTCCCTCCCTGGGAAGCCCTGAGAAACCTTTCACCAATCCCCTGGTGAATACAGATCCAACCCCCTTGGATCTAAAAACAAGGAAAAATCAATCAGGTTCTTTTAATTAAAGAAAAAGGTAAAAATCATCTCTGTAAAATCAGTATGGAAATTAACCTTACAGGGTAATCAAACTTAAAGAGCTCAGAGGACTCCCCTCTAGTCTTAGGTTCAAAGTACAGCAAACAAAGATAAACACTCTAGTAAAAGGTACATTTACAAGTTGAGAAAACAAAGGAAAACTAACACGCCTTGCCTGGCTATTTACTTACAAGTTTGAAATAGGAGAAACTTGTTTAGAAAGATGTGGAGAACCTGGATTGATGTCTGGTCCCTCTCAGTCCCTAGAGCGAACACACTCCCAAACAAAGAACACAAACAAAAGCCTTTCCCCCCCCCCCCCAAGATTTGAAAGTATCTTGTCCCCTTATTGGTCCTTTAGGTCAGATGCCAGCCAGGTTACCTGAGCTTCTTAACCCTTTACAGGGAAAAGGATTTTGGAGTCTCTGGCCAGGAGGGATTTTATAGTACTGTACACAGGACAGCTGTTACCCTTCCCTTTATAGTTATGACAGGCACATACAGTAAAGACACACCCGAAGGAGTGTGGGTACGTACCCACATACACACCCTACCTGGCTCTGTACTTGCCCTAGCCGTGCATCCCCATCTAGGCTGGTATGTTTAACAGTGCAGTGTCCCACTGCACCAACACTGCTAGAGCCTTTCCCTGCCACAAGGAAAGACTCCTGCAGCAGGGAAAAGGCTCCACCAGTTCCCCCTTACCACAGCCTTCCCCCACCGCAGTGAAAAGCTCCACCAATGGGGAGCTGCTGAAGGCTGCCCCTGACAAATGTAGCTACACACCGCAGTGTGGGCACAGCCTGCTTTTCACTGCAGTGCTAGCCACACCTGCCCTCCTGCTGCTGACACCAGTTTGCAGTGTAGATGGGAGTGTACTGCCTGGAGCTGGGCAGTCCAGTTCACCTTGGGCCTCAAGAAGAGTTTCCCTTCCAGATGCCCCCTCAGAGATTGAACAATAATAGCCTTCTTGTCCTTGCCATCTATACCATGGCGGCTTCTCACCTGCCATCTCTTCTGCCTCTTGCACCCAGCCTGGGAAATTTCACACATGGCACCTGGGGAAGGGGGGAGAAGGAGGGAGGAAGGGCAAGGATCAAGGATGCAGCCGTCTCTGGGCCAGGACACAGGTGACCTGCAGCATGGGACAGTGCCAGCAATGGGCACTGGAGATGCTGGCTGGCTCAGGTGTTGAAGTCACACCCCATCTACCTGGGGGGCTGCAGAGACTGTGCCAGCCTTTAGCCAGGTAGAAACAGCCTGTGCAGAGCATCTCTGCATAGCTAGAATGCCAGGAAGGGATGCAGGGCGGGGCGGGGCAGGGGGGTGGCGAGAGGATTGTGTCTCAGAGCCCATGCTCCAACCCAAGCCTGAATGTCTACCTGTTGTATCCACCAGGCAAGATATTAACAAACTTCCACAGAACTTTATTTACAGTGGAAATCTCTTTATCAAGCTGTAGCTGCACACTCTGTAACTCTCCCAGCCTCCTCAACTCCTCCCCCCTCCTTCCTGTTTCCTGTCCTTTCAGACGCCCAACAGCCAGTGCTCCCAGTTCTAATAATCACATGCAGCATCACATCCCCTCCTCTCTTAAGAAACTTTCCAAATTAAAATAAACATTGTTGTTCTAACCACAGGAACAAATATGAAACAAGACACTATACTGTTGGCAGGAATATTACACTGAAAACACTGTAGATACTACATAACATAGTCTCTAGACCAGGCAGGTGGTCGTCTGGATCTGACAGGCCGTCTCTCAAGCCCCGGTTCCAGTACAATGTCTTGTTGTGTTGGTTCTACAGTGAAGTCATCCAATGCAGACTGGGTGTTGGCATAATCTCCTCTTGGTGCATAGGCAGGTGCAAGATAAGAAGCATTCCATACCTGCCCATCAGAGAGTCGATAGGTGTAAGGTCCCTTCTTCTCTATGATTTTAAGAGGAGCTGTGAATTTATGGTCCCCTTTGCGTAAGATTCCAGGTTTTCGTATTCTAACAAAGGAATCACACTCAAACTTTGGTTCCTTAGCACCCCGCCGTTTTTCTGTGAAAGCCTTAGACTTTGCTTGGTTCTGTTCAACTGTCTTTCTCAATGAGCTGGTATCTAATCATCTCATCTGCCATATTCCCAAAGTCACAAGTTACAATCAGACTCCTCAGGGAAGCAATGTACTGCATTATAGTCTCCCCTGGTTTCTGCTCACGCTGGCGAAATCTGTAGCGATTAGCTACTACATTCACTTTTGGCACAAAAAAGTTCTTTAATGCTGTGAGTACAGTTTCATATTTATCATCTGCAAGGGGAAAAGTGTAAAATATACGCTGCCTTTCTGCTCCAAGGCAGTGGATTAGCAGAGCACTCTTTCTTACTTCAGAAATCTCTGTAGCACTGATTGCAAGCAGATAAGTCTCACACATATGGATCCAGACAGTAAAAGCAATTGGAGGCTCACCTGGGCTTTGCAGAAAGGGTGCAGGTGGGTTCAGAGGCAGAAGATCCATCCTCACCACCAAAATGTTGTATCCACCAGGCAAGGTATTAACAACTTCAACAGAACTTTATTTACAGTGAAAATCTCTTTACCAAGCTGTAGCTGCACACTCTGTAACTCTCCCAGCCTCCTCAACTCCTCCCCCTCCTTCCTGTTTCCTGTCCTTTCAGACTCCCAACTCCCAGTTCCAATAATCACATGCAGCATCTAAACACCACACTACCCTGCCATTTTTAGTCCCACCGTGCAAGCCCAAATCAGTTGACCCAGGCTCTGAAATTCATTGTCACAGGGTTTTTTGGTAGTTTAAGTTTTATGCACTGTGTAGATGTACCTTGTCTGTGTCTCAGTTTCCCATCTGTACAAAGTGGATAATAGCATTGCCCTGCCTCATCAGGGTGTTGGTAAGGATGGTGATGGGGCCATAGAAGGTACCCAAGGTAGACAGAAGCACATGTACCAAGGGTTGGGTGGGAAATGGTTTTCCCATCCCATGAGAATTTTCCACATTTAAAAAATTTTCCTGTCCCAAATTAGGCTGAAAATTCAAAAAATATCAAATTTGCATGAACTGGAAAATAAAAAAAATCCCCACAAAGCAAAAACCATAGTGTGTGTCAATCAAAATGTTTCCTTTTGGTAACTTTGAAATGTTTCAACTTTACACCTCCCTCCCCCTTTTTTCCTGTATAAATTTACTAAAATTTCTCAATGAAAAGTCGCTTCAACTCAAAAACGCAAAACTTTCCAGTTTGGACATATTTTTAACCAAACATTTTTCGAGGCGAGAGTTTCTTCCAACCCAGCACTGCTTCCTGAACAGTTCTGACACTGAATCCGCATTTCTCCGTGAAGAAAAGGGTCATTCAAAAATTCCCGAGCAGCTCTATGTGTAACCATTTGTCGCCTTCTAGTGCAGGGGTGGGCAAACTTTTTGGCCCGAGGGCCATATCGGGGTTGTGAAACTGTATGGAGGGCCAGGTAGGGAAGGCTGTGCCCCCAAAACAGCCTGGCCCCTGCCCCCTATCCGCCCCTCCCACTTCCCATCCCTGACTGCGCCCCTCAGAACCATGACCCATCCAACCCCCCCGATCCTTGTCCCCTGACCGCTCCCACCCAGGATGCCCCGGGACCCCACCCCCTAGCCAACCCCCCTGCTCCCTGTCCCCTGACAGCCCCAACACTTATCCACACCCATGCCCCCTGACAGGCCCCCCAGAACTCCCACACCTATCCAACCCCCCCCCCCCGCTCCCCATCCCCTGTTCGCCCCCCCCAACCTCCATCCCATTCAACCGCCCCCTGCTCCCTGTCCCCTGACTGCCCCCTGGAACCCCTTACCCCTTATCCAGCCCCTGCCCCGCTCCCCGCCCCCTTACCATGCCACTCAGAGCAGCAGCTCGCAGCCCCGCAGGAGCCAGCCATGCCACCGCACTGCCCGGCAGGAGCGGCGGGCCAGAGCACTGGCAGTGCGGCGAGCTGCGGCTGCTGGGGTGTGGGGACAGCAGGGGAGGGGCCAGGGGCTAGACACCCTGGCCGGGAGCTCAAGGGCCAGGCAGGAGGGTCCCGCGGGCTGGATGTGGCCTGCAGGCCGTAGTTTGCCCACCTCTGTTCTAGTGGCTGGATGACCTAGAGATTTATTGGTCTCCTCTAGTGCTCAAGCTAATGCTCCTGTTGAGATGAGTTCCTGTCTGCATCCTGTAAAACTTGCCCATACCGGTATTGCCCTGGCCTCTTCTTTTGTCATTCAGTGTTGCACGCATTCTAAAACAATATTCATTTCCTCACCTTTTGGGGGCGAAGCCAGACTTTGAGGCACCTGCTCCCCTACTTGGTGTAAACTTTGCTTGTGCCAATCAGAAACGAACACAAACAGGTTTTGGGCCCCGTCCCCTATGACACTTCTATGATGTCATAGTTGGTACTTTATGGGCCTGCCTGCCATGTGCAGGCAGGGAGAGGAGAAAGAAAAACGAATCCTGTGTATCCTGTGTACACCCGTAACCGAGCCTGATCACCTCAAAGCCTCTCTCTCAGCTCACGTGTTTCAAACAGAGTGTCTACGTTTGCCGGTCGTTATGTGTTGGTTTGTATTTGTAAGTATCAGTTATTACTAAATGCTGCATCTTTGTTTATAAATATTGTTAGTAGATATTTTAGTCATTGTGTGTTTTAAGTTTCATTAACTCTATTAGCTAATCAAACGCTGCTCCCTTACCCCTTGTAATTATCCCCAATAAAACTTTAAATTGATTAATTTTAGTTGTTTGTGTGTGTGTGTGTCTGCAGTTTGCATCGTGACCCATACTCTCCTTGCATCCCTTACCAATATAGTCTATTGCCACGTGCAGCCTGGTAAATAACAGGCCTGCATTTTCTTTTGCCCCTGTGTGCCCGTGGCAATCCACAGCTTCTTGGCCTTTAGCTCAATCAGTAGAGAGTCTTAGCTCCCAAGGCTCTAGGTTCTATCCCAGCTAACCTCCTGCCCAGAGGGCCATCACCCAGGTCGTCTCTTTGCTTCTGCCTCTTTCTCTCCCCTTGCAATCCTGTGTCTTCACCCCATCCCTGGGAGGATCTGTGCATCTCCCTCTGAGTCCAACTGCAGGGACTCCAATCCATTTGGAAACTCACCCCCTCTAAGGAATAAGTGTCTGCTCCTCACCCTCTCTCTACCCCCACAGGCTCTCTGCCCACCAGCCACCCAACCAATATCTCTGTCATCTACACTGCTGCTGACCATGTGAACCAATCCTTCAGTGACTCCATCCGTGTTACCGTGCCCCAGGGCTCCTTCTTCTTTGATGTGATGGAGGTCGCCCAGAAGAGATACCCCAGAAGATTCAGGTACCTGCTCAGCCTGGCAACACAGCACCCATCACTGGTGTCAGTGGCACTGGCAGAGAACAGGCTAGATGGCAGCATGGGGCTCCTAGGGCAACAGAGATGGGGGGGGGGACCAGAGGGGTCCCTAGGATCATGGAGGGGGGGAAATGCCCCTGCTACCCCACTCTGCGTGACTCCCACAGCCAGCAGTTTGCTGGGGGCAAGTTAAACCATAAGGGCCTGAGGAGGGGGACCAAGGTTGGTTCTTCTGCATCACTCAGCTAGACAATGTCTTTATGGGGTGTGGAGGTCAGAGCTTATGCAGGGGCTAGTTTGGATGCTGTTCAATGCCTCTGACAAATGCCATGGGGGTGCAGTCTCACCATGTCCTGGGTAGCAAGCCCCTGTGGAGTGGGGGTTAATGGGGGCTGTGAGGCAGGATGCCTGCCTGGTTACCACTGCAGGACTCTGTCTCTCTGTAGGTTCACGTACACACTGAGTGTGTGGGGCGCGTACATCACCTCTGTGCGGGGGCTGCAGGCTGACAACAACCAGCGCACCTACTGGCAGCTCCTGAGCAACGGCATCCTGCTGAAACTAGGTGGGACAACGAGGATTGGGGGGAGGAGTCTGTGAGGGGGGAGGAGCTATGGGGGGGGGAGAGAAGGAGGAATGAGGGGTGAGAGGCACAAGAGAAAGGGGATGAGAACCGGGAGAAGACAGACTGACCCAGACTGTGGCTGGCATGGAGCTTCATGGCCAGGGCTGTGGGGCCACTGAGCCCCATTTGCATCCCTTACTCTCCTTTTCCTCCAGGTGCTGGGTGCTACGCCGTCTCCCACAGGGAGAGGCTGGAGGTCAGATTCTCCACATACTGAGATCCAGGGCACTGGCTGGCCTGCTCCTGAGTCTGCAACTTATCCCGGCCTTTCTACTGTCAGGGATGCCAGGGTTCAGCAGCCCCATCTGCCTCTGGGTGGGACAGGCTCTAGGGAAGGCTGCGTCTTGTATTTACATGTCTGTGATTGTTTCCCCAAACTCTGCCTGTCTCTGTCCCTCACTCCTGAAATAAATGCTCTGCAACAGCCAGCTGCCTAGGCTCCTGTAAGTGCGACTTCTCTCCGGCCACCTCCCAGGAGGGCTCCCTGAGGAGGAATCAGGGAGTGGTTACTGACAGCCGAAGGCAGCTCTGATCCCACCCTCCCAGCCTAGTGGTGGGGGACCTAGGGTTGACTTGGTAGTTGGTCAGAGGAGGGGTTGACTTGGTGGCCAGTTGGGAGGTTATTCCAGGCAAAGAGAAATTGGGAATGCGGGTAAAGGGGCCCCTAGCAGGCACCCAGTCTCTAGAAACAGCAGCAGGGCTGCATCACAGGATAGGCACCCCCAATAGATGGGGGCTCACAGTGGAGCCCCCATTTACTCCATGGCCCTGGCCAATGGGGTGCTGGGCTCACAATGGAGTCACCATCCCCTCTGGGGCCCTGGCCAATGGGGCACTGGGTAGTCAGTCCCCAGGCCTGGAATCTCCCTTGCTGTGGCACTAGCTGTAGCATCGTTAGTGGCAGGTCATTAAGGCCTTTGGTGTTCCAGGGCACGCTGGAGAGCACTGCTCGTGGAGAATAGGAGGCTAATGGTGTTAACAGCCCAGCTAACCCCTTCTTCTGCCTGGATCCCCAGCCCAAGGCAGGCTCCTTGCCTCACCCCCTCTGTGTCCAAGCCCCCCAGCAGTGGCTGATCCACATGGGAGGGTGATGATTCTCCTAAAGCTGCCAGCCCAGGGACGTAGCCCTTTAGCCCTAGCAGTGGTGGCCTCAGCCTTTAGGGCTGAAAGTTCCAGATGCAAACCCAGTTCAGTTAGCAACAAGTGCCGAGGAGGTGTTCTCCTCCTAGGTGCAGGTGTTAGAGAGGTCATCTTACCTAGTGCTTGGAAACTGCCCTGGGCCTGAAGGGAAAGGGGCTAGAGCAGTGGGTCCCAGTGGGACCGTCCCACCCACTAGGATATCCACCACCAAGCCCCCACAGAAAGAACCCAGAGGTAATAGAGGCCTGGATCATGGACCAGGCTTAGAGGAGGCTCCCACACTGTAGGCCATGGCTTAGGAGACTGCTCTTCCTGGGGACACATCCCCTCCCACCACTGCCACCACGACACATTCCGATGTTACTGCCTAGGGAGACAGGAAAAAAATTATGGGGAGAAGACTAGAGAGAGCAATAAGACTGAGCCCATCAAATCTTTTTACTGGAAAAGTTTTTTCAAATGAAAAATTACTTTATCCCATATACAAGTGTTAATGGGGATAAAAAAAATCCATTTTAATTTCATTTGGGAAGCAAAACCCCAAGTTTCCTTAGAGACAAGCCTGGCTAGTGGGCTCCCAGGTGCAGGCCTGCCATTTAGCCACAGATTGACGGGGATCCCCAGGAGACTGCCCTGGATGTCTATGATAGTGAGTGCAGGTGTAAAATCCAGGTGCTGTCTGTGCATTAGGGTGGAGCTGAAGGGGACCCAGAGGCCCAAGGAGGAGACATTCCCAGTCCTGGAACAGAGAGGAGACAGTCACTACCTCTTCCCCACACCCAGGGTGTCCCATTGTCTGGTGGCACGTGGCACTCTCCTTTGGAGGTACTCTGGTAGTCATTGTGTAGCCCCTCCCACTTTCCCCCCATAGTTGTAAGGTTAATCCCAGCAGGACTCTCCAGTTACACATCATAGCATCTAACATGAGGGGGGGGGGCGGGAAATATGTTTAGTATCCTCACACCTTCTTGTCAAACTGTCTAAAATGGGCCATCTTGCTTATCACTACAGAAGGTTTTTTTCCTCCTGCTGATAATAGCTCATCTTAATTAATTAGCCTCTTACAGTTGGTATGGCTACTTCCACTTTTTCATGTTCTCTGTATATATATGTAACCCTTCTGCCTGTCTGAGTTGACAGCAACAAGGGCTGGGTTCAGTATCTAGGGGTTCTGTTTCAGTAACACAATGTAACAAAACCGGCTTGAGCTCCGATTCAGTGACCTGGGACAATTACACCCCCCCCCCCCCCCCGGGCGCCTCTAAGAGGCAATACTTCCCCTCTCGCAAGCACAGAGTCTGAGTGTAGCAAAATCCTTTTAATAAAGGAGGGAAACAATGCGGCATTATGTTGGGGAAACACCATAAACAGGATTCATAACACAAACCATGAGCAAAAGACCCACCCCCAAGTAAGTTTGGCAGTGTCCTTTTCCCCTCAGGGTCTTAAGTCCAACAACCCAAAAGATCACCCCAAAGTCCCAAAAGTCCAACACCCCAAAAGTCTCTGTCTCTTTTCAGTGCAGCCCCAGAGTTCAAAAGTTTATCTGCAGAGTTTTACCTCCCAGCCTGGTGGAAATGCCCCCCCCCCCCTCCCAGGAGTGATAAGGGGCACCTTAGGTGGTTCAAGGCCCACTGCCCACCTCTCCGTGGGGTTCTGCTGCAGCCTTCACCGTGAGCTGCCCCACGAACCACTCCAGTTGTCCCACCAACTGCGCCAGTCCACCAGCTGTTCTGCTCCACCAGCCATCCCATAAGCCACTCCAGCCATCCTGCCAACTGCACCACTCTGCCATACATCTTCAGCCCCCCCCCCTTAACACAACACTCACTGATTTCAGCTCTTTAGTGAATTCAGCTTGTAGTAAGGGAAGCCCCAGTGCTACTGCACCATTGGTCCAAGGTGAATCCAGCTCAACAGTCTAACTAGGCTCCTAATAAAATCAAGGTTAGCTCTGATATTCTACAAGGGGAGATAATGCAATTGGTGTCTCAGGCCCTATACTATCAGGTACAAATACCTCTCCCCCAGCATCTCTCAATTCACTGGGTTTTGGAACCCATGTCCCTTGTCTAGCGAGTGCTACTTAGTTGATGGCGAGTCCCTCCATCATAAAATGCCAAGTACAGTTCTACTGCCCTTGATTCACATAATCAGGGTAACACTTTATTCTTCCTGCCCCAATAACAGAGAAATTGGGGATCCCACAGCAGTCAATGTGATTATTTGGGCTGCTGTGGGCTCAGGCTAGCCAGGGTGGGTGTGCCTATGCAAACAAGATCAGCCCCTGAAGTTCTTTTCCACAACTTGCCACAATTCACCACCAGATGTCAGGTTAGAGCTCAACCTGACTCTGCTTACATCTATATATCTTCTTACTATATGTTCCATTCTATGCATCTGATGAAGTGGGCTGTTGCCCACAAAAGCTTATGCTCAAATAAATTTGTTAGTCTAAGGCCTGGTCTACACTACGGGTTTAGGTCGACTTTAGCAGCGTTAAACCGAATTAAGCCTGGACACGTCCACACAACGAAGCCCTTTCTTTCGACTTAAAGGGTCCTTTAAACCGGTTTCTTTACACCACCTCTGACGAGGGGATTAGCGATAAAACCGGCCTTTGCGGGTCGGAATTGGGGTAGTGTGGACGGAATTCAACGTTATTGGCCTCCGGGAGCTATCCCACAGTGCTTCATTGTGACCGCTCTGGACAGCACTCTCAACTCAGATGCACTGACCAGGTAGACAGGAAAAGACCCGCGAAGGTTTGAATTTCATTTCCTGTTTGCCCAGCGTGGAGAGCACAGGTGACCACGCAGAGCTCATCAGCACAGGTAACCGTGATGGAGTCCTCCCAGGATCGCAAAAGAGCTCCAGCATGGACCGAACGGGAGGTACGAGATCTGCTCGCCATATGGGGAGATGAAGCAGTGATAGCTGAACTCCGTAGCAGTAAAAGAAATGGAAAAGTATTAGAAAAGATCTCCAAGGCCATGAAGGACCGAGGCCATAACAGGGACACACAGCAGTGCCGCGTGAAAATTAAGGAGCTACGGCAAGCTTACCACAAAGCCAGAGAAGCAAACGGAAGGTCCGGGGCAGAGCCGCAAACTTGCCGCTACTACGCGGAGCTTGCATGCGATCCTAGGGGGTGCAGCCACCACTACCCCAACCGTGTGCTATGACTCTCTCACTGGAGAAACACACAGGGAAGACGGTTCGGGGAACGAGGAAGATGACGATGGAGGTACTGTAGGTAGCTCACAGCAGCAAGGAAGCGGAGAAACCGGTTTCCCCAACAGCCAGGATATGTTTGTGACCCTGGACCTGGAACCAGTAACCCCCGAACTCACCCAAGACCCTCAGGGCACACAGGAGACCTCTGGTGAGTGTAACTTTGTAACTATTTGTAAACATTACAAAAAAAAAAGCAAGCGTGTTTAATGATTACTTTGCCCTGGCAATCGCGGCCAGTACATCTACTGGAAAAGTCTGTTAACGTGTATGGGGATGGAGCGGAAATCCTCCAGGGACATCTCCAGAAAGCTCTCCTGGTTGAAATGGGGTGATTTTATTAAGGGGACATTCAGAGGCGCCCGTTCCTGCTCTTCTGACCAGAAATGTTCCCCGCTGTTAACCACGCGGTGGGGGGAGAGGTGAAGTGATCATCCCAGAGAATCGTGTGTGTGTGTGGGGGGGGGGGGTGGTTTACTTGTGTTTGTGCCGCATGTTAACCAGGAAACCGCAGCCCCCTCCTTTTACATTGAAACCCCATTTTAAATGGACAACCCAATTCATCCTTGATATGGGAAATGCGCTGCTGTTTGCAACCTTTCCCGCATGTTAAGAAGGTTAAAAAAGCCAAAACACTGTGGCCTACCATGGCTGCCTGCAAGCCGAAATATGCGACCTTGTAATGAAAGAGTGTACCCATTGTTCTCTAAAATGTGTCTTTTTTAACCACCTCTCCCTTCTCCTCCACCAGCTGCAAATGTTTCTCCTTCGCAGAGGCTCGTGAACATTAGAAAGAGAAAACGTAGGACGAGGGACGATATGTTCACGGAGCAGCAGTTGTCCTCCCAGGCTGATAGAGCACAGCAGAATGCGTGGAGGCAGTCAATGTCGGAGATGAGAAAAGCCCAATATGAACGAGAGGAGAGGTGGCGGGCTGAATCGCGGGATGAACAGAGCAAGTGGCGGGCTGAAGACGATAGGTGGCGTCAGCTTGCAGACAGACGGCAAGAGGCAATGCTCCGTCTGCTGGAGCATCAAACTGATATGCTCGAGCGTATGGTTGAGTTGCAGGAAAGGCAGCAGGAGCAGAGACCGCCGCTACAGCCCCTGTGTAACCAACAGCCCTCCTCCCCAAGTTCCATAGCCTCCTCACCAAGACGCCCAAGAACACGGTGGGGGGGCCTCCGTCCACCCAGTCACTCCACCCCAGATGATCGCCCAAGCATCAGAAGGCTGGCCTTCAATAAGAGTTAAAGTTTTAAAATGCAGTGTGTCCTTTTCCATCCCTCCTCCCCCACCCATCCCAGGCTACCTTGGCAATTATCCCCCTACTTCTGTGAGGAACTAATAAAGAATGCATGAATGTGAAAAAACAATCCCTTTATTGCCTCTGCAAGCGGGAGGGGAGGGTGGGGTGGGGTGGTTGGTTTACAGGGAAGTAGAGTGAACTGGGTCGGGGGGGGGAGGGGTTGGAGGGTTCATCAAGGAGAAACAAACAGAAGTTTCACACAGTAGCCTGGCCAGTCACAAAACTCGTTTTCAAGGCTTCTATGATGCGCACCGCACCCTGCTGTGCTCCTCTAACCGCCCTGGTGTCTGGCTGCGCGTAATCAGCGGCCAGGCGAGTTGCCTCAACCTCCCACCCCGCCATAAAGGTCTCCCCCTTACTCTCACAGATATTGTGGAGCGCACAGCAAGCAGCAATAACAATGGGGATATTCTTCTCGCTGAGGTCTGAGCGAGTCAGTAAGCTGCGCCAGCGCGCTTTTAAACGTCCAAATGCACATTCCACCACCATTCGGCACTTGCTCAGCCTGTAGTTGAACAGGTCCTGACTCCTGTCCAGGCTGCCTCTGTACGGCTTCATGAGCCATGGCATTAAGGGGTAGGCTGGGTCCCCAAGGATCACGATAGGCATTTCAACATCCCCAATGGTCACTTTCTGGTCCGGGAAGAAAGTCCCTTCCTCCAGCTTTCGAAACAGAACAGAGTTCCTGAAGACGCGAGCATCATGTACCTTTCCCGGCCATCCCACGTTGATGTTGGTGAAACGTCCCTTGTGATCCACCAGGGCTTGCAGCAGCATTGAAAAGTACCCCTTGCGGTTTACATAGTCGGTGGCTTGGTGCTCCGGTGACAAGATAGGGATATGGGTTCCGTCTATGGCCCCGCCACAGTTTGGGAATCCCATTTCAGCAAAACCATCCACTATTGACTGCACGTTGCCCAGAGTCACTACCCTTGCTATGACCAGGTCTTTCATTGCCCTGGCAAATTGGATCACAGCAGCCCCCACCGTAGATTTGCCCACTCCAAATTGATTCCCGACTGACCGGTAGCTGTCTGGCGTTGCAAGCTTCCACAGGGCTATCGCCACTCGCTTCTCAACTGTGAGGGCTGCTCTCATCTTGGTATCCTGGCGTTTCAGGGCAGGGGAAAGCAAGTCACAAAGTTCCATGAAAGTGGCCTTACGCATGCGAAAGTTTCGCAGCCACTGGGAATCGTCCCATACCTGCAGCACGATGCGGTCCCACCAGTCTGTGCTTGTTTCCCGGGCCCAGAATCGGCGTTCCACGGCATGAACCTGCCCCAGTGACACCATGATTTCCACATTGCTGGGGCCTGTGCCTTGTGAGAGGTCTATGTCCATGTCAATTTCCTCATCACTCTCGTCGCCGCGCTGCAATCGCCTCCTCGCCTGGTCCGGGTTTCGCCTTGGCATGTCCTGGCTCTGCATATACTCCAGGACAATGCGCGTGGTGTTCATAGTGCTCATAATTGCCGCGGTGATCTGAGCAGGCTCCATGATCCCAGTGCTAGCTATGGCGCCTGGTCAGAAAAAAGGCGCGAAAGTAGTATCTGATGGACCAGGAGAAGGAGGGAGGGCGGGAGGGAGGGAGGGCCGAGTGACGACATGGCGTACAGGTACAGGAACAGGGAGAAACACAAACAACTGTCACACAGAATGGTCTCCCCAAAGATTAAACTGAAAACCCTGGGCTTAGCAGGCCATTGATTTCACGGAGGAAGGGGAAGCAAATGAATACAGAACAAATCTATTTTTTACATCTTAAGCTGGCAGCTGACGGTGCAGCATGAGTGATAGCCTCTCCAGTACGATGATGACGGATACCAATCATAAAATACCATCATCTGCCAAAAGGCAAGGGGCTGCTGCTGTGTAGCAATGCAGCCCCACGTCTGCCAGCCCCACGTCCGCCAGCACCCAGCATCGCCCTCGGCCTCTTCTGGGTGCTTAGCAGACAATACTGGGCAATTGGCAGAAAATAGTATGTTACGACTGGTAGCCATCATCATCGAAACAGTAGCATGTCTGCCCAGGTGGCCATGATTGACAGCCACACCAGTACGACGACGATGGGTACCAGTCATAATATACCATCGCCTGGCAAGGGGCTGGTGCAATGCAGCCCTACGGCTGCCAGCCCCACGACTATCTCCCATGCTACACCGTCTACCGCCAAAAGGCAGTTAGCAGCTGCTGCTGTGTAGCAATGCAGTCCCACGTCTGCCGGCACCCAGAGGACATATGGTGACGGTGAGCTCAGCTGAGCTGAGCGGGCTCCATGCTTGCCGTGGTATGTTGTCTGCACAGGTAACCCAGGTAAAAAGGTGCGAATTTATTGTCTGCGTTGCTGTGACGGGGGGGAGGGGCCTGACAACATGTACCCAGAACCGCCCTCGACACTGTTTTGCATCATCCGGGCATTGGGATCTCAACCCAGAATTCAAAGAAAAGGCGCGAACCGCTTCTCAGCTCTCTGAGCTGTGGCGCAAACGTAGTATCTGACGGACTAGGGGAAGGAGGGAGGGCGGGCCGAGTGACGACATGGCGTACAGGTACAGGGAATTAAAATCAAGAACGGTGGCTGTGCATCAGGGAGAGACACAAACAACTGTCACACAGAATGGTCCCCACCAAAGATTAAACTGAAAACCCTGGGCTTAGCAGGCCGTTGATTTGACGGAGGGAGGGGGAAGCAAATGAATACAGAGCAAATCTATTTTTTACATCTTAAGACGACGGTGCAGCGTGACTGATAGCCCTCGGCATCTTTCTGGGTGCTTGGCAGCAAATACGGGGCGGCGTATGACGATGGTCTTCAGGCCTATTGCACAATCGGCTGCTCGGGGAAGACTCTGCTAACGTGCGATGACCCGACTTGTAATAGGACGGCTAATAGTCGTAATACACCATTTACTGCCAAAAGGCAAGCCCCACGGCTGCCAGCACCCAGATCGCCGATGAAGGCTACCAGTCTACTGCACCGTCTACCGCCAAAAGGCAGTTAGCAGCTGCTGCTGTGTAGCAATGCAGTCCCACGTCTGCCGGCACCCAGAGGACATATGGTGACGGTGAGCTGAGCTGAGCGGGCTCCATGTTGTCTGCACAGGTAACCCAGGTAACCCAGGTAAAGAGGCGCGAATCTATTGTCTGCCGTTGCTGTGACGGGGGAGGGAGGGGCCTGACGACATGTACCCAGAACCACCCGCGACACTGTTTTGCATCATCCGGGCATTGGGATCTCAACCCAGAATTCAAAGGGGCGGCGGAGACTGCGGGAACTGTGGGATAGCTGTGGGATAGCTACCCATAGTGCAATGCTCCGGAAGTCGACGCTAGCCTTGTACTGTGGACGCGGTCCGCCGACTAGAGCACCTAGAGCATTTTATTGTGTGGACACACACAATCGGCTGTATACAATCGATTTCAATAAAACCGGCTTCTATAAATTCGAACTAATTTCGTAGTGTAGACATACCCTAAGATGCCACAAGTATGCCTGTTCTTTTTACATGTATTAGAGTTGCCCAGCTCTTTGACTTGACACTCCGCCTTTGTGTAACAGACGGATATACCAGGGTACAGTCCAGACCAGTGGGGGGTTGTCACCCCCTATCCTGTAACCTGGGGCCCTTCACAATGCCTTACTGCTGCAGCTTCCAACCTGGAGTGCTCACAAACCACCTCCAGTATATAAGGGCTAGTCTACACTGGCAATGCTAAAGCACTGCTGTGGCAGCACTTTAATATGGCTTGTGTAGTCATGGCAGAGAGCTCTCCCAGTGCTCTTTTTGTTTTTTTTATTATTAAAAAAAGCCACCCACCTCCACGAGAGGCACAGCTCCCAGCACTGGTGCACAGTTGACACTGGTGCTTTACAGCGCTGAAACTTGCTGCGCTCAGGGGCTGTTTTTTTTCACACCCCTGAGCGAGAAAGTTGCAGCCCTGTAAATTGCCAGTGTAGACAAGCCCTAAGTCACTCCCAGCTATGTCTGTGTGCAGGCTGCAGCAGCCAGCCACACCTCGGCTCTTACCAGTTATGGTTATAAAGCAGGATGATCCCAACGCACCCCCAATCCCAGAACTTCCCCCAGAATTGTATGTCTTTATGACAGACTATATTTGTGTTCACTTCCTACACAGTGGCGTAGGAATGTTTGTACAAGGTATGCCTTGTGATGTGTAAACATCATGGCAAAATGCACATAGCAGCATTATAGGCAGTTACATTTAGTCATGACCTTGGCTTATATTTGTTTTCTAAATAAGCTTGGAGCAATCAAACCAAATTCCTCAGCTTGCCCTTTGCTTCTAATGTCTCAGCCAGCTGTTAGCTTAGCTGTCAAGAAGACAGCTAAGTGGCCATTCTTTGGCAGGAAAGGGGCAGGGGCAAAAAAACCACCCTACATCTTAGCAAAGAAACAGTCTGCGTGGAAGGAAACACCAGGCTATTTCTTTGCCATGATGTAGATTTTTGCCCCTGCCCCCTTTCCTGCTAAAGAATGGCCACTTAACAGGTAATGGGCCATCAACCTTGTTGACAGCTGGCTGAAGAGTCACTTTGACTTTTGTGTCTGAGGCAGTAGTTTGGCCACTCCCCAGATTTATCTGGAAAACATACTTTTAGTCATCATCGCCGTTTAGGTTTATAACTTCACATAAAATGCTTGCTATGTATATTTTTACATAATATTGATCAACAAATAAGGAATTTAAAATGTTTGCACAAGGTATGCCTTGTGAGGCATCATTTCATTACTGTGTAGGGTGTGAACCAAAGGATATATTCCATCACAGACCCAGTCACCCCTGTGACGGGTTTGGTCACAGATACCCCTTTGGGACAGTCACCTGATGGGCTGAGACCACCACTGAGCCCATTTTCTCTGCCAATTTGGGCCTCCAGAACCCTGCCTTGTTGAGCCAGATAAACTAAACTAATCTGCTGCAACACAGTCCCAGGGTCTGACCCATGCCCCCAAAGCTGCAGACTTAACTGAAAATGGCTTAGCAAGTGCTCCTGTCTCTAGCATCAGAAACCCAGCTCCCAATGGGATCCAAACCCCCAATAAATACATTTTACTCTGTAAAAGCTTATATAGGGTAAACTCAAATTGTCCACCCTCTATAACACTGATAGAGAGATATGCACAGCTGTTTGCTCCCCCAGGTATTACTTACTCTGTGTTAACAAACAAACAAGTGATTTTATTAAGTATAAAAAGTAGGATTTAGTGCCTTTGGGATAGAGTGGATTGCATTTCCATAAGGGCTAGTGGTAAAGCTGCTGGCCAGCTTAACCCTGTAGAGTCACAAATTTTAGCAAGCTTATTCTTAAGTACACCATTTCGTCTTTCAACTGCACCTGCGCTCTGTGGGTGTTAGGGACAGAGCAACAGGTGTGTGATATGTAATACACGATCCAGGTGTTGAACAAGTTGTCCGGTAAAATGTGTACCCCGATCACTCGACAGAATGGCAGGAATTCCCTTTCAGGCATAATATGATTTAACCATCATTTGGCAACAGACAGTGAGTCAGCCTTTCGACAAGGAAAGGCTTTGATCCAACCAGAAAATAAACATACCATAACCAAAATAAATTCATATTGTTGACACTTAAGCATTTGTACAAAATCAAGTTGCCAATGCAAGACTGGTGCTTGGGGCAGGCCCCGGAACCCCTGAGCCACTTTTACAGGTTTACCAATATTGTGGCTTTGGCAAGTGGTACAGGCAGCACAGTGGGCAGGCTGCAAAAGAGCTGAAATGGGGGGCCCCCCACCATCCTGCCTTAGTTACAGCAGAGACCATCCCCTCCTTTCCCACATGCAAAACACCGTGTAGCAGGGTGGCCAGCGATGGGTAGAGTGAAAAGGAGGCCACAAAGGTGCCAGTAGGCGAACGCCAAAGGAAATCAGGATGTAGAGAGCAACCCTGGGTAACCCAGGAGTCTTTTTCGGCTTCTGCGGCAGAGTCTTGAAGCAGGGTGAGGTTAGTGAGGGACGGCGGTGGTATAGAAACAGAAAGGGAACCTAGAAATGCATCTGGGGAAGGTTCTATGGCAGCAGCATGTTTAGCAGAGGCGTCAGCAAATGCGTTACCCTTAGCAACATCAGTATCCGCCATCGAGTGGCCAGGGCACTTAACAATAGCTAGGGCAGACAGAAGTAAAACTGCATACAGGAGAGCAGCGATGTAGGGGCCATTTTTTATAGGGGTACCGGTGGAGGTAAGGAAACCCTGAGCTTGCTAGAGGGTGCCAAAGTCATATACAACCCCAAAAGCATAGCAGGAGTCAGTGTAAATGGTGGCGGAGCATCCGTCCACCAAAAAGCAGGCACGGGTGAGGGCAACTAATTCAGCAACTTGCGCTGAGGTTACAGAAGGTAAAGGAGCAGCTTCTAGAGTTTCAGAGAGTGACACTACAGCATATCCTGCAAGGAGACGACTTTGGTTGTCTCGAAAACAGGAACCATCAGTAAACAAAACAAGGTCAGAGTTAAGGAGAGGGACATCAGAAAGGTCAGAGCAGGGGACGGTGACAGCAGAGACAGTTGCAAGGCAGCCGTGGGGATCACCGTCATCAGACAAAGGAAGGAGAGTGGCAGGGTTTAACTGAGAACAACGCTTTATGGTGATATATGAAGCCGACAGCAGTAAAAGTTCATACCTGGTAAGGCGGGCAGAGGAGAGGTGGCCTGTATTATGTTGTAACAGCAGAATTTCCACAGAGTGAGGGACCATGAGAGTAAGGGGAGAGTGAAGGACAAGGGATTCAGACATTTCAACTAGGTGCACTGCGGCAGCCACAGCACGCAGGCAGGGGGGTAAGCCTTGGGCCACAGGGTCCAAAGTGGCAGAGAAATAAGCCACTGGGCGCTTCTTGCCTCCGTGCACCTGAGTGAGAACTCCAAGTGCACACCCAGATTGTTCGTGGCAGAAAAGGGAAAAAGACTTAGAGTAGTCAGGCAGCCCTAAAATGGGGGCAGAAGCCAAACCTTGTTTGAGGGAAACAAAGGCAGAGTCTGCTTCAGGGGGCCATGGCATGGGGTCAGGCAGAGAGAGTCGAGTGAGTTCCTGGAGAGGTTTTGCAAGGGAGGTATATTGGGGAATCCATTGCCTGCAAAATTCAGCCATGCCCAAAAACTTTCGGACCTGGCGTGGGGAGCTGGGTCGGGGAAAGCTAAGGATAGCCTGGACGTGGGTGGGAGAAAGTGTACGGGAACCCTGGGAGAGGAGAAAACCAACGTATCTGACAGAGGCTAGACAGAGCAGTAGTTTAGAGCAAGAAGCCTTGTGACCTTTTTTTGCTAGGGCAGTAAGGAGCACTAAAGAATCAGTTTCTGAGGCAAACAGCGAGGGGGAACAGAGGAGTAGATCTACATATTAGACTAGAGTGGACCGGGATGGGAAAACAAGGTCAGCTAGGTCTCAGGTTAGTGCCCGAGAAAAGTAAGATGGACCACGCTCCCTCAGGGATATATGGAAAGCCCATGTGTATTGCTGTCCCTTGTAAGAAAAGGCAAAGAGGTACTGGGAGTCAGGATGAACCGGAACAGAAAAGAAAGCAGAACACAAATCAACAACAGTAAAATGAGTTGCATCTGGTGGGATAGAAGCCAGAATCGTTGCTGTGTTAAGGACAACAGGAAAGGTGGGTATGACAATATGATTAATGGCTCGAAGGTCCTGAACAAATCACCATGATTTGCCATCAGCTTTTTGAACTGGGAGGATAGGGGTGTTACAGGGACTGGAGCAGGGAACAATAATGCCTTGCTCCCACAGGGCAGTTATGACCAGAGCAATGCCAGCCTCTGCCTCAGGGTTTAAAGGGTATTGAGAAAGGCGAGGCGGGGGTTTGGAGGAGTCAACAGTAATGCAGACGGGGTCAGTATTTAAGCAGCCCACCTCAGAGGGATGGGTTGGCCACAGAGAGGATGGGACCTGCGAAATTAGGTGTTCAAGGGATGGGACCAGTGGGCAACAAGGGACTGGAGTGGAAAGGGAAGTTTCAGACAGCAGGGAGGCTACAGAATCACTCAGAGAGGACTGGGGAAATTTGTAAATAGACCCCATCCGGGGAACAGTATATGGTGCAGCCAAGTTTACATAACAGATCCCAACCCAAAAGGTTTACCGGAGTGGAATCAGAGAGAAGGAAGGCATGATCTGCAGATAGGGGACCAACCTGGACTGGTAGAGGTTTTGAAAGGGAGTAAGGGGTTGGGATTCCCAAAATGCCCACAGCGGACACGTTTTTTTCGGCGCGGCGAACCTCAGGCAGGTCGGTAGTACGAACTGCAGAGAGCAAAGCTCCCGTATCAACAAGGAAAGGGAGAGACAAATCATTGATAGTTAACACAAACACACACGCACACACACACACACACACACACACCCATGGGAGTGAGAGGTAGTAAAGGAGCTAAAGTTTCCTGAGGTTCCCCGGGGACCCGTCATTGCTGTGAGACAAAGTAAGGCTGGGGACTGACTGGCTGTGCCGGCAGGGGGTCTAGCTGGTTATTTACAGAGTTATCAGGCCAGTTCAGGCATTCATTCTTCCAATGTCCGGGCTGCTTACTGTAATTACAAACATCCCCATAACCTGAAAATCCAGTTCCTCAGCCCCTCTTGACCACGTCCCCATCCCTGGTATTTTCCCTGTCCCCAGTACTGTTTGCCCTGTCCTGAATAAGGCTGTATTTGCAGGGCCATTAACTGGTGAGCTGATTGTTCCTCCTTTCCTTTGAAAGTACGTTGGCAGTGCTCTGCCACTGTTTGCAATTTGTCCACGGTTTCCATCTCCCACCCAACACTTATTCGTTTTAGCATATTGCCAATAGCAGGTAGGAGGCCATTAACAAATGCATTAGCCAGGGTGCCCTGTCCATTTTTATCCGGTTGCTGTATACCAGAATGTTGCAGAAAAATGTCAGTTAGCCGAGTGCGATAGTCACCCGGGTTTTCTCCCTGTCGTTGCTTACAGCCATTTACAGCCCGTCCAGTTGGTTTCAGGAGTCCATGCCCAAGGGATGGCTTCAAATAGATTTTTAGCTCGCTCCTTACACTTTTTCTGGTATTCAGCATTAGGACCGGTGTCTGGTAAAGTAGAGTGGCGGTCAGCAGCGAGCCAATCTGCTGCTGTGAGCCATTTCTCATGCTCACTAGGGGCTGCTACAAGTAGCTTGCACAGCTGCAGGAGGTCTGCCTCAGGGGGTTCATAGGTGTCACATACTAACAAAAATTCCTCTGTGAATTTGATAGGATTTTCCCAGGACTTTGGAAAGCTTTTTACAACTGAAAGGAGCTCTGTACGAGTCCAGGGTTTATAGCTCCAAGTGGGACCCCCGTCTTGGCCCCCAGTATGCAGGATTCAGAGGGGAGCCTGGATAGCTTTGGAGCTGGAACGCAAGCAGCGGGCCCAATCCTTCTCCAGGCTATCTTCGCATGTATGAGGGAAAGCAAAGGAGTCAGGCAGACTGGAGGGTTTCGGGGGAACGAGGGGTTTTTCCTCTACCGATCTGAGCGGTACCAGAGGAATGGGCCTGGGCAGTACTGGACGGTCCGGACTGGTCTGAACTGGAGACTTTTGGATGTTGTTCCTGAGCTGGGGAAGCTGGGGACTGTCTATTGATCCGACACAAGGCTGCCAAGCCAATTAATGCGTCTTCCTCATCATCGTCCCCGGAATCTAGCAAGGGGTTTTCTTCGTCTTTTCCCACAAGGAGACAGGAGTATGAAGGGGAATCTGCTTGGAGAACGGGGTAAAGGGGAGCGCTCGGTCTAGTGGTGGGAGAGGAGGCTTCCAATAAAGCTTTTAACTTATCATTTGAATCTTTGAGAGAGGCGAGTTTCGATTCTGTCCATCTACGATTTGCCTCTTCCCACCATTGCATGAAACAATCGACCTCTCCTTTGGCCAATTTAGTTTTAGATTGGCCGAGTTTGTCTTTTAAGACGTCCACTCGGTCCTTGTCCCAAGATCCTAACAGTGGCCACTGAGTTTTGTTATCTCCCTGAGCTAGCCTAGACCATTTTTCCAGAAATTTACAGGAGTCCAGACCCTTCCTAAAATATATCAAATGAGCCGGCATTCCTTTAGGGAATTGTCCCGACTTAGACGTCTGGTTACCCATACAGAAGGACTTTACACACACCAATCACACAAGAAGGAAATTCGGGTTCATCAGAGCGATGCCTGGTGCAACACACAAAAGGAGCCCCAGGCTACTGCCTCAATCGCCCTTGCTTTCACACCAAGGATTTTACCCAAGGTGCGGTGCGGCTGCGATAGTGCAGATTTCACTCACTCAGACCGCGGGGACAGGAACCCCTTGGTCGGCTGATTCCCGGACGGAGATGGCACCCAGACTCAAACACTCCACAGGAGGATGGATAGACACAGACAGGACAGTCCTCAGTCTGGACAAAACACAGAAATAATTACCTGACCAGATTCCTGATGCAGATCCCAGGATCTCTACCAGAACAGAGTGGGAACCAACAGGCTTGATGGCATAGACTTCACTGTGGTCGTGCGCCGTTCCGTTCAGGAGGACCACCGCTCGGGCCAAATGCCCAGGTGCCGGCTGCCACGGTTGTCCTACAAAAACGGTCAGGAATCACATGGCCCCAGTGAAGATGGTTGTCATCTCGGTGGGACCTCCAAATTGTCAAACTTAGAATCAGGACTCAATTTGTCAAGACCACTCTGTTTATTAGCACAGCACTCTGCCAATACATTCAGATAAGGTGAGCCCCCCTTGCAAGTCCCACACTGCCTTATTTTATACAGATAAAAAGGGCGCGAACTTAACAAGAGGACAAAGAAAGCAGAACTGACAAGTTTATCTGAGGCTAGACATACATATTCAATTTACATACTAACTTTTACAGATCTCCATCTGATGTTCCACCATTAGCTTAAGTGGACTCATTGTTTATGTCTTAATGTTCCTTTTCCTGACACCTGTATTTCCTTATTTCTGCTTAAAGGTACATACAGCATTTCTTTAATCCATTCTATTTTTACAATATAATTCATTCTACTTTCACACTAGCTACTAGGAGACACTACTCCACAAGCCTCTCAGGTGGGCAGATAGGAGTGTCCAGCTGGTAGTTGTTTCTGTTACAGATCTCATGTGTGGCCAGAGGCACTGAGAGCCACCACAACAGGAACCTTCACCATTGTCTCATTGCTGCCACTAAGCCCCAGGAAGCCTGCCACAAAAATGCAGTGTTGTATCCTTTGAAAGGGCAGGTCTGTTAACCCAAGAACCGTTCACACTCATCTGCAAAGTCACAGAGTTGGGAACTCAGTGGATTCATCACTGCAAACCCCAACCATATCACCTCACCTTTCGACAGCCCCTATGTCAATAACTGTTTCTCCCCAACTCCCATCACCAGCAGGCTGGAAACCCTTCTGTTGAATAGCAGTCAAACAGCAGCTGCCACTGATTTACAAAAAAAAGAGAAGCAAGGTGGCTGAGGCAATATCTTTTACTGGGCCATCTTGGTGCAATAAGAAATATTGCCTCACCCACCTTGTCTCTAATATCTTGTGTAACTTTAGCGCCCTCGTGGCCAAGATGGAGTCTGCTCTGCAGGCAGCTTTGGCCAAGAGATGGCGCGCGCAGGAATGCAGCAGGAAAAAATCCCTTCCATCCCAGGGGCACCTGTTCCAAACCCCCCAGAGTGAACACACACCCCCACAGGAAGAGTACAATGGATATAAGAAAGGGAAATATTTATTTACAGAGGGATGAGAGGAGAACTACAACAAGGGGAAATATAAGGGGAGCAGTAAAACAGGGTTGCATCCAAACCAAAGCCCCACAGGCCCAGTGGTAGCACAGTTTGAAAGGGCAGACACTGAGCAATGTGTCTGCACACACAGTTCAGGAGTCCTGAGCAAAGTTCCAGTCCAATGGTGAGTCTTAGGTGCTCCTGGTCGTCTTCGGCGCCAGTGAACTTTCCCCCAACAAACCCCTCCGGTGCCCTCTTCTGCCGCTCTCTGCAAAGCCACACCGAGCGACTACCTCCCCACTTAACTATCTAGCAACCTCCCTCCTTGTTCCCAGTGCAGAGTCACAAGCCCCAGTACTCACAGCCCCATGCAGCTCAGGGCAGCCGTGATACTGGGTCCAGCTCCGGCCTGTCCTTCTGGGGCGATTCCTCCCTGGCACAGTGCTCCTCCTGGCTCCTGTCTTGGGATGTCCCCGATCGGCCGCCCTGTCCTTCCCAGGCTTCAGGCAGGTTCTCTGCTGCATCACTTTGCGAGGGCCTGCCCACTGCTGCTCCTCTCTCTCTCTGCTCCAGAGCCACCCCCTGGAGTTTCCTCCTTTTTTCTCACTCCCCCTAGGAAAAAGATTTAAAGGGGCCATGCTCTCTAAACCCCAAAAGGGTTATACTTGGGACCAACACAGCTACAGCTACACAGCATAAAACAGGAGATTGCTTATTTAAGCCCTAGGGAAGTTGCATGAGGAGGGAGATTTACAGCCATAGACTGGTACATGCAGTGATGAGCTGCCAATATCTTAACAAACGGTTCCCTACCAGGTCTTGGGCGGCAGGTCCTTCACTCATTCTGGGTCTTCGGCGGCACGTCCTTCAGTGCCGCTGAAGACCCGGAGCAAGTGAAGGACCTGCCGCCGAAGTCTCAGAGCGCCGTCCGGTGATACAAACCCCACATGTTTTTTTAACATGGTATTTTTTTAGTCATCCTTGCCGGGGCCCCCTCAAAACTGTTTGAATATGGCCCCGCACTTCCTAAAGCCAGCCCTGCACATCGGGGTTGCAAAATTGTATCGAGGGCCAGGTAGGGAAGGTTGGGCCTCCCAAAACAGCCTGTCATCCCCTCAATCTGACCCCCATCCACGTCCTGCTCCCGATTGTCCCCTTCAGAACCCACAACCCATCAACCCCCCCCTGCTCCTTGTCCCCTGACCACCCCCTCCCAAGACCCCCCATCTTAACTGCCCCCCAGAACCCCACCCCCTACCCAACCCCCCCCCATTCCCTGACTGCCCCCCCAGAACCTCCACCCCCTCCAACCACTACCTGCCCCTTATCCAACCCCTCCTCCTAGCCCTGGCCCAGCCCCCTTATCATGCTGCTCAGGGCAGAGTGTATGGATGCTGTGCGGCCCACTGGAGCTCGCAGCCCCACCCCCTTACCATGCCGCTCAAAGCGGCAGGAGCTGCCGAGCTGCCCAGGAGCAGTCCAGAGAGTTGGCGCCAGCGGCGCGGCACGCTGAGGCTCTGCGAGAAGGGGGAAGGTGGGGGAGGGGCCGGGGGAGCCTCCCCAGCCGGGAGCTCAGGCAGGCTGGAGTTTGCCCACCCCTTTAACAACCAGTTCTAAACCAGCTTCTAAATTTAACAACCAGTTCGCACAAACTGGCTCCAGCTCACCACTAGGTATATGGAACAAGTTCCACACCCAGACCAGCTGGGAGATGGGTTTCCCACATGGGCCAGGAGGAAGTGAAGCTTTGTAGGCAACCTGCCAGCAGATAAGAGTCACTGAGCAGGTGCCCAGAATACATTCCATACAGGAGAGCCCTAGGTTTTACCTGCCCAGAACATAAAGTTCCAGTGCAACACTGGAACAACAGGATCTGGATCCGGCTCTGCCCACCCAGCAGCTCTTCCAGGAGGCTGGAACCCAGAGCAGGAAGTCCTCACACAGTTGGAGGATAAACCACAGCAAGAGGCTCAGTTCACACCCAGCATCCCTCATTCCCCCCACTTTACCTGAAGCAGTTTGAGCCCAAGCACCAGTGACTCAGATAAACTTCTACCATCAACTCAGGAAACAGCCACATAACAAAAAGCTACTGCCAAGAAGGGGGGGAGCAAGGGCACTGCAAGCTCAGGGGAGGGGACAGGAAGGGGTGGAGTGGAGGCAGGGCCTGTGGCAGAGCCAGGGCTTGAGCAGTGAGCACTCCTCGGCACATTGGAAAATTGGCACCTGTAGCTCCAGCCCCGGAGTTGGTGCCTATACAAGGAGCCGCATATTAACTTCTGAAGAGCCGCATGTGGCTCCGGAGCCACACGTTGGCCACCCCTGCTCTACAGATTTGACAGGGCTTTGTCAGGCCAGAAGGGATCTAGCTAGCAGGCCTGTAATACCCAGAGCCCTTGTTGTTGTAGGTTCATCTCCCAGGGGTGGTGACATGCCCCCTTCCCAGTGAAAGTAAATTAAAAGCCACCCACCCACTTTCATAAGAGACTTTATGTCTGTTCACAACCCCTTTGTGATAAGAGGAGGTGTGTGTGGGGGGGGGGGGTTGTTTGTTGCAAAATTTCCACCCATTGTTTCCCTGTATCCCTTCCAGTACTTGGGGATGAAACCCTCATACACGGGCAAGACCGCAACACCCCCTCTCTTAGGCAGGGATCTCCTAGTACTACGCACAGATGGATGAACTAACTCTACCCCCAACGTTTGGTGAGTGAGGAAGGGATGATCCCCCCATTGTACTAATGGGAAACTGAGACACAGAACAGTCAAGGGCTAAGTTTTCAAGCACCCACTAGACTTGGGTGTCTAATGTGAGACTCCTGGGGCCTGCTATTCAGAGGTGCTGGACAGCTCCGGCTTCAGTTGAAATCACTGGAGTCCTGGACCACAGAACCGCCCACCCCATTCCCATACTGAGCCCCCACCCAGCTCTGGCGATTCCCATTACACCCCTGCTATCCCTGTGTAGCGCTTTCACCCCAGCTCTGCCAATTCCCCTCACTCCCGCCTACAGTCAGGACCACCTGCACACAATGACCTAGGAAATCAGGAAGCGATAAAGCCAAGAAGCCCAAATTCCCTCTCCCTTACACTGGTGCACAACTTCACTGAGGTGGCCCATGGTGTCAGTGTGTTCGTGTGGAGGTGTTGCCCGCCCTAAAGGGCTCGAGGGGACAACAATGGTCCATCGCCCGGTGTGCTTGGCACCAATAAAGACACCGAGGGGAGAAAGCAAGCCAAGTTTATTTCAGAGCTCTGAAATGGCACTAGGAGACCGGCATGTCTCAAATCTAGTGCAACAAATACAAACAACTTTTACTTTTTATACTTTAAACTGTTTACATACATCTCTTTGTCTGGCTGTTCCCCTTTACCTCTCTCTTCCAGACAACTGTTACAATAAGCTCTACAGAAGCTTGTGAGAAAACTTTCTCAGTCTTTGCGACCTTGAGTTAGACGCCTGCAAACTAACTACCCCGCTTCTTATCTCTATTATTTCTGCTAGTGTGAGTGAAACTGCAGCCATCTGCTAGAAAGCTGACATTACATTTCTGCTTCAACCTACTTCAGAGCATGTAAACAGTTAGCATAGAAGTAGGTGAGAGTTCCCAAGATGGAGTTTGGGGGTTCAGATAGGCCCAGAGCAAAAGAGCTTCATCGGCACTTGTGGCCTTCCACTCTCCCGAGTTACCTGGTAGCTATGCCTAGTGGACCCCAACAATCCCTCCTTTGAGAACACTCAACAAACCTTTGTCAGAGTTTTCTCATACTTTAAAGACAAAATGCGATTAAGCTTCATGCAATCAGGATTATTAATGAGAGGGTATAAGGGAACTTCTGGGGTATGGGAGGTACAAATTTTACGTATGAGCACTTTACAGCAAATGAGCAAAAGAACAAGAACAAATCATACTACAACACTTGTGAGCAAGATGCGAACAATGGTTTTTTTTATATTTTTTAGTTTTTTTAAACTAGGTATTTAATTTTAAAGGGAATTTAAAATAGTGGGTTTTTTGGGGGGGGGCCTTCTACTGGTTAAAGGCTTGTTCAGCTGACAAGATGTGCTTGTTAATGTTTTGTGAAAACTTTGGGACATAGGTACAACATTTTTTTTTAATAAGGGCACATACAATTATAACAACTCAAATGCTCAGAAGATAAGAAGAATTGTTGACACTAAACAAGTTAAAAAATAACAAGACTAAATATATAGGCCAGGTCGGCCTTCTGTGAGAAAATAAAACTAATGCTCAGGGTTTTCGCGGGGAGTATGCTGTGACTGTTCAGAAAGATTACAACGCATTTGTAGTGACCCTTACTGTCTTTTGAATAACAGCTTAAGTCTTAAATTGTTGTTAGCCGTTTTTTTTGCAGGCTGGACAGTCCACTGTTTAGGAGTGGGCACTGCTTTTAGTCGAGAGTGATGAATTTAGTTCTTGTGTTCTTCGACTTTTGCTGCTGTGTGGGTGACAAGCAGGACAGTGTGGGGTCCTTTCCACTTCTCTTGAAGAGGCTCGTCTTTCTAGGTTCGTACGAGAACGGAGTCACTAGGCTGCAGGGAGTGGACTGGAGTATCCAGCAGAAGAGGCTGTGAATTTTTGGTATACTTGTGAAGAGAAGAAAGAACAGCAGACAGAGAGCACATGTACTGAGACAAGAAACTATACTTTATTTTTTATTTTTTTGCCAGAACTGGGGTACTATTCATAGGCTATGCTTTTTTAAACATAATTTTGAAGGGACTAAGCTCTATTTTACTCTTAGGGAGAGCACGAATGCGAAGTAATACAAGGGGCAAGGCATCAGTCCACTTAAGAGAGGCCTTTTGACAGACCTTTGAGAGGTGTCGCTTGAGTGTCTGATTTGTGCGTTTTACTACTTTACTGGCTTGTGGTCGCCAGGGTGTGTGGAGCTTCTAGGGGATTTGCAGAGCACTTGATATCTTTTGAACAACTTGAGATGTGAAGTGTGTTTTATTATTAGATTTCATTCACTGAGGAAGGCCGAAGCGAGGAATGATTTCTTTGACAAACTTAAGAGCTACTGTTTTGGCAGTGTTGTTGCGACATGGGAAGGCCTCAGGCCATCCGCTGAATCGATTTACTAAGACGAGAAGGTACTTGTACCCTTGGGTCCTGGGAAACTTAGTAAAGTCTATTTGCCACACCAATCCTGGGCCTGGGGTAGGTTCTAGGGTGGCTGGTGGCACTGCTACTCCTGGTCGAGGGTTATTTTTTTGGCAGATTAAACATTTAGCTTGTACCTGTGATGCTAGGGGTTTAAGTTCAGAGGTTAGAAAATATTTATTTATAAGCTGGGTAAGAGCCTCTCTGCCTGCGTGTGTGGTCTGATGCAGTTTTTGCAACACTGGTTGAATTAAGCCCTTGGGCAGGAGGATTTTTTTTTGTGTGGAATAAAGCTATTCTTTTTTTTTTTTGGAGACCAAGACTGTCAGCCAGGTTTTTGTTATCATGGGAGTACTGAGGGGCTGCAAGCTCACCCACTGATGGGATGAGGGCATGCATTTGGGCATTCTCTTTAGTTGCTGATTTTAGGGTAGCAGCTCGCTTAGCTTCCCTGTCTGCTCCGGCATTACCCTTGGATACATTTTGATCTTCCCTTTGATGGGCTTTGCAATGCACCACTGCTACTGCTGAGGGGAGTTGTACCGCTTCTAAAAGCCGGAGAATTTGAGCCCCATGCTTGACCGGAGAGCCTTGGGCTGTTAGCATTCCCCTTTGCTTCTACAAACTAGCGTGAGCATGCAATACTCCAAAAGCATACTTTGAGTCAGTAAAGATATTAACTTGTTTGTCTTTTGCTAGCTTGAGTGCATGAGTCAGGGCCACTAGTTCAGCAAGCTGGGCAGATGTTTCTGCTGGTAAACTTTTAGCTTTCACGGTATTATGAAGAGACACAATAGCATAACTAGCCGTTCTTCGCCTATTTACAACAGTACTACTTTTATTTGTATACTATTTTAATTTAGCATTTGGGAGTGGCTGATCTTTTAGATTTGGGCGGCTAGAATACTGAACATTTATGATTTTTAGACAGTCATGTTCTTGCTTTTCTGTCTCTGGTAGCAGGGTAGCTGGATTAAAGGGAGGGACAGATCTGCAGGGTGACTTCAGGATTCTCTAACAGCTTCGTCTGGTACCGAGCAACCCGAGCCTGTGTGAGCCAAAGACCACCCTTAGTGTCTAGCAAGGCTCAGACCATATGGGGAACATACACTTGCACAGTTTTTTCTAGTGTCAGCTTTTTAGCTTTTCTAAGCACTAGAGCAGTAGCTGCGACCGCCCTTAAACAGGCTGGCCATCCTTTTGAAACTTGATCTAGTTGTTTAGAAAAGTATGCCACAGGACGCTTTCAGGCACTTAATAGCTGGGTAAGCATTCCTAAAGCTACCCCTTTTCGTTCATGCACATACAGTTGGAACGGCTTAGATATATTGGGCAAACCCAGGGCTGGAGCTTCCATTAGCGCTTTTTTAAAGATTTTAAATGCTTTGTTTGCTTCTGGGGACCAGTGAAAGGGGTCATGATCTGCTCCCTTAACACATTCATACAGAAGTTTAGTCCACAGTCCACTACTTTGTATTCTTGGAGTCCGATAAAATTCAGGAGACTCACAGTAGCTCTAAGACAAGGGATTAGACCCACAGCAGCAATCAACAAGTTATCTACATATTGCAGCAGGAGGGCTTTGGTTGAATTATTCTACTCCTCCAAGTCTCTGGCCAAAGCCTGTCCAAACAGAGTGGGGGAATTTTAAATTCCTGGGCCAATACTGTTTAACAAAGCTGCTTTTTAACTCTTTGTTTGTCTTTATTATGCCTTGCAGTATTTTGCAGATCTCATAGTTGCTTGGGCACATTCAGGCCCCCCTTTCTCTTGGTTGTCAGCCAAGTTTTGGCTGTGAACAATGTCCTTGGATAGCCTTGTCGGAGAAAAACAGAGTTCTTACTATTTGTTTAGGTAGAGCAAGTCAGATGCTTTATTAACTTTTACAATTGCGCAGAGGGAGAGAGCTAAGCAGGTCTTTTAACAGGTAAACAATTACAGCAAGCATTTATACTTTTTGTTACAGACAATAATGAGCAACAGTTGCATTTTGTTTATACATAGGTCATTTTGATATTTTGTTTTGTTTACTAATGTAGACTCTTAGTCTACATTCTATATTATTTACACAAGGTCGCAGCAACTTTTTACACCGTTTTTTTTTACTTGCCTCACACATTTTTTACTTTTACAAATTTTGCGTTATTAGGGTTACAGTTAGCTTAACTTTTGCTAACGAACTGTTATGCATTGCATCCTCTTCCTGTTAGTTTTTTCTCTGCTTTCACAACCCCCCCCTTTTGTACTACTAGTACAACAAACATTTTCAAATTTTTATTTGCATTAAATCTTGGAATTTAGATTTTACATTAGATGCTTTAATTTTAGGGGTTTTGATTGGATGTAATGACAATGCATGATGAGCATGGACATGAAAGGTATCAGGAACACTGTTATTCCACTCAATGAAATTGGCCAAGTAAGAAACAGAGAAAGAAAGTACGAAGAATGAGGCAGATTCAGAGCTTGGGAAAAGATGGTTGGCAGAGAACAACTCTAACTCCAGTTTACCTAAAGGTGAGTCTAACATGCCCTGGGCTCTAAGCTACAGGTAAGGGGGGACACCCCTGAGCACTCTTCAGGATCCCTGTTCAGGTGCCCCTCTGTAGCCTGATTTGTTGAGTAGTTACTGATTCTATATTGAATTTTAAGAATTCCCAATTAGTCACTGATGAAAATTCTGAGGTTTAAAAGGTCCTTGTCACAGAATCAGGCACAACAGAATGAAGTTCAGTGTCTGGCTGTGCACACCAGCATGAACAGCGTTTACACTGCAGGCAAAGCTTTACATTCTGCCATTAGCATAATTAGTAAAAACACAAACCTTCCAACCCAAAAGAGAAGGTAGCTATAACGTGAAATTAAGACAATGTCCGGCACCGTCCCTTGCATATACTCACTCCTTTCTCATGGAGACCTAGCCCTGGTCTACACTACGAGTTTAGGTTGAATTTAGCAGCGTTAAATCGAATTAAGCCTGGACACGTCCACACGACGAAGCCCTTTTTTTCGACTTAAAGGGCCCTTTAAACCAGTTTCTTTACTCCACCTCCGACGAGGGGATTAGCGCTAAAATTGGCCTTTGCAGGTTGGATTTGGGGTAGTGTGGACGGAATTCGACGTTATTGGCCTCTGGGAGCTATCCCAGAGTGCTTCATTGTGACCGTTCTGGACAGCATGCTCAACTCAGATGCACTGACCAGGTAGACAGGAAAAGCCCCGCAAACTTTTGAATTTCATTTCCTGTTTGCCCAGCGTGGAGAACACAGGTGACCACGCAGAGCTCATCAGCACAGGTAACCATGATGGAGTCCCAGGATCGCAAAAGAGCTCCAGCATGGACAGAACAGGAGGTACGGGGTCTGCTTGCCATATGGGGAGACGAATCAGTGCTACCTGAATTCCGTAGCAGTAAACAAAATGGCAAAATATTAGAAAAAGTCTCAAAGGCCATGAAGGACAGAGGCCATAACAGGGACGCACAGTAGTGAAAATTAAGGAACTAAGGCAAACCTACCACAAAGCCAGAGAGGCAAACGGAAGGTCCGGGGCAGAGCCGCAAACATGCCGCTTCTACACAGAGCTGCATGCCATACTAGGGGGTGCAGCCACCACTACCCCAACCATGTGCTTTGACTCCATCAATGGAGAATCACGCAACAGAGAAGCAGGTTCAGGGTACGAGGAAGATGATGAAGAAGACAATGAAGATAGCTCACAGCAAGAAAGCGGAGAAACCGGTTTCCCCAACAGCCAGGATATGTTTATCACCCTGGACCTGGAACCAGTAACCCCCAAACTCACCCAAGGCATGCTCCCAGACCCTGAGGGCACACAAGGGACCTCTGGTGGGTGTACCTTTGTAAATATTACACATGGTTTAAAAGCAAGCGTGTTTAATGATTAATGATTAATTTGCCCTGGCAGCTACTGGAAAAGTCTGTTAACGTGTATGGGGATGGAGTGGAAATCCTCCAGGGACATCTCCAGAAAGCTCTCCTTCATGTATTCCCAAAGCCTTTGCAAAAGGCTTCTGGGGAGGGCTGCCTTATCCCGTCCGCCATGGTAAGACACTTTATCATGCCAGGCCAGTAGCACGTAGTCTGGAATCATTGCATAACAAAGCATGGCAGCGTATGGTCCCAGTGTTTGCTGGCATGCAGACAACATCCATTCCTTATCTCCCTTTGTTATCCTCAGGAGAGTGATATCATTCATAGTCACCTGGTTGAAATGGGGTGATTTTATTAAGGGGACTTTCAGAGGTGCCCATTCCTGCTCGGTTGAACAGAAATGTTCTCCGCTGTTAGCCACGCGGTAGGGGGGAGGGGTGAAGTGATCATCCCAGAGAATTGGGTGTGTATGGGGGGGGGTAGTTGGGTTTGTGCTGCATGTTAACCCGGAAACCGCATCCCCTCCTTTTACATTGCAAACCCATTTTAAATGGCCAACCCAACGGGTGCTTGGTATGGGAAATGAGGCCGCTACTGTTTGAAACCATTCCCACATGTTAAGAAGGTTAAAAAAGCCAAAAAACTGTGGCTTACCATGGCTGCCTGTAAGCCGAAATCTGTTGCCTGGCACTGTGTGAGTGATCTCTCACACCACACTGGCAGGCCCTCAATATAAGAGGAAAAATGCGACCTTGTAACAAAAGCACGTGTGCTGTGTAATGTGAACAGCAAAATTTAACGTGAAAGAGTGTACCCATTGTTCTCTAAAATGTGTCTTTTTTAACCACCTCTCCCTTCTCCTCTTCCAGCTGCAAATGTTTCTCCTTCACAGAGGCTAGTGAAGATTAGAAGGAGAAAACGGCGGACTCGAGGTGATATGTTCTCGGAGCTCCAGATGTTCTCCCATGCTGACAGAGCACAGCAGAATGCGTGGAGGCAGTCAATGTCAGAGTGCAAAAAAGCACAATATGAACGAGAGGAGAGGTGGCGGGCTGAATCGTGGGCTGAAGAGAGCAAGTGGCGGGCTGAAGAGGATAGGTGGTGTCAGCTTGCAGACAGAAGGTAAGAGTTGATGCTCCGTCTGCTGGAGCATCAAACTGATATGCTCCAGCGTATGGTTGAGCTGCAGGAAAGGCAGCAGGAGCAGAGACCACCGCTACAGCCCCTGTGTAACCAACAGCCCTCCTCCCCAAGTTCCATAGCCTCCTCACCCAGACGCCCAAGAATGCGGTGGGGGGGCCTCCGGCCTCCCAGCCACTCCACCCCAGATGATTGCCCAAGCATCAGAAGGCTGGCCTTCAATAAGAGTTAAAGTTTTAAAGTTTTAAACTGCAGTGTGTCCTTGTCCTTCCCTCCTCCCCCACCCCACCCCACCCGGCGCTTCCCTCCTCCCCCACCCATCCTGGGCTACCTTGGTAGTTAGCCCCCTAGTTGTGTGATGAATTAATAAAGAATGCATGAATGTGAAGTAACAATGACTTTATTGCCTCTGCAAGCGGTGATCGAAGGGGGGAGGGGAGGGTGGTTAGCTTACAGGGAAGTAGAGTGAACCGGGGGGGAGGAGGGTTCATCAAGGAGAAACAAACAGAACTTTCACACCGTAGCCTGGCCACTCACAAAACTCGTTTTCAAAGCTTCTCTGATGCGCACCGTGCCCTGCTGTACTCTTCTAACCGTCCTGGTGTCTGGCTGCACGTAATCAGCGGCCAGGCGATTTGCCTCAACCTCCCACCTCGCCATAAATGTCTCCCCCTTACTCTCACAGATATTGTGGAGCGCACAGCAAGCAGCAATAACAATTGGAATATTCGCTTCACTGAGGTCTATCCGAGTCAGTAAACTGCGCCAGCACGCTTTTAAACATCCAAATGCACATTCCACCACCATTCGGCACTTGCTCAGCCTATAGTTGAACAGGTCCTGACTCCTGTCCAGGCTGCCTGTGTACGGCTTCATGAGCCATGGCATTAAGGGGTAGACTGGGTCCCCAAGGATCACGATAGGCATTTCAACATCCCCAATGGTTATTTTCTGGTCCGGGAAGAAAGTCCCTTCCTCCAGCTTTTGAAACAGACCAGAGTTCCTGAAGACGCGAGCATCATGTACCTTTCCCGGCCATCCCACGTTAATGCTAGTGAAACTTCCCTTGTGATCCACCAGGGCTTGCAGCAGCATTGAAAAGTACCCCTTGCGGTTTATGTACTCAGTTGCTTGGTGCTCCGGTGACAAGATAGGGATATGGGTTCCGTCTATGGCCCCACCACAGTTTGGGAATCCCATTGCAGCAAAGCCATCCACTATGACCTGCACGTTTCCCAGAGTCACTACCCTTGATATCACCAGGTCTTTGATTGCCCTGGCAACTTGTATCACAGCAGCCCCCACAGTAGATTTGCCCACTCCAAATTGATTCCCGACTGACTGGTAGCTGTCTGGCGTTGCAAGCTTCCACAGGGCTATCGCCACTCACTTCTCAACTGTGAGGGCTGCTCTCATCCTGGTATTCTGGCACTTCAGGGCAGGGGAAAGCAAGTCACAAAGTTCTATGAAAGTGCCCTTACGCATGCAAAAGTTTCGCAGCCACTGGGAATTGTCCCACACCTGCAACACGATGCAGTCCCACCAGTCTGTGCTTGTTTCCCGGGCCCAGAATCGGTGTTCCACGTCATGAACCTGCCCCAGTAACACCCTGCTTTGCATATTGCTGGGGCCTGTACTTTGTGAGAGGTCTATGTCCATGTCAATTTTCTCATCGCTCTCGTCGCCGCGCTGCAATCGCCGTAATCGCCTCCTCGCCTGGTTTTGCTTTGGCATGTTCTGGCTCTGCATATACTGCAGGACAATGCACATGGTATTCATAGCGCTCATAATTGCCGCGGTGATCTGAGCGGGCTCCATGATCCCAGTGCTATGGCGTCTGGGCTGAAAAAAGGCGCGAAACTATTGTTTGACGGAGGGAGGGAGGGAAACAGGTGGTGTTCCACAAGGGTTCTACAACCCTGTCTCTGGCATGTCAAATAAGTTTGATGATCAAGATCTCAAAGCTTACATGGTGGTTTGGCCTATTATGGGGCCTGGTGACTGCCATGAATAGTCATATAAACACCTGGCCTCCTTTGTCCATAACTGACTTCCTCACCCTAACAACGTTTGGGTGTCCTCATCCTATAGGTGAGTATATTAATGATCTCAACTTATTATCATATATGTCAATTCATTGCCAAGGCAAATTTGTGGTTGTACTTTTACAGATGTTCCTATCCTAAAATATCCAAAAGCTGGAATTAGTTCGTATTCCTGAAGTTACTTGGTGCATTGAAGCACAGCAGGAGTTAAAGAAAGCCTTTGGACCCAGCTAGCCCCGCCCGCTGTACCTGCAGCCAATGCCAGGTCTGGACGGGGGAGAAAAGAAAGGAGCCTGGCTCAGTTCAGGGCTGATTACTGGCAAAGAGGCAGGAACTAGCTGTCTCTTGGCCTGAAGAGATGGAGCACCAGCCTACCAGCCAGGGCAGCCACCTAGAAGTAAGGACTGGTTCCCCAGCAAAGGGGGCAGAGATGACATGTGATTCTGGATGGGGGGAGAATGAGACTGTCCCATGCATCGCCTTTGGGCTGAGGAGCCTTAGCAGAGCCAGGAGCACCAGGACAGCAGTGAGCAAGCACCTCGGCGAGCCTCCCATGGCAGATAGGCTTCGTAGGCAGGGGCCGGCACCAGGGGGCCAGCCACCACTCCGACTCCCACAGCACAGAACCTGGGGCCTGAGCGGGCCAGACAGCTCTCACCAGCTTTCAATCCACTGCTTCCTAAATGGAAGTCAGAAATCTGAAGGGACACGTGACCCCACATCCCCCCCACATTGCCTCAGCAAGGGGGACTGTGAGGGTACTTTCAGTGGACCCCAGAGACATTGTGAGACACACCCTTACCAGCTTGCAGCTGCCTCACCCAAAGGAGCCTGGGACTGCAGCAAAGCACTGCCCGGACCCAGAGGGAATCCTGCAGGAAACAAGCTGCTCAGTTGATTGGACCCACACAAACTGATTGGACTGGTAGGAGATAGCTGAGAAGCAGTGGATTCTGACTCCCCACCGGGAGGTAAGTAATATAAGGGGCTGGTAGGAGGCATGGCTTAGGACCAACTGTGCTGCCCCCTCCATATCTGCCCTACTGAGTTGCTGAGGTAGACAGGAGATCAGCACACATTCAGCCCCTCAGAGTACAATGATACTGCACCAGATGGACAGAAGTTTTGTGTGTGTCTCAGCCAGTTAGACACCCACTCAAAATGCTCTCAGTACCAGGACAGCCCCAGTTACCTGCCATTTGGGTACCTAGACGCTAGTTGTTTGGGTGATTGTTTAGGTCCAGCTCAGGTGTGGGGCTGTATTGGGGGTCCAGCCACCGTGAGTGAGAAGGGGACAGCGAGTGGAGAGATGGGACCAAACAAGTCATATCAGTCAGATTGATGTATCCATTAGTGCATAGAGTCAGTTGGCTCACAAAGCCTTTGTCTCTTTGCTGCCACTAAGCCCCAGGAAGCCTGCCACAAAAATGCAGTGTTGATCCTTGGAAAGAGCAGGTCTATTAGCCCAAGAACCGCTCACACCCATCCACAAAGTCACAGAGTTGGGGACTCAGTGGATTCATCACTGCAGACTCCAACAATATCACCTCACCTTTCGACAGCCCCTATGTCAATAACTGTTTCTCCCCAACTCCCATCACCAGCGGGCTGGAAACCCTTCTGTTGAATAGCAGTCAAACAGCAGCTGCCACTGATTTACAAAAAAAAGAGAAGCAAGGTGGCTGAGGCAATATCTTTTACTGGGCCATCATGGGGCAATAAGAGATATTGCCTCACCCACCTTCTCTCAAATAACTTGGGACCAGCACAGCTACAGCTACACAGCATAAAACAGGAGATTGGTCATTTAAGCCCTAGGGAAGTTGCACAAGGAGGGAGATTTACAGGAAGTTGCACAAGGAGGGAGATTTACAGCCATAGACTGATATATGGAACAACTTCCACACCCAGCACCAGCCGGGAGATGAGTTTCCCACGTGGGCCAGGAGGAAGTGAAGCTTTGTAGGCACCCTGCCAGCAGATAAGTCACTGAGCAGGTGCCCAGAATACATTCCATACAGGAGAGTCCTAGGTTTTACCTGCCCAGAACGTAAAGTTCTAAGGAAACACATGATCAACAAGACCTGGATCCAGCTCTGCCCACTCAGCAGCTCTTCCAGGAGACTGAAGCACAGAGTAGGAAGGCCCCACACAGCTGGAGGATAAACCAAAGCAAGCAGCTCAGTTTGCTCCTAGCAACCCTCATTCCCCCCACTTTACCTGAAGCATTTTGAGTCCAAGCACCTGTGACTCAGATGAGCATCTACCCCCAACTCAGGAAACAGCCCCATGACAAGAAGCTACCCCCACTGCCTGGTTTTATACCTAGGGAAGCAGCACTCAGGTGTCTGTGATTCCTCCATTACCAGTTCTGGTCCCATCCTCTACAGCGGGGTGGCCAACCTGAGCCTGAGAAGGAGCCAGAATTTACCAATGTACATTGCCAAAGAGCCACAGTAATACGTCAACAGCCCCCCATCAGCTCCCCCACCCCACTCCCAGCACCTCCCATCCACCGGTAGCCCCGCCGATCAGCACCTCCCTGCACCTCCCAATCAGCTGTTTCGTGGCATGCAGAGGGCTCTGGGGGGGAGGAGTGAGGGCACGGCAGGCTCAGGGGAGGGGGCAGGAAGGGGTGGAGTGGGGGCAGGACCTGTGGCAGAGCCAAGGGTTGAGCAGTGAGCACCCCCCAGCACATTGGAAAGTTGGTGCCTGTAGCTCCAGCCCCGGAGTTGGTGCCTATACAAGGAGCCACATATTAACTTCTAAAGAGCTGCATTTGGCTCTGGAGCCACAGGTTGGCCACCCCCGATCTACAGATTTGACAGGGGCTATGTCAGGCTAGAAGGGATCTAGCTAGCAGGCCTGTAATACCCAGAGCCCTTGTTTTGTAGGTTCATCTCCCAGGGGTGGTGACATGCCCCCTTCCCAGTGAAGGTAAATTAAAAGCCACCCACCCACTTTCTCAAGAGACTTTGGCCTGGTCTACACTATGACTTTAATTCAGATTTGGCAGCGTTAATTCAAATTAACCCTGCACCCGTCCACACAACGGAGCCATTTATTTCGAAATAAAGGGCTCTTAAAATCGATTTCTGTACTCCACCCCGACGAGCGGAGTAGCGCCAAAATAAATTTTGTCAATTCGAATTAGGGTTAGTGTGGCCGCAATTCGATGGTATTGGCCTCCGGGAGCTGTCCCAGAGTGCATCATTGTGACCGCTCTGGACAGCAATCTGAACTCGCATGCACTGGCCAGGTAGACAGGAAAAGCCTCAGGAAAATTTGAATTTCATTTCCTGTTTGCCCAGCGTGGGGAGCACAGGTGACCACAGATAGCTCAGCTCATCAGCACAGGTAACCATGCAGGCCGATAATCAAAAAAGAGCACCAGCATGGACCGTACAGGAGGTACTGGATCTGATCTCTATATGGGGAGAGGATTCAGTGCTAGCAGAACTTCATTCGAAAAGACGAAATGCCAAAACTTTTGAAAAAATCTCCAAGGGCATGATGGAGAGAGGCCACAATAGGGACTCAGATCAGTGCCGCATGAAAGTCAAGGAGCTCAGACAAGCCTATCAAAAAACAAAGGAGGCAAACGGTCGCTCCGGGTCAGAGCCGCGGACATGCCGCTTCTACGCCGAGCTGCATGCAATTCTAGGGGGGGCCACCACCACTACCCCACCTGTGACCGTGGATTCCGGGTCGGGGATAGTCTCATCAGCTACACCTGAGGATTCTGCGGATGGGGAAGAGGAGGAGGAGGAGGAGGAGGAGGAGGAGGACGACCTTGCAGAGAGCACCCAGCACTCCGTTCTCCCCAACAGCCAGGATCTTTTTCTCAGCCTGACTGAAGTACCCTCCCAACCCTCCCAAGCCAGTATCCAAGACCATGACCCCATGGAAGGGACCTCAGGTGAGTTTACCTTTTAAAATATAAAACTTGTTTTAAAAACAAGCGTTTTTTAATGATTACTTTGCCCTGAGGACTTGGGATGCATTCGCGGCCAGTACAGCTACTGGAAAAGTCTGTTAACGTGTCTGGGGATGGAGCGGAAATCCTCCAGGGACATCTCCATGAAGCTCTCCTGGAGGTACTCCAAAAGCCTTGCCACAAGGTTTCTGGGCAGTGCAGCCTTATTCCCTCCTCCATGGTAGGACACTTGACCACGCCATGCTTGCAGCAAGTAATCTGATATCATTGCCTGACAAAGCCTGGCAGCGTATGGTCCCAGTGTTTGCTGGCATTCAAGCAACATCTGTTCTTTATCTTGCTGTGTAATCCTCAGGAGAGTGATATCGCTCATGGTAACCTGGTTGAAATTTGGGAACTTAATTAAGGGGACAGAGGTGGCCATTCCTACTGGGCTGTTTATCTGTGGCTGAAAAGAAATCCTTCCCTGCAGTTAGCCAAGCGCGCGGGGGGGGGGGGGGGGAATTGGCCCTGAGCTTTTCGTGTTTGGCTAGCAGGGATCTTCCCTGATACCAGCCATGTGGTGGGGGGAGGGGTACAGCGATCATCCCAGAGAATTCATGGTGGGAGGGGAGAGCGGGGGGGTTAGTTTGGTTTCTGCAGGGATCTTCCCTGATACCTGCCACGCGGTGGGGGGAGGGATAAAGTGATCATCCCAGAGAATTGGGATAAAATCACGGACCCAGGGTCTGAATCACTTGTCCCAAAGCTGCAGGTTTACCTGAAAACAGCTCACAGTAGTGTGCTTGTCTTTAGCACTCAGATGCCCAACTCCCAATGGGGTCTAAACCCAGATAAATCCGTTTTACCTTGCAAAAAGCTTATGCAGGGCAAACTCATAAATTGTTCGCCCTCTATAACACTGATAGAGAGATATGCACAGCTGTTTGCTCCCCCAGGTATCAAGGCTGTATCCCCACTTTGAACTTTAGGGTACAAATGTGGGGGCCTGCATGAAAACTTCTAAGCTTAACTACCAGCTTAGCTCTGGCCCGCTGCCACCATCCCAAAGTGCTAATTCCCTTCCCTGGATAGCCTTGAGAGACCTTCACCAATTCCCTGGTGAATACAGATCCAAACCCCTTGGATCTTAAAACAAGGAGAAATTAACCATTCCCCTCCTTCCTCCCACCAACTCCTGGTGGATCAAGATCCAAACCCCTTGAATCTTAAAACAAGGAAAAATCAATCATGTTCTTAAAAAGAAGGCTTTTAATTAAAGAAAAGGGTAAAAATCATCTCTGTAAAATCAGTATGGAAATGGGGGGGGTTAGTTTGTTTTCTGCTGCTGAAGGCTAACAGGAAAACTGCAGCAGTCAATGGGCTTTGCTTGGTATGTGGGAAAGGAGGGCGCAGAAGCCAAAAGACAATGGCTTACCATGGCCGCAGGCAAGCTGAATTCTGTTGCCCGGACCTGCGTCTGTGATCTCTAACACCAAAGCCACAGGCACTCAATATTAAGATGGAAAATGCGACCTTGTACTGAAATCACATGTGCTATGTAATGTGAATAGTGTTTTTCACCATGAAAGAGCATAAGCATTGTTCTGTAAAATGTATCATTTTAAAAAATTCTCTCCTTTTTTTCAACCCTCCCTCCAGCAGCTGCAAATTTTTCAAGCCTCCCTCCTCCGTCCCGAAGGCTATCTCAGATAAGGCGGCATAGAAAGAGGACGCGAGACGACATGTTCACGGAAATAATGGAATGCACCCGCAATGAAAGAGCTCATTTGAATGAGTAGAAGGACACTGTATCTAAATTTAGGAAAGATGCCAGTGAACGTGAGGTGATGAGGGACGCTCGAGATGAGAGGTGGCAGGCTGCAACGCTGGGGCTGCTGCGTGAGCAAATGGACATGCTCCGGTGTCTGGTGGAGCTTCAGGAACGGGAGCAGGATGACAGAGTGCTGCTGCAGCAGCTGTATAACCTCCCTCCCCCCTCACCATGTTCCATATCCTCCTCACCCAGACGTGTAAGAACGCGGGGGAGGGAGGCTCCGTGCACCCTCCCACTCCACCCCAGTGGACAGCCCAACCAAAAGGCTGTCATTATATTGAATTTGTTCAGTGGCCTTTTACTTCCCTCCTATCCTCCTCCCAAACCTGACCCAGATTACCTTGTTGGTTCTCTCCCTATGTTCATAATCACTTAATAAAGAATACATGATTTTTAAACTATAGTGACTTTATTTCCTTTGAAAGAAAGCTGGGGGAACGGGGAGGGTGGGTTCCTTACAAAGAATGAATGAGTCAATAAAGGGGGCGGGTTTTCATGAAGGAGAAACAAACAGAAATTTCACACTGTAGCCTGGCCAGTCATGAAACTGGTTTTCAAAGCTTCTCTGATGCACAGCGCTTCCTGGTGTGCTCTTCTGATTGCCCTGGTGTCTGGCTGCACGTAATCAGCAGCCAGGCGATTTGCCTCAGCCTCCCACCCTGCCATAAAGGTCTCCCCCTTACTTTCACAGAGATTGTGGAGCACACAGCAAGCAGAAATAACAATGGGGAGATTTCTTTGGCTGAGGTCAGAGCGAGTCAGTAGCGATCGCCAGTGACCTTTTAAACGGCCAAATGCACAGTCTACCACCATTCTGCACTTGCTCAGCCTGTAGTTAAACAGCTCCTGACTCCTGTCCAGGCTGCCTGTGTATGGCTTCATTAGCCATGGCATTAAGGGGTAGGCTGGGTCCCCAAGAATAACTATTGGCATTTCAACATTCCCAACGGTTATTTTCTGGTCCGGGAAGTAAGTCCCTTGCTGCAGCCCTTTAAACAGAGTAGTGTTCTTGAAGACGCGAGCGTCATGAACCCTTCCCGGCCAGCCCACGTTGATGTTGGTGAAACGTCCCTTGTGATCCACAAGTGCTTGCAGCACCATTGAAAAGTACCCCTTGAGGTTTATGTACTGGGTACCCTGGTGCTCCGGTGCCAAGATAGGGATGTGGGTTCCATCTATCGCCCCACCACATGCTTGCCATGGTATGGCGTCTGCACTGTTCACCCAGGAAAAAGGCGCGAAAACGGTTGTCTGCCGTTGCTTCCTGGAGAGGGGGGAGGATATACCCAGAACCACCCGCGACAATGTTTTTGGCCCCATCAGGCATTGGGATCTCAACCCAGAATTCCAATGGATGGAGGAGACTGAGGGAACTATGGGATAGCGATGGGATAGCTACCCACAGTGCAACGCTCCGGAAATCGACGCTAGCCCCGGTACATGGACGCACACCGCCGAATTAATGTGCTTAGTGTGGCCGCATACATTCGATTTTATACAATCTGTTTCCCAAATTCGAATTATATAAATTCGGATTAATCCCGTAGTGTAGACGTACCCTTTATGTCTGTTCACACCCCTTTGTGATAAGAGAAGGGTGGGGTTTTTGGTTTGTTGCAAAATTTCCACCCATTGTTTCCCTGTATCCCTTCCAGCAGTTGAGATGAAACCCTCATACACGGGCAAGACTGCAACACCCCCTCTTCTAGGCAGGGATCTCCTAGTGCTACGCACAGATGGACGAACTAACTCTACCCCCAACATTTGGTGAGTGAGGAAGGGATGATCACCCCCATTGTACTAATGGGAAACTGAGACACAGAACAGTCAAGGGCTAAGTTTTCAAGCACCCACTAGATTTGGGTGTCTAATGTGAGACTCCTGGGGCCTGCTATTCAGAGGTGCTGGACAGCACCAGCTTCAGTTGAAATCACTGGAGTCCTGGACCACAGAACCGCCCACCCCATTCCCATACTGAGCCCCCACCCAGCTCTAGCGATTCCCATTAATCCTGATTCTACACCCCTGCTATCCCTGTGTAGCGCTTTCCCCCCAGCTCTGCCAATTCCCCTCACTCCCGCCTACAGCCAGGACCACCTGCACACAATGACCCGGGAAATCAGGAAGGGATAAAGCCAAGAAGCCCAAATTCCCTCTCCCTTACACTGGTGCACAACTTCAGTGGAGTGGCTCATGGTGTCAGTGTGTTCGTGTGGAGGTGTTAGCCAGCTGTGGTCACACAGTCCTACGGCCCGCAGTGAGATGTGACCCACGGCCCTGTGATACCAAGTCAACTGGGGAAGTGGGAGTACGGATTGTGACGCGGAGAATTCCATCTAGGTCTCCGGTGCCAATTGGCTCCTTGAAGCACCCAGAGGCCATGGGGAGGGAGTAGTGGTCTGACAGCCCCAGATATCTCTATCTGTGCCGGTCTCTGGGGCACAGACCTGCCCATACTGCTGGGCATTGCTTAATGTCTCCCATCTGCTATGGGGAAGCAGCAGGGTGAGGCAAGCCAGGGAGGAGGGCAGGGCACCCTGGTGTCCCCGCCTCCTTCCAGCTGATAAATACCAGGTCACAGCACAGGGAGTGACTGAAGACAGAGGGATGATGAGGACTTTGGTGACCATGCTAGCAGGGCTACTGCTTCTGTAGCTCATCCCGGGGGGCTGTGGTGAATCAAATGGCCCTGTGCCATGTACCCCTCCCCTCTGTGGTGTGACTTCTGGAGTGGCAGGGGGAAGGGAGAGAACCCAGATAATGATGGGCCTCTGCAGGATGTCAATAATCCTTCCTCTGCAGAGCTCCTCATATGCATGAGGAAACTGGGTGATCCAGCTGCGGTGTGAACCCTGGAGTCTGGACTCCTCCTTCCAGAGCACACTGCCCCCTGCATGCTCCATGGCCTGGGTTGCATGTCCCTGTGGAGTGGGGGTTGGGGAGGCTATGAGGCAATGTTAACTAGGCCTCCTGCAGGACTCACTCTGTCTCACTGTAGGTTCACGTACACGCTGAGTGTGTGGGGCGCATACATAACCTCCATGCGGGGGCTGCAGGCTGATTACAACCAGCGCACCTACTGGCAGCTCCTGAGCAATGGCATCCCGCTGAAACTAGGTGGGATGGCAGGGGAGAGTGGGGGTGGGGGGAAGAGTGAGGGGGAGGGTTGTGCGGGGGGGAGAGAGGAACAGTGGGGTGAGAGGCACAAGAGAAAGCAGGGATGAGAACCAGAAGACTGACCGACCCAGGGAGGGGCTGGCATGCAGGTGGGTGGCCAGCACTGAGGGGCAACTGACCCCATTTGTGGGCCAGCACCCGCAGGACTGGTACAAGTATTTACCCCACCTGCTGTTCGCATACAGGGAAGTGCCCCAGGAAGCCACAGGGTTTTCTCCGTTCGAGTTGCTGTATGGGAGGAGAGTAAGGGACCCCTGGACTTAATGAGGGACGAGTGGGAGGGAAAGGCCTCTCCCAATGGAGAATCAGTGGTGGAGTATGTCCTGACCTTCTGGGAAAAGCTCGCTGAACTCATGGGCTTGGCCAGGGGAAACCTAGCCAGGGCACAAAGGAAGCAGAAGGTCTGGTATGGCCGCTCAGCACACTCCCGCTCCTATGCTACCAGGGACCAGGTGATGCTTCTCATCCCCATGAGGAAGAACAAGCTGCAAGCAGCCTGGGACAGCCCCTTCAAGGTAATCAGACAGGTAAATGAGGTGAACTATGTAGTGGAACTGTCAAACCTGGCACACAGCCACTGGGTGTACCATGTCAACATGATGAAGCTATACCGGAACATGGAGAAGTTGGTGCTGTCTGTCTGTGGGCAGTGGGAGGAGAAGGGAGAGGATCCCGTGGTGGGTCTCCTCCCTGAAGCTGGGGCTGACCCTTCACTGGAATCAATTCCCCTCTCAGCCTGCTGGGCAAGGGTTAGCTGGTCTATCAGAGGGGTGCTGCATTCATAGCGGCAGCTGTTCTCCAACCAGCGTGGGCTTACTAACCCAGTGGTTCACCAGGTGGAAACAAGAGCCAACCTTCCCATCAGGTGTTCCCCATTCAGGGTCACTGGGAAAACAGCCCAAGACTTGGAGAGAGAGGTCGGAGACATGCTGGCTTTAGGGGTCATTCAGCCATCCTCCAGCCCCTGGGCCTCTCCTGTGGTGCCAGTCCCCAAGAAGGATGGGTTGATCCAGTTCTCTGTGGACTATTGGAAGCTCAATGCTATCACCATGTCCAATGCCTACCCCATGCCTAGGACTGATGAGATCCTAGACAAGTTGCGGGACGCCCGGTGCCTTACTACTATGGATCTCACCAAAGGCTACTGGCAGGTGCCTTTGGACACAGAGGCCAGGGCGACGTCTGCCTTCATCACCCCAATAGGGCTCTTCAAGTTCCTGGTCCTGCCTTTTGGCCTCAAGGGGGCACCTGCCACCTTCCAGCACTTACTGAGGGGGATGGAGGACTTTGCTGTAGCGTATATTGATGATATTTGTGTCTTTATCTAGACTGGGAGGAACATGTGTCCAGTTGAAGCAGGTGCTGGGTCGCCTCCAGGATGCAGGACTGACTATAAAAGCTGGAAAGTGCAAGGTGGGGATGGCAGAGGTGTCATACCTGGGCCACAAAGGGGGGAACGGCCACCTGAAGCTGGAGCCAGGGAGCTAAAGTGTGGTAGTACCCCACCATACTTTAGCTCCCTGGCAGCTCCCCTACACAGCTTTGTAGGAAGGGAAAGCTGGACAAGGTGGTCTGGACCAAGTAGTGCCAGAGGGCTCTCTGTGCGCTGAAGGGGGCACTCGTCCAAAGCCCGGTGCTGGTAAACCTGGATTTTAACAAACCCTTCCTTGTGTTCACTGATGCAAACTGATACTAAGGGGGGAAGAGACACCACATTGTGTACCTGAGCAAAAAGCTGCTGCCTCGGGAGCGGCACTATGCGGCCATAGAGAAGGAATGCCTGGCCATGGTGTGGGCCCTTAAAAAGCTGCAGCCATATCTATTTCACCGGGTACACCGACCATTCGCCCCTAATGTGGCTACACCAAATGAAAGGGGCTAATGCCAAGCTCCTGAGATGGGGCCTGCTCCTCCAGGGTTATGCCATGCAGGTGGTCCATGTGAGGGGGAATGCCAATGTTATAGCCAATGCTTTATCACGGAGCGGAGGCCCTGAACATCCCCAGGTCACTGGCTAAGTGACCCCGCTCAGTTCAGACTCAAATGGGGGAGAGATGTGATGAAGTGGGGGATTTCCTTGTTTTTGTCAATGGTTTGCATGCAGAGGGGGTGGGACGCAGTTTCCCTGAGTGTTACTGATTTAAAGAGATGATGGGAGAGGGAGTTTGTTGTTATAGAGGATCAGTGATGGAAATTGGAACCCTGGCCAACAGCCAGGAGAATGGATACCCCAGCGACTGGTGACCTGGTGACCAGGAGGCCTAGCTCAGACGTCACAGCCAGTTCTGGCCAGTGGAGGACAATGGGCTGTGGAAAGAGGACCCCGGTGACCTGACCAGCCGGTTCCAGCCAGTGGGGAACAAAGGATGGATGAGAGAAGAGGAGAGGAGACCCAGGCGACTCTGTTTACCTGGACAGAAGACAAAGGACAGAGGCAGGGCTTGGGGGCAGGGGATATCAGATGCCCAGCTGGAAAGCACGGAGTCTCTGGACTGGAGAGAGGGGGCAGGCAGAACCCACCTAGATGCAGGGGAGACTTAGATGTACTGTGCTGAGGGAGGCCAGGCCTGAGGACCCTGAGCGTTTCCTATGCTGTGTTCAGATGCTCAATAAACCCTCCTGTTTTACGCTGGCTGAGAGTTGCTCCGGTCTGGAGAACAGGGTTGCATTATTCCCTCGGAAGTCGAGGCCCCAGGGGGCCAGAGCGAGTGGACTCCCTGAGGGGGCCCATCAGGTGGTTGTCAATCTTTATGCTGAGGTCAGTCAAGGTATCCAAAATGGGTGGGTAGTCCACATGTGCCAGCCCGTCTTCAATGTTGTCATTAAGGCCGAAACAGAAATGATAATGCCGCATGGCCTCATGCCATTCGGTATCTGCTACCAAGCGATGGAACTCCATGGCATACTTAGCAGCCAGCTGGTGTCCCTGCCTCAGCCGTGGTTGTACGCTGACAACTAGGGTCATTGAGGATCACGGCCATGGCTCGAATGAAGTCTTTGAACTGGTGCAGGCATGGGCTTGTTTTCTCTAGGAGTGGGGATGCCCAGACCAGAGCCATCCGAGACAGCAGGCTGATAATCAGCCTCACCCTGCATTGGTCAGAGGGCAACTACGGGCACAGTAGAAATAGGAGCTGGCATTGACTGAGAAACCCCAGAAGTGTGTCCCAATCGCTGTTAAACTTATCAGGCAGGGCGGTCTTTGGCTCACATGGAGCAGGGGATGAGGGAGGGTGCTGCTGCCTGCTTGTGCAGTGCTGCATTATGAGCCTGCTGGGCACTGACCAGGGCCTGTAGGGTCTGTAAGGCAACCTGTATGTCCTGCAGGAAAACATTGGCCAGGGAGGGATCCATACTAGCCACCGATCTGGACTTGTCAGCCTCGTCCCCTCTGTTTTATTTTTGGGCTGCTCAAACTGTCAGTGGACTGGGTCATAGGCAGTCAGGGCTAGTGGTTGGAGCAGGAGTCAGGCCTCGTGGTGGGAGCCTGAATGCCAGAGCCCAAGGTCGAGACAGTCGGAGTCAGGAATCAGAGCCAAAGGTCAGAACCGGATTACCAGGAGTCAGAGAAGGCAGGAGCAGGGCTGGTTGTGAGGCAGGAGCAAGGCCGGGCAGGGCCATCCTTACCCATACGCAAAGTACGCAGCTGCGTAGGGCACCAGGAAACTTAGCTGCCTGCTGCTCCAGGCCCTGCTCCGGCTCTTCCCCATGGCTCCCGCCCCTACTCCACCCCAGCCCTACCCTACTCCACCCCTTCCCCAAAACCCCTGCCCCTTCCCTGCCTCTCCCCACCCCTGTTCCACCCCAGCCCTGCCCCGCCCCCACTCCCCTGAGGAGTGCAGCAGGGCTGGGCCTGCACTCACTGGTGGCAGGAAGTGCAGGGACCTGGCCCCAGCCATGCCATCAGTGAGTGCTGGGGTTAGTTCCCCATGCCCCCCACAGAGACCTGGGGCCAGCCCCTGGGGGGGGGGGGTCTGCATAGGGCCCCAGAATAGCTAGGGACAGCCCTGAGGCTGGAACAAGACTTGGATGCAGGGCAGGATCTGAGTTGGAGCAGTGGAGAAGCAAGGCAGGAACAGTGCTTGGAGAGAGATGAGCACAGGGAGGCAGAGAATCCATGGGTGTGTACATTGAGCAGCCAGGGAGCTGCTGCTGCTGCTGGGCTTAAGAACCTCCCTGATGGTTTCCTCAGCCAGTCAGGCAGGATGATCTATCAAGCACCTGGCTGACTCGTTAGGGCGTCCGTGGTGGATTCTCTTCAAGACCTTTTCTACTCAGCTTATCCAGAACACCTTGTTCAGTTCTGGGAGAACACTTCATCCAGTTCTCTGGGATCCAAAAAACCTGTTTGACTGCAGGTTCCTTTAGTTGGCATACAGCAAAGCTATGCTGAGTTGATTAGATTCAACCATAGGGGGTGGGTGTAGGGTGTACCATGAATCCAAAGTTACCCAGCAAACCTCCTCCTTTATATACATTCACAAATTACATTTACTATCCATTGCATCACACATTTTGGCATCAGCTTGTTTACTTTGCATGAACCAAACCCTGTGCCACAGGCGCTGTCCATGTACTGTTCAGGTATAACCTGATTTTTACATTCCAGGTTTATCTTGTCCATTGTCCCTGGCATCAGGGTGCTCCTGTTTTTCTTAGCTCGCACAGATATCCTGACTCCAGCACACTGCTTGTTAACCCCCTATTCGGGGATCGATTGTCGCGTCCCGACGGGACGCGATAAATCGATCTCCGAGAGGTCGATTTCTACCCGCCGATTCAGGCGGGTAGTGTAGACCTAGCCTTAAATTACCCTATTGGTGACTAAAATAAAATCAGCTCCCCCACCACCTCAAAGCGTGGATCACTGCACCCTGATCCTGCTGCTTTTTCAACTTTAGGTACCTTGAACTTAGTTTCACAACACAACTTACAAAGCCCCCTTAACATGTGTATAAACTTCAAACAACGTGACATCTCCTCCCCCCCTCCAGCTTTTTGCAAGATTCAAAACAACAAATTGACTAGTTAACAGGAACACTGTTATTCCGCTCACTGTGAAATTGGCCAAGCAAGAGAGCAAAAGGAATACCACTGTCACAAACTACACCAGAAGCAAAAGGGAAAAGCAGAACAGAGAAAGGAAGTATCATGACTGAGGAAGATTCAGTGCCTGGGGAAAAGTGGTTGGCAGAGAACAATTCTAACTCCAGTTTACCTAAAGGTGAGTCTAACATGCCCTGGGATCTAAGCCACAAGTAAAGGGGGACACCCCTGAACACTCTTCAGGATCCCTGTTCAGGTGCCCCTCTGTAGCCTGATTTGTTGAGTGGTTACTGGATTCTATATTGAATTTTAAGAATTCCCAATTAGTCACTGATGAAAATACTGAGGTTTAAAAAATCATTGTCACAGAATCAGGCACAACAGAATGAAGTTCAGTGTCTGGCTGTGCACACCAGCATGAAAAGTGTTTATACTGCAGGCAAAGCTTTACATTCTATCATTAGCATAATTAGTAAAAACACAAACATTCCAACCCAAAAGAGAAGGTAGCTATAATCTGAAATTAAGACAATGTCCGGCACCGTCCCTTACATATACTCACTCCTTTCTCATGGAGACCTAGTAGTGGGAAACAGGTGGTGTTCCACAAGGGTTCTACAACCCTGTCTCTGGCACATCAAACAAGTTCAATGGGCAAGATCTCAAAGCTTACATGGTGGTTTGGCCTATTATGGGGCCTGGTGACTGCCATGAATAGTCATATAAACACCTGGCCTCCTTTGTCCATAACTGATTTCCTCACCCTAACAACGTTGGGGTGTCCTCATCCTATAGGTGAGTATATTAATGATCTCAACTTATTATCATATATGTCAATTCATTGCCAAGGCAAATTTGTGGTTGTACTTTTACAGATGTTCCTATCCTAAAATATCCAAAAGCTGGAATTAGTTCGTATTCCTGAAGTTACCTGGTGCAATGAAGCAGAAAAACTGCCAGCCAGGACAGCAGGAGTTAAAGAAAGCCTTTGGACCCAGATAGCCCCGCCTGCTGTACCTGTAGCCAATGCCAGGTCTGGACGGGGGAAAAAAGAAAGGAGCCTGGCTCAGTTCAGGGCTGACTACTGGCAAAGAGGCAGGAGCTAGCTGTCTCTTGGCCTGAAGGGATGGAGCACCAGCCTACCAGCCAGGGCAGCCACCTGGAAGTAAGGATTGGTTCCCCAGCAAAGGGGGCAGAGATGAGGTGTGATTCTGGATAGTGCGGGGGGAAGAGACTGCCCCATGCATCAACTTTGGGCTGAGGAACCATAGCAGAGCCAGGAGCACCAGGACAGCAGTGAGCGAGCACCTTGAGGAACCTCTCATGGCAGCCAGGCTCCGTGGGCAATGGCCAGCACCAAGGGGCCAGCCACCACTCTGACTCCCACAGCACAGAGCCAGGGGCTGAGTGGGCTAGGCAGCTCTCATCAGCTTTCAAGCCACTGGCTCCAAAATGGAAGGCAGAAATCTGTGGGGACATGTGATCCCATGTCCCTCTCCCCCGACCCCCCATCGCCTCAGCAAGGGGGACTGTGATGGAACCTTCAGCACCGGAGGTAACTGATTGAGCAGACCCCAGAGATATTGTGACTCTCCCCACCACACTTGGTGAGTGAGGAAGGGATGATCACCTCCATTTTACTGATGGGAAAGTGAGACACAGAACATTCAAGGGCTAATTTTTCAAGCACCCACTAGTTTTGGGTGCCTAATTTGAGATGCCTGGGCCCTGCTATTCAGAGGTGCTGGGCAGCCCCAGCTTTAGCTGAATTCAATGAAGTCCTGGACCACAGAACCACCCACTCTATTGACATCCTGAGCCCCCACCCAGCTCTGCCGATGCCTGTCAAACCTGACCCTGGACCCCTGCCACACACAGCTCTAGTGATGAGCCTCAATCCCTGCCATAACTATAAAGGGAAGGGTAACAGCCCTCCTGTCTACAATACTATAATCCCTCCTGGCCAGAGACACCATTATCCTTTTACCTGTAAAGGGTTAAGAAGCTCAGGTAACCTGGCTGACACCTGACCCAAAAGACTAATAAGGGGACAAGATACTTTCAAATCTTGGGGGGGGGGAGGCTTTGGTTTGTGCTCTTTGTTTTGGTTGTTGTTCGCTCTTGGGACTAAGAGGGACCAGACATCAATCCAGGTTCTCCAAATCTTTCTGAACAAGTCTCTCTCATATTTCAAACTTGTAAGTAACAGCCAGGCAAGGCGTGTTAGTTTTATCTTTGTTTTCTCAACTTGTAAATGTTCCTTTTGCTAGAGTGTTTATCTCTGTTTGCTGTAACTTTGAACCTAAGGCTAGAGGGGGTTCCTCTGGGCTCTTTAAGTTTGATTACCCTGTAAAGTTATTTTCCATCCTGATTTTACAGAGATGATTTTTACCTTTCTTTCTTTAATTAAAAGCCTTCTTTTTAAGAACCTGATTGATTTTTCCTTGTTTTAAGATCCAAGGGGATTGATCTGGACTCACCAGGAATTGGTGGTGGTGGTGGGGGGAAACAGGGGGGAAATGATTAATTCCTCCTTGTTTTAAGATCCAAGGGGTTTTGGATCAGTGTTCATCAGGGAATTGGTGGAGGAGTCTCTCAAGGTTACCCAGGGAAGGGAGTTATCACATTGGGAGTGGTGGCAGCAAAAGCAGATCTAAGCTGGTAAAGAAGCTTAGAGGTTTTCATGCAGGTCCCTACATCTGTACCCTAAAGTTCAGAGTGGGGAAGGAACCTTGACATGGTGGCAGAGCGGTGGGATCATTTTAAACCAAAAGCCAGTAAGATTTTTTTTTCTCCTTTCTAGCTGCTTAGAAAGCAGAGCTGAAGGTAGATACATATCTTATCTCTCCTTGCCTGAAGGCAGAGGTGTTACGTTTTTTTAAAAAGGATCTTTGTTGAGAGAAGGGTTCAAGCAGTGAACAAGCAGCTGGCAAAAGGAATTTACAAGCTGAATTGTTTTTTTTTTTTTTTCTTTCTACCTCTCGGGGATAGCTAGTTAGAAAGTCTCTGTTAACTAAGCAGCCCTGAGCTGAGTGCATCCCAGTTTCAGTGAACTGCAGAGGGGTGTGGCCCAGCACAAGAAAGCCGGAAAATGACTACCAGTGAGGCTGCAACTAAACTAGAGCTGGCCAGACTAGAAGCAGAAGAAAATGAAAAGAAACATCAGAGACTGCTTGAATTAAAAAAACTCAAGAAGGAAGCTGCTGAGAGAACTATGGAAGAGAGAGAAAAAGAGAGGGAGAAGAGGGAAAGAGAAAGGAAGCATGAACTGGAGTTGGTAAGGGCTAGGCAGGAAATACCAGCCAACCCTAGCAACCCTTCTCCAGGTACTGCTTCCCATCCCAGAAAATTCCCCACCTACAAGGCAGGCAATGATACTGAGGCCTTCTTAGAAAATTTTGAAAGGGCCGGCCTTCTGTACAGCATCTCTACAGACCAGTACATGGTAGAGCTGAGGCCGCAGCTCAGTGGACCTTTAGCAGAGGTGGCGGCTGAAATGCCTAAGGAACACATGACCAGTTATGAAATTTTTAAAAACAAGGCCAGAATCAAAATGGGGCTAACACCCGAGCATGCCCGTCGGCGGTTCAGAGCCCTAAGGTGGAAACCAGACGTGTCATTTACCCGACATGCCTACCACATTGAAAAAAATTGTGATACCTGGGTATCAGGAGCAAGTGTTAAATCTCTGGAAGATCTGTCTTTCCTAGTGAAAATGGAGCAATTCTTAGAGGGTGTTCCTGAGGAAATAGAAAGGTACATCCTAGATGGGAAGCCCAAAACTGTAACCGAGGCAGGGGAGTTTGGAGCCAAATGGGTGGAGGTGGCAGAAAAGAAAAAAACTAGTACCAGTTGGGGCGAATATCAGAAGGGGCAACCCGAAACAAAACCCTATCACCAGGGGCAACCCAAGGCCCCACAGACATCCCAAGGAAAACCCCAGATGCCTTCTCACCCCACCACCCCAGTCTCCACCAACCAACCTCGACCCGGTGATACCTTAGCAGGGCAATGTTTTAAATGTAATGAATTGGGACATATAAAGGCCCACTGCCCCAAGAACCCCAACCGATTACAGTTCATTACACCACAATCACACCAAAGATCCCCAGGCCCAGATGCCTCTCAAATACCCTCGGAGCAAAGAGAAACCTTGAGAGTGGGCGGAAAGAAGCTTATCGCGTGGAGGGACACTGGGGTACAAGTGTCGACTATCCACCAATTCCTAGTAGACCCCAAACTCATCAACCCAGAGGCTCCGGTGACAATTCAACCCTTCATGTCACACTCTTTAACCTTGCCTACAGCCAAGTTGCCTGTCCTGTACAAGGGCTGGTCAGGAATGTGGACTTTTGCAGTTTATGACAATTATCCCATCCCCATGCTATTGGGGGAAGACTTGGCCAACCATGTGAAGCTAGCCAAGAGGGTGGGAATGGTCACCCGCAGCCAGGCTAAGCAAGCTTTCACACCCATCCCTGTTCCAGAGCCGTCCACCAGGGCCCCATCTGTGTTACCAGAGACCCAGACAGAGGTGGTGGAACCGGATCCCCTGCCAACGACTGCAACAGCCGTAGTGGATCCAATCCCAGAGACCCAGCCAAAGCCAGTCCCAGAACTGGAACGCAACCAGCACCAGAACCATTGCCAGCACTGAGTCCAGCGCTTGCAAACCCATCTACAACTCCAACGCCAGAGGGCACCAGCGAGCCTGAACTGGCAGAAGCAGCAGATAACCCTACCCAAGAGGCTCAGCCAGAGCCTGAAATACCACATAGTGCACCAGCGGAGAGCGGTTCACAGTCAACGGAAACAACCCCATCACCTGCCTCGCTTCCAGAGGGACCTAAGTACCGGGTAAAGCTCTTGAGCTTAGCCCATGATCATCCCAGTGGCCATTCTGGGGTGAACAGAACCAAAGACCGGTTGGGGAAGTCCTTCCACTGGGAGGGAATGGGCAAGGACGTTGCTAAATATGTCCGGTCTTGTGAGGTGTGCCAACGAGTGGGAAAACCCCAAGACCAGGTCAAAGCCCCTCTCCAGCCACTCCCCATAATTGAGGTCCCATTTCAGCGAGTAGCTGTGGATATTCTGGGTCCTTTCCCAAAGAAGACCCCCAGAGGAAAGCAGTACATACTGACTTTCATGGATTTTGCTACCCGATGGACGGAAGCAGTACCCTTAAGCAACACCAGGGCTAAAAGTGTGTGCCAGTCATTAGCAGACATTTTTGTCAGGGTAGGTTGGCCCTCCGACATCCTTACAGATTCAGGAACTGATTTCCTGGCAGGGACCACAAAAAGCCTGTGGGAAGCTCATGGGGTGAATCACTTGGTTGCTACTCCTTACCACTATCAAACCAATGGCCTGGTGGAGAGGTTTAATGGAACTTTGGGGGCCATGATACGTAAATTCATAAATGAACACTCCAATGATGGGGACCTAGTGTTACAGCAGTTGCTTTTTGCATACAGGGCTGTACCACATCCCAGTTTAGGGTTTTCACCATTTGAACTTGTGTATGGCCGCGATGTTAAGGGGCCATTACAGTTGGTAAAGCAGCAATGGGAGGGGTTTATGCCTTCTCCAGGAATTAACATTCTAGACTTTGTAAGCAACCTACAAAGCACCCTTCGACACTCTTTAGCCCTTGCTAAAGAAAACCTAAAGAATGCTCAGGAAGAGCAAAAGGCTTGGTATGATAAACATTCCCGAGAACAGTCCTTCAAAGTAGGAGACCAAGTCATGGTCTTAAAGGCGCTCCAGGCCCATAAAATGGAAGCATCGTGGGAAGGACCATTCACGGTCCAGGAGCGCCTAGGAGCTGTTAACTATCTCATAGCATCCCCCACCTCCAACATAAAGCCTAAGGTATATCATGTTAATTCTCTTAAGCCCTTTTATTCCAGAGAATTAAAGGTTTCCCAGTTTACAGCCCAGGGAACAGATGACGCTGAGTGGCCTGAAGGTGTCTACTACTTAGGAAAAAGTGACGGTGGCGTGGAAGAGGTGAACCTCTCTGCGACTCTTGGACGTCTGCAGCGGCAGCAGATCAAGGAGCTGTGCACTAGCTTTGCGCCAATGTTCTCAGCCACCCCAGGATGGACCGAACGGGCATACCACTCCATTGACACAAGTAATGCTCACCCAATTAGAACCCCACCCTACCGGGAGACACCTCTTGCCCAGACTGCTATAAAACGGGAGATCCAGGACATGCTACAGATGGGTATAATCCGCCCCTCTAAGAGTGCATGGGCATCTCCAGTGGTTCTAGTTCCCAAACTAGATGGGGAAATACGCTTTTGCATGGACTACCATAAGCTAAATGCTGTAACTCGTCCCGACAACTATCCAATGCCACGCACAGATAAGCTATTGGAGAAATTGGGACATGCCCAATTCATCTCTACTTTAGACTTAACCAAGGGGTACTGGCAAGTACCACTAGATGAACCCGCCAAGGAAAGGTCAGCCTTCGTCACCCAGGCAGGGGTGTATAGAATTTAATGTGCTCCCTTTTGGGCTGCGAAATGCATCCGCCACCTTCCATAGACTTGTAGATGGTCTCCTAGCAGCATTGGGAGAATCTGCAGTTGCCTACCTCAATGATGTGGGCATTTTTTCTGATTCATGGGCAGAACACCTGGAGCACCTGGAAAAAGTCTTCGAGCGCATCAGGCAGGCAGGACTAACTGTTAAGGCTAAAAAGTGTCAAATAAGCCTAAACAAAGTGACTTACCTTGGACACCAGGTGGGTCAAGGAACTATCAACCCCCTACAGGCCAAAGTGGATGCTATCCAAAAGTGGCCTGTCCCAAAGTCAAAGAAACAGGTTCATTCCTTCTTAGGCTTGGCCGGATATTATAGGCTATTTGTACCACACTACAGCCAAATTGCCGCCCCACTGACAGACCTAACCAAAAAGAAACAGCCAAATGCAGTTCAGTGGACTGATGAGTGTCAGAAGGCCTTTAACCAGCTTAAGGCGACACTCATGTCTGACTCTTTGCTAAGGGCCCCAGACTTTGACAAACCGTTCCTAGTAACCACAGATGCGTCCAAGCATAGTGTGGGAGCAGTTTTAATGCAGGAAGGACCGGATCAAGAATTCCATCCTGTAGTGTTTCTCAGCAAGAAACTGTCTGAGAGGGAAAGCCACTGGTCAATCAGCGAAAGGGAATGCTACGCCATTGTGTACACGTTGGAAAAGCTACACCCATACGTTTGGGGATGATGTTTACAACTACAAACCGACCATGCTGCGCTACAGTGGCTTCATACCACCAAGGGGAATAATAAAAAGCTTCTTCAGTGGAGTTTAGCTCTCCAAGATTTCGATTTTGAAATACAACACATTTCAGGAGCTTCTAACAGAGTGGCTAATGCACTCTCCCGTGAAAGTTTCCCAGAATCAACTGGTTAAAAATTGTTCTTGGAATGTGGGACATATTGTTAGTTTTTATATAATCAGTAGTATGTCTAAAGATGCATGTGTCTTATTAACTCTGTTTTCTCCTAGAGTTCCAGGAAGAAATCATAGCCAGTGTGGAAAAGGCTATCCAACACTATCTGTGATTTGGGGGGCATGTCATAACTATAAAGGGAAGGGTAACAGCCCTCCTGTCTACAATACTATAATCCCTCCTGGCCAGAGACACCAAAATCCTTTTACCTGTAAAGGGTTAAGAAGCTCAGGTAACCTGGCTGACACCTGACCCGAAGGACCAATAAGGGGACAAGATACTTTCAAATCTTTTGGGGAGGGGGAAAGGCTTTTGTTTGTGCTCTTTATTTTGGTTGTTGTTCGCTCTTGGGACTAAGAGGGACCAGACATCAATCCATGCTCTCCAAATCTTTCTGAACAAGTCTCTCTCATATTTCAAACTTGTAAGTAACAGCCAGGCAAGGCGTGTTAGTTTTATCTTTGTTTTCTCAACTTGTAAATGTTCCTTTTGCTAGAGTGTTTATCTCTGTTTGCTGTAACTTTGAACCTAAGGCTAGAGGGGGTTCCTCTGGGCTCTTTAAATTTCATTACCCTGTAAAGTTATTTTCCATCCTGATTTTACAGAGATGATTTTTACCTTTCTTTCTTTAATTAAAAGCCTTCTTTTTAAGAACCTGATTGGTTTTTCCTTGTTTTAAGATCCAAGGGGACTGATCTGGACTCACCAGGAATTGGTGGGGGGGAAAGGAAGTGGGGGAAATGATTAATTCCTCCTTGTTTTAAGATCCAAGGGGTTTTGGATCAGTGTTCACCGGGGAATTGGTGAAGGAGTCTCTCAAGGCTACCCAGGGAAGGGAGTTATCACATTGGGAGTGGTGGCAGCAAAAGCAGATCTAAGCTGGTAAAGAAGCTTAGAGGTTTTCATGCAGGTCCCCACATCTTTACCCTAAAGTTCAGAGTGGGGAAGGAACCTTGACAATCCCAACCCACAGTCCCCTGTCCCCTCAGCTCTGGCCTTTTCCCACAGCTCGGCCCCTCAATCTGAACCTGCAGCCCTCTGCTATCCTAGCCCTACACTCCCCTCAGAGAGCTGTGCCAATGCCAGTCAATCCTAACCCACAGATCCCCCTCTCTCCCACCCATCCACCCACAGCTTTGCTGATGCCCCTCAATCCCAACCTATAGCCAGGACCACCTACACTCAATGACCTGGAGAACCAGGAATGAATAAAATCAACAAGCTCAAATTCCCTCTCCATTTCACTGGTGCGGACCATGGCGTCGGTGTGTCAGGGTGGAGTTGTTAGCCAGCCTTGCAGTCCAACAGCCATTCAGCAAGACGTGACCCCAGGCCAGTCACACCAATTCAGCAGGGGGAGGGAGTGGGAATTATGACAGATGGAATTTTCCCCAATCTGTGGTGCCAGTTGGCTCCTTGCAGCACCCAGAGGCCATGGGGAGGGAGTAGTGGTCTGACAGCCCCAGCCATCTCTGTCTGTGCTGGTCTCTGGGGCATAGATGTGCCCATACTGCTGGGCATTGCTCAATGTCTCCCATCTGCTATGGGAAAGCAGCAGGGTGAGGCAAGCCAGGGGAGGTGGGCAGAACTGCTAAATACCAGGTCTTATAGTCGAGATCCCAGCACAGCCAAGGATTGACTGGAGATGGAGGGAGCGCCGGCAAGAGTCTATGATGTTTTATCAGGGGTGAGCGTCTCATTGTAGTCCAATACTGACCAAGGGAAGCGGGGTGACTCACTCGAGAGTCCAACAGATCCTTTTGTTGTTGCCTAGGCCAGCATCCTTTGTTCCTGTGAAGCTGGGCTGGGTTTGTCCCATACATATCCTGATGAGGTGTGATCTGCCTCTCTGCTCCTGGAGAGTTTTGCCTAGGCCTCTGCTCTTGGAGAGGTTTTTGCCTGGGCTTGTTTTAAGCCATGAGGACACATTTTCAGCCTCATAACTGTATACACATGAAATTACAACCTATAAGTACTATAACAACAATGCTCAGTGCATCATGCGCCTTCTGAAGACACCTGACATGACAAACTTTGCATTGGATATCACACAATCATGTTATAAGGATGTACATGGGGGTGCAGGGTGTTCCCCTGAAGTACAGAATGTCACACCCTCCTCCAAAATAATCTGAATGTTTTGCTTTAGGTTTTTGAAAAGCAAAAAAAAAATTCCACTTCACCACAAGCTTGTTTGGAAGTTGTCAAAAGTGACAATTTCCCCCACAAAAATTAACAAAACCCCATTTTCCAGGAGAGTTTTGACCAATTCGAATGGAGGAGGCTGTGCAAGGGCTGTGGTGAGTCACATTGTCCTGTGCCACGTACCCCTCTCCTCTGTGGTATGACTTCAGGGGTGACCTGGGGAGGAAGAGAACCCAGAGAATGATGGGTCCTTTGCAGGTCATCAATAATCCTTCCTCTTCAGGGTCTTATTGCATGGGAAAACTGAGGCACAGAGCAATGAATGACCAGCCAGGGGGCAAATCTAATTCTAGTTTAGGCACCACCTCCCCCCACCTATCCATACCATGTTACAAAGTAATGAAATTCCAGAACAGTTGTTTCTCATAGGTCTCCAGCAGGGCTGAAGTGGTGGTAATATGAAGCGAACCTTGGAATTATTTTGGGAACACACAGTTCAGACAACCCTGTTTCCTCCACTGCTCACAGGCTTTGCCTTTGGAGAGCTTTAACGCTCTCAGTGCCGTCATGAGGGACCTGACGTTAGGCCAGGCTAACATGGAGAGGGTAGAAAGAAGGAATGCTGAGCCAGGCTTTTACCTGCATTTAATTGCTCCCCGTTTCGCTCACTAGGAGGTGGGGTTAGACATCCCCAATTCCTGCAGGTATGAAACTGTTTATATCACAATTTCCCCACTCTATGACTTAGGGTATTTACTGCCAAACCGGAGAAGAATGGAGGAGTTTACACTCTCAGTGCCATGGTGACACCAGTAGCCACAAGGGCCAGGTTTCCTCTTAACGTTACAGAACAGAAACAGCTTGAGCCAGCACCCAGAAATGTGGGAAACCTATTCACTACCCTTCTTCTTGAGGCAATACTTCCCCACGTGCAAGCCTTGAGTCTGTGTACAAGAGAAAGCTTCTGTGGAGAGGGATTGGGGGAACCACCAAAATGGTAACTCAAAAGTAAAATAAAACACTTGCCCCACAGACTCTTGGTCCTCTGCCTGTTTCCCACCTTGCAATGGGAAGGCCCAGTGGACATCAGCTTAGCACACCAGTCTCTTTGTCCCTTGCTGCACCCACACTCACAGTTTGGTGTCCAAGATCAGAAAAATCCCAGCCTCCAGGAGTGCATTCAATCAGCCGCACATCCTGCCTGAGGGTGGGGGGAAAATGGTTGAGTGATGCTGTGTTTGGAGGTTCCACCACCTAATCCAGTGCTTAGTGATTAGAGTGGGTAGCCACTGCTGCCCCTTCTTTCACCAGAAGACCCTCCCCCAATATCTAAGGTTCAGCCCCTTACATCAACTTAAGGGTTTCAGCTCTAGTGATCACTAAAAAGGTTGAAATAAGTTGAAAGGCCTTTCAGCTCTCTTTAAACACTGGAGAAGATGGCCAAACACCACCTAAGATGCTTTAAGAAGAAACTGCACCACATAGGAAAAGTCTATTCCCACTTCATCTTTCACTTGGATTTGACATCACTACCACACACTTAGCAAGTGAGCTTACAGTTAGAGAGACTTCCTCACTTAGGTTCTGTTAAGCATAGTTCTCTTCTCTACCCTTTAGTTATACAATAAGATTTCATTAGCCCTGCACCCAAGTTTTAACCCAAAACAGCCAAAATTGATCACTTTGGCAAAGCTAGTCTGTCTGCTGATCACCCAGGCAAATGAGGTGTGTGTGCAGATACAGTTGGTGCCTCACATCTTTCCCCATTCCTCAATAGATGGGGAAAGAGAGCTCAGTTTGAGCACAGGTTTACACACACAATCCAATTACTAGTCACAGGAAAGCAAGACCCTCAACTGTCTGAGGAGAGTTTTCTCCTCTACCATATGATATAGTTAGTGCTGGTGTAAGGTCGCAGCACTCAGACATCTAGGCCAAAAGTCTTTGTGAATTTGCAGAGAGCAGACCTAGAATCCACCTCAGTAGCTACTAAGCTGGACTTTAGTGAGACACCTTTCTGAGCATGGCTGGGGTGGGGCAGAAAGATCTTTGAGACTGTCACTGCAGGAAGGGTGAGAGAGTCATACCCTTCATTGCCTTCCACCTTCTCACCAGGGCATGGCTTAGGACCAACTGTGGGACCTCACCCCCCCCCCCCCAGATCTGCCCTATTAAATTACACAAGAGATCAGCACACATTCAGCCCCTCAGAGCAGGACTCTCAGTGATACCTCACCAGATGGACAGAGAAGTCCTGTGCGTCTCACACCTGGTTAGACACCAACTCAAAATGCTCTCAGCACCAGGACAGCCCCAGTTAACTGCCTTTTGGGTACCTAGACTCTTGTTGTTTGGGGGGATTGTTCGGGTTCAGATCAGGTATGGGGCTGTGGTAGGGGGAGGGGGTGTCCAGCCACCATGAGTGAGAGGGGGACAGCAAGTGAAGAGACAGGACCAAACAAGTCACATCAGTCAGATTGTGCTAATGAATACATCAGAGTCAGTCAGCTCACAAAGCCCTTGAGTTCCAAGATTTGAATGGAGTGAATTTGTTTGTCCTATCTCCCCCACCCCATCGCCACCCTCCAAAGCAGCACCTAGGAAAAGTAGATGGAGGTAGCAGAGCATGAAGACTCAGCATCCTCCCCACACCCCATTTATAGTGTGTGGGGTGGGGTGGGGAAGAAGAAGAATACCCAAGTCATCATGGTTAGCTATCTTACCCCAGAAAAGGCAACAGAATATTCCCTCAGCAACAAGCCCCCCCCCCATTGTGGTCATTGTAGCAGAGGACATGAAATGTGCCCCCATACACACAGCTGTGGCAGTGACCAGTAGTGCTGTGCCTAGAGGAAGGTACATAGTGGGTGTTTTATGGTATAGCCATTGATGAAGAAGAAGAAACTCCCCCCAGCCCAGAGGTCAGCTTATAGCTCCATATGGAAGATAGCGATCTTTTGGCAATCTGACCCTCAGTGGTCAGCTTGTCTTCTGATCCTGAAGGAGAAGGTACTGGTATGACTAGCCAGAGTTAAAGTGGTGACAGAAGAGGCTCACAGCCAGCCAGGTGGTGCTGAAGTCCCCCCCACCCCAGCTGCCCCCACACTGAGGAATGAGACATTTCCCTTGACTGGTTGGTTTATTTATTTGTTTATTAAGAGGCGACTGGAGTTTCATACGGAGCCAGACTCCCCACAGGCTGCAGCCACCACAGCACCAGGTTTCTTAGAGGCTACATTGGAGTCCCCAGTGGCTGTGGGTGCCATGGCGACAGCACCAGACTCCCCCAAGGCAGCATCAACGGCACCCATCTGGTATCCTCTGTGGTAGCGCTTGGTAGAGCAGTAGCAACCCAGGATTCCCAGGAAGACAAAGAGTGAGCACAGCACTGCAATGGCCAGGGTGGTGACGGAGAAGGGGAGCTGCAGCCCTGTGGGAAAGAAATTCAGAGCAGCACTCAGGAGAGATGTTGTGAGGACATGTGGTCAAAGCAGCATGGTTCCAACAGGCCTCCCAGCTGTTCTCCACCAGGGAATGGTGGCTGCTGCCTAAAGCCATCAACCCTTGTGTGTGGGGCAGGGGGAAGAGAACCCCCCCCCCCCCCCCACACACACACACACACACACACACACACACAGCCCAGGAAGGCTCATTCCCCACCACCACCTCCTGGATACTACTCTGCTTGCGAGACATGGTGGCTTGGCCCCATTTCTATTTGGAAGAGAATAACTGACTCCAGATCTCCCCAGATTTCCAGGATATGGGGCCTGCAGCCAATGGCAGCAACCCCATTAGTCAGTTCTGCCAGTTGGCTAGGTGATGAGACAATAAGGAGTTGACCAGACTGCTCATGGCCTTGCTCGTGGCTACATTGAGCAACAAGTCACCTACTGAAAGATGGGTCATGGGAGTCTGTCTCACTCCAGTCAGCTCCCCCACCCCATGGCAGAGGACAGATCAGAGCACTCACTCACCTGAGGAATCCTTCATGTCCCCTCTCACAATGGAGTTCACAGCCCGATTGGGAGAGAACAGGTCAGGGTGGATGGCTTTAGGGGTGCCAGAGATGGACACAGTGGAAGAGAGCTCAACAGCCCCTGCTGTGGCAGAGGTGGGCTCTGTAGAAGCCAATGTGAGGGGGCTGGAGCCCAGTGTAATGGAGGAATTGGTGGCCAGCTTGATGGGGCCCAGCTGGAGGTCTGCTTCTCCAAGGAGCCCTGCAGGAAGAAAGCAGCCACAGAGTCTGGGAGCAGATGCCGGATGCCTCACCCTCCTCCTGCCATGCCAATGCCCACCAGTAATCAGCACAGGGTCTGGTGGGGTGGAAGCCACATGTACAGCAAGCCAGATCTATCCAGCCCTATATCAGAAGCAGCTGGGCTCAGCTCTGATGACAGCCAGATGGAAGCTTAGTCTAATGGGTAAGAAAGAAAGCAGCTCTCCACTCCCCCAAATGCTAGAAGGGGCCACATGCCCATAGGGCAGCCCCTGCTCTGGTGCCAAGGCAGAGCTGAGGGGCAGGGTACAGAGACTGGAGGATCCCAGGGAGACATTAGCCCAGGGAGCCTCCCCCAGCCCACCAAGGAATTGCAGAAGCCAGGCAAGCTCCTCCAGCAGGACTGCAGGGGGTTGCAAGGTAGGGGCAAGGTTACCTTCCCTGTCCTGAGGCAGATGCCGGCGCCGCCTCCTGCTCCCACAGCCAGCAGGGGAAGCACAGCAGGAGCAGTTGCCTCCTTCATGGGAGTGCCAGGCTGTGGTGGCTGGGTCATAGGAGCAGGCCTTGTTGTGCTGGTCAGCAGGGCTGGCAGCCACTGCCTTCAGATGGCACAGGAGGTAGATCTGAAAACATGAGAGATGTCACAGCCAGGTGTGGTTCTGTATGGGATGCAGGGAGAGCCCAGAACTCAACTCTGGGGTCAGGCTGAGGGAACCCTCTCCCCTTACAGCACCTATTCTGCCCCACACCTCTGTCCATCCCTATCTCTGTGAGAAGAGACAGGAGAGCTCATCTCCTTGCAGGACCCTGTGGGAGAGTCCCTCATGGAGACGGCAGCCATCTTGCCTTGCTGACACCCAACCCCATACAGGGAAGTCCGTGCCCTTCCAGGTGGCTCAGGTCCCCACCTCCTCTGTACTGACCTGGCTGTTGGAAGCACCAGTGAAGATAAACGTGTCCAGCTGGAAACGGAGGAACTGGTCTCCTCGTGGGGCAAGGAAGCGGGAGCGGCTGTGCTGCCCATCCACAAGGCACCTGTAGGGAGGTGGTGTTACCCACCCAGCCTCTTCAGTGCCATGGAGCAGCCATCATCCTGGCTCCTAGACTGTCCACATGGGACCTGAGAAACAGCTTCGTCTGGGCCTGACCCAGTTCCCAGGGGTGGGGAGACAAGGAATTGTGGGGATTTGGGGCAATGGTGGAGAGGCCAGCAGCCTGCTGAGTAGCTTGGAGATACAGGAGCAGTTCAGACCATTACTAATAACTAGGGCCCTACCAAATTCATGGCCATGAAAAAAACCAAACAAGTCATGGACCGTGAAATTTGGCCTGCCCCATTAAATCTGGTCTTGTGTGCTTTTACCCTATACTATACAGTGGTCACAGGGGATACTAGCATGTCTCAAATTGGGAATCCTGACCAAAAAGGGATTTGTGGGGGGGGGGTCACAAGGTTATTTTAGGGGGCTCATGGTATTGCCACCCTTACTTCTGTGCTGCCCTCAGAGCTGGACAGCCAGAGAGCAGTGGCTGTTGGCCAGGCACCCAGCTCTGAAGGCAGTGCCCTGCCAGCAGCAGTGCAGAAGTAAGGGTAGCAGTGCCACAATCCCACCTACAATAACCTTGTGACTGCCCCCCCCAAATGCCTTTTTGGGTCAGGATCCCTACAGTTACAAACACTAACTGTAGATTTAAATAGCTGAAATAATTAAATTGTAGGATTTAAAAAAAATAAAAATCCTACAACTGAAATTGACCAAATTGGACTCTGAAGGCCCACCATCCACTTCCCTCCCACACCTCTCCCTGAGCCAGCGCTGCCTAGTCCTGCTAGATAAAATGGTGCTTTGGTACCAGACACCAAAGCCTGTTCAGAGTCTTCTGCCCCAGACACTCACCCGTGGTCTGTGATGACCTCATATTTCATGGAAGATGCTGCACTTGGCCGTGCCACACACTCATCCACGTAGATCCTCAGAGGCACATGGCTGCCAGTTCTCACAGATGCCTGGATGTTTATCAGGTCACCAAGGTAGTAAGTGGGATCAGACAGGGGGGATAACCAGGTACCTGAGGATGAAGATGGGACACACACACACTTTGCCTGAGAAAGGGGTCTAAACAGAGAAAGGGGTGTAAGGCAGGCGAGATCAGCAAGAAAACAGGAGGCTTGGAGGGTGGCATCAACAGATCTGTGGGAGGGGGAACCCAAGGCTAGAATAATAGGGGCTGCAGGGTGGGACTGAGGGGTACTAACCACTGGCATAGGAGGGGGCTATGGGTCAAGGTAAGGGGAGCTCAGGGATGAGAAGGGGTGTTGGCAGGGCTGGGGGAGAACACAGGACTGAGGTGCATTAACCAAACTTGGGGTGCCCCCAGTTCCCCCTTTTTCTGAACAGTTTAGGTAGTATATGCATGGGCAATGAAGTCCCTTCCTAACCCATCCCCTGGAGACAAGCCTGGCTAGTGGGCTCCCAGGCCAGCCTGCCATTTAGCTATAGACTGGGTGGGATCCCCAGAGACTCCCAAGATCCCCCTGAATACACCAGTACTCACTGTCATATACATCGAGGGCAAAGTCCAGGTGCTGTCTGTGCATTAGGGTGGAGCTGAAGGGGACCCAGGTGGGCTGGAGGCCCAAGGAAGAGACATTACTGGTCCTGGAACAGAGAGGAGACAATGACTACCTCTTCCACACACCCAAGATCTGCTATTGTGTGGTGGCACATGGCACTCTCCTTTGGAGGTATCCTGGCAGCCACTGCGTAGCCCCTCCTGATTGCCCATCACACCCTCCCCCAACACATAGTTGTGAGGTTAATCCCAGCAGGACTCATCAGTTACACATCATAGCATCTAAATCAGTGGTTCTCAAACTTTTACTGGGGACGCCTTTCACATAGCAAGCCGCTGAGTGCCACTCCCCCCTTATAATTAAAAGCCATACTTAATACCATTATAAATGGTAGAGGCAAAGGGAGGTTTGGGGTGGAGGCTGACCCCCAGTTTGAGAACCCTTTATCTACAGCCACCCCTCTATCCCCTGGCTCAGGCCAAGACTATGGTGTAGCCAGAACAGAGCTGTGGTGAAGAAGGAAGCTGAGACATTCATGAGCGCTAGTGCATTAGGGCTTCAGTCTATTTCCTTGTCTCACCATGTGCACTAGCATGGCATGTGCATGGCACTAGCAGGTCAGCATTGCACTAGTGCAGGTGACAGGCAGGTCACATGGACCATCAGGCCCCACCAAGGCTCTGCTCAGTTGTGCATCCCTGCAGCTGAGCCATGAGCATTAAAGACCTGGGCAGCTCTAGTTGACTGGATACCCAGCCTTAGTGTGACAGACCCAGCAACCACATCCCACCCTCAGCAGGACAATCCAGGACTCCTGACTCCCTGGCCATTAGCAAAGCTCAGTGGGGCAGCCCTGCAATGCCAAGGCCACCCTCGGCAGGAGGGTGAACAAGTCCAGGTAATGGGGAGAGACTTTGCTCCTTGAAGCAACTTGGGACAGTTCTCAGCACCCAGCACTGCATGGAAGATGCTCACTCACCTTGGGTAGAAGCAGTCTATGGGGAGGGAGAAGGCGCTGGCTCGGATCACGCCCCTCACAGCAGAAGGTCTGTAGTGGAGGAAGTTTCTGTAGTGGATGGTGTCAGGGAGGAACTATGCAGAGCAAACACAGCCGAGGGTCAGTATCCCCAAGACTACTCAGCTGCACCCTGCTCCATCCACCCAGCAGCAGGGCCTCCTGTCCAGCCATAGCCCAGGAGGATAGCTACTGTGACCCGCCAGAAGGGGAGGTGCATACACCATTGGAGAGACCTCAGAGCACCAGCCAGTAGGGCACCATGTTTGGCCCTCACAACCCTCCAGCCACTGCCATTCAAGGGGGCAGGTAGTAAAGAGACTCCAGCTAGAGGGAGAGAATAGGTTCATCATTGCTATAGCATCATCAGCCCCCTCCTGGGGGAACATCAGGGCTTGGACCTACTGCTGGGACTCTTAGGAGCAGGAGCTGCTACCACAAGATCCAGAGGAATCCATCTTCTAGCCAGGGGCTGTAGCAGAGTCAAGCCTCCACAGATCAGCCACTAGAGGGGACATGCAGTGCCCTGAAAGAGGGAGTTACAGTGGTACCTTCCACCTGAGCATCTCATCACATGTGAACACTAAGCCTCAGCCCCCCCACCCCCACCCCCCCAGAAGGCAGCTAGTCTCATTTTCCAGATGGGGGCAATGGAGAGTCCCTTCCCATAGGGGCATGCTGAGTACATGGGGAACCCTGGGCACTGCTTCCAGCTCCAATAGTGCCAAGGCCTGTAACTTCTCATTTTAGATCAATCTGTGTATCCCCACCTCCTGCAAATGCAGGAACCTGTGGGCACCAGAGGAAGGCAGGAGTTACCCAAGCAATTTCACAAGCCAGCATTCACAGATCTGTTTCAGCATTTGCATTGCGCCTGCTCATCAGCAGTGTTAAGCCCTCCACGGCCCCTGCAACGTACTTAAGACACTGTACCATTCACCCACTTTAGCTGGGGGCATGAAGTGAAAGGCTATGGGTTAGTATCTGACGGCTAAAAGGCCCTCTCCCCTGGGCTCCCCTCCACCCAAGGGCTTCTTTGGATATAGATCCCCTATTCGTTCTCTCCTGCATGGGACAGGGTGTATCCAGATTCAAGAAGAGCCTCATTGCAGTGAGTCTGTTCCGTGTCCAGCAGTGGGAGTGAGTGAATGTGAGGCTTGATTTCCATCACTCAGGAAAGGTGGGTGTCCCTCAGGAGAAAAGGAGGTCGGGGAGGGAGGGGCTGAGGATTGAAACCAGGCTGCACTCAGCTGGAAGAAAGATTGACATCCACCCACATACCCAGCCCCCCACTGGTCTCTGCTCTCACCTCCATGGTGGCCCCACATGCCGACAGCAGGTATTCTAGCTGGAATCTATCTGGCCCAACAGTTGTCACAGCACAGCCAGCCCCCAGCGTCAGCTCCCTGGTAGAGACAGTCACACCGTTGCCAAAGAGATCCACCAGCACCGTGATCTGAAGCCGCGAGCTGCCACACACCACTGACACTGCAGACAGAGCGCACAGGGGTTAACAGACTCAGCTACAGCATCCTCCAGACACAACAGCCCCAGAAACCTGGTCCTGGGATTTATACCACTCCCAGGACACAGGAGTTCAGGAAGGGCTGGGTAGATATCCAGCATTACTGACTGTGTCTGGGGCTGTAGTGTATTTTCATACATCATTACAAGGCTCAGGGCCATAATTCCAGTTGCTCCCAGTAGCTGCAACCCCAACATGCTCCTTCCACACACCTGCCCTGTGCCTGAGAGGCCATCCTTGATCCCTAGCACCTCCCAGGGTCCAGCTACCAGATCTGTGCTAGCAGGAGAGGGGATTTCCCCACCACCCCAACAACTCATCCCTCGTTACCGCTGCCCAGGGGCATGCACTGATACTACTCCTGGGAGGAGCAGCCAGTGACAATGTGACCAGATGGACAAGCCCAGTGTCAGCAGAAGGGGTGAGCGTCCAGTGATGCAAGTAGAGGATCCACCAACCACCATCACTGAGAGATATGTCCCTTGCACCTCATTACACTGAGCAAGACAGTCCTTAGATCTATGGCAGCTACTGAATCCTGGAGCTAGATGGCTTAGAATTGCAATAACACACTGGTGACATGCAGGGTTATGGAGACTCGGACCTTGTCTACACAATATTAGTCTGTTAGAGCTATATCGCAAAGCCCCCTAGTGCAGGCTGAGTTTATGCCAACAGAAGATGTTTTTCTTGTCAGCAGAGTAATACCACCTCCTGGAACAACATTTGCTAAGCCAAGAGAAGCTCCCTTCTGTTGTCATAGCTGTGTCTACATGGGATTTTTGGCAGCTTACCATGTTCTCCCCCCACACACACACACACACACACCTGACTGACAAAAAGCTGAGTGGAGACCCGGCCCTAGTCTGCCCGGACTACGTCTCCAACAGCCCCCAGCCTCCCAACTCAGACACGGAGGACCAGGATTCACCTCCATTTCAGGAGTGGAAACTGGAGCCACAGCAGTGCCAGGCTCTACCAACCCCAGAGCTGAAATACCAGACAGCTGCCTTCAGCCATCTCCCCCGATTGTGGAGGAGGAACAAGGAAACTGTCAGCCAGCAGGTTATGCCAGCTGTGACAGATCTCACTGATAAAACCAGGTTAGAGGCAGGAGAAAGTGAGAGCATTAACCATTAAAAGGACCCAAAAGGCATTGAGGAGCACCAATGCAGCTTGCCACCAAGCATCCCGGGGTGGGGGCAGGAAATGGAGTCAGATGTTGGACAGCAACTGCTAAATCTGTGGGTGCCTCAAGCCAGACATCCCAAAAATGAGGTACCCAGAAATCCAGCAGCCACTCTGGCAAGCTTTGGTTTCAGCAAGGTCACCCCTTCAGAGCAAGGACTAGAACCCAGGGCCCCCCAACTCAGAGGTTCAACCCACTCTAGCCACTAGGCCATACCACCCCAGAAGTCTCATAAGTGGGCACACAGGAGTGTCCTGCTGGTATCTCCTTGTGTTACAGATCTCATGCCACCAGAGGCACCTAGATAACTACCACAAGAGGAACCTTCACTGTTGTCTCATTGCTGCCACTAAGCCCCAGGAAGCCAGCCACCAAAATGCAGTGTTGTATCCTTTGAGAGAGCAGGTCTGTTAACCCACAAACTGCTCAGACCCATCCCACCTGGGACAAAGTCAAGGGTTAGGATTTTGGGGGAGGGGGCGGGAGGAGAGAGAGAGAGGGGAGAGAAGCACAGTGGATTCCTCACTACAGACCTCAGCTACATCTCATCACCTTATTGCAGCTCCTACATCAATAACTGCTTCCCTAACGCCTATCACCAGCAGGCTGGAGACTGTTCTGTTGAATAGTGGCAGTATCTACCACTGTTTTACGAGAAGCAAGGTGGGTGAGATGATCTTTTATTGGGCCATATTGGTCCACTAAGAGGTATTACCTCCCCCACCTTTGTGCTGTAATATCCTGGGATCAACATGGCTACACTGCCTAGAGTAAGAGATTAGCTATTTAGGCCCTAGGGAACTTGCATACTTAGGGAGATTTAAAGCCACAGACTGGCAGAGGGAGCAACTTCCACACCCAGCATCTGCAGGGAGACTGGGGTTTCCCACGTGGGCCAGGAGGAAATGAAACTTTGTAGGCACTCTGCCAGCAGATAAGAGTCACTGAGCAGGTGCCCAGAATACATTCCATACAGGAGAGCCCTAGGTTTTACCTGCCCAGAACATAAAATTCCAGTGCAACACTGGAACAACAGGACCTGGATCCGGCTCTGCCCACCCAGCAGCTCTTCCAGGAGGCTGGAACCCAGAGCAGGAAGTCCCCACACAGTTGGAGGATAAACCACAGCAAGAGGCTCAGTTCACACCCAGCATCCCTCATTCCCCCCACTTTACCTGAAGCAGTTTGAGCCCAAGCACCAGTGACTAAGAGGAGCAAAGTCCAGCAACCCCCAGGAGCTCCCATCTTCCACTCCCCCTTCAGGAAACAGCCACATAAGGAAAAGCTGCCCCCACTGGCTGGTTTTATACAGGGGGCAGCAGCACTCAGGTGTCTGCGATTCCTCCATTACCAGCATGGGCCACAGCTCCAGTCCCATCCTCTGCAGCTTTGACAAGGGGCAGGTGAGAGTAGCCAACCAAAGCCAGGCAGGCTCTAGCTAATAGCTGTCTGCTACTCTGAGCCTTTGTCGTTGTAGGTTCAGCTCCCAGGAGTGGGAACTCTGCCCCTTTCCTAGTGAGGATAAATTAAAAGCCCCCTACCCACTTCTGTAAGAGACTTTATGTCTGTTTACAACCCCTTTGTGGTAAGAGCAGGTTTGTTTGTAAAGTTTCTACCCATTGTTTCCCTGTATCCCTCCAACACTGGGGGATGAAACCCTCAGACACAGGCAAGACCACAACACCCCACCTCCCAGGCAAGGATCTCCTAGTGCTATGCACAGATGGATGAACTAACTCTCCCCCGACCTCAGTTGGTGAGTGAGGAAGGAGCCCCCAAAACACCCCCATTATACTGATGGGAAAGTGAGACAGAGAACATTCAAGGGCTAATTTTTCAAGCACCCACTAGTTTTGGGTGCCTAATTTGAGGCTCCTGGGGCCTGCTATTCAGAGGTGCTGGGCAGCCCTGGCTTCAGCTGAAATCACTGGAATCCTGGACCCCAGAACCACCCACCTCAGTGCCATCCTGAGCCCCCACCCAGCTCTACCAGTGCCTGTCAAACCTGACCCTAGGCCCCCTATATCCCATCCCTGGGACCACTGCCACACACAGCTCTGGTGCTGATGAATCTCAATCCCAACCCACAGTGCCCCATTACCCCAGCCCTGGCCTCCCCTCATAGCTCTGCCAAGGCCCCTCAATCCCAACCTGTAACCCTCTGCTATCCTACCCCAGGGCTCCCTACCCCAGCTCTCCTGATGCCCCTCAATCCCAGCCTATGGCCAGGGTCATCTACACACAATGACCTGGGAAACCAGGAAGGGATAAAACCAAGAAGCCCAAATTCCCTCTCTGTTACCCTGGTGCACAACTTCACTGGGGTGGCCCGTGGTGTCCATGTGCCTGGGCAGAGGTGTTAGCCAGCTGTGGCCTCACAGTCGTACAGCCCTTAAGTGAGATGTCACCCGGGGCCGGTGGCACCAAGTTCACCAGGGTGGTGGGGGATGGGGGTATGAACTGTGACTGGGAAAATTCCATCTAGGTCTCTGGTGCCAGTTGGCTCCTCGCAGCACCCAGAGGCCATGGGGAGGGAGTAGTGGTCTGACAGCCCCAGCCAGCTCTGTCTGTGCTGGTCTCTGGGGCACAGACCTGCCCATACTGCTGGGCATTGCTCAATGTTTCCCGTCTGCTATGGGGAAGCAGCAGGGTGAGACAAGCCAGGGGAGGAGGGCAGGGCACCCTGGTGTCCCCGCCTCCTTCCAGCTGATAAATACCAGGTCCTAGTCCAGGTCCCAGCACAGCCAGGGAGTGATTGGAGACAGAGGGATGATGAGGACTTTGGTGACCATGCTAGTTGGGCTCCTGCTCCTGTACCTCACCCCTGGGGGGCTGTGCCAGGGCTGTGGTGAGTCAAATGGCCCTGTGCCATGTACCCCTCCTCTCTGTGATGTGACTTCTGGGGTGGCAGGGGGAAGGGAGCCTTTCCCCACCAGAGCCTTCCCTTGACTCGTGTAGCTACACCCCACAGCCTGGGCACACCCTGCTTTTCACTGTGGTGCGAGCTACTCCTGTCGTCTCTGCTGCCAACATGGGTGTGCAGTGTAGACATCACCCAAACCTGGAAACTGGTCTGTCCAGTTCGCCTGGGAGCTCAGGAGGAGTTCCCCTTCCTGATGCCCCACTGGAGGCTGAACAATAATAGCCTCATTGTCCCTGCCATCCAGGCCATGGCGGCCTCTCGCCTCCCATCTCTCCTGCCTCTTGCACCGGCCTGGGAAATTTCACACATGGCGGGGGGAGGGGGGGAGAGGGGAAATAGGGAAGCGGGGACAGGGATCATGGATGCGGCTGTCTCTGAGCCAGGACACAGGTGACCTGCAGAGACCGTGCCCTCCCTTCACCATGTGCAAACAGCCTGTGCAGAGCATATCTGCATAGCTACAATGCCAGGGAGAGACGGGGGGTGGGCAGGGAGGTTTTGGGGGGGCTGATGAAGGCGGGCTTAGAAATAGGGTGTAATTGGCATGGGGCTAGGACTGGGGTGTGTTAACTTCCTCCTGGCTAATGCCTGGGGCCCCGCATTCCCCCCTCAGCTGGTTCTGGGGATGGGGGGGGGGGAAGTTGAATAGGCCCCCAGCTGTGACTACCCATGTGTAATCCTGGCTCCTCCACCAGCCGTGAATGAAGCTGAGCACCCCCTAGTGAGGGATCTGCAGAAGAAGATGATCTATTCAGTGGATGCTAGTGCTCCCCCGAACCCCAGCATCCTGCTTTCCCTGAGGCTGGCCCAGGACCACAACATGCACATCGAGCAGGACATGCTGAACAAACTGAGCCAGGACGCAGTGCAGCGAGCTGGTAAGGGCTTTGCCCCCCTCCCCACACATAGACACCCACCAGGCATGTGGGACTCTGACACTGCCCCCCGAATAGAACCAGCCTTCCCAATCCTCCATTAGGAAGTGGGGTCCCCAATAACCCCACATATAAAGTCAGACCCCCTGAAAGGGTAATGGTGACCCCACAACAAAGCTGTCCCCCAAATATGCACCCCTCTGTAAGATAGAGGTGACCCCCTAGCAGCCCCCAAAACACAGCCATCTCCCCATGCCCACTGTGCCCCACAGCACCCCCAAAAACAACAGCCATCTCCCCACCCCTTCGCGTCCCATGGCACCTCCATTGGGTACAACAATACTGGTGCTGAAACTCTGCTCCCTTCTGAAAAGCATGAAACCAAAGGGAGAAGAGAAAGGCAGAAAAATAAAGGGAGACAGATAGGAACAGACAGACTGATGGGGCGGGGTGGGGGGGAAAGAGACACACCCAAGGGGGGTGAGGTGCAGGGAGACTGGGGGAGGGAGGCTGAGGATGAGGCTGGGCCTGGGGCAGAGACAGTGGTTGGGGCAGTGGGGCAGAGGCTGGGGCAGGGAGCCAGAGGCAGAGATAGAGACTGGGGCAGGGAGCACTGACCCCCACTGACCCCCACCCCGGCGCGCTGCTTTTCAGTTGTGTCCTTCTCCTCGGGCCAGGTGGCCCTACATATCCTGGCTCAACAGGCCTCCTGCTCCGACCCCCGGCGGGTCTCTGCGAACAGCTCTACCATCAACCTGGTGCATCTTCTGGAGCAGAAGTTCCAGGCGGAGCTGCAGAACATAGGTGAGGAGCCCAAGCCTTGGGGGGGGGTGGGGGATCCTGCCTGGCTCAACCCCTCTGCACCCACACAGTCGAGCTCTCCCATCCCCTCACTCCCTTTCCCTTCTCTCTCTCCCCATCTCTCTGTGTCTCCCTCTCTCAGGCCCTTTCCCCCATCCCACGCCCTCGGGCGGCAGGTTTGTATAATTTTTGGTGGTGCCCAGAATGGGTCTAATCCCCCCCCCCGCCCCCACCCTCCTGCCTTGTAAGCTGATATATATTTTATTAAATAGTGTAAAAATGGACTGGAAACTGTAAGCGTTTAAGTTTCTCTTTATTGCACAATATCACTATCATAAGAAAAAATTATTTAACTAAGAATATCAACATTATTAATACTCTTTTGAATACGGAAACAACCATACACTCTTTGATCAATAACCCTCAAAAGCAAATACTTTCTAAAATTAAAACAAATATAGCCCCTTCTTTTGCGATGTTCTTCAGGAGGCAGCAAACACTTTTCGTTGATGTTTTGGTTCTTGAAATGAAGTCATCCAGGAGACTTGCAATGTCCAATTCAGAGGTAGAATTCTTATGAACATGCAGAAATGCCAAGTGATTTAGACTTTCTTGGCCCATTGTCGTTTGCAAATAATTTTTCAGTCGGCGCAAGCAACTGAATGATTGCTCAGCGGTGCAGGTTGTAGTCAGAATTGTATAGAATAATTTCAGGAGAATTGTAACTTCTGACAACATGTCACTCAAGCCTTTGTTTTGTTTTAGAAATTGCTTCACTTCACTCACTGAATTAAGCTGGCAATTTCTCGATCTGCAAATATCACTCTGGCTTGGACTCCAGTAAATTTGCCGGACACATTACTGGTTCCGTTGTAACACTGCCCCCGGCAATCAGAAAAGGGCAAATCACACCTGAGAAGTGTATCTTCCACAATTTTGAAAAGAGAAGCAGCATCCATTGCATCAGTTTGGTAAAACCCAATAAACTCCTCATAAATCTCCCAGTCTTCACTAGAAAAGAACCTTAAAGAAAAATTTACTTGTTCTTTTCTTGACAAATCATCCATTACAATGGCATAAAACTTAGAAGCCTTTATCTTTTGCACAATTTTTCTTAGCACCATCATTGCCATCATTTCGATTATTTAGTTAATAACCTCATGTGACAGTCACTTGTATTTTGTGCGATTAAGCCACTGTCTCAGTTCCTCAGAATCTGTACTGCGTAACAACAAGAGCTGCATCAAATTTGAATCACTCTCATTATGTCCACATAATGCTATTCCTTGTTGAGCTAGGTACTGAACACTGGTAAAAATGTTGTGCGGTGCAATCCTAGCTGATTGTGACCCTTTTCTGCAACTGGACGACATTAGTGCAGAAACATTTACCTGTGATTGCAGAGCAGCATACTTCATTACCGCTTCCTTGTGACAAGAGGATTTTTTGTGTGATGTAAAACCACGCAATGCGAGTCTCCAATCTTGAAATCCAGACAAAATAAATGTTAGTTCGGCCTTCATAGAAAATATTAAGATCTTCTTTTCAGAACAGTTTTTGCAGACTGAGCAAAAAACTCTGTTTAATTTGCTATTGTACTCCAACCACTTAAATCTTGATAGCCAAGATTGCTGAAAACTCCTTTTCTTATTTTGTGGATTTGCCGCATATTTCTTTTGTATAACTTCAGTTTGAAAGCTGAATGTCGAACTCAGGCCGTCACTTGATGAATTACCTTTTTTTTCTTTTTCTCTGGGTAACTTTATTAAGAATTTATCCATTGTTGATTATTAGTGGTCCTACAAATCAAGAATTTGTTGCTGGGATAAAATGAAGCTACAACGCGTTGGCGCCACAAGATTACAAGGGTCAATTAAAAGTGGAAAGTCAGAAGCAGCACTTGCCTGCTTCAATATATTATATTTTGTTGTACCTGCTGTGACGAAGTGGGAATGTTCTTAATGTTTTCTCTGCATATTGTGTGGGTGCCTCAGTTTCCCCTGCAAGGTGCCAACTGAAGGTGTTGGAGAACAAAGAGATCAGGGGGCCTTCTTGTCCGGAGACAAAGGCCAGAGGAGGGGCTGGAGGGAGTGTCAGTTTGGAGCTGGCTGGGGAAACAGGGAGAGATCCAGAACTTGGGTCTGGGCTCCTCACCCCACAAGATGGACCTGACTGAGGGGTCCTGTTTTCTGCACCTACAAGCTCTGTTTTAGACTGTGTTCCTGTCATCTAATAAACCTTCTGTTTTACCGGCTGACTGCGGAGTTGGGGTGCAGGAGCCTCTGGCTTCCCCAGGAGCCCTGCCTGTGCGGACTCGCTGCGGGAAGCACACTGTGTGGAAGGGCATGCTGAATGCTCCGAGGTTAGACCCAGGAAGGTGTAAGCTTCTTGCCCTGGAGACAGTATGCTCAGAGAGAGGAGGCTCCCACAGAGTCCTGATTGGCTTCGTATTCAGTAGTTTCAGAGCATCCCAGCATCCCCTTCCACACTGTGCGCTTCCCCGGGAGTCCGCACAGGCACCGACACTCCCTCCAGCCCCTCCTCTGGCCTTTGTCTCTTTTCCAGGCATTAGGAGGCCACCTGATCTCTTTGTTCTCCAACACCTTCAGTTGGCACCTTGCAGGAGAGCAGCCCAGGTCATCAGCTGCCAGGAGATAGGGTGTCTACAACAATCACACACCCTTATCCCACCACCTAGATCCTTAAGAAATGCATAGGGGAAACTGAGGTACACACACAATATTCAGAGAAAACATTAAGAACATTCCCACTTCGTAACACCTGTATACAACCAATTATATACTTTAAAGGGTGTAAAATAATCAAGTATTGTGCTAAACACGATCATACCCCAAACTGACTGCCAAATTTAAGTTGCGTGTTTTTCCCCTCAGGTGAGGGCTCTGGGGTGGGGCTGAGGATGAGGGGTTCACAGTGCAGGAGGGGGCTCAGGGCTGGGGCTCAGGGTTAAGGTGCTGGGGGTGCAGGCTCTGGGGTGGGGCAGAGCCAGGGATGAGGAGCTTGGGGTGCAAACAGGCTGCCCCAGGGCTAGGGTCAGAGATGATTCCCCCCACAACCCGCTCCCTGCCGGCAGCAGCAAGCTCCAGGTGAGGGACACCTCCTCTTCCCCCCCCCCACCACCCCCCCGCAGCACACACACTCTGCACCACTGTCACTGCACATGCTCCTAGGGCCCTTCTCAGGTCCAGGAAGCCCCCTCACTTCCCCTATGGGGGTATTGGGGGGGGGGCTGCCATCATGTGTGGCCTCCCCTGCTGCTGCCACTCACAGTAGCCTCACTGGGGATGGGAGACAGGGCTGCCCCTTGCCCAGCGTGGGGCAGGAGTGGTGGCTGCAGGGCGGGAGGGAGGACAGGATATCACAAAATTAACCCAAGCCCCAGCTGCTCAGGTGTAGGAAGCCCCCCACCCAGCCTCCCCTGCAGTGGGTGGGTGCTGGGGGGGGGGGGAGGGAAGGGCTGCCATCACATGTGGTGGCTGCGGGGGGGCAGATTACGGGGTCAAACACTCACCAAAGCCCCAGCAGCTGCTCAGGTGAGTGAGGTCTCCTGCCGGAAGCCCCCTTGGCGTCTCCTCTCGGTGGATGCCGGGGGAGGGGAGGGCTGCCAAGCACGTGTGTGCCTCCTCCCCCTCCCCGTCCTGAGGTGCAGCAGCCAGGGCCCCAGTCTGCTGCCAGAGTCTCTTGTTGTTATAGGCAGCAGCAGCTGGCGCCAGCAGGCAAGGGAGAGCCGCTCGCAGCGTTCATTGTCGGGGAGGATGCGTGGGAGGGTGGCAGGTGGGGCCGGGGCCCGCTCCAGGTAGGGCCGGGGGAGAGACCCAGCTCCAAATATTGGTGGAGCAGGGCCCCCAGCCCTGAATATTCGTGGAGCCTGGGCACCACAAAAGAATATATCTCACCACCCATGCCCCCCGTTTTGCCCCCTCTATCCTGGCCCCAGTCTGTATGTCTGTGGCTAACAGGAGGTCTCTCCCCCACAGCGATCCATGGCAACCCCTTGACCAACTTCTACCAACTCAGCTTGGACGTACTGGCCCTGTGCCAGCTGAACGGCCGCCTCTCACCAGCCAATGCCAGCGCCCTCCTCAGCCCGGACCACAAGAAGTATTACCTCGGCGGCCAGTTCTCTGTGGGTGGGTAAAGGCACACAGCCTCCTATACCTGGCGGCCCATGGCTTCCCCTATGGGGAGGTCCCGGGTGGTAGGAGCTGGGATCCCCATGACTGTCCCCTGGGGTGGGTGCTGGGATGACCCTGTCCCTCACCCCTCTCTGGCGTGGTAGTCCCATCTGAGCCACTCTTCCGGTCCCCACAGACACTGCAGCGGTGGCAGTCCTGGCTCAGATCTGCCTGCAGACCAGGGGGCAGCCCCTCCCCCCGAAGGTGCATAAGAAGATCAGACAGAACGTGCAATGGCTAGTGGACAAAATCCTGGCTAAGAAAAGACGAGATGGAGTGATCGGGAACATCTACAGCACCGGGTTGGCTATGCAGGTGAGGGACCAGAGTCCCAATGGGAATCAAAGGGGGTAGGACTGAATTCTAGCTTCACCCACAATCCAAAGACCCTCCCCACAACTGCCGAGCATCTGGATAATTCAGCTGTGGAATAGTTAATGTCAGCAATTACTGTGTCATTGGTAGGTTCCAGGGTTAACACCGTATTGCCATAAATGGAGGCAGCTCAGTGCCAGGTAGAGAGAGAACAGAGGATTTGGGCTGCGAATTCCCTCACTGATAGAAGGCCTTACATATCCCTCCCTTCTGTCTACATCCCAGTCACCCTTCTGCTCTCTCCCTGGTGGGCCATCCGGACGTGTTCTTGTAGCCCTTTCCCAGCTGCCTTTGCTTGCAGTCTTGTCCTCTATCACAGTCATGTTGGGCGTGGGCAGCCAGGCCCCAGCAGGTAACCCTGCCTTCCTCTCTGTCCTCCACAGGCCTTATCTGTCTCATCCAGCTATCTCAAACCCGGGGCCTGGAACTGCCTCCAGACTCTGCACAGGGTCCTGGACGAGATTCCCCAGGGCACATTCAAAAACCCAATGGCTGCTTCCCAGATCCTCCCTTCCCTGGAGAACAGGACCTACCTGGACGTGAGTAGGCTCAACTGCTCCATGAACCCAGGTAAGGAGAGAAGACCAAAGGCAGCATCCCTTGGGTTGCTAAGTGCAGAGGCCCCATTCTCCCAGCGCAGGACATGAGAACTGGTAGCACCCAGGCCGACAAAGCCCATTAATTCAACCATGCACTGGAAGGGTGGCCTAGTGGTTGGGCTCTTACCTGGCATTTAGAAGACCCATGTTCAGCTCCCTGCTCAGCCAGCCTTGGGCAAGTCACTAAGGGTACATCTACACAGCCAAAAAAAACAACAACCCTCTGGCAGAAAGAATTAGAGCATGAGTCAACTGACATGGGCTCGTGTGGCTCACGCTGGAGGCTAGAAATAGTAGTGTAGATATTTGGGCTTGGGCTGGAGCCTGGGTTCTGAAATCTGGTGAGGGATTGGGTCTCAGAGCCCTAATGTCTTCACTGCTATTTTTAGCCCCAGAGCTCAAGCCCAGATCAGTGGACTCAGGCTCTGAGACTTGCTCCCATGGGTTTTTTTGTTGTTTGGATTTTTTTGCTGTATAGATGTATCCTGTGTCTTTGTGCCTCAGTTTCCCATCTGTACAATGTGGTTAATAGCACTGTCCTGCCTCATCGGGGTGTTGTTAAGGATGATAATTGGGCCATCTAAAGCACCTGAGGCAGACAGAAACACATGTAGCAAGGGATGGGGGGGGGGATGGTTTTCCCATCCCATGAGAATTTTTGATATTTCAAAAATGTTTCCCATCCTGAATGAGGCTGAAAAGGCAAAAAAATCTCAAAAATGTTCGCAAACTGAAGATTCAAGAAAGAAAGAAAAACAAACAAAAATTAAATTTTTCGATTTGTATCAATCAAAATGTTTCCTTTTGATAGCGTCAAAATGTTTCTACTACAAACTTACCCGCTTTTTTTCTCTGTAAATTTACTAAAATTTCTCAGTGAAAAGTTTTTTCAGGTTGAAAAACCAAAACTTTCCAGTTCAGCAATCTTTCTGCCAAACATTTTTCGATGCGGGAATTTCTACCAACTCAACACTGCTTCGTGAACAGTTCGGACATCAACTCAGCATTTTTCAGTGAAAAAAAGGTTCATTGAAAAATTCCTGCTCAGTTCTACTGTGTAGCCCGTGCTAAGCGAGTGTGGCTCCATGTCTCCATCTAGTGACTGGAGGGCCTAGAGATTTATGAGTCTCAATCTAAAGACTCTTGTCCTTAGCTCAATCACCAGACCATCATCATCATAGATCCAAAGGCCCTGGGTTCAGTCCCAGCTAATCTCCTTCCCAGAGGGCCATTGCCTAGATCCTCTCTGTCTTTGCTTCTGCCTCTTTCTTTCCCCTTGACTCTAATGGGACTGGAGTCCCTGCAGTCAGAGAGTCGCTCTCTCCAAGGTATATGTGGCAGTTCTTCACCCTCTCTCCTCTTTCTCCCCACACAGATAATCTCCCCCTGTCCACCGCCAGGCCCGCCCCACCCACTAGCTGCTGCCCACCTAGCATCAGTGTCACCTACACTGTTGCCGATAGTCTGAACAACACATTCAACAACTCTATCAGTGTCACCGTGCCCCAGGGCTCCGTCTTCTTCAAGGTGATGGAGGTCGCCCAGGATAAAGACCCCAGCAAATTCAGGTACTTGCTCAGCCTGGCAATGCGGCACCCATTGCTGGTGGCAGTAGCAGCAGCGGAGAGCAGGCTAGATGGTAGCATGGGGCTCCTAGGGCAACAGAGATTTAAAAAAACAGAGGGGTCCCTAGGATCACAGGGGGGGACATGCCTCTTCTACCCCACTGTGCATGGGGGCAGGTTAAACCCTCAGGGGCTGGGAAGGGGGATCAAGGCTGGTTCCTCCGCATCACTCAGCTGGACAATGTCTCCTTGGGATGGGGAGATTGGAGCTCAGGCAGGGGCCAGCTTGGCTGCTTCTCAATCCCTTCCTCCTCCTCCCCCCGCCCCCCAATGGCATGGGAGTTCAGTCTCACTGTGTCCTCAATTGCATGTCCCTGTGGAGTGGGGGTTGGAGAGGCTATGAGGCAGTGGTAACCAGGCCTCCTGCATGACTCTCTCTGTCTCTCTTTAGCTTCACGTACACGCAGAGTTCCTGGGGCCCATACATCACCTCCGTGCAGGGGCTGCAGGCCGATAACAACCAGCGCACCTACTGGCAACTCCTGAGCAATGGCATCCCGCTGAGCCAAGGTGGGACAGGGTGGGGAGCAGTGTGAGGGGAGAGGGACTGTGGGGGGAGAGAGGGATGAACAGGGGGGTGAGAGGCACAAGAGAAAGCAGGGATGAGAACCTGGAGAAGACAGTTGGACCCAGGGAGGGGCTGGTGTGCAGGTGGGTGGTTGGGGCTGAGGGGCCACTGACCCCATTTGCGTCCCTTACTCTCCCTTTCCTCTCCTCTTGTTCCAGGTGCTGGAGACTACGTCGTCTCCAACAGCGAGAGGCTGGAGGTCAAATTCTCTGTGTACTGAGCTCCAGGGCACTGGCCAGCCTGGGGACAAGGGGTGCTCCAGAAGGTGCAACTTGTCCTGGCCTTTCTACTGTCCAGAGATTTCAGGGTTCAGCAGCCCCCACCCCTTCCCCCCAGAGCAGGGGATAGGACGGGCCCCTGGAGACAACTGTGTCTTGTTTTCATATCTGTGTGACTGTTTCCCAAGCTCTGCCTGTGTCTGGCCCTCGCTCCTGAAATAAACCCTTTGCAAGAGCTGGCCACACCGTGAGGGTTATTCCAGGCAAGGAGAGGGGCTGAGAAACTGGTAATGCAGGTAATGGAGCCTCTGATGGGCACCCTCCATCTGGAGAAACAGCACAGCAGCAGGGCTGCTTCCCCCACCATAGATAAGGGCTCACCCGGGAGCAACCATCCCATTCATGGTACTGGCCAGTGAGGTGCTAGACTCACCCTAAAGACTCTGTCTCCTCCATGGTACTGGCTAATGGGGTGCTGGGCTCACCATGGAGTCACCATCCCCTCTGGGGCCCTGGCCAATGGGGCACTGAGTAGCGGTCCCCAGGCCTGGAATCTCCCTTGCTGGGGCACTAGCTGTAGAATCGTTAGTGGCAGGTCATTAAGGCCTTTGGTGAAGCAGGACAGGCTGGAGAGCACTGCTGGTGGAGAATAGGAGGCTAATGGTGTTAACAGCCCAGCTAACCCCTTCTTCTGCCTGGATCCCCAGCAGCAGCACTGCCTGGAATCCTTGCCTCACCCACTCTGGGCCCAAGCCCCCCAGCAGTGGCTGATCCACATGGGAGGGTGATGATTCTCCTAAAGCTGCCAGCTGGGGGACGTAGCCCTTTAGCCCTAGCAATGGTCAGGGCCGCTGAGAGCGGGTTCGGGCCCTGGTGAAAAATTTTTTTCGGGCCCCCCAGCAAGGGCAGACCAGCTAAAAATCTTTACACAGGATTTGTATTGATGTGCAAAAAAAAAACCAAAAACAAATATGCCCTGCCTGGTATACAAATGAAAGACAAAAACATATGCAACATAGTCAGGCCCCGGGCTCCAGTAATTTGTACCGGCTTCCCCCCCTCTCGTCGGCCCTGGCAGTGGTGGCCTCAGCCACCTCACCTGGCCCTTGGAAACTGGGCCTGAAGAGAAAGAGGCTAGAGCTGTGGACTCACCCTACAGGGGGAAGAAGCAGTAAACCCCACTGACTGTGATATCCACTGTGCCTCCACAGCAGAACCCAGAGGTGTCAGAGGCCTGGATCATGGACCGTGGTTAGAGGAGGCTCCACTCTGTGGGCCATGTCTTTGGAGATGGCTCTTCCCATAGGCACATGCCCCGCAGCACCCCACTTCTGCCATCACAACCCACTCGGAAATTACTGCCTAGGGAATTAGAAAAAAAATACAGGGAGAGGGCTAGGGAGAGCGATGGGACTCAGAGCCAATGAAAACTTTCTAGTGGAAAAGTGTTTTCCAATGGATCAAAAAAAAAATCAATTTTTAATATCATTTTGTAAGGAAAATAAACCCTTTTTTTCTTCCCTTTTTTAGTTCCAACCACCCCCAGCCATATAAAACAAAATGGAAAAACATAAAAAAAAAACCCCAAACATTCAAATGGTGGGGGAGTGGGGTGGGGTTTGTTTTTTTCTGATTTTTTGTGTGTGCATGCGCAAAACATACTTGCCTTTCTCCTACCAGCTCTAAAGGGAATGAACCAGCTTTTAGTTATTATTGATTTATCCAGGTCCCAATGGTGCTGGGTGCTGTACATACACAGGACAAAAAGATGATCCATGCCCCAAATCAATTACAATCTAACTTTAACCCAATGGGGGCAGTGACTAGGCTGTGTCGCCCCTTAGTGAATCTGTGCTACATAGTCCCGGAAGCCCCCCTGCTCTGATCTCTCCAGGTCGCAGTTAGGGTGACCAGATAGCAAGTGTGAAAAATCGGGACCGGGGTGGGGGGTAATAGGAGCCAATATAAGAAAAAGACCCAAAAATCGGGACTGTCCCTATAAAATCAGGACATCTGGTCACCCTAGTCGCAGTCCCCGATCCCTAAGTGTGCGTTTGCTGCCCTCTCCAATTTGGTGCCAGTTACATATTGAGTCACAGTGGCAGACTGCCCAAGGATTAGCGGGACTGTCCCATGTCGATGCCCCAAACCCCCTGTCCTGGCTGAAGAAGAGTATTTCCCACATCCACCCAGCATGGGGGGTAAGAGGAGGCGAAGGGAAAGGCTGTACTGAGTGCCACATTTCACAGGGCCCCAAACCAAGCAGCATTGCAACCTGGTGTACAGGGTTGCAGTGTCACTCAGGTTTGGCCCAGCACCCCTCTGTCTGCATCTCCCCCTCCCCCACTCAGCTGCGCTTTGATGCAGGGCGACAAGTAGTAAAACTAGAACACCGCCTATGCTGTAAGCACAACATGGGGAGGATGGGAGCTGATGGGGAAGATCCTCACTGTCTTGGGAATGTGATGCAGCAGCAGCCCTTTGGGATCCAGACACTGCAGTGATCAGCACCCAAGAAATGCATGGTTAAGCAGGTCAGGGTGTTCAGGGGCACTGAAGGGATTTAGCTCCTTAGCTCCCTGCAGCTTTTTCCCTTAAAAAGCTCATCCTCATGGCTGCATAAGAACTGTTCTCCAGCCAGGCCAGCTTCCAGCCTGGAGCAACAGCTCCAGGAGACGTGCCAGTCATCCCCGTTTAGAGAAACAGGGTGTTCACTCTGAAACCTCACGATGGCTGCTGAAACGGCAGCCAGGTTAACTATTTCACTGCTGAGTGTATTGGCAGACACGTCCTGCTACAGCAAGCAATTATTTCAGCCAGTGTTTCCCCTGGTAACCAGACACATTATTCTCCTCCGCACTCATGCAGCTGAGCTGGGCCTAGCCCTAGCCCTAGCCCTGACAGGGTGCTTGGGTGCAGCAGCTGCTGGTGGTTTCTCTGTCATGTTGTCTCCCTGTGCTGTGAGCAGGGGGAGATGCCACAGCAATGCCAGTGCTGGCACCTGGGCCATGCTAGCTGTTTCTAATGAGTGCTACCACTTGGGAATAAAGGTTAGGAACATTCTAATGTAGACGCAATCAGGAATTCAGTCCCCAGCCAGCAACCTTTCCCCCTGCCCAGAAGGAGGAGGGGAACACATGGCCACATCTGGGCTTTATTGACCACAATTTCAGCCACCTCCTGCATGCTAAAACCCCAGCCTATCTTCCAGCTCTCCCATGTTCCCTAATGCACCCTCCCCAGCTGCCAACCCTTCCAGCTTCTCCACCTGGTGACTCCTGAGAGGCTGGCATGGTTGTCAATGCAAAAAGCCTGGGGGCAGCATAAAATCAGCTGAGCTTCATCTTAGCAGGAGCTTGCTGAGCAGCAGCTTCCTGGCTCCCCCAGGAGCAACTCAGAGAGGTACAGGTCAGCAGGCTGGGAGCTCATTCAAGGGCATCTGACAGTGGCCTGGGAGCTGGAGGCTGGGTGAGAAGCAGAGAGCTCAGCTAGGAAGCATATTGGCTGGAGAGGGGCCAGGTGTAGTAGGAGACCTTGGAAGCAGCCTGCAGGCAGGAGACTGGAGACAACGGCTAGGACTCAGTGATGCTATTCATGCTGGAATAGAACTCTGGCCAGTGGGAGCTACAGATCTCTGCTTAATTGTGGAAACAGTTAAGCTTGCATCCTGCTATTGGGCTGCCCCAAGGGGCCCGTTAGGAACTGCTGCATTGATCTCCTAGTGAAACTCCCTGAGCTATTCCTGGGAGTGATTTGCTTCCTTTCCATCAGCTCTCAGTCTTTTCCATCCAGCAGTGTGCAAGTGGGAATTAGGGGGACAGTCTGCAGAGACTAGCAGCTGACCTGCCCACTGCTCTTGCTGCTGAATCTGGGGTACACTTGGGACACCTCTGAGCATCTGGAGGGGGTTGGTGGATCACAGCCCCCTCCCCATGTAACAGGGTTGGCTGCCAACCAAGCTCCCCCTCAAAGCCAGAGGTCACCTTGCAGCACTCCATCCCTGCTGTATCCTTTACAGGGTTCCTTAACCAAACTCAAGAGCATCCAAAGGAAATTAAAACATTCCCCACCTGAGGTCCAATTTATTCACTCTTCACATATACACTGGCCCTCCAGGTCCCAACCTCAGTTCAACATCCATCTCTATTTCATTGGGTTGTTCCCAGTCCTCTTTTCCAGAACTGCACTTTCACAGTCTCTGCAAGAGCTAATCTTGCTCCCTGCAGCGGTTTCCATCACCTTCTTGCCCACTACAACTTCTCAGGCCTCTATTTCCTACATGGTTCCCCCAGCTTGGGTCAGCCATCTGCAGCCTTTTATAAGGAATTCCTGATCCCACTCAGGCGGGGCTCATCCTGTAATTAGAGTTGGCTTAGTCCCAGGATCTGCACTCCATGGGGCAAGACACCCTGTTACAGCCCCCAGTGGCGGGGTGCATTACAACAGCAAAATAAGGAACAGCTGCGCAGATTGGATCATTCATTCCCATACTCAGCTCAGCAAAAGACGCCATTTATTGGCTTTACCCGATGCTGCCACAGAATTGCTGATCTGCTGCTCCAGAAATCAGAAGGGAAACAGGATAGGCACAGAATTTAGACTTAGCTTGCCCGGGAGCATGAGCCTGTGCTTCTTCTTCTTCTTTCATATGCTTAAAACCAGCAGTGTTAGATATCCAAGCCTAGGTTCGCAATCCACTTGATTGCTTCAGGGGAGGCACAGTGATTTGCAGAGAGCCCACTGGGATAGCATCAATGTCCCAAATGATTCACGAGGTATTCCATAGTCTGAAGTCCCTTTGCCCAGGCACAAATAGGACTATGCCTCAGTTCCCCTTTATGGAGACTATAGGTGCATCTGCCATGTGATGTGCGGCTGCGATTGAAAGTGGACTGTATTTTCCATGGGAGTGAAAAACCACTGGGTTCTTCACTTGGGGCATTGATAGGGTGTTTCTTTGGGACACTGGCATCCTTCCACCTTGCTCACCATTGATCTCTGGGGCAAAAACCCTGAATCCTCGAGCTCTTGCCCTGCAAGCTAAAAAAGTTTCCTGGATTTGAGTGATGACAATCATCTCGGGGTCTGTCCTGTTACGTGCTAAGGCACAACCAATGTCAAATCGGTATCTGAACGTCACTCGGTGAAGTCCCAGCCTGAACAGCAATCAAAACAGCCCTTGCTTATCACCTCTCTAATGTAATTTTACTCTCTCTAGTGTACCTATCAAGGGATATTTTGAGTTTTAGTTGCTGGAAGCCTATTTTGGGGGGGGGGGAGGAGGGGAGGATGAAGAACCTGAATACAGTAGAATACAATAGATTATAAGGCCCAAAGGAACCATTAGATCACCCGTGTCTGACCTCCTGTATAACGCAGGCCAGAGAATCTCCTGTGGTGATCCCTGCCTCCAGCCCAGTATAGAACTGGGGATCTGTCTTCAGACAGCAAAGGATTGGAGAAGATGCCCCCCGAGTAGAGGCGATCTGTCTCCCCACATATCTCAGCTTCTCTCTATAGAGCAGCAAAGGGATTGCCCTTTGCCTGCTATACAGTAATGATACTGATCTCTTTTGTAAAGTGCTTTGATATCTATGGATGAAAAGTGCTAGATAAGAGCTGGGTGTTGAGCTTTGGCTCTCAGCGAGATTCAGAGGGGAATTCACCCTGGCCAAACACTAGTGCACAAAAGTAGGATTTATGGGGAGAGGCTACAGCTTGGCTGACTCCTCTTGATCTCAGACACATTCTCTGCTAGCCACCCCATGCCCTGTCCTACTCATGCCACATGTTGGTTAGCTAACCAGAAGTCACCTCTGGTTGCTGGGTTGGCTGCTCTCCAAAGAATGGGGTATAACAATGGTGCTCACATGGCTCTTGGTGCGTCCTTCCACTAGTTGTGTACCTGACCCCACCATCGCCAGCCAGCTCCGGTATTTGTTCTCCGGAGTCACCTTGCGAAATTCTTGAGAGTCTGTGCTGTGGAAAGTGAGATAAGCGAATATAATGAATAGTATCAGAGATGGGGTGGGGGAGAGATAGGGAGAGGGCTGGGGCTGTGCTGGAGAATGCATATAAAGGATGACGCAGAAGGCTGCCAATGCTTTCTGGGACCCCACAGTTCTGCCCCCAGCAGGAACCATTGCCCAGAAGAAAAGGCAGAATGTTCCCCTGGGCCCTGGCTGTTCTGTGTGCGATCTGCGCAGCGACCAGTGCCACTGAGAAGTGCAGTGAGTACCAGCCATTCCCTAGGAGAGACCAGCACCATGACGGAGCCAGCAGGGTGCAGTAGCTGGGCTGGTTCAATATCTCCCTGGTGGTCCCTGAGCACAGTTAAGGAAATAAGCAGAGGTGGCACAACAGGTGTTGGTTCCCAGCATCAGTGAGAGCCAAGAATCTCCAAAGAAAGTGAATCCGTCGGGGTTGGGGGAGGTTCTTTAATTCATATCCTGGGGCTGCCAAGGTGGCCTCCTGTGGCACATGGCCTCCTGAATGAATGTCTGCTTCTCTCCATCTCCAGTTGTTCCTGCCGACCAGCAGTCCCTGGTCACTGAACTCCAACGTAGGATGGAGAGCTCTGTCGTCCCGCAAAGCCCACCGAACCCCAGCATCCTGATTGCTTTGAACCTGGTCGGCACACAGGATGGCACGAAGGAAAAGCTACTGGTGCAGCAGATAAAAGACAGGGTCATCAAGGAAGGCACAGCGGGTAGGATGCCAGAAATCAGAGATTCTTCTCTGTGTGCCGGATCAAAAGCCCACTGAAGTCAACAGGAGATTTCCATAGACTTTGAAGGGTATTAGATTCAGGCCTTCTGTGCATGCCCTAAATCCCTTCGCCATATATCCTGCCCTTAGAAGAGGAACTGGTATATCCTTTAGTCATAGAATCACAGAGATATAGGGCTGGAAGGAACCTTGGGAGATCCTCTAGTCCAGCCCCTTGTGCTATGGCAGGACCTCGTAAACCTAGACCATCCCTGACAGGTTTGTCCAACTTGTTCTTAAAACCCTCCAGTGACAGGGATTCCACAGTCTCTCTAAGTAACCTGTTCCAGGGCTTAACTAGCTTTGGAGTTAGAAAGTTTTTTCCTAATAACTAACCTAAATCTCCTCTGCTGCAAACTAAGTCGATTCCTTCTTGTCCTGCCCTCAATGAACATGGGGAACAATTGATCCCTGTCCTCTTTATAACCACCTTCTACATATTTGAAGACTGTTATCAGGTTCCCCCTCAGCTTTCTCTTCTCTAGACTAAACATATCCAGATATTTAACCTGTCCTGATAGGTCAGGCTTTCTATACCTCTTATTTGTGTTGCTGTCCTCTTCACTCTCTCCTATTTGTAGGGTGACCAGATCACCCAGGTCAAATATCGGGACGTGGGGGGGGGGGGGGGGGGTTGGGCAGAGCGGAAAAAAAAAACGGCAGCAGAGCAAAAAAACACCCCCCCCCCCGCTTCCTCCTCCCTCCGCAAGCGCTGGAGGGAGGCCCCAGAGACGCAGGGGGAGCGCGGGGCCGGGGTGAGTGAGAGTCCGGCCTGGCCCCGAGCGCAGGCAGGACTCATTCGGGTGGTACCTGGAGGGAGAGTAGGGGGGGCGGCGGCTGTTCTCCCCACCTGGGCAGCAGGACTCGGGAGCAGCCGCTGCTGCAGCTCCTACTGCCGCAGCCGGAGGAAGCGGCCATGGCGCTCGGCGGCTGCGGCTCTGGCGCCCGGGCCCGAACCCAGGCCTGTTGCAGGGACCCAGCAGCGTGCACGCTGCGCGGGCCTAGCCCCTGGCCAGTTGCGTCTGGGCTGGCTGCCCAGCTGGTGCAATCCCGCGGGCGGCCCCGGAGTGGGGGCAGCAGGCCCCAGCCCCCCCATCCCGCTCGGGTCCCACAGGAGAATGAACGGGGCTGTGCTGCCGATGCCTCCGCCCCGGGGCCGCTGCGGGATTGCACCAGCTGGGCAGCCAGCCCACACGCGACTGACCAGGGGCTGGGCGCAGCGTGCGCGTTGCTGGGTCCCCGCAACAGGCCCGGGCTCAGCTGTAGGAGCTGCAGCGGTTGCTCCCGAGTCCCGCTGCCCAGGTGGGGAGAACAGCCGCCACCTGGCCCCGCGGGCCGCTCCCCTACTCTCCCTCCAGGTACCGCCCGACTGAGTCCTGCCTGCGCTCGGGGCCAGGCCGGACTCTCACTCACCCCGGCCCCGCGCTCCCCCTGTGTCTCCGGGGCCTCCCTCCAGCACTTGCGGAGGGAGGAGGAATGGCGTGCTTGGGGAAGAGGCGGGGATTTGGGGAGGGAGCCAATGGGGGAAGCAGGGGGCGGAGTTGGGGTGGGGAGGGGGGGGGCGCGAGCCCTCCCAGGCTCCGGAGCCTTTGCTTGTTTGTCCCGTGTCCCGACCTAACATTGGTCGGGACACAGGACAAACAAGCAAATGTCGGGACAGTCCCAATAAAATCGGGACGTCTGGTCACCCTACCTATTTGTCCCCAATTTTCTTAAAGTGTGGTACCCAGAACTGGACACAAGACGCCAGTGCTGAGTAGAGCAGGAAAACTACTGTCCCTGTCTTACAGATCACACACCCCAGAATGACATTTACCTTTTTCGCAATAGCATTGCACTGTTGGTTCATATTCAATTTGTGATCCATGACAACCCCCGGATCCTTTGCTGCTGCCGAGTTGGTCCTTTCTTCTGCTGCTCAACCAGTCCATCCCTTCTGCCATCCTGATTTTGTATGATCACAGATCCGGAAGGATCTAGTGACCAGGTTTCCCCAGCAGCTATTGTAAGGAATGATGTAAATGCTGACCCCTAGTGGCAATAGCGAAGAATATTCCTTCCAGATGCATTTTGCTGAGTTTGGAGGGGACCCTGGCCCTCTCCCCCACCACACACACAACCAGTGAAGAGGACATTACATTTCCAGGTTACACACTGACAAGTCAGCTGTCACAATTACGATTTCATATCTAGCCTTAATTCTGCCCCCTTGAGTGGCTGCATTGCTAGCATAAAGGTTCTAATTACAGGATGTCGGACAATTTCTTAAATAAAACAGCATTTCAGATCAACAGGAGCTGAACTTATGAGCCACTGAAAACCAGAGGAAGGGGAGGGGGGCTAGAATAGAAAGATTAACTATCGCAGTAGCTGCTCCTCCCGCTATGTATTTCTATAGCTGTTTTCATCCCAGTCTGAGATCCTTTCATCCAGCCACCTCTGGGGAACAGCATTTTATAATCCCTCCCAGCAACACTACACAATGGTTTAGCACAGGAAATCCTGTGTTCAATGGAAACAGGATGGCAGATGGCCTGGGACATGAAGAAAACTGGGTTCTATTCCTAACTCTGCCACTTACTCTCTTGGGCAACTCATGCATCTCTCTGGGCCTCAGTTCCCCATCAGTAAAATAGGGACAATTATTATTTATTAGGTGTATTATGATAGCACTTAGAAGTCCCAATCATGGACCAGGATCTGATTGTGCAAGGTGCTGTACAGACATAGAACAAAAATCCTTGTTGATTTCGACTGGAAGTTCTTTGGGGCAGGAACTCTCTCCTACTGCAGGGATGTACAGCACCTAGCACAACAGGGCCCAGATCTCAGCCAGAGCGCTTAGACGCTATCCTAGTAGAAATAATAATAAACCTAAGGTGGAATTTCAGGAGGAAGGATGTTCTTAGAGCCGGAATTCAGGCAAGACTCCAGGCTTAACAGCCTTGCTGTCATGAAGAGCAATACGGGATCTAAATTACACACAAGTTTTATAGCCCATCTGATAGACAGCACCTGCTAGCACTCTACCAAGGTCCTGGAGGCTATACCCAACTCCGGAGGAAGAGCAGTAAGTCACCATCACCCCTGTGTAGCATGCAAGTGTCCCTCAAATGTTGCCCATCCTAACAAAGCCCCATCACAAGCCCACTTAGCTTTGATACCAACACATGCTGTGCTGGCTGCCCCCATCCCATGCATGGACACCCTCACTCCTCCTGGTGTTTCAGACATGCAATCTGTTATAGCTTTAACCCAAGGAAACATAGGAAAGACATGATCTGTGTTGTGCCGAGGACCCCTTAATGAGTTAGTTACACTTTCTGTCTCTTCTCCGCTCCCTCTCCTTGTCCTGCAGAAATGACCTCTGGCGAGGTGGCCCTCTACGTCCTCGCCCTCCTCTCGTCCTGCGAGGATCCCAAGCGCGTCACGGCTGACATCAACTTGGTCGAAGTCTTGAAGTTGAAAACCAAGGAGGAGTTGACCTACTTGAGTAAGAGGGGGAGCAGGGCTTCAAAGGCATAAGAACTGGACCGGGACTCAGCAGGACTGGGTTCTGGTCCCACATCTGCCACTGGCCTGCTGGGAGACCTTGAGCAAGTCACCACACCATTCTGTACCTTGGTTTTCCCATCTGCAATGAGGATAATGATCCTGACCTTCTTTGTAAAGCGCTTTGTGATCTATGGACGAAAAGTACTATACAAGAGCTAGCTATTAGTATTCTAATCAGGGAAGAGCTTTCTCACTAGGAGGGTGATGAAGCACTGGAATGGGTTACCTAGGGAGGTGGTGGAATCGCCTTCCTTAGAGATTTTTAAGGTCAGGCTTGACAAATCCCTGGCTGGGATGATTTAGTTGGGGACTGGTCCTGCTTTGAGCAGGGGGTTGGACTAGATGACCTCCTGAGGTCCCTTCCAACCCTGATATTCTATGATAAGAGACTTGGGGACTGGACTCCAGGTCCTTGCACCTTTGGGGTCCTGCCCAAGTGCGCCTGGGATCTTTCTGTCCAGGAGGAGTGTCCTCTGCAAATCTCCCTGGAGGCAGCAGTTGCCCAGGTCAGCACTGTGCCACCATCTCGACTGAGGGGGGGCGACGGACCTGTCTGGTTTTAAGATTAAGTTAGATAAGTTTATGGAGGGAATGGTTTAATGGTAAAACATAGTAGTCAAGGAAAACCAAGCAATGGTAGATAAATAGTATAATGGCTAACAGGGGTCAGGCTGGAGACTCTTGCCTATATGCTCGGGGTCTTACTGATCGCCATATTTGGGGTCGGGAAGGAATTTTCCTCCAGGGTAGATTGGCTGAGCCTCTGGAGGTTTTTCGCCTTCCTCCGCAGCATGGGGCAGGGATCACTAGCAGGAGGGTCTCTGCCGATTGAAGTCACTAAAACACAGGATTGGGGACTTCAACAGCAGAGTCCAGGGAAGGGGTAGGGACGGTTTTATGGCCTGCAGCATGCAGGGGGTCAGACCAGATGATCATGATGGTCCCTTCTGACCTTAAAGTCTATGAGTCTATGAGGGATCACTGGGATCTTTGCTCTTTTTCTTTACTCAAGTGAGTGGGGCACTGGTGGAAGGTGCTGTCCTGAGGGCTTAGTAGCTCGAAGGTCACCTTCTGTGTCCATGGTGGGTACAGCACAGACGAGAACCAGGACAAGGGGTGCACTTCCCCGCCTGACCTACAGACACAACCTTTAAGGGAGGAGAGGCCTGGTGTGTCTCGGTGGCCCACTGTTCAGTCACTCCTGCTCTGGTGCTTTCCAGGTGACCACGGCACGCCCAAGACGACGTTCTACCAGCTCAGCCTGGACACCCTGGCTCTGTGCCTAGAAGGGGTCAATGTCAAAGAGGCAGCTCTAAGCCTGACCAAGGAGGCGCTGGCCAAGGATTTCTTTGTGGGTAAGAGCTGCAGCTAAGAGTGCCAGCCCCTCCCAGTACTGAGCCCGTGCCACTGGGGCTTGCTTCCCATCAGGCACCCTGCTCTGCTCACCGACCTCACCCCTAACATACCTGCTTCTGAGCCTCCCCATCATTGCCCCCTGCTGCCTATCTGTACCCCCATTACCCTGCCGTCCTCCTCACTGCCCCTCCCTGCCAGCTGCATGGAGCCATGCTCTGGAGAATGTGCTGCTCTAACCACCCTTGCTGTCTCCTTCCACCCTCAATGGTCATGGTGACAATGGGGCGGGGGTGATCTGCAGACACCGGAGCCATGGCGACTCTGGCACTGACCTGCGTGCAGAATGCTGAGCTGGAGTCCATCCACAAGGCGCTGGACAAGCTCCGAAAGCAGATTCTCAGGGCCGTGGAGACCAACACCGCCAATATATACAGCATCGGCTTGGCTCTTCAGGTACCCAATCCCCATCCCCTCTCTGCTGGGAGCACTGGCCTGGTGCAGAGCCCCCAACACACTTTGAGCCATGGTCTGGCTGTGTCATGACTGAGCCATGGTCTGGCTGTGTCATGACTGAGTCATGGTCCCAGCCTGGCCGGACACGACCAAACGGCCACGGGACCGCGAGCAGTAGGGCTGAGTGCACAGGGACACAGCCCCCTACTCTCCTCCCACCATGCCCTGCTCTGTTAGAAGCCTCTCCCTCCTCCTTTGACAGGCGCTCAATGTCACTCCGGTGTCCTATCCCTCCGAGGACTGGAGCTGCTCACAGACGTTAGCCAAGGTGCTCACCGAGATCTCCCAGGGAGCCTTTGACAACCCCATGGCCGCTGCCCAGATCCTCCCTTCCCTCGTGGGCAAAACCTACCTGAATGTGATCAGACTCAGCTGCTTGACAGGTAAGGGTAAGGATCGCTCCGTAGTCTCTTCCCCCACCAGCCACTTCCCCAGCCCCTTGGAGCAATGCAACAATGGCCCCAGGGTCCAGAGATCTCTCACCTGTTGCTTTACCTTGGTAGAGGTCTGAGCTAACTGGCCCTGATCCTGGCCTCTGCTCCACTGACCCCGAGAGAATAATCCCAGTGTTGGGGGTTTCCCTGGCTGGTATAAGGCTACTGGAATAGGTCTCCCTCATGCCCTGCGGCTGGCCCAGGACCACAACAAATGCTCTAACCACTAGGGTGACTAGGATGACCAAATGCTCCTATATCCTCTCTCTCTGTTCCCATCTGCTCCTATATCCTCTCTCTGCTCAGTCATGGTGGAATACACCATCACCAACCACCTCAGGGGGCAATACTTCAACTACACCATCCGTGTGAGTGTACCCAAAGGCTCTGTGCTGCTCTCCGTCCTGCAAGCGGCTCAGCAGAACAATCCACAGGACTTCAGGTGAGCGAGGCAGGCCTCATGTGGCTACAGGTTCGTCCTCCCTTTTGATCACTCTCTCCCTACTGGTGCATCAGTTTCCCTGTTTGCCTCTGTCTCTCTCCTGATCCATCCCCTCTACATCCCTAGCCTTCCCTGAAGCCAACAGCTGTATCATCCCCCATCGCCCCGGCTCCTCCTGACTCTTGCCTTCATTCCCCTTGCAGCTACGAAACAAAGCAGACATCCTGGGGCCTCATGGTGGTCTCCATCAACAACCGTGCTGCCAACTCCAACGACAAGACCTACTGGCAGTTCTTCAACGGCACAAAGCCCCTGGAGCAAGGTGCGGAGTCTGGGGGGAAGGTAGCAGGCGGGACAGTTGTTGGCAACCACCTGGCAGGGGAACATGCTTGTCCTCAGAGTTGCATCAGTTCTGTCCAAGTGGAGCATTTCATAGGAGGGCGGCAACAGCAAGAGCGAGAGGGATTCAGTCTGAGCAGCACCGCTCCTGCCTTATCATCCTGTCCCATTTCCTCTAGGTGTCGACAGCTATGTACCGAGTAACAACGAGCATATCAAGGCCAACTTCAGCACATATTGAGCACGCAGGTGGCCTGAGGGAAGAAGGGGATGCAATCAAGAGCGGGAGAGACCTCTTCTGTTGCCCTTCAAGATCACAAGCCGGGCAAGACCCCTCTAGGCTGAAGAGATACATGCCCAACCCATCACAGGGCTGTCAAGGGCAAATAAAAAGAGTTCTCTTGTTCTCATGGATCGCTGAGTGTTTATTTCAATCTGGGGTGTAACACTGGGCTCTCAATAAAGCGCTCAGTTTCTGAAGGGCTCCGCAGTTTGGGATAGTCTCTATCAGCAATCTCTAGGGACAGATATGATTTCCTGCTTCTAAAGGGGGCCCAGATCAGCTCACAACACCCGGCTTATAGCTGGCCGCCAAGTCTGCATTAGTTAAAATTGAGACCAACTTTCTGTTTAAAGCTTGATTCTTCCAAGTGCTTCTAAAATCCACATAGTTATTTGGATTTCCTTGAAAGTTGGTGTGCCTCACAAGGTGCTTGCAAGAGTTAGTGTTCCAAATGTAGGGGCATTTGACCAAGGGATCCCCAAGATACAGCTCCTGAAAAAACATTTTCCCCCGTACAGTTTGCAAATTCGACCAGTGTATTTTGATAAAGCTCTTTCTGTCTAAAGAGGCTCCAGAATAGGCCATTCTCTCCCAGCTCTCACAGGGATACCATTAAATTTTCTCCCCATCTAAAGAGGTCCCTAGAACAGGACATCACTTCCTAACCAATACTAGGGGATTGATAAAGCTCTTTCCTTTTAACTGGCCCTCAGATTGGGTCATACTCTTCAGGATAACAACAGGGATCAATAAAGTGTCTGGCATTCCAGGGGAATGATAACATTCTAAAGTGGCCCCAAAATGGGACGATCCCTTTGGCAAAACAACAGGGTACCATCAAGCAGTGGGTCTCAACCTTTTTCCATACTGTCATGGGGTTGTTATACCGTGGAGCGGGGTGCTGGATGAAGAAAGCCAAAAAACAGGGGTTATAGCTCAAGTGGCAAGAGATCCCCAGGCTGTCTCTTGTTCCTAGGGTAACAGGGCCCAGCCTCCGGGGTCAATACAACTGTCCCTGTCTTCAGGGCAGCACAGCCCAGCGACCAGAGTTTACGCAGCTGTCCTTGAGCAGTAGAGTGTGTTCCTTGGGGTGGTGACTGCCCCAGTGGTTGGTGCGGTGTGGGAGACCCAGGCCCACCTTACTCCACTGAGTCCCGACCCAGGGCCCTGAAAAACCAATTCTCCTGTGTTCAGACTTGGTCGCTCTCTGCATCCATTCCAATCTCCTGGGTCGCTTCCTACTTTCACTTTCAGCATAATTTGTTTCCTGGTGTTAACAAACTCTTCTCCATATCTTTAGTGTTTGACTGGGTGTCCGCAGGGGCCTCAGCGTGGTTGGCCTCTGCAGCCTAGGGCTCCTGCAGCCTCTTAGCAGAAGCCTGCAACACAAATCCGCTCTTCTCCTCAGTCAGCCCAAACTGAGCTGAGCTGCTGCTTTTATACCTTGTCTCCAGTCCAAGAATGCCCAGCAAGGGGGAGGGGGCCTGGCTTCTTCAGCCCACAGAGTGTGGTTAACACTAGATGGGCCAGTGCGGGGTTGATAAAACAGGGTATCGCCAACTCTCGTGATTAAATTGCAAGTCTTGCAATAATTTGTATTTCTAACCCATTAGACCGCACTCCCCTCCCAGAGTTGGGGAGAGAACTCCCATCTCCCCCATCACCTCATTTCCAGTTCCCTGCATTGGAATGGCATCATCCAATGGAACAAATGTTGGTGCGACTGATGCCAAGGTTGGCAGCTGGATGTTGGGTGGCTGAGGACACTCGGCTGGAGGTGGTCTCCCACTGGGCAGGCAGCAGACATTTTTTTCAATGAAAAACTGAGAAACATGACCTGAGAGCTCCCTAGAGGCTCAGAACCCAGAAGGCAAAGAAAATGAACTCTCTCTCTCTCTATATATATATATATAAATCTCATTATTTTCATGGAGATTTGGGGAGGGCCAACTCAGGGTATCAGAATGCTTGGGGTTGGTGATGTTTCATGTGACCCCACATTACAGCAGGAAGGAGTTGCAAGAACACACACACACGCGCATGCACGCACGCACACATGCACGCACACACACACACACAAAATCAGGCCATTCCTGCATGGTTCGCACTGGGTACTAGTCCCCGCTGTGGGTTATAGGCTAGGGCAGGGGTCGGCAACCTTTCAGAAGTGGTGTGTCGAGTCTTCATTTATTCACTCTTAATTTAAGGGTTTGTTGACGTCACTAGGCATAACCCTAGGTAACTCGGGAGGGTGGAAGGCCACTAAATGTCAATGAAGCTTCCTGCACTAGGCCTAAGTGAACCAAACTCTATCCTTCCATGTTTAAACTCTAATCAACCTCAAAAGCCAGGTGCAATTGGAATATGAAAGCAACCAGTTATCTGTGTGCAACCCCCTGCTCAAGCAGTAATAATGAGGCCTGCATGTTTCTGGCTGAAGGGAAAAAGGACAAGATAACAGTTTAAAGAGGTTACTAACAAGCTAGGCTTATAGCTGCCAAGAATGACTTAACTATTACCAGGGATGGGAGGGGTAGAGGGAGGAATGGGGGGGAGGGCTAGAGGGGAAAGGGGGGGGGGTGAGGCTTAACTGCAAAATGTATAAAAGAAGAAAAACTGTTCCTGTTAACGTGCTTGATCTGAGATGTGCCTGTCTCCTTGCACCGCTTTGGGATCCCAAATAAACTTTGTTTGCTTCTCCCCCTGGTGTGTTTATTGACGCGAAGCACACCGGGCAACGGACCCGCTGTTGCTTTGCCTTGGGCACTCTGTGCTGGCAACAGTTTTGGCGCCCAACGTGGGGCACGAGGCTGAAATTTAGCCTTGCCCGGACCCCTCTCGGAGGTCGACAGATTGCGGCGACGACCGACGCCCAGCGCGCACCGGTGACTTTACCGGGGGCCTCGGCGGAGACGTGGTTTGGTCGACCCCAGAGGGCACAACGGTGCAACACGCTCGAGTAGTGGAGAAGCAGCTGCGGGCGACGGTGGGGAACCGGTCCCGTGGATAGGGCGACGGTGCAGAACCGGACCCTTGGATAAGGTAGGAAAAGTCCAGTGGGGACTTTATCTGTCTTGACCTGGGGACGCCCAGTGTCTACCTGTTATGACCTGGGGACGCCCAGTGTCTCCCTACGGGGCAGGGACAGAGTATGGCAGGCAGGGTAAGGTGTACACCCTTGGAATGCATTCTGGTGAACTGGAAAGTGTTTGGATCGGATCCGTTGGTTAAAAGTAAACTGAAAAGGTTCTGTACAGTAGACTGGCCTCAATATCAGCTAGAGGACCAGGAAAGGTGGCCACCGGAAGGATCACTTAATTATAATACAATCCTTCAATTACTTCTGTTTTGTCAGCAAACGGGTAAATGGAATGAACATATGTATGTACAGTTGTTTATGTTGCTAAGAGATAGGTTAGATATTTTGCAAAAGTGTAATTTGACTCCGACAGGTTCGGTAGTAGCTACTGTTAGTTCCCAGAACCCCCCCACAGCTGTAATGGCAGGTCCGGTGTCCCCTTCGGCTATCACACCCCCACCATATAAAGACAAGGTGTCTCAGGTCCCAGAGATTGCCCCCTCGGTGGAATTTTATCCGTTGGTCACTGAGACCGTGGTGTCCAGACATGGCTCAGATAGGAATCAGGCCACTACTATGCAGGTTTACACCCATGTGCCTTTTAACCCGGTGGACCTAGCAGCCTTTAAGGCACAGGCAGGGGAATTCTCTACGAACCCAAGCAAGTTTATCTCGGTCTTTGAAGGGTGCCTGGCTAGCTGTAAACCTGACTGGGATGATTGTAATGTCCTTATGCAGACCCTGCTGTCTGAGGTGGAGCATAATCAGGTTGTGTCTTAAGAAAAGGAAAAGAGGCAGGCGAAAATGATGGTCACAGCAGTACAGGCCGGTGGCAGGGGAAAATTCCAGGAAGGTGGAAGGGGCCAGGGAATAAGAGGACGTGGGCGCCCTGGCTCACAGGAAAGGCGTCTGGGTTGCAACCAGTGTGCCAGATGCCGAAAGGAGGGACATTGGAGAAATGAGTGCCCCGAAAGGGAAGCTACCCCTATAATGACAGCGAAGGATCAAGAATAGGAGTGTCAGGGGAGACGGACTATCCTGCCCCTGGAACCCCGAGTAAACATGCGGGTGGGAGATTCGGACATAGACTTTTTAATAGACTCTGGAGCTGCACGAACAGCCGTAAACCAACCTCTGCAGCTGCCTGTGTCAGAGTCCCTCACTGTGGTGGGTGCCTCAGGGAAAGGAATCAAATGCCCAGTATATGCCCCAGCGGAATGTGCTTTGGGAAACAGAACTCTATCTCACAAACTGGTTTACCTCCCTGATTGTCCAACACCTCTACTGGGACGGGACCTGCTTTGTCGCTTAGGAGCCACCCTGCATTTCACCCAAGATGAAATAACCCGCACCTTACCTGCAGAGAATGCCTGGATAATGACCCTTGCAATTAAGCCCTCAGACATGCAAGCCCCAGAGTGGAGCAAGTGGGAAGACAAAAGGAGGGTTAAAAAGCAGCTTTGCTGGACAGTGTTGGCCCAGGGATTTAAAAATTCCCCCACCCTTTTCGGCCAGGCCCTGGCCAGAGACTTGGAGGAGTGGGACAATGAGGACAGGGTCCTCCTCCTGCAATATGTGGATGACTTGTTAATGGCTGCTGTGGGTCTCATCCCTTGCCTTAAAGCCACTGTGAGCCTCCTGAACTTTGTTGGACTCCTCAGAAGTGGGTGTGCTCGTCCTGGTTTGTTGCTCCAAAGCTCTGTATAGAAGTTATTTTACTGGAAAAGTTCATAATGGCAATGTGTATGTGTTCACTGTTGGGAAAAGGTGTATGAGTGAAGAGTGGAAGTTTCCTTTGTAAGTTAAAAGAAGCCAAGAAGGAGAGAAGGAAAAAGAACAGAACGAGTTAACTGAGGGAAAAAATATAGCTAGCAAGCTCAGTCCAAAGATAAGATGCTGGCACCATCCAAGGACACTGCCCAGAGCTAAGACTTGGCCGACAGCCAAGAAAAGGGGGGGCCTGAATGGGCCCAAGCAACTATGAGATCTGCAAAACACTGTCAGGCATTAATGAAATGTGTTAGGTTTCTTTTCTCACAGATAAAAGAAGTGCTACCCAAAGACCCTAGCAGCCCTGCCATTCATTGAAACAAGGAGACTGAGTCTACGTAAAGTCCATCAACGAAAAACTTCTTTGGCTCCACACTGGAAAGGCCCTTTCCAAGTCCTGTTAACCACCAACACCGCTGTGAAGTACCAAGGACTGCCCACCTGGACCCAGGCTTCTCACTGTAAAAAGACCCCTCCACCTCGGGAGGATTCTCCGACTGATGATAAGCCTATTTAAAGACAGGGTGATGTGCTAGTAACCTCTCCCCTGTATGATGCTGAACCACACTGTTTCAGGAAAAGAGAAGAAGGAACACTTGCTTCACTGAAACCACAAAGTCCAGGAATTCCTGACTACAAAAGACATTAAGAACTGACCCTGGTGAAGAAACAAAGAATTATACGCTGGCAGGGAGGCTGTTAGACCCCTGGCCTCCCAGGTACAGGCTGAATGTCTAGTCTGCCAAAAGAACAACCCTCGACCAGAAGATATCGGATGCCCTGCAAATCCCCTGGAAGCTCCACACTCCATGGCGACTGCAGGCCAGTGGAGTAGTGGAACGCACAAATCAGACACTTAAGCGGCACCTCTCAAAGGTCTGCCAAGAGGCTTCCCTTAAGTGGCCTGATGCCTTACCCCTTGTTTTGCTCCGCATTCGCGCTCTCCCAAAGGGCAGGTTAGGGCTCAGTCCCTTCGAGATTATGTTTGGAAGGGCATGGCCTATGAACGGTACACCGGTTCTGGCAGGGAAGTGGGAAATGGGGTGTGGCTTTTTATCTCAGTATATGTGCTCTCTGTCTGCTGTTCTCTGTTCTCTCCACAGGTATAGCAGAGATTTGCAGCCTCTCCCACTGGATGCCCCTGTCCACTCCTTGCAGCCAGGCGATTCCATTCTCGTTCGGACCTGGAAGGACTAGCCTCTCCAAGAGAAGTGGAAGGGACCCCACACCGTCCTGCTGGTCTCCCACACAGCAGCAAAGGTCAAGGGACACAAGAACTGGATTCATCACTCCTGTCTGAAGGCAGTGCCCGCTCCTGAACGGTGGACCGTCCAGCCTACGGAAAAGGACTACCAGCGATGACCTGGGACTTAAACTGTTATTCAAAAAAACAATAAGATCTGCTGGGAATGCCCTGTGGTCTCTTTGGACAGTCGCAGCGCACTCCCCGTGAAAACTCTAAGCGTTGGTTGTGTTTACTCTCACAGGGCCGGCCTAACCTGGTGGCCTGGTCCTTTTGTTTTTAATCTGCCTACTATTAGTAATTGATATTTTGTAAGTATTTAAAAAATTGTAATTGTTAGGCCCTAGGGTCACCTGCCCAGCATGAGTTCAGGTCCAGGGTCTGCCACAGTGGTACTCTTTGCCATAGGGACACTCCTTTCGTTACCTCCCGTTCCCCCCAGGCACATGTGGGATGGAAAGGGATCCCTACTAACTTAGAAACAACACATATGAGTCCTTGAAGGTTTGCTTTGCCCAAGAGTTTAACCTAACTGCTAAGTATGCTCCCAAATCCTGCACCACGCAGCAGGGTTACCCTGGAGGATGGTCCCCCAAAATTGGTCAAATATCTGTTGGGGATGGTTCAGTAGGGGAAGAAATACCTCGGGTACCCCCTTGTGACAAAACTGTACCATTAAATCCCAGTATGCATTAAGGGACAACCCCTGGCCGCCCCAGGCAGCGTTAATCTTTGTATGCCACCTCAGAGCCCATTAAGGAAGGAGACAGGTTGGGTATAATCCTCCTCCCATCCCATGGGGTGGGACGACTAACCCAATTTTATCGCAGGCTCTCTGTGTTTCTCACCACATTCGCCAATGAAACCTTGGCCATAGAGAAGAGCCTTAACTCAGAGCTATACCAGCTCCGGTTGCTGTCCCTGAAAAACAGACAGGCCTTAAATTATGTTTTAGCCTCCCAGGGCGGGGTGTGTGCCTTTATTGGGAATGAATGTTGTACTTAGGTCCCGGAAAACTCACAGGACATTAACAAGCACATCCTGTCGGCCAAACAGGCTTTCAAGCAGTGGAAGGCCCAGGAAAGGAAACCCACAGTTTTCAATTCCCTTTGAAGTTGGTTGCCCAACCTAGGAGGACTGGGGGGTGGCCTTGTGCGTCTCCTCCTCACCGGTGTGGTATTGTGCCTGGTCACCCTCCTCCTAATTGCTTGTTTTAAAATGCTCCTCCGTAAGCTTTGTGCCCCCCGTTCCTCAAAAATCCCGGCATACCCTCTCATTGAAAACCCCAGCTTCATAGCACTTAATCATATCTTGTCCACAGAATATGAGAAAACTCAGCCAAAAGCTTGTTGAGTATTCTCAAAGGAGGGAGTTGTTGACGTCACTAGGCATAACCCTAGGTAACTCGGGAGGGTGGAAGGCCACTAAATGTCAATGAAGCTTCCTGCACTAGGCCTAAGTGAACCAAACTCTATCCTTCCATGTTTAAACTCTAATCAACCTCAAAAGCCAGGTGCAATTGGAATATGAAAGCAACCAGTTATCTGTGTGCAACCCCCTGCTCAAGCAGTAATAATGAGGCCTGCATGTTTCTGGCTGAAGGGAAAAAGGACAAGATAACAGTTTAAAGAGGTTACTAACAAGCTAGGCTTATAGCTGCCAAGAATGACTTAACTATTACCAGGGATGGGAGGGGTAGAGGGAGGAATGGGGGGGAGGGCTAGAGGGGAAAGGGGGGGGGGTGAGGCTTAACTGCAAAATGTATAAAAGAAGAAAAACTGTTCCTGTTAACGTGCTTGATCTGAGATGTGCCTGTCTCCTTGCACCGCTTTGGGATCCCAAATAAACTTTGTTTGCTTCTCCCCCTGGTGTGTTTATTGACGCGAAGCACACCGGGCAACGGACCCGCTGTTGCTTTGCCTTGGGCACTCTGTGCTGGCAACAGGTTCGCGTGCCAGTAATACATGTTAATGTTTTTAGAAGGTTTCTTTCTCTAAGTCTATAATATATAACTAAACTATTGTTGTATGTAAAGTAAATAAGGTATTTAAAATGTTTAAGAAGCTTCATTTAAAATTAAACTAAAATGCAGAGCCCCCCCGGACCGGTGGCCAGGACCCGGGCAGTGTGAGTGCCACTGAAAATCAACTCGCGTGCCGCCTTCGGCACACGTGCCATAGGTTGCCTACCCCTGGGCTAGGGGGATAATATGGGAGAGCCTCAGTGTCCAGCAGGGCTGGGGGTATAATGTGGGTGAAGGGCTCCCCCAGCATGAAGGGAAGAGCACATAGATCCCAGGAATCCTGGCTCCCAGCCTGCGTGCTGTAACCAGTAGGGTGACCACATTTTCCTAAAGGGAAAATGGGACACCCCATGGGGCCAGCCCTGTATGAGGCCAGCCTGAGGAGGCCACCCTCCTGTACATGGGGCCGGCCCAAGCTGCTCTCTGGAGCGGGTCTGGTGTGGCCACTACCCCCCTCCTCCACAGCCCGCACAGCATTGCACCCCATGTTTTTGGCAAAACTGTGTTTGTTCAGTTTGCTCTTGGGACAAATACACCATTTTGCAGAAAGTCGGGATGGTTGGGACAGGATTTAAAAAAGGACTATCCCGGACAAAATGGGACATATGGTCACTCTAACTAGATCTCCTCCCTTCCCTGAGCTGGGATGGAACCCAGGAGTCCTGATTCCCAGGCCTGCAGCACCCCACCCCCCTTTGTGGCTGCCAAGACTCATGGGATGCCACCCCCCAGCCCGTGCTTTCTAGGGCGAGGCTGATGGGGGGAAGGGGAGGCAACAGCGCCCCCTGGGGACCTGGTCCGCTCCCGACTGCTTCCCTTCCGCCGGCCTTGCAGGCTGGAAACCCCTAGTCCCGGAACCAAATCTCCTGACTCTTGTTTCCCCCAGTGCACACCCCTACAAGATTACCGGAAGTAGTTCCTCCCGGGAAGATTAAAGAACACTCCAAAGATGGCGGCGCACTGTGGCCATTTCCCCCTCCCCTTCCGCTTTCTCCCTCAGTTAGGAGCTTCTCGGTACAGCTCCTGAGGCAGCCTCGTTTCCGGGGCATCCCGGCGCGAGGACACCACCACCCTCCGGAGCGGCGCGCAACCATGTGGAGGCGACTCGCGCGTCCTCTTCGCGCGCTGCCAAAGGTCCCCGGAGGTCAGAAGGTCGCCAACCGGCCTTATGCGGGGGCGGATTTAAAGGGCGAGCGCCCTTTCCAGGCTCTATGAGCCGGGGATGGTCCCCCGTTGGGCGCTGCCGGGGTGTTGTCCGCCCAATGAGGGGTTCTCCTTGGCCTAGTGTCCCTCGCCGCCCACCGTCCAGCCTTGGCCTGAATCACGCCAACATCCGTTCCACTGGAAGGCACCGTTCATGGGGGGCTGGGAGCCCGGACTCCTGGGTTCTATCCCAGTTCTGGGAGAGGTTACCAGTGGGGTTCTATCCCTGTCCCCATTTGTAAATTGGGTGCATGCCACTTAGCCTCCTCTGAGAAGCGCTTTGAGTTCCTCTGTGAACGGTGCACTGTTAATGCACCATATTAGAGTTTCATTCTGTGCTGGGGATCTAGGTCATGTTTCAGTGATGGCCGGTGATAGTCTCGGCTCTGTGTCTCCTAAGGGCCAAGGATCTGTGCAAGGTCTTTCTACATCTCCTCTCTTTTATTTTCCAGATCCTTTTTCTGCCAGAGTCCTCAGTGCTGGCCTGAAGAGCTATGTGCTTCCCCAGGATTATACCAGTGAGTGCTGGGCATGGAGAAATGCCAACACAGAAGGGCAGCGGGTGTCTTGTAATGTTAGACACATTTGTCACCTTCCTTGGAAAAGTGTTGGGGGAAGGTGTTAAGTCCCTGTGGGGGGCTGGAGTGGTAGGTGAGGGGAGAGCACTATAGAAAGCATATTACTAATTTTTGAAGTGTGATAGGGTATTGTCTAAGTGCATCATCACCATCTCTTGGGGGAGCACTGGTTATCTAGGAGGCATGTTATTAATCTCGCTTTGGAGGGTAGAGGAAGCGTTTTGTAATCCTTGCTGTCAGGGAGCAGTGTATCAATTATTATTTTTTAATAGCTTTGGAAAATATACCTAGTTGCATATCTCCCTTGTCAGGAGAACACACCATTTGCTCTAGGTTATCCTATTTCTTTTGTAAACACCTGGGGAGAGGAGTCATGTACCATTTTCTAAAGGCCAATGCACTTGGGTTTTGGACCAGTGTGGGAAGTAGACAGAATCTAGGAGCTTTGAGCTAACAGATCCCCTGCCTCTCCTCACCCTGTTGTCTAAATGCCTCCCACATATTTGTATTTCTCTCTTGACTCCAGGCAAGACTGAGTAGTAGTAATTTTTGCTAGCTGCTCTTCATCCAAGTGCTGATTTTGGCTTGATATTGAAATAAGAGGGAAGCTCTGCTGGTTATGTTTGATGTAAAGAAGCAGTAAAGCTGGTACTTCGGCCTGTCTACACCTAAAATTTAGGTTGACCTAGCTACATCACTTAGGGCTGTGAGAAATTTCCACACAGTTAGGTCAACCTAAACCGCACTGTAGATGCAGCAAAGGAGAGAAGAAGACAACCACCAATCATGGACCTTCAAGTGTGTCATCACCTCAACCTAGCTATCGTCTCTTGGAGGGGTAGACTATCTACGTCCACAGAAGAACCCTTCTGTCGACGTAGGAAACGTCTATATTACTGTGCTATGGAAGCACAACTGCAGCACTATAGCTGTGCTGCCGCTGTAGTGTAGCCATACCTTTAGGTCTATATTGGCTCACCAGCCTCTTCCACCACCATCATGTAGATGTTAGATAAAATGGAGGAGAGGAACGGAGCTTTATGGGACTGCTTAGATGAGGGCTTTGAGGTGGAGGAACAGTAATCCATAACCACCCTCAGGGTTTGGTATGAGAGGACAGACCTTTGCCATTTCAAGATGTCTCATTCATCCCTTCAGCTTCAAGGAGGTGGGATGGGAATAGTTGGGGATAAATAGCAGGAGGCCCTATCGTTCTCAATCTGCCACCCTAAAAGGAAGCATTAGTGACTGAGAGAATTGGCAGTATTATTACTAGTGTCGAGAAGTAGTTTCTTAAGCAGAGGACTAACCCAAGCTGCCTTCTTGCCTTTCCTTAGAGAAATCAGTGTTCACAGTAGAGCCAGTGTCTCCCCTTGCTTGATTTAACATAACTAGTTGTAAGATACATAGGCTTAGGTCCCTGGCCACAGAGTTTCAGAAGCTCAGTGAGGAAAACTGGCGGCTGTTCCCCTACTGACAGTTCCATATTTGCACTCTGTAGCTACAGATCTGTACCCACCAGACCAGCTGCCCCAGTGAAAAAGTGGAGGTGAGGCATGCTGACACCTCTTTTTGTTCATCCTTCCAGACATCTCCATCCCTGACCGACCCAAACTGAAGTTCATAGACAAAGTTCCAAGTGTACCTAAAGTGAGGCGGGAATTCAAAAACCTACGTGACATCCGTGGCCCATCCACTGAGGCTACTGAGTTCACCCAGGGACAGTATGGCATTTTGGTGAGTGGGAGAGGAGGGGAGATACAAATTGGGGTCACCTTTGGGTTGATTCAGCCAGAGCAAGAAAAACAGAACCCCAGGAGCTGATCTTTTCACCCAAGGCAGCTGAGACCATTAGGGCTTACTCCATCCAGGATGAAGACATAAGCCAAATGAGGCCAAGAGAGAGTATGGAAGTGGTATGAGTGAGAACAACTGTAAATGGGTGGCAGAAGAAGCCCCTTCACCTGTATTTGAGTCATAACTCCTCCTGTGCTTGTGCTCTCTCTCTCCTCTCTTGCAGGCATTGGGTGGTGGTTACCTTCATTGGGGTCACTTTGAAATGATGCGCCTAACCATCAATCGTCACCTGGATCCCAAGATCATGTTTGCCGTATGGCGCATCCCAGCCCCTTACAAGCCCATCACCCGCAAGAGCCTAGGCCAGCGCATGGGTGGGGGCAAAGGTGCCATTGACCACTATGTGACAGCAGTGAAATGTGGCCGCCTCATTTTGGAAGTGGGTGGGCACTGCGAGTTCGGGGAGGTGGAGCACTTCCTCACACAGGTGGCCAAGAAGCTGCCGTTCCCAGCCAAGGCAGTCAGCTGCCAGTCCCTGGAGGAGATGTACCAGGCGGAAAAGGAAAGAAGATGCAAAAATCAGAACCCCTGGACATTTGAGCGTATCATCACCTCCAACATGCTGGGGATCCGCAAGGTTCTGAGCCCCTACGATCTGACACAGAAGGGGCGCTACTGGGGCAAGTTCTTTCTGAAAGACAGAGTGTAATGACCAAGTGGGGGTAGGAGGGGAAAAAATCTCAGGGACAGGTGCCTGGAAGGAACCTTGATCCTCCTTCCTCAGCAGGTGTGAGGTCCCTCCTGAGTGCAGCCCATCTTGTAGTGGTAGGCTCTCCAGGGTGGGCATTACTGTGGAGATCTGCCCCTCTGCTCCAAAGGTGGCTGAGTTGTGTGCAGTAAACATGTAGGTGCAAGTTCGGGTAACCAATGATCATTTTGGATTAATAAAGCTTTCTTACAGTGGCATCGTCTTGTGCCTGTGCCTCCGTGTCCTGTGTACATTGGAGGCCAGAGGGGATGGTTAAGGGGCCATCCAAGGAGTCTCAGATCCTCTGTGGAGTATTAGGTTAGAGCCTGTATTGCTGCACATCTGACCAAGTCAGGAAGATGGTCCTCATACTGCATCATTGAAGTTCTAAGGAAACTTGCCCCATCCAACAACACTTCCTCCCAGCTGACCCACACACCCCACTACATACTGAATACACTGTAGCAGTGGTCACTGAATTGAACTCTTTATTCAGAAAGAGGCTTCTGTATAGATGATTGTGCCTTTAGAACAGTAACTATACAGATAACAGCTGATATAAATTCAGGGTGGGGGTTGTCTTAAGCACTGAGTGAGGCAGAGTCTCCTCTGCTCCACTTAGAGCTGACCCTCGAGGGGAACATGTCATTTGCCCTCTGTGTAACTGGGGAGGGATCATTAGATTTCATGGAGGTCTCCCTCTTTCTGAAGACTCTCTCACTAGTACAAGTAATGGAGGGGAAAGCAACCCTGGAGCTTTCCTCATGTGGATAGACAAGGACCCAAAGGAATAGAAGCATCAGGAGATGTATGGAGTGACAGCATCCTACTGCAGAAATGATTTATCCGAGGAGAGGGGGAAAACAAACAACAAATACGCTCAAGTTGACACGGTTTGGGGGTTCAAAATAAGTGACAAACTTTCAGGTGAAAGATTTTTCTGTAGGATAAATGAGACTGTCCCACAGCTAAACAAGGGAATACAGTCTATTTTGTGACTTAAGGGCTGGTCTAGACTGGCGGGGGGGGGGAAATCGATCTAAGATACGCAACTTCAGCTACGAGAATAGTGTAGCTGAAGGCGACGTATCTTAGATAGACTTACCTTGCGTCCTCACAGCACGGGATTGATTGCCGCAGCTCCCCCGTCAACTCCGCTTCTGCCTCTTGCCCTGGTGTTCTGGAGTCGACGGGGAAGGCGTTCAGGGATCAATTTATCATGTCTAGATGAGACGTGATAAATCACTCCCCGGTGGATCGATTACTACCCGCTGATCTGGTAGACCCTAGCTGAGTGAGTGAAGGGCTTAACTGCCTTCCAAGTGTCAGTGATTCAGGTCAAGCATGTTCTGATTCCCACCCTCAGCAGCAGGAGTGGACTGGGAAAGAGCCAGAGAAATAGGGGTCACAGGAATCAGAGTGAAAACAGCTATATTGCTCATCTGGGGAAAGATGTTCTGACAGTTCAGTGCCTGATCACGCTTTTGATGTACTGACAGTTACAATGTCAGATGCGGTCTGTAATCCCTGTCCACCAAGGAGGAGAACTGAGTCTCCCAGAGCAACAGAGGCAGGACTGTGCCATTCCCCACCCTTCAATAAGTTTGTGCTGAGCATACACATTCCATTGAATGGATGTCCTCTGCTGGCTAGTCACTCTTCACACACAAGTGGGCAGAAGGAGCCACTAGGACTAAGAACAGAGTTGAACTAAAAGGTTGATATTTAGAAGCACTTTAAACAGCCAATAAACGTGGAGTCTGAAAATGGTTACATTGGAAGATGAACTTCCCTTCGTGTCAGCTAGCATCATCCCCATGGTGTCTTGTTTGGTTTTGTCTTTGCGGCCCATCCTCCCTGTTCTATTCCGGCTTCCTCTGCCCCTCCAGCCAGGAATGCTCTGAATGGTGAATATCTGACAGATAGGGTCCACTGGCCAGGCCTGTGACTTCTCCGTAAAGAGGAGGAGGTAGAGCTGGTGAGAAATCCAGATGGGAAAGAACATTTGACGGGTGGCACCAGGGTGCAGAGTGGAAGAACGGTGAAAGGCCATCTGCAAATCCATCTGAAAAATCAGAGCAAGAGAGACACCAAAGGAGAAAGGACAGATGAATCTTGCAATTCCATCTACCTCACAGTCCCCTTTTCTGTCAGTAACCTACCATCCCTTGTTCTTTTTGACATTGTCCTCTTGATCATCCTTTAGGCTTGGCAGTTATGTTCCTAAATGGCACTTCCTGCATGCTCCTCAACTTTCCTTTCCTTAGATGCTGAATACAGCAGCTAGACACCTAGCAGGCTGCCAGTCTAGACCCCTCTTTCCCCGCAACCAGAATAAGGGCATAAAGCAATCACAGTACAGGGAACACAACCCAGAAGTACAAATTCTGACTGAACCAAACACCAGCTCCCACCCTGCTGACCCATCGCACCGCTACATCTGGCTCACCTGTGGTGGGGGAGGGCAGGAGATGGGCACTCAGGCGAAGATGCCCCCAATGGTGGAAGCCAGGATGATGGCCAGGATGATACAACAGATCATGATCATGATCTTCTTCTGCTCGGCGAGAGAGAGAAATGTAAACAACACACAGTACATGCAGTGGACTTACAGTGAACTATAAATGGAAGTGAGAGGAGAGGGAAGGGTCACCCATCCTCCATGTGTCACAAAGAGCAGAGGAAGGGGGGCCATCACTTGGGCTGGAAAAGAGGAAAGGGATCCATGGGTAGTAGGACGGAGATGTGGAGGGAGGGAGTGGGGCTTTTCTTTCACAGAGAACAGAAAAAGTTTTATCCTTGGTGCTGGTGGCTCTCGTGGGAAATGATCGCTTAGTGAGCTCATTTCCCTTCCCCTCAACTCACGTGCCATGCAGAAAAAGCAAACTCCAGCCATGTGCTCTGATGCCATCATTACAGGGGCCACATGAATAGCTAAATAGGAACTAGCCTGCCCCGCACATACAGCCATGCAGAATGTCATGCCCCCAAGGAAAAGACACAACACCCGTTATCTCATCTTACCAGAAGCACTGGATACTGCACAGCAGCGGAGGAGAAACCCCAGCCAAGTTTTCTGATCCACGTGGATGAAGTGGAGAGGCGAGGCCCTTCTGGAGACTTGGAACAACAGGCCAGCCTGGGTGGGTGGGTGGGGTTCTCTCACCCTTTCACCTCCCCAAGGTTCATCAGCGGAGCCAGGTGGCATGGAGATTATAAACAAAGCTCCTTCCTTTGCAGCCAAACCTGGTCACTGCTGCTATTCTGAAAGAGGAGCTGTCTCTTTAAATGTCAGTGAGTCAAGTGAAAGCAGTTCTCAGCCCAGCGCTGGAGGCTCAAAGTCCCAGTCTCATCCCCAAGGCAGTGCTGCTGTTGTGAGGCTATTTAATTCCAAATGGTGCTATCATTAACCCTTCGTTGGGCAGGTCACTGTATCTACTGCCTTTCCCCATCTGTTGCTTTACTCAGCCTTGACTCTTGCCGTGGGTTGGATAATTGGGGCAGGGCTGAGGCTGAGCAGAGCAACAGATTCCAGCCAGGAGCATTCTGAACTGGTGTATCCCAATGTTTGCATGGAGCAGTCTCTTCTAGGCCAGGACTTGGCCCCTGCGCGGTGCATTGGGCAGCACAGGCTGCATTACTCAGGTTGGGAGCTGGTGAGCCAGAGAGAACCACGGCATCTGTCCACGTCTGGCAGCCCTGCTAATAAAGTCTCCTTTACACTGGGAGGAGGGTGGCCTAGTGGCTAGAGCACTGGACTGGGACTCAGGAGCCCTAGGCTCTATTCCAGGCTCAACCACTGGGCAAGTCACTTCCCCTATCTGTGCCTCAATTTCCTCATCTGTAAAATGTGAGTAGTGATACTGACCTCGTTTTGAAACCTACTGAGGACCTGAGCTAGTTATGAATTATTACTGCCATTCATTCCAGCCAAGTCCTGTCTTTTTCTACCATGAGGGATGCAAGCCAAGGAGATAGCACCCCTGCCTCCCAGCCTCAAACCAGCCAAGAACAGCTAGGGTAACTATAGCTGGATGTTGCATTTAGGCAGTGGCGGCTCATGCAGGGAACACAACGCAGGCGAGAGCTGTTCGTGATCAAATGTAAATTCATTTATTTACTTTTTTAAATTAAAAATAAATCAAAGTAAAAAAAAAAAAAAAAAAAAAGACACAAGCCAATACCCTCACTTGGTGAAACAATGACATTTCCCGTCTACAGAGCTTTGGGGAGTTTCAGGGGCATCTCAGGGCTGCAATGGCAACCCTGCCCAGGCAGCATGCTCCATACCCACTATCTAGAAAATCACAGACATCAAGACCTAGAGGAGAAGACGACAAATGGGAACTTCCTCCCAGCTCCGTCTGTTCACCAAAGGGTAATGGCCAAGTGCAGTCCTACATCAGGAGAGTGGGTCATGGGGCATCAAGCTGGTGAGTGCTAAGTGGGTCTAAGATGTGCAGCCTCTAGCACATCAGGAAGGATGGTGGGGGTGGAAGTGTGCACCTGGACCAGCCAGATGCTGCTAGGGCAGGGAGTTTAGCTCCCTTCACGGACAAGAATCCCCCATCCTGACTAATAAGGGCTGTCACCCCTTATCTTTCAACAAGGGGAGAGGACATTTGTCAAGTGAATTTAGTATAGCTCTTGGGCCCTGTTTATCCTCCAAGCAGGCACAACATAGGTAGGCTTCCCCCATCCCTCTGCCCTGGGAAAATCACCACTGATTCAGTCCTTAGCTTCTCTATTGAGGCTTCCAAGCAGAGAGCCCGATTGGTGTAATGGCATTTCTGCGATCCAGAGATCTGTCCACTGGGAATGGGGCCCCAAGACCTTAATCCCCCTTTCCCACCAAGGCCACCAAACGGCTGTCATGCAGCTGTTGGTCATGCCCGACTCGGGTGGATCACACCCAAACCCACATCACACCAGTAAAAACAGGCCACCCTGATTTCTGTGACAAATGCAGACATTCAGGGACTGGCTGGTAAGAATAATAAATACACACAAGGACTCCTGATCCAGACACATTTAAAACAACATCCATGAAAACTCAACTAGTCCTGAGTAAACGGACCATTAAACATACATGCAGACACACACACACTAAAATTATATCCCCATCAGAGGTGGGCAGCTATACCCACTGGTCCCATAACCAAAGGAGAAGCCCCAGCAAGGATCAGACAAGGTCAGTGCTAAGATTTGCAGCCCAGGAGTCACTGATCACTATTTAACAGAATATGTCACCCAACCTAAAGTTTCCAAGAGCCCCAGCCCTGCAAACCAACCACAGGGAGTATCAGAGCCTGGGCTTTGGGTTGGGTGCCAGAAGCCAATCGGATTATTTTTGTGCTTAGAACAAATAAGTAGGTGGAAACTCCAGTCGCAAAGGTTCACACTTCAAAGCAAACAGAGGTTTCGATTCCTCCCAGTTCTTAGCAAACAGGGATCACACGAGACAGGGCTTGAAGGCAACTCCTTCTGTACACAGGCACCCGCCCCTCAGGAAGGGATTAAGAGAAGCAGCCCATGCTCCGCTGGGCTTTTACTCTGCACTGAGCTCAGAGTGCTCATGCGTCCTGGTACTCCGCCACAGACCCACGTTTCAGTCCCAGCCCTGTTACCCGTCCCACCTAGTGCACTGAGGTCAGTGTCCGCATATCCTGCTCTGCTTTGCTTCCACATCCCGTCCCTAATTCTGGGATTGGCAAAGTTGAGGACTGCTGCCAAGTCTGTCCCTGTTGATTTGACCAACGTCCCTTGTTAATCCTGGTGTCAAAGCAGCTTGGGAGTGCTGCGGATTCCGGTGCCATAGGTTTAGTGCATTGCTACACAGGAGATTCAAGATCAGGCCTATCTGCTCACTCTCCTTGGGGTTGGCAGGTCCTGGGAGCACTGCAGAGTCCAGCCTCAGTTAGTGTCCAATATGCCACACGGCCGACCCAGGTGAGCTCCCGAGCCCTGATATCTCACTCCCTGTCCTGGCTGGAGCAATTCAGAGGGGTAGTTCTTACATTCCCTGGCCTCTCTCAATAAAGATTTCAAACAATTAAAAAATTCCCCCTAAGAAAGATGAAAACAAGACAGGCCAGTGAGGTAGGAAACACAGTCCTGGACATTCCTTTAAGGCTCTGCTACCATTGGTGAGACTCCCGCCAGGAAACGAAATCTGACCAAAATGACATCAGGAGGAGGAATTGGGGTTGGTGGTTGTGGACTCGGAGAGGAGGGCAGAAAGGAAGGCTTGATGGTGGCTTCTCTCAAGTGCATCAGTGGTGCAGGAGACAGTTACCTCCTGGACATGGCGAAGCAAGCTCAGATCCTCCAGGAGGGATGCATCAGCTAGCTGATGAATGGGCTGGCAGTTCTCCCAAGAAGTGCTATTGGGAAAAGCTCCACCCAAAAGGGAAATGATTCACAGCAGAGCCCAGAGGGCAGGCTGTGATTAGCAGGTCCAGGGAAGGCAGGGGGAGCAGGAGGATCACGAGGGAAAAAGCTCACCACCAAGATCAGGAGTGTCTGGAGAAATTGAAGGAACAAGGGAGAAATCAATTCACATCTGAGGGCAGGCCAGCAGGGTAATATTAAACATAATCACTGACATCTAAACATTAACAGATCCTGGGCCCAGACAGCTAGAGAGGGGGAAAACGATCTCTGCAGATGGGCCAATGACCCCACTGTGGGGCTCAGAAACAGCCAGCATACGCACCCATATGCTGCATGATGGTGTCTCCAAAACCACTACCCTTGCTCCCCAGAGTCTCAACTTTCATTTAAAATAAAAAGCAAGTCTCTGTTATGCTTGCAAAGGAAATCGCAAAACCGTGACCCAAGTGTAAGTGAGCGGAGGGAGCCTGGAACAACTCACAGAAGTGTGAACTGCCCCATTTGTGAGGGTCAATTAAATGGCCGTTTTGTTAGCTGTGTTTGTCATGGCTCATCTGAGAATGGGGAGGGAGGGTCACAGATTGGCACAGTTCCCCAATGATTTTGGTGCTACAGGCGGGTGGTTTTTGGGAAATGCCACATTTCCCTCCCCCTCAATCAGCCCAAGCACTTTGGTCAAGCCCAGGGGGACAGTCAAACAACCCCAGCCCAGGAGGGGCCAAGCAACATCACACCCCTATTTTGATTATCTGCACAACCTGAGCGGGTCTGGTTTTGGTGACTCATGGGGCGGAGCTTGGAAGAGTTCCACCTTCTTTTTCCCCTCTTCCCCCTTCTCCCCCCCCAAGGGAAGGAATGGAGAGCAGACCAGAATTAACCCTTCAGATCTCTTTGTGCACAACGTCCTACCTTGCACTCTCGGAGTCTGCAGAGATCCAGAGAGCTGTGAGTGAGCCCTGTAAAAACAGCACAGGTGCCTGCTTTGCAGCAGACTCTAGCAGCTGCCTTCACTGGGGCCACATTCACAGAACTATCCTCCCCACTCTAGAACCTTGAGAAATCATGCTCCCCCGCTTCCCAAGTCATGCTCCTTACACTGTCCCCTCTTCTGCAAACACCCTCTCGCCTGCCACATCCCCAGTGCCGAGGCAAGAGTTAAAAATGTAAGAGATTGAAGGCAAAGCTCAGCTGCAAAGCACAGAACCCAAAGCTAGAGCCAAGAATCTACAGCCCAAAGCACAGAGCCCAGAGGCTAGAATCCAAAGTACAGCACATAGTCTAGAACCCGAAGCCAGAACCAAAAGCACAGTAGCCAGTCTAGAACCCAAAACCATAACCAAGAGCTCACAGCACAGAACCCAAAGCCAGAACCCACATAGCCCAGAACACAAAGCACACTGTCTAGAGTCTAGAACCCAAAGCCAGCAGCAAGAACCTAGAGCACAGAACCCAATGCATAGACAAGGTTGTGGATACAACACCCAGGATAGATCCAACTGACACTAGTGAGAATACATTTTATTTCTGGCCCAAGGCAGTGTTGGTCTCCAGGTATGAGGAGCAAAACCCCACCCGATATCCAAGGCACCCACCAATACATACCCAACTCAGAGAGGTTCTGAACTCTCCTGGGCAAGCAAGCAACAATAAGTTCAAGTCACTCCACCACCTTTGCTTGACTGCCACCCCACCGAGCCAGCACCCCAGGAAACCCCCACATTTCCCCACACTACTTACAGTTTGGAGCCAGCAACCCTGGGGGCTAGCTTTACTTGAGCCCTACGGAAAGTCCAATAATCAGAGCTACTATTGCGAGCAAGACAACCACTACCACAATGATAATTATCATTTTCTGGAGGAGGGGACAAAAACAAAAACAAAAAAAAAGGATAAAACCATAAACAGCAATGCAACAGCAAATGAGAAAACAGATATGGCTCCCCCTGCACGTGTCCCTTTAAGAGACAGCTATTTCAGAGCTGCAGAGCACTGATTTCAGCCACCCCTTTAAGGCAGCATAGCAATTTTTTAAACACCTCAAAAATATTCCCCACCAGAATCTTTCAGATTAAAAAAAATCAGACCATATGCATTTCTAGGCTTCTTAATTTTTGTCCCCCTCTTAATTTAATCCAGTCCCAGCCTTCTCCAGCTAGGGATGCTGCAGGGAATGGCATAAAGGCACTGGGAGCACACAGCTACTCCAATCCTAGCCTCCCTCAATTGGGGGTACTATTGGGAATGGTGAGTAGAGAGGTACTCCCAGCCTCTCCTAGCATGGGGTGCTGTAGATAGCCGGGCAGGACTACTGGCTGTGGGGGGAGCTCCCTGCTACTCCAGTCCCAGCCTCTCCCAGCAGGGGGCACTGAAGGGGGAGCTCAAGTTACTCCAGCATTGACTCCTGTCAGCAGGGGGTGCTATAGGTAATGGTGTAGAGATGTGGGCTGCGGGGAAGTTCCCAGCCTCCCCCCTCCCCTTGAAGGCACTTTAGGGAACAGTGCAGGTAGGGTGACCAGATAGCAAGTGTAAAAAATCGGGACGGGGGTGGGGGGTAATAGGTGCCTATATAAGAAAAAGTTCCCAAAATCGGGATTGTCCCTATAAAATCGGGACATCTGGTCACCCTAAGTGCAGGAGCTCTGGGGACCGAGCCTGGCTCATAACCACATTTATCAAGACGTACAGAGAAGAAGGAAGGGCCAGGGAGGAGCCCGGAGCTAGCAAAGTGAAGCAGGGAGACAGCCCAAGCAGTTACCTCGAAGAGGGATGCAGCATGGCACGTCGTACGTGGAGGGGCTCAGTGTCCGGGCTGTGGGGGACAAGTGAGGGAGGAGGAGAAGGCTGTGAAAGAAGAGCACAGGAAGCTGGAGCAAGGGATGGGGAAATATTACTGAGAAACCAAGGGGTCACCGGGGCCCCTGGATTTGCTCTGGACCTTTGCCAGCTAGACCCATTGGCCCAGGTGCTCAAAAAAGTATTCAGGTGGCTTACTCCCCTGGAAATCATAATACCTTTGAGAGCCATTGGTCCTTTCCAAGCAGGGAGGGGGCTGGAACAGGGATGGGATGGAGAGATGGAGACCAGCAAGGTCAGAGAGGGGTGGGATGGAGGAGGATGACTGGAGGTGACTGAGAAGATTTTGGGAGGTGGGGGGGGAGGCTGAGGGGGTGGAATGGGAAAAGGACTTTGACTGGTGGGTGGGTGCTGGATGCAGTGAGGCTTTGGTTGATGGGATGGGTCATGGTTGGATGGGTGACAGAAGAGTGAGATGGGAACCTTTGATTGACATGCCTGGGGACTGGACAGGGAGCTGTGATTGGTGGTGTCGAGGTGATGGGGTGGGGCTTTGGTTTATAGGATGGGTCACGATTGGATGGATCTGAGAAGGGTGAGATGGGGGCTTTGACTGGTGAGTGGAGGTTGGATGGGGGACTGTGATTGGTGGGATGGGAGACTAGATGGGGTGGGGTTTTGGTTGGTGGGATGATTTAAGATTGGATGGCATCTGAGAAGGGTGAGACGGGACCATTGATTGGCAGGAGGTGGAGACTGGATGGGGCTGTGATTGGTCGTTCTCACCCTTCTGGCCTCGCTCTGGTATTTCACAGCCTTTTTGGTGTCAGCCACGGCCCGTTCCACAAAGCCCACCGACTGGTCCATGTTGGTCTCTATGCGGTCGATCATGGCTCCCTTGCGGAGGAAGAGAGAGATGGCGGGAGCGGCAGAGAGTGGCGGAAGTGGCAGGGAGGCAGAAGAGAGCAAGAGAGCCAGCGAGGGGGCCTGGGCACAGATTGGAGCTTGGGGGACTCACCTTGTGTGCCTTTTTCTTGTATACCAGAGCCTTTTTGGTCTCATCGCGCGCTTTCTCTATGTGGTCTACCGCATGCATCATGTTCAGTTCTATGTTATCTAGGACCCCGCCCTGTCAGGGGAGCAGGAAGAGAGGAAACTCAGACATCTAAAACACCCACAGCACCTCCCACCATGCACATGCTCCTCCCATCACGAGATCCCAGCCCGGCCCTTGGAGGTCTCCCCCTCTGCTCAGGTGAGCAAGGCAGTCATTCCCACCGCCCCCGCCCTTCTCCTGGGCACAGAGGGGTTGCCATTGGGTTGTAGGGCTTCAGGGTCAATCCACCGCCTCTCCCTGGGTCTGATGACAGGAAAGGGGCATACTCACCGTTCCCCGACTCACACGCCACCTCCTCGGCATTGCATTGAGGGTAGAAAACAGAAAGGGGGCCTCAGAGATAGACACTGATCCCTAAGTTGCAGTGAGAGGTGGCTGCACTCCACAATGCAGGGGCCTCAGGAGACTGAAATGGGGGGCTTTCCCCCAGGGAGAGACAGAGCAGGGATTGGGCCCTGGCTGCAGGAGCTCTGTGGGGTCGAAGGAAAGCCAGGCACTGAGCACTGGGACAGGACGACAGACCTCTGGGTCTCCATGACATCAGCCATGTCACCAAGATCACAAACTCACTCCCACCCAGCTCCCACATCCGAGGTACCACCAACAGAAAATCCCTGGCTGCTAGAAGGCACCAGTGTTCAGTTGCTTAGTTACCCATTCCAATTCCCAGTTTGGCTGCTCAGTCCCTCCATTTCCCCCATCCCTGCATTGCTTGGTTACATGGTTTTCACCCTGCCCCATCTTGTACAATCCTTTTTTTTCCCTACTCCCAGGTTACATGGTCATCATGCTGTCTCCTCCCATGGTTACTCAGTTACCAAGGCTTACCCCACTTTCCCCTCCTGTTACACAGCTGTCACCTTCATCCCGGTTGCTGAGTTACCCTGTTCCCTGCCCCAGGTTACATGGTTATTCTATTCCCTGACCCTGGTTGCTAGGTTACCCCTTCCTGTCCTGGTTGCTAGGTTACCCCTTCCTGTCCCGGTTGCTCAATCACTCAGTCCTTATCCCTCCAGAGCGCCCCACCCCCTCATTGGATGTTCTGCCCAGTTACCTGGTTTTCCACCAGCATGGCGATGTCCACAAACATGTCGTGAAGCTCCTTGATGCTGCTCTCAAGCCGCACAATGTCCTTGTGCCGCCCCTCGATCTCGCTCAGTGCCTGCTTTGAGATCTGCGAATCCATGATCTGGAACAGAGCCAGACAGGGTCGGTTACCATCCCGCACAAACCCAGATAATGCTAAGGAGCTGTGAGCTAACACCCTGCCATTCCCACTGCTCAGAGTTACCCTGCTCCCCACCACCCATATCCTGACACCCACACTCGCTGCCCATCACCCCAAATTCCCACTGCTCACCCCCCCCATCCCAGTGTCTCCCCCTAGATTTCCCATTCTATAAGTGCTTTGAGATCTACTGATGAAGGCACTTTGTAAGAGCTAGGTACTATTATACCATCATATGCTCCAAGGTCCCTCCTCTTTATGCACCTCCATTCCCCCATCTCCTCCCAGTCCCCACTGCGTCCTCACCCCAGATGTGAATATCGAGGGGTTTCCACTCTCTAGCATCTCCTCCAGCTCCTCATCCGTTGTATTCTTCCCAGCTTTATCATGGGAGAAAGAGAGGAGAGATCAGACCAAATCGCTGGGCATGAATGGCGGAACCAGCAAGGCTGGGGGGGGGGGGGGGGGAAGGGAAGAGAGTGGGGAGATTCACTTTGGCTGCTCTTGGGGACAGGTGTGTTTGTGTGAACCCCTCTGGCCTCCAAACTGAGACATGCCTTCCAAGCCCAGATTCTAAACCTCCCCCACATTCAGCAGAGACACAGCTGGGGGATAGGGAGGAATCCCACAACTGCCCAGCCCACACTTCCCAGCAGGGGGCACTGAGACACCCTGGGTGGGAGGGGATCATGGGAGGATTATGGTTGGGACTCTCTCAAATTCACAATCCATTTTTGTAAATTTCACGGTCACACCATTTTTTAAATCTTGAATTTCTCGGTGTCAGATATTTAAATCTTAAATTTCAGTGTTGTAACAAAACAAATATGTATTTAAAAACAGCAAAATATAAAGCCCATGACGACCCCCCCCCCCGCACCCTCCCCACACACACACCCTTACTTCTGCACTGCTGCAGTGCTGCCTTCAGAGCTGGTAGCCCAGTCGCCGCTCTCTGGCAGTCCAGCTCTGAAGGCAGCACAGAAGTAAGGGTGGCAATACTGTGACCGCCCCTACAACAGTCTTGCAACCCCCTTTTGGGTCAGAACCCCCAGTCTGAGAAACACTGTATAGTATAGGGAAAAGTACACAACAGATCAGATTTCACAGGGGAGACCAGATTTCATGGTCCATGACACGTTTTTCAGAGCCGTGAATTTGCTAGGGCCCTAATTATGGTCTCTGCAGTAACTCAGGCTCACAAACTGGAGTGGGATAGTTTCCATTCCTGTGGGCAATTAATCCAACCACCCCTTGGGCTGGGGAGGAGGGTCAGGCCCTGGCCATATGCTGCCTGTGGGCCACGTCCCCTGAGCGGGGAGGGTACATACTGATCTCGAGCTGCCGCTGGATCCGCCCTTTGCTACGTTCTCGGAAGTCGACCTGTGCCTCGTTGTACTTGGTCATCACATCGACAAACTTCCGGGAAAGGACAGAATGCTGGGGGGAGGGAAAGGAGGAGACGAGCAGTTCACTGTATGATCTATATTGTGGTAATGTGGGTTCACGGGCACTGCCTCTCCAGCTGGGATAGCCATCTGCCCCATCTGCTTGGGGAGCTATCTGACCACAGCACAGCCTACCTGCTCTCCATACCCTCTCTCCTCCTTATCCTCCCCTTTCCCCAAACACAGCCTGGATGGTTCTGACAGGAGCACCCACTGCAGCGTTGGGGAAATGCTGTCACTTGCCCGTGCCTCAGTTTACCCATCTGTATGAAAGGGATAATAATGCTCTGGATAGTGCTTTTATAGCACTTAAGGTCTGAAGGAATTATCTAGTTCAACCTGTATAACAGGCCAGAAAATTTCAGCCAATGAATCCTCCATGAAGCCCAGAACTTCTGGGTGAGCTAGAGCCGATTGTTTGGAAGAACATCTGGTCTTGACTTTGAACAACACACTCCTAGAAGTGTAGGGCTGAAGAATTCACCTCAGCCCTAGATAAAGTCATTCTAATGGTTAATTACCTCCTAATACAGAATTTGCATCTTATTTCTGGTCTAAATTTGTGCAAAATCAACTTCCAGCCATTGGATCTAGTTCTGCCTTTGTCCGTTGGACTGAGGAGCCCACCACTCAGAGATCCTCAGATGAAGCCAAAGATCCATGTACTGCTCTTTTTGTTCTCTGTAACATATCATCTCCCCACACAGGACTGAGGTACAGTCTCCCATCTCTGATGCTACCTTTGTCCCCTCCCCACCTGGGCTCTCTATGGGTGCCGCCCGCTCCCTCTGGGACCCATTCTAGCTAGGGGCAGGTAGATACAGGGATTGCAGTGTGGGAATGAGGGAGTGCTCTGCTCACCTGGGATTTCCGTATCCGCAGATCCGCTGACGACTGGACCTCATCCTGCTCAATGCTCCGCTCCATGCCTGGGGACACGGGCAAGTGGGGTGAAATAATGGGGGGGGCTGGACCAGCTGCACAGTCTCATGTCTCAGCTTCCCTACCCCACAAACTTCAAGTTCTCCTCTTCCCTTAAAAAAGGGGCTCAATCCCTTACTGCCCCCCACACCTCCATAGCCAAGTCAGTGGGTTCGGCCTTCTGCACCACCTTCCTATCCAGGCACTAGGAGGCACCAGATGCAGCCACGCCCACTCTGCGTGGCACTCTGTCCCCGCTAGTGGTGTCTGAGCCACAGAGGTGGATGAGCCTGCTACAGGCTGGACTAACAGAGGTGGGTCTTTTAATGCAAGCAATAGAGACCTGCGCATTAAGATCCAAAGGTCCCAGCATCCAGCCAGTGCCCCACTAGGGGGAGAAAAGCTCCTGGCAAGGAAGGGTCATTTCCAAGAAGCAGTCCCAGTGGGGTGCAGGGAGGAAAGGGCAGTCCTGAGGAGGAGGAAAGAAGATGAGCAATGGATGGGCATTGACAGGGTATGGTCAGCCCTAGGAAGGGCTCTACAGTAAAGGAAGGCTCCAAATCAGCCATCACAGGGGGGAATCAGTCTCTTACTCTTAAGCTTGTTTCGGACACTGTTGGCTATTTTTTTTATCTCTGCCGTGAGCTGCTCCAGGTCATCTTTCGTCTCTGCAAAAGCACAAGTCATCAGTAGTTGGGGACCCTGGCCAGTAAGGTCACCAGGAGAGCACCTGCTGCCCGCCCACCCACCCCCCGGTAGAGATCCACCCTCCACCCCCCAGCTGGATTGACCCATCCCAGGCAGGTGACCTGTTCACTCTTGTTCAGGCCCAGGAGGAGTCTCAGACTTACTTTGCTCAGGGATGGGGGCGGACAGGATGATACTGTACAGCTTTTTTGCCCCCTCCACATTCTCTGCAATTTTCTCGATATTTTGTCGGGTTTCTTCAATCTAAACCGCAAGAGATCACTATTAGCTATATTACAGTAGCACTGAACTGTGATCAAGGCCGTAGGGTGTTAGGGGCTGTACAGACATTTAGAGACAGTCCCTGCCCCAAACGTGTATCAGTCTAAATAGGCGAGACAGACAAAGGTAGGAGGGAAAACTGAGGCACAGAGAGGGGACAGAATTTGCCCAAGGTCACCAAGCCAGCCAGTGGCCGATCTGGGAAAAGCACTTGGATCTGTGCCCTATCCACTGAACCACAGTTCACTAAAGGAGAGGAGATCTCTAGCCCCAAGAGCTCCCCAGGAAAAGGAGATCTGCCAGCCCACCTTGCTCCCTCCCCCCAGAGAATAGACACGGACAACGTAAATGAGACTGAGGCCTGTCTCAGGGCCACGCCTCCTCCTCACCTCAGAGAAGAACTCGTCCATGAACCCCGTGTTCTCGATGGCAATCTCCACATCATCAGCATCGTCATCCTGGTCCTGCTTCTGTAAGGGAGGGCAAGGCCAGTGAGAGGGTATGGGGACCTTCCCAGAGCCGGCACGCCCACACTGGGCTTCCCGGCACAGAGGAGGAACCCCTCACAGCCTACCCCCTGGGTGCAAAAGGCCATCTCACCAGTGCCCCAATTTGCACTCCCTACACCCTGCAGCCTCCATGCCAGTGCAGCACCGTTGGGAAGCCAGGCATGCGACTCCGGGAGTCGCCCTCACTCAGAACAATGAGGAGGGTGAGTCCTGCCCTGGAAAAGATTGAGATCCACCAAACTAATCTAAAGTGGAGGATCATCCTTCCTGGAGATGCTTCTCTCTCTCTCTCTCTTCCTCCTGCGGCGGCCACTATAGATACTCAAACATCAGGGGGCTTTTCAGTAACATCTGTAATGGGGCTGGGTTCCAGACTGACCCCCTGGAGACAGCCATCTTCGGTTCCTCCCCACAACTGGCGCATCAGGAGTGGTGGCCCTGCAGACTTCCCCCGCACCATTCACCGCCAGCATGCCTCAGCCCAGATCTAGAGGGACCTGTTAGGGAAAGTGGGGAGCTCAACGTCCACGGCCTATCACTTCGTGGGATCTCTGCTGAGACCAATGACAAGGGTCCAGCTAGTACCACGAGTTTGGTACTTTGTCCTCTAGGGACAAGACGGAGGAAAGACCAACTCATCTCATACGGGGCTACTAAAAATACCAGCCATCAGAAGGCGACTCAGTGCCAGGCACGCGGGGGTAATCTAGAGTAACTCCACTGACTTCAGTGGAGTCGCTCCTGATTTACCCTGGTGGGACTGCGATTCGAATCCCAGCCCAGCAGCCCCAGCCACACTTGGGGACCCAGGAGTCCAGGGGCTTTGTGGAAACTTGCTGCTGCTAATGGGGACATGGTGAAGAGGCACCAGGAATTTGGGGTGGGAAGGTAAAGAGAGAGTGGGGGAGGTAGGAGACGTGTTGTGAGTAGCTAGTAAAAAGGCAGGGTTCATAGTGGAGGGGTCTGGCCCCTATTTTAAATTTCCCCTGGGGGGAAGTGGCCCTCACCACACACCCAATCAGAGCAGAAATAGGATTCTTTTACAGTTAAGACACTGTTCGCTCCCAGCCCACAGCAATGACGCAGCAGCACTTCACATCACCACAGCTTCAGCTAAACCAGGGGTGGGCAAACTTTTTGGCCCGAGTGCAAAACTGTATGGAGGGCCGGGTAGGGAAGGCTGCGCCCCCCAAACAGCCTGGCTTCTGTCCCCATCTGCCCCCTCCCACTTTCTGCCCCCTGACTGCCCCCCCTCAGAACTCCCTGCCCATCCAACCCCCCTGCCACAGCCCCCTTACCATGCCACTCAGAGCAGCATGTCTGGAGCCACGCCTCCTGGCTGGAGCCAGACATGCTGCCGTGCTGCCCTGCATAAGTGCGCAGCCCCGCTGCCCGCGCGGCGTGCTGAGACTGCGGGGGAGGGGCCAGGGGTAGCTATGTGGCCCGTGGGCCGTAGTTTGCCCACCTCTGAGCTAAACAACGTGCCCCTTCAGCCCCACCCGCTCTGTCGGCCCATCTCAGGAGTGAGCCCAGGTTACAAGCACACTGGCCTTATGATACTCTCTGAAGGTCAACAAACTCAGGCTGTTTTGGGTAAGCAAATGTCCAGTGTCAAAAATCTTCTGCTGAAAGGGTTTGGCTTTCCCATGTCCTGCTGCTTCCATAGCCGGCCATGCTGCTTCCAAATCACATTTCCACCAGGGTAATGCCAATGAAATCAATGCAGTTATTCCAAACTCACTCTGATGTTAGTGAGAACAGAATCCGGCTCTTCCACTCAGATCCACTGGCCCATTACACCCACTGTGCACTAGTGTAAATAGCTATGCAACATGCACCAATGACTGATGTGGGGCAACGCATGATGGGATAACCCACCCCACCCCAGGACCTGCCTCAAATACCCCTTACATGCATATCTAGGTACCATCAGCAGAAACAGCCCTCTGATCTTAGCTGCTGACACAAAGCATCAGCAGAGGAGCTCTCTCACTCACCCAGGATCCACAGCATACAGGGTTAGAGATCAAAGTCAACCCCTTGAATTGCACCTGGAGGCAAGTCAAAAGCCAGCATCTTCCACACAGGGCAGGGGATACACCCTGTACCATCTGCATTGCTCACTAAATGAGCAGCTGCCTTCTGCCCTAGCTGAAGCTCACACATGGCCTCCAAAGACAGCCCCAGGTTGTGCTCAGTGCAGTGATCAGACAGAGATTCCCAAGGCATCACTGACTGCAGGGAGCTCCACATCAGAGAGGGCAGTTTGCAGAGTCCTAGACAAATTCAGAGGTTGAAGGTACTCCTGCCACCCGAGATTCCATAGGGTGTGGATCTCACTTGCAGAACAGTGCAGTTCTCTAGATGGTTCCTTTCACCAGCAACCAGCATCCCTTTCATCTTGCCCAGACTAAGTGTTAGCCATCTCAGCCAGGCACCAGGAAGTTAGAGCCAACATGATTTGAGTCTGCTGAGACACAGAGGAGAGGGTCATCAGCACAACGACAGCACAGCAACCTAAGAAATGTAGCAGTCCTCCCTAGCAGCCTTCCCAATGTGTGGAGCAAGAGGAACCACACATGAGGGAGCCTTAGTATCACTCTCGGAGATCTCCCCAAGAGGAAGAAACAGAGCCATCAAAACAACTCCACCAATGCTGGCTGCGGTCTGTGGGGGAGGGAAGACCCCTTCGTGGTCAATGGTACCAAGGGAGCAGACAGCTCCACAGGGATCAACATGAAACTAGGGAAATACAACCTAGATGGAGCTACTATAAGGTGGGTGCATAACTGGTTGGAAAACCGTTCCCGGAGAGTAATTATCAGCGGTTCAGTCAAGCTGGAAGGGCATATCGAGTGGGGTCCTGCAGGGATAAGTTCTGGGTCTGGTTCTGTTCAATATTTTCATCAATGATTTAAATAATGGCAGAGAGAGTACACTCTATGCGGATGATACCAAGCTGGGAGGGGCTGCAAGTGCTTTGGAGGATAGGATTAAAATTCAAAATGATCTGGACAAACTGGAGAAATGGTCTGAAGTAAATAGGATGAAATTCAGTAAGGACAAATGCAAAGTACTCCACTTAGGAAGGAACAATCAGTTGCACACACATAAAATGGGAAATGACTGCCTAGGAAGGAGTACTGCGGAAAGGGATCTGCGGGTCATAGCGGATCACAAGCTAAATATGAGTCAACGATGTAACCCTGTTGCAAAAAAAGCAAACATCATTCTGGGATATATTAGCAGGAGTGTTGTAAGCAAAACACAAGTAGTAATTCTTCCATTCTACTCCGTGCTGATACAACCTCAGCTGGAGTATTGTCTCTAGTTCTGGGTGCCATGCTTCAGGAAAGTTGTGGACAATTGGAGAAAGTCCAGAGAAGAGCAATAAAAACGTTTAAAGGTCTAGAAAACATGACCTATGAGGACATAACAGTTTTCAAGTACCTAAAATGTTGCTTCAAGGAGGAGGGAGAAAAATTGTTCTTCTGAGGATAGGACAAGAAGCAAAGGGCTTAAATTGCAGCAAGGGAGGTTTAGGTTGGACATTCGGAAAAACTTCCCAACTATCAGGGTGGTTAAGCACTGGGAAAAATTGCCTAGGGAGGTTGTAAAATCTCACTCATTGGAGATTTTTAAAAGACAGTTAGACAAACCCACCAGGGATGGTCTAGATAATACTTAGTCCTGCCATGAGTGCAGGGGACTGGACTAGATGACCTCTCGAGGTCCCTTCAAGTTCTATGAAGGGCTCACCTCTGTCCATTGTCAAGGAACCAATCAGGGAAATCTGTGCTTGCCTCTGAGCGTCTCTAGGCCAACAAACCAGACCAAGAGCCCACAAAGCAATCTGAACCCTCCACCACGCTAGCATAGCAATTCTGGCAATTCTTTTCAATAATCCCCTCTCCCCATACTCTCGTAAAAAAAAAACAACCTAAGGACAAGATGGTGTTTTACTAAACAACAGCCTTGCTCCCTGTTTATGGGAATATGGCTCCATGTCCTCTTCCACAGAGGCACAGATGATCCGTGCTATTAATGACCCCAGTAGATCCCCACTTGTTTTTGCTGCATGCAACAAAGACGGGTCCATCTCACAGATCATAGGCTGCCGCTCTGCCAGAGCCTCAGGGAGGAAAACTGGCTGGAATTCAACCAAATGCTGCGCTTGTCTCCTGATGCAGCTGTGCTTCCACTGATCTGTCCATTCTGAGCGTTTCCTTGCACCAGAGGACAGTTGCTGCTGTTGACCCCGGATCCAAGAGGAGGTGGCTCAGATTTACCTGCATGTCAACTACTGGCTGGGGCCTGGGGAATGGCGTGGGGTCAGAGAAGCTTTCTGAGCCTCCACCACAGCCAGAACACAGGACTTGAGACTTCACAGTCCATCACAGTAGGACGACAACTCCCCTCCATCTGTCCCAGTCATCTATATAACCAAGGTGACCTGCAAGGCTGGTGCAAAGAAGGGATCTTTAGCAGCCATCAGTCAGTGGTCAAGGATGTCTGACCAGGCCATCCACAGAAGGAGCCACAGTATAAATCCTTGAGAGCTGCAGCAGTAGCAACCTAGCTCTATCACTGTAGTATCTGAGCCTCGCACAACCCCCTTGTATCTTCACTTTTCAAATGTTCAGGGGGCTGGAGGTGTGGCGCGACAAAGGAAGATTAAGAGACGAATATGTACATGTTACATGCACTCACTCTGCTACAGCCTCGGCTAACAGAGGTGGGTCTTTTGGTTCAGACACCAGAGGCGCATGTGTGAAGATCCAAAGGACCCAGGTTCAATCCCCTCAGCTGATGCACCTCCCCACACACACAAGGGTGTGGTGTTACATACAGCTTGACTAGGAGATGTGCAAGACACGGTGATGGGGGACAGGCTGTAAACATCTGAAGGATGTAAATGCCAGTGAGAGAGAGGAATCCCTACTCATGGGACCATAACTAGGTCTAAGGGGATGAAAGCAAGAAAAGGAACATTGGGGATGAATGTCAGAGAGCCTCCCTGATTGGGGGGGGGGGGGGCTGTGAAATTGATTCCCAAGGGGAACGATGGGAGCCCTGACTCTCGGGACATCTAAAATTAGACTGCCCAGTGCTAGGAAAGGTCGAGAAGGGCCCAGTGGATGCAGCCAGCTAAAATATGGCAGGAAGGGCATTTTCCAGCTGGAATGTCTCTGATTCTAGCAGTTTCTAGTCACTCTTGACTTAGGGCTAGATAGGAGCCAGTGACCTGGAAGTAAGAGGCTCCTTTTCTCTCCTATATCCTGGAGCCCCAGAGCTGTGCGCTCCCTGCAGCTGCCAAAAGGTTTCAAACAAACCTTGCTCGGTTGCTGCCAGGAAAGCATGAGATGCTGGGGCGAGGATGCTGCAGAGGGGGAAGGTTCCCGGCCCAGAGGAGTGGTCTTTGGAGGCTCAGCAGGCAAGGTCCCCGAGAGGGGTGTTCCGTTTAGCCATCTGCATTCCTGATTAGCAGCAGAGCTAATCTCACATCTGGTTCCAGACACACACAGCGAAGGTATTAACAGTTTGCTGGCAGGGAGACGGGGGCTGCCTGCTCAGGCGCATGCACAAGCCGTCCCCCAACCATATACCCCAACTGGCTTTCCCCGGGGCCCCTCAGCCCAGCTCTTCCTGCTTTAAAGGGACAGTGACTCCTCTAGGACAGGCTCACCCATGTGGGTGACCCCCCCTTGGATCTGAAGAGAGCTGCTCCCCTAAGCCACACGCAGAGATTCACCCCAGACCCATGCACACCCCATAGCCAACTGGTTTTGCCACTTCCCCCATTTAAAGGGCAAGGGACTTGATGCCACCCGCCAATGCCCCCGTACACCCATCACTGTCCCCAGCTCTTGGTTTAAGGGACAGATGACCATCCCCCTCCTTCCCACAGGGCCTGACGAAAGCCAGGACCAGATGGCTGGATTCCCTGTTTAATTGCATTACACCCTCCCAAGGCGCTCTGCAGAGTCAGAGAAAGAAGAGGGGGCAGGGGGGCCCTCCAGCCTGACACCATCTTGAGGAGCGGAGAGGAAAAGCAGGGGATATGCATGAGGGGTAAAAATCCAGCTGCTGGTTTGGGGCTGATCCTTGTGCGGAGTCACTCGGAACCAGGAAACAGTCACTCCCCAGACAAGCCCCTAAGGAAGCAGGGCTGGGAGTCAGGATTCAGGGGCATCTGCAGAGCTGGGGTGGGGTGGAGGGAAGAATGACTGGGCTAGCAAGGGGCTGCAGGCTGGGATTGAGGGGCACCAGCAGAGCTGCGTGAGGAGCCTGGGGCTAGGACAGCAGGGGGTTGGGACAGAGGGGCATTGACAGAGCTGTGTGTGGGGAGCCCACAGCTGGGATAGCAGGGTAACCAGCAAAGCAACACATAGGGAGTCCAGAACTGGGATAGCAGCGCCTGCTGCAGGGCAGAACGGAGGTGCACTTGCAACAGGTAACTGGGAATGCTGATAAATTCAGACAAGAGACAGCGGCTGCAGTGCAGGCCGTCTGTGTTGCACCTAGCCCTGCCAATACGAAGAGACAGACAATGTGGGTGAGCTAATGTTTTATTGGGCCAACTTCTGTTGATGAGAGAGAAGTTTCCCAGCCACACAGAGCTCTTCGAAAGCTTGTCTCTCTCACCAGCAGAAGTTGGCCCAATAAAAGCTATTACCTCACCCACCTTGTCTGTCCAATATTCTGGGTCCCACCCGGCTACAACAGCACTGCGTAATACGAAACGAGACCATTTAAGCAACTGCCTGAAAACAAGAAATATCTGTAGCTGTGCGAGTCCTGCATGCTGCTAAGAAGAGAGGGGGCAGTTTTAACAGGAAATACAGCTGGAACCGCCATATCTCCCCAACCCCTTCCTGCAGCTCCTGTTCAAACAGCCAGTTTGAGGTGACATCCCTTGAAGAGAAAGGTTGGCACCGACCTAAATGAGTCACCCCAGGAGCTTATTGTCGTAACCCTCCTCCCTCCCCAGCCTATCTCCTTGCTAACCCCACTCATCGGGTCACAATTACAGTTAGGCCCTGATCCCCACAAAGGACCCACATAGCTGACCTTAGTCTAAGGGACTTACCTCTTTAACCTCCCAGCACCCCTGTGAGGTTTGTTTCAGATGCAGAACTGTAGCACAGAGTCCAAATGACTTGCCCAAGGTCTGGGAAAGCAGAGAACTGACCCTGAGTCCCCCAGTTCCCAACCCAGACCATCCTTCCTCTCTACAGAGTCCTAGGCGCAGATCCTCAATGGTATTTAAGCACCTAACTCCCACTGAAATCAATGGGAGTTGGGCACCTAAATACCTATGAGGATCTAGACCCCCCTCCCCCCCAACTTGAGTTCTTCTTTCTTAGATCCTATTGCAGGGCCCGGAGTTTGATTTCAAATGCCTCATGGCCATGACCATTTTTCTGTTTGTTCTGTAAAGAGCCCAGCAGAGTAATGTGATGGAGTGGATTCTGGGGGAACCTCCTGTTAAAATCCTACCACCAGCAGAAGAGGAGGTTGAGATGACCTCGGTCTCTATGGCATCACTAGATCCTGCCCTCTACTTGTGTGTCCCCAGGGCTCACACAGACACTTGGGGAAAACACATTATTCTGCCTTTGGAACACACCAGATATCACCTTGTGCCAGCTATTTCCAGAACATTTTCTGGAGAAGGGTTGCTCCAAAGCCAGTACAAGGACTTCAGACCCTGAGCTATTCAGTTGAGACACTCGGGTTTCCCCCACCCCCACCCAAGGAACAAAGTAGAAATATTTCCAGAAAGACAAAAATATAGCTTTAACCTTCCCTAGGTTTGTGTTGAAATGGGAACATTCCCCACTCCTTCACCCCTTCCTTCTGTAAGCACATGCACCCTGGTATGAGAGTGTTAAAGACTAAGATGTGTTTTCCCCTTGATAATTAAAATGCCAGAATCCTATAACATTGGCTTTGTGAAACCACTGAGGGCAGGTCCTCACTACCCGCTGGATCGGCGGGTAGTGATCAGCCTATCAGGGATCAATTAATCACATCTCGTCTAGACGCAGATAAATCGATCCCTGAACACGCTCCCCGTCGACTCCAGAACTCCAGCTCACGAGAGGCGGAAGCGGAGTCAACGGGGGAGCAGCAGCAGTCGACTCGCCGCCATCCTCACGGCCAGGTAAGTCGACCTAAGATACGCTGACTTCAGCTACGCTATTCGCGGAGGAGAATACAGGTCATTGTCCGCCCCTAGTGGCTGTACCACATACGAAGTTAACACATTCACAACAAGTGCCAGCCAAGGGACTTACTCCTTCAGCTCTAGTGGTGAAGGAGGTTCATGCTTCTACAACTCAGAGTCCCGGGTTCGATGCCTGTTCTTGGCTCAAAGCAGGGTGGCCTACACCAGCACGCTTCTGGGTACCATAAAACCAAATGAATAATGTTTGGTGCAGGAGGGGAGGGAAGAAGTCAAGAGTAGATTTTAAAATGAAAAAACCCAGTCGATAGAGATGAGCGAGAAAGACATCTGGAGCTGGTTCCCGCCATAGAGTGGATCATGAAAACCTCAGGAGTGGCATCCAGGATGTATATTATTGTCATTGACAGGGAGTGGGAGGAGCTTAGTCACGTGTTACATTGTGAAGGAAGAAAAATTGCAGCCATACATTGGGAGCTGAGTGGAGGATCTGAGATGGGACAGAGTCCCCAGCACCAATGACTAGCCCCACATACCCAGCCGAAGGTTGGACCATTCATTGGCCACTTTGCAACCGCCCTTTGGTGGCACTGTGGAAACAACTGGTGAAGAAAAGGATGGAGTGAGGGGGTTATCCTGAGATCATGAAGTACTAAAATCCAATTGGTTTCCATGGGAGTTAGGCACCTAAATACCTTTAATGATCTGTCCCGAAGTTCTTATTGTCCCCCACCAGTGCACAGGCACTGGCCTCAGTTCCTACACTGTCCCCACCACAACAACAGCTACTCACAGCTAGCGTATCACCACCGGTGTTCTACCAAGGTCCACGTTCATCCCAGGGTGTTACCGCGAGGATGAGCTTAGCCCCCAAAGGCTGCCCCAGGAGTCCCTGCTCTGGGTTTCTCTCCGGTTATCCAACAGTCGGTGGGTCTCGATGGCTGATCCTGTAGCCATTACAGAGACCCAAGGCCCAACAGGAGGACGAAAAGCCTTCACTCCTCACTCTTCTCCTGGACTTTGCCAAGAGCTGCCAGGCAGGGGGGCGTTGTCTGCTCGTGCTGTTCTCTCCTTGCCTCCACCCGACACTCCAACTGCCACAATCTCCAGCGATCCTTTTTCGTTTAGAATCAACACATGACTCAAACCGCTCAATGTCTAGTTGGCAGCCGGTTTCGAGCGGAGTGCCCCAGGGGTCGGTCCTGGGGCCAGTTTTGTTTAATGTCTTTATTAATGATCTGGAGGATGGTGTGGACTGCACTCTCAGCAAGTTTGCAGATGACACTAAACTGGGAGGCGTGGTAGATACACATGACTTATGAGGAAAGGCTGAGGGAACTGGGATTGTTTAGTCTCCAGAAGAGAAGAATGGGGGGGGATTTGATAGCAGCCTTCAACTACCTGAGGGGGGGATTTCAAAGGGGATGGAGCTCGGCTGTTCTCAGTGGTGGCAGATGACATAACAAGGAGCAATGGTCTCAAGTTGCAGTGGGGGAGGTCTAGGTTAGATATTAGGAAACACTATTTCACTAGGAGGGTGGTGAAGCACTGGAATGCGTTACCTAGGGAGGTGATGGAATCTCCTTCCTTAGAGGTTTTTAAGGCCCAGCTTGACAAAGCCCTGGCTGGGATGATTTAGTTGGGAACTGGTCCTGCTTTGAGCAGGGGGTTGGACTAGATGACCTCCTGAGGTCCCTTCCAACCCTGATATTCTATGATTCTGTGATTCAAACAGACGCTGTCTCCACAGGTAACGAACAGCACATACCGTCAGCTGCTGCCCTCCCACCTTGCTCCACTCCCCTGGTCTGTTTAACACTTTCCTCTCGCCTCAATTTTCTGGCCCTCCAGCCATCAAACCAGCAAGGACCTGACCCCATCTGTTGTAGGCATCACCCAAAACATTCTGCTTCCTTCTTGAATCTCCACAGCAGAAAGCAGGAAAGTATACTACTGTACTTGTTATGCTGAGGACCTCGCTTAGCCAATGGGGGGGTGGGGGGGGGGAAGGAAGCTCGCTCACAGCTGTAAGCAAATATCTCTGTCACAATCTATAGTATTGTCTGAACAGATAGAGAAAGCGAGTAAATGTGCACCACTGCTCTCTAGTGGATGGGATCAGAGCCGCTCACTGGTGTGCCATTGGCCTTACACTGCTGCCAGTTAATGGAGATTTTCCTTGCAATTAAGTGACTTTTGGAGTCTAAGGCTCTGGCCTCCCTTTGCTATGGAGTTCCAAGTGTTATGGAAAGGCTATATTAAAAAGAGCTACAGATGTATATGCAGATTGCCAACAGAAAGAGCCCACCTCCTTGCACATAAGAATATATTGTTGTGCAAAGATCATTTTACTAGCCCGTCGCTGACCTCCTCTCTTTGCATCCCTCCTCTGGCTCCCCCTTCTCTATCGCATCAAACTTAAGCTGCTTGTCTTCACTTCCAAGGCCCTTTGCGGTCAATCCCCACCCGACCTCTCATCCCTCATTCGCTATCAAGCTGTTGATGCTCACCTGCAATTGGTCCCTCGGGCCAGCTTCCACCGCCCACGTGTTATATTTTCAAACAGGCACCTCTGTGCTTACTCCCAGACTGCCCCTTTTGCTTGGCAGACACTCCTCATAAAACATCTCCAGCTCCGCCTCATCATCCCCAGTCAGATCCCGCTTCAAAACTCTCCTTTGCTGCAATGCCTATGAAAACCTGACAACGCTCAGACTGTTGATGTGCACAGACCACTGCCCATCACGCTGACCAATACTGTCTCGTTGCCCATCTGAACTTGTACAACACCTAGCACAATGGGTCCTGCTCCATGAGCAGGTCTCCCAAGGACCAAGGAAATACAGATAAGTAATACTAATAATAGCAGGTTCAATAAAGCTGGTGGGATGCACTGCAAGCAGCTTCCCGATTATGCAGCTCTTAGCTCCAAGTGGACGCACTGTACAGCATGGCAACCGATGGTTGGTTTTTTTAGTACTGTTTTATTTGTCAAGTGACTTGGATCCATTTGATTCTCCGCTAGCAGCAGAGCTGTTCTCTCCAATATTTGACCAGAGCCCATCTAAACTCTACCCACCACCAAGAGATCCCTGCTTGCTGCAGAGCTGAGTGCTCACAAAGTGTCCTCAATGTCATGGGCATCAATTTCATCCAAAACTATTAACCAAGGTGGGGAGAAAAGGAAGCTTCCCACAGGATCCTCTGTTGCCCAGGAGTGTGGCCTAGCATCTCTCCCAGTACCATCCCTCTCTCAGAGTCTGTCCCCCTGCCCTCAGGGCTGATCCCCACCCACGGCTGGAATACAGTCCAGGAACGGAGTCCTCAAAGTTACATTAGGTTTGGTTGGTGCCACTGTACTGAATGAATGACTGGCTTAGCGAATCGTTTCAGGCCATCAGAAATAAGACCAGACACATCCTGGTAAAATTGTGCTCATCAGGATGTTAATTCTAGAGTGTCAACTCCCTAAGGGCTTCTCTACATGGGAAATACCACAGATAAAATAATCATCATCAGTCCTAGCTTTTATCCAGCGCTTTTCACCTGTAGGTCACAAAGCACTTTGCAAAGAGGGCAGGATCATTATCCCCATTTTACAGCTTGGGGAAGTAATTTGCCCAAGATCACCCAGCTGGCCACTGGCCAAGCTGGGACTAGAAACCAGGCCTCCTGAGACGCAGTGCTCTGCTCACTAGGTACAGTCACTCCCCATGTGAGCACTCTATTCAGGAACAGAATAGAGGGGGGCTATTCTGCAACAGCTATTGTGGTTGATTTCCCCAGAGGGCTGCAAAGTCTTTGGAGGAAGGTATTGAGGCTACTATTCCTGCATTAGCCCCAGGCCACTGCCAGATTGGCCCATTTGACGGCTGGCAGCATAGCATCGTAACTTCCAGCCTGGGACATGCTCTACTCTCCACAGGACCTTTGGGGGCGGGGGCAGTAACACAGCTCTGCTCAGATCTTTACTGCTATGCTCATCCGCCTAGGAGGCTGAACTTTGCCCCAGCTAGAGCAGGCCAAGCGTAACCAGCGAACCTCCAGCCTGTTCCCTCTGGAGGAGGAAGGCAGCCAACGGGTTGGTTGGTGATTAAACCAGGCCTTATGGGGCCTGTCTGTGCTCCGATCCACAGAGAGACCGACCCAAAGTCCCTGCTCAGACCCCCAAGTGGGGAACCCCTGGAACAGGGATCTCCTGTTTAGACACCAGCTGCAGCTCTGGATTTCCCAGCCTCAGCAAATGGCCCAAGGAGACCAGGTCCATCCCCCTGCCAACATAATGCCTCTCAGATGGAGCTCAACTTCTCAAGATGGCATCTACCAAGGAGACATCACGTGGCACAAACAATGGGGGAGCGACTATGGGAAATATGCTAGTCGTCCCACTGCCCTCCCAAGCTACAAAGAGCAGGTCATGAGAATGCCCCAGTGACCCGCCTGCTCCTTGTGCCCCATCAGTCACACCCTGACAAGGTCCCCATGCCAGGACAGATCTGGGATTGTATCCAAGGGGTGGGGAACTGTCCCTATGTGCCATATCCCACTCAGACCCTGGTAACCCCTCTCCCCCTCCCCCCCAGGGCAGGACAAGATTGTTTCCCAAGAGGGTGGACGGACCTGCTACCCATCCAGATCCCCTCCCTTTGCCTGCCCTCCCACTCTCACTGCCGGTTCGGGACTCCAGCCCTCCGAGGAATAAAAATAAAATTAATCCCCCTCTCTCTCTCCCCTCCAAGCGTTTTATCTCCTCTTCCCCTAGCTGATGGCTTTGTAATCCCAGCTAAATCCCTGTCACTCTCCCCCACCCCCTTCTCTCCCAGCCACCAACAGGGACACCAAATGAATCAACACTGCCATGTAACCCCTGGACCGGCAGAAAGAGGAGAGCTCAAAGGACGCCTGTTCCGCTCCTGTACCGCAGAGATCAACCCCCCAAAGCAGACACTCCAGAATAGCCCACCTGTGACGCTTGAGTCGCAGGTTCAAGGCCTCTCTCCCCCTGATTCAGGGCAGGATCTTGAACCCGGATCTCTTACATCCCACGTGAGTGCCCAAACCACCAGGCTATTGTGGGGACACAGATGCGCTCTGTCTTTCAAGGTCTCTTTTTCATTCCCATGCAGAAAATAAATCTCCAATCCTCTCCCTTTTTTACAGAAAGGAATTTTTGTTTTCCAGCCAGTCCTAATAGTCATTGGGGTGATGGCGAAAGGGAGAGTTTAACCCCTGGTGTTCTGGAGGGACACATCCAGACCAGGCGAGGCCTTTGTTCCCCCCAGGGGAAGCCAGGCAAAAAAGTTTAACCCTTTGGGCTCTGAGAGAAGAGATCAATTTGACTGGGAGAGGTCTCTCCATTCTGGGTAGGCCAAGACATTTTCGGGGGGGAAGCTATTAATTCAACAAGCCTGATGTGATCCTTAAGGTGAGCAATTACACAGGAGATGCTGGTTTCTTTCAGGGGCTCTGTTTTCCGGCATAGATTGCTATTCCCCAATGAGAAGAGTCATCTTTAGTGACGGTTTGGATCTCCCCCCAGGGTCTCCCATAGTGGGTGCAGTTCAAACAAGGCACGTGGATTTTCTCACAGGGCCCACAGGCTGGGGCAGCATCGCCCTGGGATGCCCCGGATAGAGGGGGTTGGGTTGTCTCTCATGCTTCCCCCTCAGAGCCCTGCAGATTCCTGCCCATCCTTTGCCACTTCCTCATGCCCCACAGCAGCCTCCTTTTTCTGATGAGGGCAAGGGAAGGTGATGACTCTCTTTAGAGCCTAACAGCGCTGCTCATTAAGCTTCAGGGAGGGGCGCTGCCAAGCACTCCCCCTGCCTCCAGCCCCAGGGGCTGAGGTTGCTGCTCCCCCAGGCTCCCACCAGAAGAAGAGATCTTACTTCTCTTTTGTAGTAAACGGCAGAAAGTACATGGCCTTTCCACAGCCCACCATCATTAGCCCTATTTCACAGATGGGGAAACTGAGCATGGGGAGGTGTGGGGGAGTGACTCAGCCAAAGTCACACAGTGAGTCAGCAGTGAGTCTAGACCCATGCTCTGACCCCTCATCCACACTCCCTCTAATCCCCACATCCTAGCCTGATCTGGTGATATCCCACTCTGCCTTCAGGAGAATATGGGCACCGGATGTTGCTGCCCCAGGTGATGGGATCAGAACAGGGATGGTTTAGTCTCCGAATACCTGCTCCCTTAAAGGTAACACACTCCAGGATGGGAGCTAGATCCACTTCCCACAGCATTATAGATTTCTCTGACACCTCTGATCAAAAACCCCCAGAGCCCCCCTGAAGCAAAGAAGCTGCGGACAGGATACTACAGTCGTGCTACTCCCACCAGGCTCTGCTTAGCTGCTGCCCATGCACTACCAGGCAGGGCAGATCCTGCATTACAGCTGGGTTGGGGCAAAACAGGCTGGGGAGAATGAGGGTGTAGTAGGACCGGCTAACCCAGGAGCCTCACAGACACCAGGCCTCCCATTTGTTTCGGCCTTTTATTCTATGCATTCAGCCCTTTGTCTGATGCATGTTTAACCAGCGCTTCCTGGCAATGAAAGCTGTGAGAGTCTGATCCCGTGCCAACGGGCGGCCTTGCCCTGGGTGACCTGCCTTCTGACACCAGTGACATCACCAAGGGAACATACACAGCTCTCATGGGTGACCCTACAATAATGAGGCAGCACGCACGTGCGTCTCCCTTGGGTGACCCTACCATCACGAGGCAGCCTGCACAGTCCCTGGGAGTTCGCACAAGTTCATATAACAGAAAAGTGGGTGCATAGCCCCAGGGGGGTGGTTGCAAGCACTCTACAGGAATAACGCAGCATGTGCAGCTCACAAGCGACCCTACAATAGCAGCACATTGTGCATAGCCCCTGGTGCTCACAAGCAACCCCACACATTAAAGAAACTAGCACCAGAGCCAGTGCGCCCAAGCAACCCTCCTGAGAATAGCCCCAGGCTCTAGCGCTCACCACCCCGTGATCAGCCAGCAAGGTGCCTGTGTGATGCAGGGGAAGGAAGCTCAGACAGTCACAGAGCAAAGTGCCAGGGTAATAATGGGTGTAACCCTGCGGGTACTGTTATCGCCAGTTAACGGACAGGCTGAGCAATGGGTGGGCAAAGCCGTTAACGGACAGGCTAAGCAATGGGTGGAAAAAACCGTCCCCAAGAGGAAAAGAAAAGGAGGAAGTTGCCAGCTCGACTCATCCAAATACTAGTGGGGGGGATGGGGGGATTGAAATGGCCTCCATCCCCCAGATCTCTTCAGCCCACCTCCCCCTTCCTCAGCTGACTCTCGTGGGGCCCCCCTGATAGAAGAACAAGGGCCCCTGGCCAGCAGGCCCCCTCTAAACCCTGGACCCCCCCCGTCCTCTGCTCTCAGGGCACAAAAGAACCTCAACCTCAGCAACAACCTGCTCAGCCCTCAGGACACCTCATGCAGACACTCTCCTCCTTCCCCTCCCCTCCTGGGGGGCATCAAACACCTATTATCGCTGGGGGGGCTGCCCTGGGTTTGCCCCCCCAATTTGCAACATACAGCCATCACTCCAGCCCCCCCAACCTCTCTCACTGTGGGGAGAGAGAAAAACAATCACTCCGCAAATGGAGCTTGATTATTCCCCCTACCCTCAGCTTTACATAGGAGAGACCAGGGAGTTGTGGGGGAGGGCTGATTGTAGAGCTGGGGAGGTGGGGGGGGGAGAGATACTAGAGAGACCAGAGATGGGAGGCTGATTGTGGGGCTGGGGTGGGGATACTGGATTAGGGAGATGGGGGGGGGGGGTGGAAGAAGCTGATTGTGGGGATACTAAGTATCAGAAGGGTAGCCATGTTAGTCTGTATCCACAAAAACAACAAGGAGTCTGGTGGCACCTTAAAGACTAACAGATTTATTTGGGCATAAGCTTTCAAGGGTAAAAAACCCACTTCTTCAGATGCATGGTAAAATACCCACTTCTCCATGCATCTGAAGAAGTGAGCTTTTTACCCACCAAAACTTATGCCCAAATAAATCTGTTAGTCTTTAAGGTGCCACTGGACTCCTCTTTGTTTTTATGGGGATATTGGAGAGAACAGAGAGATGAGAGGGGGTGGGGGAGCTGATTGTGGGGGTGAGTTGGGGATACTGGAGAGACTAGGGAGCTGGTGGGGGGCAGGGTGATTGTGGAGCTGTGTGGGTATACTGGAGAGACCAGGGAGCTGGGGGGAGGAGGGGGAGAGAGAGATACTAGAGAAACCGGAGATGCGGGGGGGGGGGGGGGGCGGAGTGTGGAGAGATACTCGAGAGACCAGGGAGCTGGGGGGGCTGCGTAATACTCGAGAGACCAGGGAGCTGGGAGTGGGGGGGCTGAGTGTGGAGAAGGGGGAATACAGGAGAGACCAGGGAGCTGGGAGTGGGGGGGGCTGAGTGTGGAGAAGGGGGAATACAGGAGAGACCAGGGAGCTGGGGGTGTAGCTAGGGTGGGGGGGATACTCAAAAGCGCAGGAAGCGGGGGGGGGACCACAAGTGCCAGCGAATGCCCCCTTCCCCCGGCACTTCCCACTCTCAGTATCACCATAGCATCGAGCCCCCCAAGCGCTACAGAAGAGCTGGGTCTTATTATTAGCATCAGCCCCGGGGCACAGGGATCGAGCCCCCCCTCCAGTGACTCACGGCTTTGAGCTGCTCCAGCCGATCCTTCATGGTGCCCCGGCGCCCCGCAGCTCCTCCGAGCAGGTGAAGGCTCCCAGCGGCTCTTCCCAGACGCCCGGCGTCGCTCCAGGAAGTCCTAGCGCCCGCAGAGGCCCGGGGGACGGTTCTTCGCCTTCTTCCCGCCCAGGCTAGAAAGGGGGTGGGAGGCTCATTAGACCAGAAAAAAATAACTCAAGGTCCGTCCCCTCGTTGTTTATTTTTGGTCTCTCTGCCTCTGCGTGCGGCCGTGCGCAGCGGATTGCCAGGCGCTGCCGAGCTGGCCTGGCCCCAGCTGCTAATCCCCAATGACATACAGAGGAAGGGAGGAGGGAGGAAAGACAGAGGGAGGGGGAGGGGGAAAATGGGAGCCTCCCACTTTACCTGTGCAAGAATCTGCTGCCCCACAGTCTCTTAAAGAGCTAGGAGAGAGACAAGATGGGTGAGGTAGGGTGAGCTGGTCTCTGTGGCCGGCAGAAGTTGGGACAGTCAAAGCTATTACAGTACTTCCCTCACCCTGTCTCTCTAATGTCCTGGGATCCACCCAGCTTCAACAATTAAAGAGGGGGTTGGACTAGATGACCTCCTGAGGTCTCTTCCAACCCTGATCTTCTATGATTGTATGACACAGTCAGGCCAAACTGGGCCCCAGGCTCGGCCCTGCTCAGAAACCAAAGAGCTCAGAGAAACCTCTCCTGCCATTTTTTCAGCTTGTAATCAGATGTGAATTGTTCAGAGAGCCAGCCTTTGCAACCAAGCGCTTGAGAAACTGAGGCTGAAACTGACCAGGGATTGCCTGGTGCCCCAGGTGCCTTGTCTGCTTTCACATAGGGAAAGGCCCAGAACAAACATGCCATCAGAAAGCTGTTAAAATTCCTTCTGGTTTAATCATTTCAGAGGCCAGTTGCTAAGGCAAGGAAGGAAATTGGGATCCCAGGCATGCAACTGGAACCCTGCCATTCTATATGCATCCGAAGAAGTGGGCTGTAGTCAACGAAAGCTTATGCTCTAATAAATTTGTTAGTCTTGAAGGTGCCACAAGTACTCCTGTTCTTCATTTTGCAGATACAGACTAACACGGCTGCTACTCTGAAACCTGTGCCCCCACAGATTCCCTGGATCTGCCTGCACAGGGCTCATTGCAGCGTCAGGACCTTGGCATTTGGAGTTGTGTTTGTTTGTTTCCAATCCAAAGTGTATGACTGGGTCCCTTTACAGATCCAGCTGACAGCCTGATTCTGGGAGGGACTGATCCCCAACTCTTATGAAAGCCACAGGATTTCAGCACCTTTCAGGTTTGGATCCTTAGTGGTGAACTGCAGGGAAAAAATAAATTGAGCGTGACTTTCTTTACTTCTCTGTAATGTATAAAGAAAGTGGAAAGGAGAAAAAGGGAGGAGGAGAGCGGGGCTAATGTGAAAACTGATTGAGACAGGGAATTATTTTGATTCAAGATGCTTAAGACTGTGGAAGGGACTGCATGGCCCAGCCCAGGGGAGAGGAAGCAAAGATGACTTTAAATCATTTTTGTGCCCCTCTTGGTTCTGGGCCGGTCAGGAGCCAGAACAGCCCCTAGCATAATTTAGGCACACCAGGGTTATGGCAGCCCTGTGACCCAGAGTGGCCATAGAGGTGTGCACTGAGGCTGGGCAAGTTGGCTCCGTGGTTAGGGTGTTATCTGGAGACCCACACTGAATTCTCTGCTCTGCCACAGACTGCTTGTGTGACCTTGGGCAAGTCATTCAGTCGCTTTGTGCCTCACTTTCCCCATCCATACACTGGGGATAATAGCACTGCCCTGCCTCATAGGGGTATGTGAGAATCAATACATTAAAGTCTGTGTGGTGTTCAGATACTAGGATGGTAGGGGCCATATAAGTATATTAAATATGAAATATGCTCCTGCCCTGCCCCCCCTTCTGCCCCCAGGGCTTGTAAGAAAGCCTCTGTAGGGCTTGCCCTATGCAATGCCTGCCCCCAGAGAAATTCTTCTTCCTAGGGACTAAGGGGTTTTTATTAGGGGGTTGTATGTGTTATTGCTTGTGTCAGCTGAGCTTATTGCACCCCACGGGCTCCTTGCATCCCTCCACTCTCCCCAACAGCTCCCTGGATGCCACCCTCCCATCCCCCTCTATTGCAGGGATTCCCTGAACACCCCAGCTAAGGTCTCTGTGTGCTTCCATACCCTCGTCCTTCCACACCAGAATCCCCCATTTTTCCCCATGCTAGTGGCTTTGCATGAACACCCAGTCCAACATCCTCCATGCCCCATTGTCTGAATGGCAGGGGCTCTGTGTGCCCCCTTCCTCCCTCGTCCATTCTATTGTCCCCCTTCTCCCCCTCCAGGGCAGGGGCTCTGTGTGCACCCTCTTACCCACTTCTTCCCCATTTCAGGAGCTCTGTCTGCTGCCCATTTCCCATCTTACTAAGGCCTTTGTCTCTGTAAATTGAGATGGCCTGTCTGTGGACACTCCTCCACAAGTTCGGTTGCCTCGGTAAGTTTGTCAACTTTATTAAATCTTTCCATGCAGAAATGCAGGTTCATGTCCTTCACCAAGGCTGCTTTCTCAGCTCCCTTTGTTGTCACCAATGGAGTAAAACATGGCTATGTTCTTGCTCCAACACTATTTGGCATCATGTTTGCAGTTGTTATAACAGATGCGTTCAGAGACATTGATTGTGGCATTTATGTGCAGATGGAGGTATCTTGAATATGCATTGCCTGCCTGTGAAGACAAAAGTTATGAAGACAATTATTCATGAACTACTGTTCACTGATTATTGTGCTTTATTGGCCCCTAACCTCAGGAACATTCAGTTGCTCACTAACTGCTTTGCGTTTGCCACAAAATGTTTTGACTTAACTATCAGCCAAAAGAAGACTGAAGTCATGGTCCAGACTTGACTAGGATGTAGCGCAACTACTCCACTTGTGTCCATCAATGATGTATCACTCGAGGTTGTTAACAAATTTTGCTACCCAGGCAATGTCATTTCATGAGATGCAATGACTGACGACAACATTACCAAGCGAGAGAGTCCAGCAGAAAGCAACGAAAATGATTAGGGGGCTGGGGCACATGACTTATGAGGAGAGGCTGAGGGAACTGGTGTTATTTAGTCTGCAGTAGAGAAGAGTGAGGGGGGATTTGATAGCAGTCTTCAATTACCTGAAGGGGGGTTCCAAAGAGGATAGAGCTAGGCTGTTCTCAGTGGTGGCAGATGACAGAATAAGAAGCAATGGTCTCAAGTTGCAGTGGGGGAGGTCTAGATTAGATATTAGGAAACACTATTTCACTAGGTGGGTGGAATGGATTACCTAGGGAGGTGGTGGAATCTCCATCCTTAGAGGCTTTTAAGGCCTGGCTTGACAAAGCCCTGGCTGGGATGATTTAGTTGGTGTTGGTCCTGCTTTGAGCAAGGGGTTGGACTAGATGACCTCTTCCAGCCCTAATATTCTATGATTCTAAACACATTGGTGCAGCAGCGATGCCTTCAGAAATCTTTGTTGTTGTCTCTGAACAAACAGTATCAAACTGTAAACACAAATGGATGTTTACTGTGTTGTTGTCATCACCACACTCCTCTACCGCTGTGATACGTGGACTGCTTATCAACGCCATCTAAAATACTTGGACCAATTCCACCTATGATGTCTACGGTGGATAATGGGAATAAAATGGTAAGATTTGGTTCCAAATGTTGTCAGAAGTCACCGGTGTGGTGCTCCGCTCTGTTCAATATTGATAACAGTTGGCTGTGTGTGTGTGTTCCCTCTGTGTGCTGCCCCAGCTCTGCAGATCACTGGCACAGCAGACCCTGAGAGAACCCCCAATGACCACAGACTTTGATAAATTACGAAGGCACCCGGCCAGGTTTATTGCCAATTGAAACACAGTCTCTATCTCCCCAAATCAGATGTCTACAGTTCTGCTAGTACATATGCGCTCCCTGACAATGACACAGCTCAGTCAGTGGTGGGATTTACCACTGCCCCCTAGGCCAGACAAAGACACCCACTCAGGGATGCATTCTTATACACAAGTACAAACAAGTTACATATCACTCCTGACGCATAGAGGTGCAACCCTTCTACGTGTGAGGGTGCCGCCACTCACAAAACAACTCTACCATATTACCTTCTTGCCTCTGTCTTTAGGATAGGTCAGCCTGTTCCTGTTATCTGTGGGGAATGTGCTAGTACCGGAGTGTTCTGGTACCATCCTGGCACATGTTTCCATAACTAGTGCCCAGTACCTTTTACGGATGTGTATTTTTGCAACATCAGCCCTCTTCTTGCCAGATTCTGTGAGCAGGGCCTACCTCTGGCTCACTGCTTAACTTTGCTTTATGTTAGCAAAGTCTTGAGCATTACTTTAGTTCAGGCCTTAGGCTTCAAACGAGACCTCTGATGCAAGAGTTTATGTTTCAGGGCCTCATCTTACTACACCAAACATTGAGGTTCTTGAGTGCTGTAACATCACAGTCATTGAAGCTTTTATCATAAGAGCACAGCTGGGATGGTGTGGTCATGTGGTCATATGTCTGTCAGTAGAATACCAAAAGCCGTCGTTTACAGAGAATTGTAGACTGGAACTTGTGTTGGGGCAGACCAAGAAAATGTTACAAAGACACTTCCCAGGTTAACCTCCAATCTTGCAATATTGACCTCAACACTGGGAGCTCTTAACTCACGACAAGATCCAATGGTGGCAGTTCTGCCACTTTGAGAGCTCATGGATTGCTGCAATCAAGGAGAGACGTGTGAGGTGTAAAACTAAAAGCAGCACACATATATCTACATTTGTCTTCACTTGTGGCACCCACGGACAGAATTGCAGGTTCCACAACTGGTCTTTCATCTACAATAAGTGACATACAGGACCTACAATAAGTCACTGCAGCTCATCCGTCGGACTTGATGGGAAATTCTATCATAACTATGCCAGCCCAGCTCCTGAGTGTAGGTGCAGCCTGTATTCATAGGAGTTTTTCCGTTAGTGTAGGAAAACCACCTCCCGAATCGTGTTAGTGACATTGATGGAAGTGCTCTTCCATCGACATAGCTGCCTCTACACTGGAGCTTCTACAAAAACAACAAGGAGTCTGGTGGCACTTTAAAGACTAACAGATTTATTTGGGCATAAGCTTTCATGGGTAAAAACCTCACTTCTTCGGATGCATAGAAGAAGGGGCTTCTGTCAGTGTAGCTATGTGAGTCAAGGGTGTGTTTTTTTCACATCACTGATCATTGTAAGTATGCTGATATAACTTTTCATTGTAGGCCAACTCTAAGTAAAAGGCTAAGGCCTGGTCTACATTTAAAAAATTCACATCCTTAAGTGCCATAGCTATGCTGACTTAACCCTTGGTGTAGATGCCGGTTGGTCGACGGCAGAATGCTTCCATCAACCTAGCTACTGCCGCTCAGGGTGGTGGATTACCTACATCAACAGAAAAACCCCTCCCATTGCTGGAGGAAGTGTCTACACTATGGTGCCATAGCCATGCCGTTGTAGTGCCCGTAGTGTAGACACGCCCTGAGAAAACTCCCAATCCATATTTCTGAGTCTTCCAAGGAGTCCTCCTGCAAAACCAGGGAAGACGCAACTTTTACACTGTGGATATTTCCAAGGTAAGAAACAAGCACACACTTCTGCAGTTCATTCAGAATGGTTGGAAGAATTGTCAAAAACACAGCTTTGATGGAAAAGTAACTTGCCACCAGCAATAAAATGGGGAGAAAGACACTCAACTTTGGTGTCACATGGGTGCAGTTACAATTATGCAAGAATGTGCCTGTAGATTGTTTCATTATTGAAACATTTTTCAGATGACAGATAAGATTTTCAAAAGCAAGTAGTGATTCAGGGAAGGGCTGGTCAGGAGTTTTTCTATTAAATGAGTTTTCATTGGAAAATCTCAACTCATTGAAAACAAATTTTTCTATGGGAAACAGGGCCGGCTCCAGGCACCAGCGCAGCAGCAAGCAGGTGCTTGGGGTGGCCAACGGTAAGGGGCGGCACATCCGGCTCTTCAGCAGCAATTCGGCGGCAGTCCCTCAGTCCCTCTCGGAGGGAAGGACCTGCCGCTGAAGTATGAAGCGGCGGCGGTAGAGCTGCTGCCAAAGTACCGCTGATTGCCGGGGGCGAGGGGTGTTTGTTGGGTTTTTTTCCTCCGCTTGGGGCGGCAAAAATGCTGGAGCCAGCCCTGATGGGAAAGGGTCAATTTCGAGTCATCTTTCACTGGGAAGGATTCTCAAGTCCAGGATGGAATTTCTAGTCAAAACCAGAGAGAGAAAGACCCACCCCCAGAATAGGCAATCACCTGGAACGGCACTGTCAGAGGGGAGCTGACAGGGTCAGGGGCTCAGCCTACCTCCAATGCTCTGTTCACTTGGGATTAGTTAACTCATTGAGTTACTGGACGGCAGTTAATTAGCCAGGGAAGCACCTGGGCAAGATAAAAAGGAAGCTACACTGCAGTGGGGCTAGAGGAAAACAGCACTCTCCAGAGTGCAGAAAGAGAAAGCTCCTATGGAGAAGGCTTCTCAAGGGGAAGGTGGTGACGGGGTCTCAGCAGCAAAGGAAACCCAGGGGGAGATTGCTCCTGAGTGGGAAAGTTTCCAGAAGGAAGGGACTACGAATGCTAAGTCTCAGAAGAACCTGGCTCCCATGGATGATTCCAGCAAGCAACAGGAGAAGCCCTGTAAAACAGGAATTATGTGAAAAGCAACAAAGAGTCCTGTGGCACCTTATAGACTAACTGATGTATTAGAGCATAAGCTTTCGTGGGTGAACACCCACTTCGTCAGAAGCATGTAATGGAAATTTCCAGAGGCAGGTATAAATATGCAGGCAAGAATCAGTCTAGAGATAACGAGGTTAGTTCAATCAGGGAGGAATTATGTGCTGTCCTGAGGAAGGGTCCTTGCGCTTCGGCCTCCACTGGGGACCTTAACCCAAGAGAAGAGACCCTTCTCCAGCTACTGCCAAGAGGACCCTGATACCAGAAGAGGGTTGTGGGTGATAAAGGCCTCTCTGATAAGGGACATTGGGCATAACTGGGGTTAACAGACTAAGGTTGACTCAGTCCTTTCTCCCTCTTCCACCCCCCCCCAATCACAGCTAGAGACATAAGCAGGACACATATTCATGTTTCATGTGGTGTTGTGCCATGGGGGGGTTGAATAAACTAGCCCCCTGGAAGGGGCACTGTTCAATATACAAATCTCACTGGATTTATTAAAAACCTCATTTTGGAGAAACTGAGGTAGGGATGCAATGGAGACACTGTCCTGGGCCACCAGGGTGTCCTGCAGTGTGAGGGGAGGACCCCATTACAGGCACTCACTTGAGATTCGGGAAACCTAGGTTCAAAGCCCTGGTGAACTACCTGGGTCTTCCACACCCCACAGGAGCTTCCTAACGAGCTGGCTATTGTGGGGTGGGGGGATCGCTTACTCTTTTTTTTTTTTTTTTTTTGGTGACAAGTTTCACAAGATCTCATTTTTTGTCCCGATGCAGAATGAAAAAAAATTTAGAAATGTTCATGAGATGTGGAAACCATTTCCCATCTCGCTCTATTTTTGGGTCCCTGCATTTTGGGTGCCCAATTTGGGGTGCTCTACCTGGCCCTGGTTTTCAGGACGTACTGAGCACCCTCCTTCTGAAAGCCAGATCTCTTCAAGGTGTTTCAAGTTGACCGCCAAGAAATCAGGGCATCCAAAATCACTAGTCATGTTTGAAAATTGTGGCTGTGTACATTGAGTTTACGGTTTCTCACTGGCCTGTTCCTGTGCCAAAGTTTTATTAAAAGAAAGCATGCAGAAGCGAAAACCATTAAGCAATTGACCTGTATGGCTGCATTCCTTTATTCTGCTGTCAGGAATAATGATTTAAATACTTCCCTATATGTCTTGCTCACAGCATTTTTTTCAATTCTATGCCTTGAAAAATTAATATTTTTTTTTTTAAAAATGGGGCGGCAGCAATTGTATGTACAGATTATTTGGGGGAGTAGAGGTAATTTGGGGGTTTTGTTTATCATAAAGAAGCAAAAAATAGCATCATTCCATTTTATTTCCCTTTGCAATTCACCTCTGACATTTTGGTTGCCTTGGATTTAGTGGCATTTAGCAGAATTGCCTTCTAAGTAGTTAATATGTGTTCCCATAGGAACTAGGGTTGCTGGGGATGCTGCTGCACTCCCTGGCTTGAAGTGGTTTCCATCATATACAGGGTTTACAGTTAGGTTCAATGGCTCTCAGCACCACACTACATACATTGTTCTAGCACCCCTGTGTGTTCCATGTGGTCTAGCAAAGGGATTATGATGCCTACCCTACCAAATCCCTGGGGGTGTATAAGGATCTGTGGGTCTAGAACAGGGGTGGGCAAACTACGGCCCGCGGACCGGATCCGGCCCATCAGGGCTTTGGATCCAGCCCACAGGATTGCACCCCATGGTGCCGCAGGCCCCGTGCCGCTCTCAGACGCGGCGGCTCCACATCCCTGCGGCCCAGGTGGGGGGCTCCGTGCATTGTCATTGCCTCCAGGCACCGCCCCCTGCAGCTCCCATTGGCCGGGAACAGGGAACCGCGGCCAATGGGAGCTTCGGGGGAGGTACCTGGAGGTGTGGCAAGGGCAGTGCGCGGAGTCCTATTGCCCCCTCCCCCAGGGGCTGCACAGGGATGTGATTCCAGCTGTTTCCTAGAGCGGCGCTGCGCTGCTGCCACCCCGGAGCCGCTTTAGGTAAGCGGCGTCGGGCCGAAGCCCGAACCCTTCCTGCACCCTGCACCCCAACCCCCTTCCCTGAGCCCCCGGCTGCTCCCTGCACCCCTCCTCTGCCCCAATCCCTTGCCCTGAGCCCGATCCTGCACACCACACCCCCTCCCACACTCCGCACTCCCTCCTGCACCCCAACCCCCTGCCCCGGCCTTGCATACAATTTCCCCACCCAGATGTGGCGCTTGGCCCAAAAAGTTTGCCCACCCCCGGGCTAGAACATGGGTCTAGAGATTCCCCAGGTGGTGCTCTGATAGTGGCAACACTCCGCAGATCATGAGCCTCAGGGACCCGCATACCACAGAATGTGCTGCCTCTAGAAGACCTGACTGATTGGACATTCCTGACTATTGATTGGCCTGGGCATACTATTTAAGCTTGGGGAGGATCAGTGAAGTTTGTTTGTGCAGCTACATGGAACCCCTGCTAGCTGCTGCTACAGACCCTGTTTCCTCACACTGCTTCTGAAGTCTGATTCCTGACTCTGGCGCCGATACTCGTCTTTGTCTCCTGCTGCTGGTTCCTGAACCTGGATCAACCAAAGACTCCCATTCCTGATGTCTGACTCTAGCCACTAGGCTGGCTGTCCGTGACCAGGCCCTAACAAGAAATTAATGGAGATATCCCATCTCCTAGAACTGGAAGGGACCTTGAAATGTCATCAAGTCCAGCCCCCTGCCTTCACTAACAGGACCAAGTACTGATTTTGCCCCAGATCCCCAAGTGGCCCCCTCAAGGATTGAACTCACAACCCTGGGTTTAGCAGGCCAATGCTCAAACCACTGAGCTATCTGGGTCTGCGTGTCTTGGGCAGGGCTGGTGTAACCACTAGGCAAACTAGGCGGCCGCCTAGGGCACCAAGATTTGGGGGCGCCAAAAGGTGGTGCCCAAAAATAGGACCAGATAGCAATCAAGACTCTGGCTGCAGATCGCAGACTGTAAGAAGGACGTATATGATAAGAACCACGCTCCCAATGAATTGCTCTCCTGCCATTTAGAAAGCCAGCGAAGTCCTTTGATTGTGACTTGATAATTGTACAGATTGCTGTGTTGGTAGGTATATTACAATAATAGCTTCTCTGTCTTGTAGATCGCACAGCAGCCAGAAGGAGAGTGGAGCAGCTTGTGGCGGGAAGTGTAAGACCCCCGCTGGGGCTGAGCTGTGCTGTCAGTGCGGTGCAGGCCGGGGCCGGCTTGCACATGGCATGCTCGGAAAGCAGGCTGCAGGATTTCCAGGCAGAGGCTCTGCTCCCTGAGGAGAGAAGGGAGGGATGCCGCGGCTGGCAGCTCTGTGGGCTCTCTCACATGGAGGGGCTAAGCCGCTTTAACCCACCTCCCTGTGCCCCAGCTTTCTACCCTCCTGACCCTGCTTTGGCGTGAGGGCCGCGCACTCTCTGCCTCACAGTCCTGCCTGCCCCATGCGCTCCCCCCTCCCGGAGCGAGAGCCCAGCATTCAACTCCCCAGCCAGGGTGCAGGACGGACTCGTGAAGGCAAAGCAGGCGACACGCTCCCATTGCCCAGTTGCAATTTCATTTGGCCCGCTGCTGCATGCCAGGCTCTGGAGAGGAGAGCGCCCATTTCACCTTGAAGCTCTTTGAATCCTATCCCGCCCGCCGCCTCCCAGCCAAACCCAGATTGCGCCCTCTCCCCCCTTGACACCCAAACCCAGCCGGCTCCCCTTTCCCTCCCCATCAAACACGATCCCCCCTCTGATCGAACCCAGTCTGCTTCCCTTCCCCACCTAACCCGATACCCCACTGACTCAACCCGGTCTGCTTCCCTTCCGCTCCCCAGCCAAACCCGATCCTCCCAGTGACCGAACCCGGTCTGCTCCCCTTCCCCACCAAACCCGATCCCCCAGTATGACGGAGTATCCGCCATTCTAATTTTATAAATTTTATTAATAACAATAATTGGATAGTATAAAGAATAAAATGTAGTAGATTTTGATATGAAAGAATGAAGGAAGGAAGTATACGTGACTAAAAAGCGTGTATTTCCGATTACAATCAACATTGCTTAATTTTAAGGAAAAGTCATCTTGATCTCTTAATCAATGTTTACGTCAAACAATTGTTGGAATTCAAAGAGTGACTCATAGTTAGTAAGTGACATGTACCCTCTATCCTTTACTTTTAATAGTGAACAAGAAGAAGAACTGATAGGAATAAAATTTCATTTTTTTTTTTTGTTTTCAGTTGATGCGGCCTCATGGCAGATAGAGAAAAATTGTCTGGGGCACAATTTCATAAGCGGAAGGCTGATAAGCAAAAAGAAGAAAGAAAGCAAGAAGGTTCATTTCTGAAGTATCTACATCCACTGGCCAGAGATGAAGATAGTCCAATGCCAAAGGATCAAGCAGAGATGGAGGTGGGGATGAAAGTTTCATAAGTTAAAGAAGAGTTTGAAGAACATAATCTGAATGTTGAAGACGAATCAAATGAGACACGCGAGGATCAAAACTTGGAAGAACGTGAAAGCGAAAATGTTTGAATTTGAGCTTTAGTGATCCTGCTACTTGGGCCAAATGTGATGATCAAGTCCAACAAATTTTGGTGGAACAAGTTCAGCAGTTCGATTTTCCCAAAAATAGTAAGCAAAGAAAATTCTCGACAATTCATTACAAAGGTAGGTTTGTTAATGGAGACGAAATGCACTGTCAGTGGCTGCAGTATTCCACATCAAATGATTCTGTCTTTTGCTTCTGATGCAAATTGTTTGCCAGTAGTACTACTGGCGCATCATCTCTTTCTGAAAAAGGCTCAAGGGATTGGAAAAACATGTCTGCAATTCTTTCAGGGCACGAGAAAAGCAGTCAACATTTGACGAATGTTCAAACATGGAAGGAACTTGAACTGTGATTGAAATACAAGAGAACAATTGATGAAGAACATTTGCGATTCATTAAGCAAGAAGAAAAGTATTGACAGCAAACACTAAAATGTCTGATTGCTTTGGTCAGAGTTCTTGGTATGCAAAACCTGGCCTTTCGGGGAACACAAGAAAAACTGCACACTTCTGGTAACGGGAACTTCCTCAAATTTGTCAAATATCTAGCTTTGTTTGACCCACTTATGGATGCATCTTCGCAAGATTAAGGACAAGGAGATGCATGTACATTACCTAGGGAAAGACATACAGAATGAGTTTATTCAGCTTCTATCCAATGCCATCAAACAAAAAATCCTAGCATCTGCTCGTGCTGCAAAATACTTTTCTATCATTCTAGATTGTACACCAGATGTAGGCCATGTTGAACAAATGACCATGATCATTCAGTTTGTGGATAGGCCTACTTCAGAGACAGAGAATGAGACTGAATCAGTATGCATAAAGGAACACTTTTGGGGATTTGTGTCGCTTACAGAGACCACTGGAGCTGGTATGACAGAAACTATTCTTCACCAGTTAGACAAGATGTCACTGCCTATAGAAAACTTGCGCGGTCAAGTCTACAACAATGGGAGCAATATGAAAGGGAAAGAAAATGGTGTCCAGTGAAGAATTTTGGATATTAATCCATGAGCCTTTTTCGTTTCTTGCAGTGCACATTCATTGAATTTGGTTGTTAATGATGCTGCAAAGTGTTGCTTGGAGGTAACCACCTTCTTTGATTTAGTTCAACGTGTTTATGTGTATTTCTCAGCTTCTACATGTCACTGGGAAATTCTAACACACCATGTATCTAATCTCACAGTTAAACCATTGAGTGAAACAAGATGGGAAAGTCGAATTGATGCCTTGAAACCTCTTCGTTATCAGCTTGATGACATCTATGATACTCTGATAGAGATCTATGGTGACACTACTCTAACAGGATCATCTGGTAATACGTCACGAGTTGATGCAAAGGATCTTGCAAAAGCCATTTCTAGTTTCAAGTTTCTTGTTTCTCTTGTTGTGTGGTATGACATATTGTTTGAGATCAACATGACTAGCAACCAACTTCAGGTGAAATAATTTGACATACGTGATGCCATTAATCAACTTGGAGAAACCAAGTTCTTGAAGTGACGCAGACTTTGAGAAAACATTGGTAGATACAGGTGAACTTGCGGAGGAGTTGGATGTACCGCACTTTTTGAACCAGATCCAATCCGTATTAGAAAAAAGAGGAAGCAGTTCACATATGAAGCAGATGACAAACCTATTTATAATCCAAAAGAAAAATTCAAAGTGAACTTTTACTTTGCAGTCATCGACACAGCAATACATTCGGTTGAAGAAAGATTCACATTGATGCAGCAAATTAGTTCAGTATTTGGCTTCCTATACAATGTTTACAGTTTGCAAAATACAACACCAAAGCAAATTATGGAACATTGCTTGAATCTGGAGTAAGCTTTGCAACATGGTGAATCCAAAGATATTGATGCCTTTGACTTGTGCAATGAATTGCAAGCTATTGCAAAAGAGTGCATCACCGCAAGTTGTATTGAACTTCATATGGAAAAATAAGCTGAAAGATAGTGTCCCCAACACAGTTATTGCTCTTCGCATCCTCTTGACTCTCCCAGTTTCTGTGGCCAGTGGTGAGCAAAGCTTCTTGAAACTCAAGTTGATAAAAACATACATGTGAACATCAGTGTTGCAACAAAGGGTATGTCTACACTACGGGATTAATCCGAATTTATATAATTCGAATTTGGGAAACAGATTGTATAAAGTCGAAATGTATGCGGCCACACTAAGCACATTAATTCGGCAGTGTGCGTCCAAGTACCGGGGCTAGCGTCGATTTCTGCAGCGTTGCACTCTGGGTAGCTATCCCATAGCTATCCCATAGTTCCCGCAGTCTCCCGCGCCCATTGGAATTCTGGGTTGAGATCCCAGTGCCTGATGGGACAAAAAACATCGTCGCAGGTGGTTCTGGGTACAGCCTCACCTCCTCCCTCCCTCCCTCCCTCCCTGCATGAAAGCAACGGACAGCAGACAACCATTTCGCGCCTTTTTTCCTGGGTGAACACTGCAGACTCCATACCACGGCAAGCATGGAGCCCGCTCAGCTCAAGACAGCAGTCATGAACATTGTAAACACCTCGCGCATTTTCGTGGAGTTTATGCTGAGCCAGGACCAGAAAAACGAGGCGATGAGGCAGCAGCGGCGACAGCGCAGCGACAAGCATGATGAGGACATGGACATGGACACGGACACAGAATTCTGTGAAACCACGGGCCCCAGTGCTTTGGAGATCATGTTGTTAATGGGGCAGGTTCTCTCCATGGAACGCCGATTCTGGGCAAGGGAAACAAGCACAGACTGGTGGGACCACATAGTGTTGCAGGTCTGGGACGATTCCCAGTGGCTGCGGAACTTTCGCATGCATAAGGGCACTTTCATGGAACTTTGTGACTTGCTGTCCCCTGCCCTGAAACGCCAGAATACCAAGATGAGAGCAGCCCTCACAGTTGAGAAGCGCGTGGCGATAGCCCTGTGGAAGCTTGCAACGCCAGACAGCTACCGGTCAGTCGGGAATCAATTTGGAGTGGGCAAATCTATGGTGGGGGCTGCTGTGATGCAAGTAGCCAAAGCAATCACTCAGGTGCTGCTACAAAAGTTAGTGACTCTGGGAAATGTGCAGGCCATAGTGGATGGCTTTGCTGCAATGGGATTCCCTAACTGTGGTGGGGCGATAGATGGAACCCACATCCCTATCTTGGCACCGGAGCACCAAGCCACCGAGTACATAAACCGCAAGGGGTACTTTTCAATGGTGCTGCAAGCACTTGTGGATCACAAGGGACGTTTCACCAACATCAACGCGGGCTGGGCGGGAAGGGTTCATGACGCTCGCGTCTTCAGGAACACTACTCTGTTTAAAGGGCTGCAGCAAGGGACTTACTTTCCGGACCAGAAAATAACCGTTGGGGATGTTGAAATGCCAATAGTTATTCTTGGGGACCCAGACTACCCCTTAATGCCATGGCTCATGAAGCCATACACAGGCAGCCTGGACAGGAGTCAGAAGCTGTTCAACTACAGGCTGAGCAAGTGTAGAATGGTGGTAGAATGTGCATTTGGCCGTTTAAAAGGTCGCTGGCTTTCATTATTGACTCGCTCTGACCTCAGCCAAAGAAATCTCCCCATTGTTATTTCTGCTTGCTGCGTGCTCCACAATCTCTGTGAAAGTAAGGGGGAGACCTTTATGGCGGGGTGGGAGACTGAGGCAAATCGCCTGGCTGCTGATTACGCGCAGCCAGACACCAGGGCGATTAGAAGAGCACACCAGGAAGCGCTGAGCATCAGAGAAGCTTTGAAAACCAGTTTCATGACTGGCCAGGCTACAGTGTGAAATATCTGTTTGTTTCTCCTTCATGAATACCTGCCCCCTTTATTGACTCATTTTCTGTAAGGAACCCACCCTGCCCCTTCCCCCAGCTTGCTTTCAAACCAAATAAAGTCACTATCATTTAAAAATCATTTATTCTTTATTAATAGATTAGAAAAAGAGGGAGGGAACCCGGGTGGGATTTGGGAGGAGGATCGGTGGGAAGGAAAAGGCCACTAAAAAAAGGTTAAAAAATGACAGCCTTTTGCTTGGGCTGTCCACTGGGGTATAATGGGAAGGTGTACGGAGCCTCCCCCCACCCCGCGTTCTTACACGTCTGGGTGAGGAGGATACGGAACATGGGGAGGGGGGAGGGGGGTACAGGGGCTGTAGCGACAGTCTGTTTTCCTGCAACCGTTCCTGAAGCTCCACCAGACGCCGGAGCATGTCTGTTTGCTCACGCAGCAGCCCCAGAGTTGCATCCTGCCTCCTCTGATCTTCCTGCCGCCACCTCTCATCTCGAGCGTCTCTCCTCTCCTCACGTTGGTCCCTCCTGTCCTCACGTTCACTGGCTTCTTTCCTATACTTTGCAACCGTTTCCTTCCACTCATTCAGATGAGCTCTGTCACTGCGGCTGGATTCCATAATTTCTGAAAACATCTCGTCTCGCATCTTCTTCTTACGACGCCTTATCTGTGATAGCCTTCGGGATGGAGGAGGGAGGCTTGAGGAATTTGCAGCTGCTGTAGGGAGGGGAAAGAAGAGAGAATTGTTTAAAAAGATACATTTTGCAGAACAATGCTTATACTCTTTCACGGTGACCAACACTATTCACATTACATAGCACATGTGATTTCTGTGCAAGGTCGCATTTTGCCTCTTAATACTGAGTGCCTGTGCCTGTGGCTTTGCTGCTAGAGATCACAGGTCCGGGCAACAGAATTCGGCTTGCATGCGGCCATGGTAAGCCATTGTCTTACGGCTTCTGCGCCCTCCTTTCCCACATACCAAGCAAAGCCCGTAGAGTGCTGCGGTTTTTCTGTTAACATTCAGCAGCAGCAGAAAACAAACTAACCACCCCACCCCCCCCTCCCGCCATGAATTCTCTGGGATGATCGCTGTACCCCTCTCCCCACCGCGTGGCTGGTAACAGGGAAGATCCCTGCAGGAACCAAACTAACCACCCCACCCCCCCGCCGCCGCCCCCCTCCCGCCATAAATTCTCTGGGATGGTCACGGTACCCCTCCCCCCACCGCGTGGCTGGTATCAGGGAAGATCCCTGCAGGAACCAAACTAACCACCAGCCCCCCGCCGCCGTCCCCCTCCCGCCATAAATTCTCTGGGATGATCACGGTACCCCTCCCCCCACCGCGTGGCTGGTAACAGGGAAGATCCCTGCTAGCCAAACGCGAAAAGCTCAGGGCCAATTTCCCATCTGCGCTTGGCTAACTGCAGGGAAGGATTTATTTTCCGCCACAGGCAAACATCCCAGTAGGAACGGCCTCCTCTGTCCCCTTAATTAAGTTCCCGTATTTCAACCAGGTTACCATGAGTGATATCACTCTCCTGAGGATTACACAACAAGATAAAGAACGGATGTTGCTTGAATGCCAGCAAACACCGGGACCATACGCTGCCAGGCTTTGTCAGGCAATGATACCAGATTACTTGCTGCAAGCATGGCGTGGTCAAGTGTCCTACCATGGAGGACGGAATAAGGCTGCACTGCCCAGAAACCTTGTGGCAAGGCTTTTGGAGTACCTCCAGGAGAGCTTCATGGAGATGTCCCTGGAGGATTTCCGCTCCATCCCCAGACACGTTAACAGACTTTTCCAGTAGCTGAACTGACCGCAAATGCATCCCAAGTCCTCAGGGCAAAGTAATCATTAAAAACCGTTTGCTTTTAAAACAAGTTTTATATTTTAAAAGGTAAACTCACCTGAGGTCCCTTTCATGGGGTCAGGGTCTTGGATACTGGCTTGGGAGGGTTGGGAGGGTACTTTAGTCAGGCTGAGAAAAAGATCCTGGCTGTTGGGGAGAACGGAGTGCTGTGTGCTCTCTGCAAGCTCATCCTCCTCCTCCACCTCCTCTCCCCCATCGGCAGAATCCTCAGGTGTAGCTGATGAGACTATCCCCGACCCGGAATCCACGATCACAGGTGGGGTAGTGGTAGCAGCCCCCCCTAGAATTGCATGCAGCTCGGCGTAGAAGCAGCATGTCCGCGGTTCTGACCCAGAGCGACCGTTTGTGTCCTTTGTTTTTTGATAGGCTTCTTGACTTTCACGCGGCACTGATCTGAGTCCCTATTGTGGCCTCTCTCCATCATGCCCTTGGAGATTTTTTCAAAAGTTTTGGCATTTCGTCTTTTAGAACGAAGTTCTGCTAGCACTGAATCCTCTCCCCATACAGCGATCAGATCCAGTACCTCCCTCACGGTCCATGCTGGTGCTCTTTTTCGATTATCGGCCTTCATGGTTACCTGTGCTGATGAGCTATCTGTGGTCACCTGTGCTCTCCACGCTGGGCAAACAGGAAATGAAATTCAAATGTTCGCGGGGCTTTTCCTGTCTACCTGGCCAGTGCATCCGAGTTTAGATTGCTGTCCAGAGCGGTCACAATGATGCACTGTGGGATAGCTCCCGGAGGCCAATACCATCGAATTGCGGCCACACTATCCCTAATTCGAAATGTTAAAATCGATTTTGGCGCTACTCCGCTCGTCGGGGTGGAGTACAGAAATCGATTTAAAGGGCCCTTTATTTCGAAATAAATGGCGTCGTTGTGTGGACGGTTGCAGGGTAAATTCGAATTAACGCTGATAAAACCGAATTAAAGTCGTAGTGTAGACCAGGACAAAGACTTGTTGGGCTATCTACCTTGTCAATAGAACATGACATTGCTCACAGCATTGACTTGGAGGAACTTGTTTCTAAATTTGTTAAACTGAAAGCGTGGAAAAATAAATTCTAAATTATAACGTGTTATTCTGTGACAGTGTATTGTGTATAATGTATGTTGTGCAAAGTGAAAACAATAACAATGTCAACACTGTCAAGTTATTCATTTATTTTTATTAAATATGTAGACTAAATAATGAAATTAATAAATTTTCAAGCCAAACGTGTATTAATTCTAATGAACAATGCCACATTATGCAGTATTCATTTTTGAAAGTTTATAATAAGTGATGCTCTCGGGGGAGGGGAGGGAGTGGGGGGGCACAAGGTGGAAGTTTCACCTAGGGCACAAAATATCTTTACACTGGCCCTAGTCTTGGGGTGGGTGACTTGAAGGTGATGCTGGCTAGTGAGGGCTCTATAATCTGAGGTTGCAAGAACAGCCCTTAGGTTCAAGCTCCTATTGCCAACCCCAAATGTTCAAGACAACAGGAGTCAAGTGCCCCCTCCCATCCCAAACATCATGAGATGGGCTTAAAAATCATGAAACTAAAATACACATTGGGTTCTTTTCATTGGCCTTGTGGATTTTGACTTTTCAGGGGTCACATTTTTAAGCTTTTCTCCACAACTGCATGAAAAAGAAACACACTTTTTTAAAAAAGAAAAAAATTAAGCTGAGATTCTGCTGTAATTCCATGGCTCCAGGGTTTGGTGCTTTAAGGAAAACACCAAATCTCCTGAGGCTCTCGATGAAATCATGAGAGTTGGCCACACTCAGTCCATGAAGCCCTTGTGAGCCAAACATTGACGTACATGGACTGTACTAACTGTGTGAGCAATTTCTCTTCCTTCATGGTGCAGGGAAGCTTCAGAGAAATATAACCCCTTCATCTTCAGGGGACACAGAGCTGCCTGCCTCATTCAATCTCCTTGGGGTCTTTCACACTCTGGATTCAGAGCCCAGGAGAGCAGAGCTGGCTGGAAAACTGGCTTTTTTTCCCCTGCAGAAATATTTTACTTTTCTACTAAATAATTTCAAACTGCAATGTTTCAATTAGGCAGTGCTGCCATGGTGCCTCGTGGACGCTGTAGTTCAGGTGTCTCACGCTTCCATTCTCCTCCATAGGCCAGGTTCCCTGGTCAGATGACATCTCCCACGATGCACCATGGTTTTCTCTCAAGGTAAGGCTAGGCAGCTGCTGTCAGAGCCCATACATGATTGATCTGACCTAATGGTCAGAGCCCAGGGTAGAGTCAGGGGTGTGGTCAAGAGTCACACCCAGGGTCAAAGCCAGACTCAGAGTTGTGCCAAAGGTCAAGCCAGAGCCACTAACTGGAGTTAGGGCAAGAGATGAGGAACCAGATGTGAAAACAGGAGGACGGAGCGGGAACCAGGTGAGGGGGCAGGAGCTTGGTCTCAGCATCTAGTCAACAACAGGCCCAGCAGCTAGTTGCTCAGACAAGGGGTGTGGGAGGAACAAGAAGCTTTATGCTAAGAGGTCACTAATCAGCAGCTGGCTGCTGGTGAGCTAACCATGCTGAGTCAGCAGATGTTACCCCTGTTTGTGGTGTATCAGCTCAGCTGCAGTTCTGCTGACTGGGCTTGCAGCCCAGTGGTACAGACGGTAACATTCTTACTTAGCAACCCCACAGGCCTGGGTTCAAGACTCCCTGTTGCCTGACAGTTGTATCACTATGCATAGCTAAGGCGCCCCTTAGAAGATAGAGCCTGGCCTATAGAGGAGAATGGGGACATGAGGCACTGACCCAGAGACCTCTTGGTGCTAACTGGCAGAGGGCATAAGGGGTATAGTGGGCTTTATAGGGATCCCCTGGGTCTAATGTCTACATAATAGTGCAGCAAAGGGTGGCATGTGAGGCCTCTACCAACAGCCAGTAATATATTGGTTGCCCTAAACATAGTGAGATGTGTGGATGTCTCTCTACTGAAAAGTATGTTATTAAGGTATATAAGTTATGAAGGTAAGGTTGCCAACTCTGACTGAAGCTATTCCGGGAGATTTTTTCCCCCCAACATAACATAATGTCATTTTCTTAAAATATCCTATTAAAATCTCCTTGTTTGCTTTCAATAGTCACCAGGAGATTGGTGCCAACCCGGAGAGTTGGCAACCCTATATGAAGGTGATAAACAGGTTCTGTTCAGGGAGGGTATGGGACACCCTTATCTCCCTGGCTGACCATTGTGTGTCTCACAACATGAGTCTGTTTGCATACGGAGCCACTAGATAATCAAGAGTGAGTCTGTTTGCATAGGGAGCCACTAGATAATCAAGAGTGAGTCTGTTTGCATACGGAGCCACTAGATAATCAAGATTGCAAAGTCGAAGTCGACAACAGATCAGAAAATCTACAGGAAGGAACACCCAGCAGGGGGTGTCCTGTTTGTGACAAAGTTCGAAGAATTAGTCTGGTCTATGAGGAGAATGGAGAGAGACACCCAGGGCTGAAGCTCTGCATTGGCCCAGCGGTGCTGCTGTAGGGTGTCTGGTGAAGATGCTCTATGCCAACAGGAGAGCACTCTCCCGTCGGCGTAATTACTCCACCTCTATGAGAGGCGGTAGTTATGGTGGCAGGAGAGCGTCTCCCTCCGACAAAGCGCTGGTGTGGACATCGCTTAGGTCTCTGTAACTTGCGTTGCTCAGAGGGGGGCTTTTTCACACCCCTGATGTAAGTTAGATCGACTTAAGCAGTAGTATAGACCTTCACCTAGGGGACAAGCTACCAGCATGCTTGACTTCTGTATGGAGAGTCACAGTCAGCCTGGGTGTTAATGGCTGGGAGGACTAAGCTTCGTTAGGCCAGGAAAGTTACTTGTTAGTTGAGTCTGGTCTCTAAAAAGCATGTTATAGTTTTATTTTACATGTAGCCAACTATGTCCAATACCTGACCCTATTCACTATTTCTTCAATCTCTGCTCTTTGTTAAATAAATTTATTCTTGTTTTCCCTATAAACGTATCGATGTGCTGGGAGCTGAGCTGAGCAGTGATCTGAGATGTAACTGGAAAGCTGAGGGGTACCCTTCCTTTGGGAACAGCGGATCTGTGAATTCTGCGAGTGTCCAGGGGAGCAGAGGCTGGCATTTCAGGGGGCCACTCCGGGTGGAGGCTGGAGCATGCCTATTGCTAATCTGTAGGGGGAGTGGAGCCTGCGAGGACCAGAAGGGAGTGCTTGTGTAGCCCGGTCTGGTGGAGTCAGGGAGCTGATGCCTGGCAGGCACAGACAAGCTTTCCTCATGCTACGGGCAGCACCTGAACTACAATTCCTATGAGACGCCTACGGCAGGCTGGACAAGTCCAAATATTTCTGTTTTCTGGAGTTTCGTGTTTTTGATGAAAACCCAAAATGTTTAGAGAAAAGTGCTAGATAAGAGTTGAGGTAATATTATATTATTAATTGTTATATAATTAAAATGAATGGCTTCAATAGTAAAAATAGCAAACTCACAAACCTGGAAAAATATCATCAATGTAACATTAAGAGCCTGCTTGATAGCCCATTGAAGGAAATGGGTGTCTTTCCATTGGCTTTAATGGAATTTGGATCAGAACCCAAGTGCACACAATTTGTCAAAGCAGAGCACTCAGCCATAAAACCCATTTTAGGCAATTTTCAAAGAAATGTGCTGCAGCGTTTGTCATGTTGGAGTAAACTTTCCAAAAGCCCGCTTAGCATCTAGCAGTTACACAGCAACCCAAAAAATATTGCAGGAGCACACGGATCTGACAAAGCACTTGTGTGTAAATCCAATACATGGATGACTGAAAAAAATATCTTCAAATGATATAGCTGTACTCAGGAATCCTTGAAGCTACATTTGAAAGTTAATGGTCATCAGAAATATCTACATTTCCTTCCACCAACTTCTCTCATTTTTGTAATGATTATGATGATTTATTATTAATTATTATGCAGTAAGTGCTCTCCACACATTCAAGGATATTCTGTGCTCCAAGCAGCTCATAATCTGAAGTCTCAATTTAGTAAAGCACTTAAGAACATGCTTAAGTCTCATTGACTTCAAGTTAAAGTTTATCTTAAAGTTAAATACAGGCTTATTTGTTTTGCTGAATAGGGATGCTTTCCTGAATCAGGGCCTAAGGAGAGACAGACAAGGAGAGGTAGCCTGCAGAAGAGGAACAACAATAGGCAACAAGGAACAAACCTGGGACCCAAATGCATGAGCCTTTGCTGTCTGAGCTAAAAGCCAGCTGTGGTAGCCAGGGCTTTGGCATAGAATGTTACACCATGATTTAACTTGCTTGTACTAAGAATGGTAGAAGTGGGTGTGTGGGAATGATTTAAATGTGGATGGTGTAGGGACCTAATGGCTGAGCTCATGGATGTCCCACCATGCTCAAGGGGGGGGGTGTCAGGTGAAAAATGAGCCAACACTAAAGTTTAGTGACAGTAAAATTTTAGCAGCGTCACATTTGTAAAAAATTATATATACTTCCCCTAAAAAACATCAGCACAAAGTCTGTCTGGGAATAATGCAGGCACTATGATAGCAAATCAGACATTTCTTCCCACAAGCCTGAGATGCCTGGGAAACATCAGGAGATCTCTAGATCTTTTAAAATCTTGGTGTTTTGGATTACCTTTGCATTGTAAAATTGCAGACATACTCCAAGAACATACAGATATCTAGCCCTTTGTAAATTTTTCTGTAACTCTCTAATATTTTTTTCCAAGAGCTCACTTTTAAGAAAAATGTTAATTTATCATGTATTATTACAGTATTGACTAACTGCCCCAACAAAAATTAGAGCCCCATTGCGCTGCCGTAGAAACACAGTGAGAGGTAGTCCCTGCCCTGTAGAGCTAACAATCTAGGGCCTGGTCTACACTACAAAGTTAGGGCGACATAATCCGTGTTCGTTGATTTAATAATGTATGTGTCTACATTACTGAGTCCTTTCCACCAACCTAAGTGGCATGTAAAGTCAACTTCTGTACTCCACCTCTGTGAGAGGTGTAGCGCTTCATTCAACATCTATGGGTTGACATGGGGATAGTGTAGACACTGCATTGCGTAATTCGAATGAATTGGCCTCCAGGAGGTGTCCACAGTGCTCCGCTGTGACCGCTCTGGAGAGCACATTCAACTCCACTGCACGTCAGCCAGGTACTCAAGAAACAGCTGCCTCCCTGTTAAAGCCCCGGGAACTTTTGAATTTTCATTGCCTGTTTGATCAGCATGGAGAACTCGTTAGCACAACTGATCATGGTGACTCAAGGCCGCAAATGCGCTCCAGCATTGAGTACACAGGAGGTGCTGGCTCTTATTGCTATGTGGGGGGGAGAGTTTGTGCAGGCAGAGCTCCGATCCAGCAGAAGAAATGCTGACATCTATGCCAAAATTGCGTGGGGCATGGGGGAGAAGCGCTATACCAGGGACACACAGCAGTGCCATGTGAAAATAAAAGAGCTTCAGCAAGAGTACCAGAAGACAAGGGAGATGAACAGTCATCCTGGTTCTGCCTCACAGACATGCCACTTCTATGAGGAGTTCATACGATTCTTGGCGGAGACCCCACCGCTACCCCAAAACGCTTCGTGGATACCTCCCAGGGGCCCCAGGCAACCTCCAGCAACAACGAGGAGGACATTGTTGAGGAGGAAGAGGAGGAAGAGGAGAGTGTGAGACAGGCAAGCGGGGGATCCCATCTCCCTGATAGCCAAGAACTATTTTTAACCCTGGAGCCTATCCCTTCACAGGACCAGTTGGCAGCAGAGTGTGATGCCGGGAAAGGCACCTCTGGGGAGTACACATTTCCAGTCAAACTGTAGGGGTTACATATTATTGTTTTTAATGTTTAATGTGAACAAAAAAGTAGCTGCAGTGGGTATCAGTGGCCATTCCAGCTATGCAGAAGGTGCTCTCCGAAAAAGGCTGTTTATGTGCACTGGGATGGCCCTGAAATCCTCCATGGAGATCTCCTAGGAAGCTTTCATGAAGGTACTTTGCAATCCTGTGCAGAAGGTTTGTGGGAAGGGCTGCTTTATTTCGTCCACCATGGTAGGACACTGTCCCGCGCCACTCCAGTATTAACTCTGCTGGCATCATTGCGACACACAGCATTGCAGCATAAGGACCAGGTCTGTACCCAGATGCTTGCAGCATCTGTTCCCTTTCCGAGTGATATCGCGTAGGGTAATCTAGGGGAAACGGGGGAAGTTTTAAATGTTAGCCCTTAAACCGCAAGCAATTAGACAAGTAATTCACCCCTGTTTGGTGAATTCTGGGTCACACAACCACGCTTTCCCGAGCGTGCCCTGATTGTGGTTGGAAGGGATCACCGCGTATTGCAACCAGCATTTTAAAAAGTGGGGGCCAGCTTCCTGTTTGTCTCCCTTCTCCCCCAACCCAGTGCTGCTTTTGTAAAAAATCAAACTATTTGGGAGGCTTTACACTGGTGCCTGTCCTCAAGCACCAGCCAGGTTGCTAGGGGAAAGAGGGCTTTTCTCAAGTTGGAACCATTGATCCCAAGGGTGTCTTCACAAAAGCTGCAGCACAAGACCTCTCACCCATGCCTGGTGACCTTATTCACCATGGCTGGAGCAGCAAACCGACTCTTGCAATAGCCAGCGGTTGTGATTACGTTGTGGCTTGCAGGAAAGTGTATTGAGGGGTGTTTCTTTTATAAAAAGAATTAACCTTGTACCAGAAACAATGTATGCACCTGTCAATGCTACCCTTGTGCTTTGTTTTCTTTGCAGCTGAAACTTTTTCCGTCAGCGCATCCTCCACACCAGGAAAGAGACTTTCCCAGATTAGAAGATGAAAAAAGAAGACTTGGGAGGACATGTTCAATGAGTTAATGTGCGCCTCTGAGAGTGACAAGGTGGAGCTCAGCACACGGAGGATTACACTGTCCGACAACCTGCACAAAGACAGGGAGGACAGGAGAGGATGCAGGGAACATGAGCATGCCACACAGGAAGAGATACTGCAGATTATGAGGGAGCAATCAGACATGCTGAGGTTCAGGAAAGGCAGCTGGATGCTAGAGTCCTGCTGCAGTCTATGCTGAACCTGATGCCATCGTAGCCAAGTTCCTCCTCTCCCTGACGTCCTAGGATGTGGGCAGGGCCGGTGCAAGGAAGTTTTGCGTCCTAGGCAAAACTTCCACCTTGCGCTCCCCTCCCAGCCCTGCGGCAGCTACCCGCCCCCCCCCCCCGCCCTGAGGCGCCCCCCCCCACGGCAGCTTCCCCCCCACCCTGAGGCGCCCCCCCCCCCCCCCCGCGGCAGCTCCCCAACCCCGGGGAGCCGTGTGGAGCTCCCCACCCCAGCTCACCTCTGCTCCGCCTCCTCCCCGAGCACGCCGCCCCCGCTCTAATTCTCCTCCCCTCCCAGGCTTGCGGCGCCAAACAGCTGATTGGCACTGCAAGCCTGGGAGGTGGGAGAAGTGGAGTGGCGACTGCGCGCTCGGGGAGGGGGCGTAGGAACGATGTAAAAAAAAATTGGGGGCACCGCTTTTTGGCGCCCCCAAATCTTGGCGCCCTAGGCAACCGCCTAGTTTGTCTAAATGGTAGCATCAGCCCTGGATGTGGGTCGGGTGGAAGTCCAGTATCCCTTGCACTCAACTCCAGGGGAGGGTACAAGGACCAGAAGGTGCCCATTCCCACACTTTTGATTGTTACTGCAGTGCAATTGTAAGCAAGCTGTCCTTGTTTCTTCTCCCCCTCCACCCCCCCAGTGTTATCAGCCTCTTTGCCCCAGGTTACTTTTCTTTGCTGTCTGTTGTGTTTGTGAGCATCATAAAACTTAACGGATTGAGGAGAAAAGGCTCTTTATTCATTCAGCACTCTGTGGTTAGTGGGGGTGGAGTTCACAGGGGAGTACATGAAATGAAGGGGACAGCTTGGTAAGGAACAACATCTAAGGGTATGTCTACACTACGGGATTAATCCGAATTTATATCATTCGAATTTGGAAAACAGGTTGTATAAAGTCGAAATGAGTGCGGCCACACTAAGCACATTAATTCGGCGGTGTGCGTCCAAGTACCGGGGCTAGCGTCGATTTCTGCAGCGTTGCACTGTGGGTAGCTATCCCATAGCTATCCCATAGTTCCCGCAGTCTCCCGCGCCCATTGGAATTCTGGGTTGAGATCCCAGTGCCTGATGGGACAAAAAACATCGTCGCAGGTGGTTCTGGGTACAGCCTCACCTCCTCCCTCCCTCCCTCCCTGCATGAAAGCAACGGACGGCAGACAACCATTTCGCGCCTTTTTTCCTGGGTGGGTGAACACTGCAGACTCCATACCATGGCAAGCATGGAGCCCGCTGTGACGAACTGGGACTGTTCTTACTGTGGTGTGTGAATGCTGACAGGGGAGTGTGGCTAGGATAGCCTGCATTGGGGGATGGGAGTCTGCCCGAAGGCGAATACCTGAGCGTGTAACATGAGAACCCAGGAAGGGGTTGGAGGCCAGGTGACACCTTGGCCCGGGAAACTGAACAAAGGCTGTGGGAGGGGTCGCTGAAGGCAGAGTGTTGGAAGCGGGCTGGAGAGATGGCTGGGAGGCAGAGATGGCTCTGACCCCCCCAAAGGGGGGGGGGGGCGGGATGCCCTGGGACCCCAAGCTGGACCTAACTGAGGGGGCCCTGTTGTCTGTGCCTGCAAGACCTGTCTTGGACTGTATTCCTGTCATCCAAATAAACCTTCTGCTTTACTGGCTGGCTGAGAGTCATGGTGAATCGCAGGAAGCCGGGGGTGCAGGGCCCTGAGTTCCCCAATACTCTGTGACAACTGGTGGCAGCAGCGGGATCTACTGCACCCCGTGGACGGCGCTCCCTGCAGTAAGTGACTGGGAAGCAGTAAAACAAAGGGGGATTGACGGGGACCAGGCGTGCTGAAGAGTGAGAGAGAGACGGTTATTACCCCTGGGAGTGTGTGACCAGCGAGAAGGACTTTTGCAGTAACAGGGTCCCCCGGGGGGAATCGCAGCGAGTGGTCCCAGGGGCGGAGGAGTCTGCAGCTCGACCCTGGCAGAGAGGTGGTGACCTCGAGAAGGGCTGGCACACTAGGGGTCTCCCTGGGAACTGTGGGGAGCTGTGAGCACACAGGCTGGTGAGTGGCCAGCAGGAGGATGTATGCCAAGCGGCTTAAGAGCGACCTGGTGGAGCTGTGCAAGCAGAGGGGGCTGCGCATCGGGAGGCTCACCAAAGAACAGCTCATTGCCCGGCTGGAGGCGGAAGATCGCGCGAATGAACTGATCCCTGTGTCTTAGGGAAGCAGCCTGGCAAATGCAGCGCAGGCACCAGTGTCTGTCCCAGCTGGGAGTGGTCAGCCGGCTGCTGAGGGCTTCCCGAGACCCCTCCTTCCTATGCCTAGGGGAAGGGTGGGGAGGAGCCCAGCAAATACCGTGACCCCCCCGGCCAGCAGGGGATCCTCCCGGCGAAGCTCGCCGGTCAGCAGAGGTTCCTCCCGGCGACGTTCGGCATCCGTGGAGCGGAATTGGCTGGAATGGGAGAAAGAGCTAAAACTGAGAGAGCTGGAGGATCGTGAACAACAGAGACAGCATGAAGAGAGACAGCATCAGCATGAACGGGAGGAGAAAGAGAAACGGAGACAGCATGAAGAGAGACAGCGTCAGCATGAACGGGAGGAGAAAGAGAGACAGAGACAGCATGAACTGGAACTGGCGAGATTGAAGGGCAGCGAACCCCCGGCTGTGGTGAGTGAGGGGGGACCCAGGACTGCACGGAGCTTTGATAAGTGCATCCTGGCCCCACGCAAGGAGGGGGAGGACATGGATGACTTCCTGGATGCCTTTGAGACGGCCTGTGAGCTGCACCGGGTTGATCCCGCGGACAGACTCCGGGTCCTTACCCCCTTACTGGACCCCAAAGCTGTGGCATTGTACCGCCAACTGGAAGAGGCAGAGAAAGGGGACTACGAACTATTCAAAAAGGCCCTGCTACGTGAGTTTGGGCTGACTCCTGAGATGTACCGGGAAAGGTTCTGGAGTCAGGATAAAACCCCTGAGATCTCATATCTGCAACTAGCCGTCCGCATGGAAGGATACGCCAGCAAGTGGGCTGATGGGGCCCAGACGAAGGAGGACCTGGTCAAACTACTGGTACTGGAGCAACTGTATGAGCGGTGCCCATCCGACCTGAGGCTGTGGTTGGTGGACAGAAAGCCAGAGAACCCGCGACATGCAGGCTGGCTGGCCGATGAGTTTGTAAAGAGCCGGTCAGGAGATAACAGGGAGGAGTCCCAAAGGAACAGTCCCACCAGAACGCAGAGAGAGAGTCACCATGGGACCTCCCCGTGGGAAAATACAGAAAAAACCCATCAAAGGGGAACATCCGGGGTCAGGACCATCCGACCCACTCAAGGGGACCCATGGGACATGGGCTGCTACCACTGTGGCCAAAAAGGCCACATACGGGCCCAGTGCCCCAGGCTCAGGGACAGACTAATGCAGACCGAACCCACAGAGGGTTGACTGGGTAGAGACCCAGCCCGGTGAGAGGCAGCATTCCCAGGGAAGGGGGGCTGGCAGAGTACCACCTGCTAAGGAGGGAGGAGAGCTCCAGGCCAGCTCCTCTAGGGGGCTGGATGCTCCAGACTCAGGGTTTTTGGTTTATACGGTAGGCGCGGGGCTGTCCCTCCGGAGAGAGTACCTTGTTCCCCTGGAGGTGGATGGGAGGAAGGTCAATGGATACTGGGATACGGGCGCAGAGGTGACGCTGGCCCGGCCCGAGGTGGTGGCCCCAGATCAGGTGGTGCCCAACACCTACCTGACCCTGACGGGGGTGGGCGGAACACCAGTCAAAGTGCCCGTGGCAAGGGTACACCTGAAGTGGGGGGCCAAGGAGGGCCCCAAGGATGTGGGGGTACACCCGTATTTGCCCACTGAGGTATTGATGGGGGGGGACCTGGAGAACTGGCCAAGCAACCCCCAAAGGGCACTGGTTGTGACCCACAGTCAGAGCCGGCGAGGGGCACCGCGCCCTGGCCTTGGGGGGGGTGCCTTGCCTGAGGCGCAGGACCCTAACCTGGTGGGGAGGGAACGCCCAGGGACACGGCTCAGGGAGGCTGCAGCTTCAGACCCAGCGGGCGAGAAAGAGCAGGTGGCCATCCCTGTCCCAGCTGCCGAGTTCCAGGCCGAGTTGCAGAGAGATCCCTCCTTGCGGAAGATAAGGGACCTGGCCGACCTCAATGCGGTACAGACCATGGGACGAGGTGGCCGGAAAAGGTTCCTGTGGGAGAAGGGGTTCCTGTACCGAGAATGGGCTCCCCCAGGGAAAATGGAGTCAGGGGGGATCAGGAGGCAGCTGGTGGTACCCCAGAAGTATCGCCGCCAGCTGCTGTGCCGGGCCCATGACACTCCTCTCTCAGGGCACCAGGGAACCTGGCGTACCCAGCAGAGGCTGCTACGGAGCTTTTACGGCCTGGGGTCTTTGTTACTGTCCGACAGTACTGCGGATCCTGTGACCCCTGTCAGAGGGGGAGGAAGGCCTGGGACAAGGGGAAAACAGCTTTAGGACCCTTGCCCAGCATAAAGGATCCTTTCCGGAGGGTGGCCAAGGTTAAAAGGGCGGCTCTAAACCAAGAGAGCCCAAACCACAGACCTCCAGACTGGAGCGCTGGGAGAAGACCACAGCCCAGTTGGAACCCCAGAGGTATGGGGGTGGGAAAAGGGCACAGGCCGCATAAACCTTCCCACATGCGAACTGCGAGTGCCATCAAGCACCCCCGACCTAAGGGGGGGCGTGAAACTGGAGGGACCTGGTGTAATTCTCACCAAGGAATGGGAGGGATGCGGGGGCATCCAGGGGAACGGGGGTAGGTTCGAACTTCCCTGGGTCACTGGCTAAAGTGACCCTGCTCAGTTCGGTCTCGAAGGGGGGAGATGTGACGAACTGGGACTGTTCTTACTGTGGTGTGTGAATGCTGACAGGGGAGTGTGGCTAGGATAGCCTGCATTGGGGGATGGGAGTCTGCCCGAAGGCGAATACCTGAGCGTGTAACATGAGAACCCAGGAAGGGGTTGGAGGCCAGGTGACACCTTGGCCCGGGAAACTGAACAAAGGCTGTGGGAGGGGTCGATGAAGGCAGAGTGTTGGAAGTGGGCTGGAGAGATGGCTGGGAGGCAGAGATGGCTCTGACCCCCCCAAAGGGGGGGGGGGCGGGATGCCCTGGGACCCCAAGCTGGACCTAACTGAGGGGGCCCTGTTGTCTGTGCCTGCAAGACCTGTCTTGGACTGTATTCCTGTCATCCAAATAAACCTTCTGCTTTACTGGCTGGCTGAGAGTCATGGTGAATCGCAGGAAGCCGGGGGTGCAGGGCCCTGAGTTCCCCAATACTCCGTGACACCCGCTCAGCTCAAAACAGCAGTCATGAACATTGTAAACACCTTGCGCATTCTCGTGGAGTTTATGCTGAGCCAGGACCAGAAAAACGAGTCGAGGAGGCAGCGGCGGCGGCAGCGTAGCGACAAGCATGATGAGGGCATGGACATGGACATGGACATGGACACGGACACGGATACAGAATTCTGTGAAACCGCGGGCCCCGGTGCTTTGGAGATCATGTTGTTAATGGGGCAGGTTCTATCCATGGAACGCCGATTCTGGGCAAGGGAAACAAGCACAGACTGGTGGGACCGCATAGTGTTGCAGGTGTGGGATGATTCCCAGTGGCTGCAGAACTTTCGCATGCATAAGGGCACTTTCATGGAACTTTGTGACTTGCTGTCCCCTGCCCTGAAACGCCAGAATACCAAGATGAGAGCAGCCCTCACAGTTGAGAAGCGCGTGGCGATAGCCCTGTGGAAGCTTGCAACGCCAGACAGCTACCGGTCAGTCGGGAATCAATTTGGAGTGGGCAAATCTACGGTGGGGGCTGCTGTGATGCAAGTAGCCAAAGCAATCACTCAGGTGCTGCTACGAAAGTTAGTGACTCTGGGAAATGTGCAGGCCATAGTGGATGGTTTTGCTGCAATGGGATTCCCTAACTGTGGTGGGGCGATAGATGGAACCCATATCCCTATCTTGGCACCGGAGCACCAAGCCACCAAGTACATAAACCGCAAGGGGTACTTTTCAATGGTGCTGCAAGCACTTGTGGATCACAAGGGACGTTTCACCAACATCAACGCGGGCTGGGTGGGAAGGGTTCATGACGCTCGCGTCTTCAGGAACACTACTCTGTTTAAAGGGCTGCAGCAAGGGACTTACTTTCCGGACCGGAAAATAACCGTTGGGGATGTTGAAATGCCAATAGTTATTCTTGGGGACCCAGCCTACCCCTTAATGCCATGGCTCATGAAGCCATACACAGGCAGCCTGGACTGGAGTCAGGAGCTGTTTAACTACAGGCTAAGCAAGTGCAGAATGGTGGTAGAATGTGCATTTGGCCGTTTAAAAGGTCGCTGGCGATCATTATTGACTCGCTCTGACCTCAGCCAAAGAAATCTCCCCATTGTTATTTCTGCTTGCTGCGTGCTCCACAATCTCTGTGAAAGTAAGGGGGAGACCTTTATGGCGGGGTGGGAGGCTGAGGCAAATCGCCTGGCTGCTGATTACGCGCAGCCAGACACCAGGGCGATTAGAAGAGCACACCAGGAAGCGCTGTGCATCAGAGAAGCTTTGAAAACCAGTTTCATGACTGGCCAGGCTACAGTGTGAAATATCTGTTTGTTTCTCCTTCATGAAAACCCGCCCCCTTTATTGACTCATTTTCTGTAAGGAACCCACCCTCCCCCTTCCCCCAGCTTTCTTTCAAACCAAATAAAGTCACTATCATTTAAAAATCATTTATTCTTTATTAATAGATTAGAAAAAGAGGGAGGGAACCCGGGTGGGATTTGGGAGGAGGATCGGTGGGAAGGAAAAGGCCACTAAAAAAAGGTTAAAAAAATGACAGCCTTTTGCTTGGGCTGTCTACTGGGGTGGAATGGGAAGGTGTACGGAGCCTCCCCCACACGCGTTCTTACATGTCTGGGTGAGGAGGATACGGAACATGGGGAGGGGGGAGGGTGGAACAGGGGCTGTAGCGGCAGTCTGTTTTCCTGCAGCCGTTCCTGAAGCTCCACCAGACGCCGAAGCATGTCTGTTTGCTCACGCAGCAGCCCCAGCGTTGCATCCTGCCTCCTCTGATCTTCCTGCCGCCACCTCTCATCTCGAGCGTCTCTCCTCTCCTCACGTTGGTCCCTCCTCTCCTCACGTTGGTCCCTCCTGTCCTCACGTTGGTCCCTCATGTCCTCACGTTGGTCCCTCCTGTCCTCACGTTCACTGGCTTCTTTCCTATACTTTGCAACCGTTTCCTTCCACTCATTCAGATGAGCTCTGTCACTGCGGCTGGATTCCATAATTTCTGAAAACGTCTCGTCTCGCGTTTTCTTTTTACGACGCCTTATCTGTGATAGCCTTCAGGATGGAGGAGGGAGGCTTGAGGAATTTGCAGCTGCTGTAGGGAGGGGAAAAAGGGAGAATTGTTTAAAAAGATACATTTTGCAGAACAATGCTTATACTCTTTCACGGTGACCAACAATATTCACATTACATAGCACATGTGATTTCTGTGCAAGGTCGCATTTTGCCTCTTAATGCTGAGTGCCTGTGGCTTTGCTGCTAGAGATCACAGGTCTGGGCAACAGAATTCGGCTTGTATGCGGCCATGGTAAGCCATTGTCTTACAGCTTCTGCGCCCTCCTTTCCCACATACCACCCATACCAAGCATAGCCTGTAGAGAGCTGCGGTTTTTCTGTTAACATTCAGCAGCAGCAGAAAACAAACTAACCACCCCACCCCCCCTCCCGCCATGAATTCTCTGGGATGATTGCTGTACCCCTCCCCCCACCGCGTGGCTGGTATCAGGGAAGATCCCTGCAGGAACCAAACTAACCACCACCCCCCCGCCGCCGTCCCCCTCCCGCCATAAATTCTCTGGGATGATCACGGTACCCCTCCCCCCACTGCGTGGCTGGTAACAGGGAAGATCCCTGCTAGCCAAACGCGAAAAGCTCAGGGCCAATTTCCCATCTGCGCTTGGCTAACTGCAGGGAAGGATTTATTTTCCGCCACAGGCAAACATCCCAGTAGGAACGGCCTCCTCTGTCCCCTTAATTAAGTTCCCGTATTTCAACCAGGTTACCATGAGTGATATCACTCTCCTGAGGATTACACAACAAGATAAAGAACGGATGTTGCTTGAATGCCAGCAAACACCGGGACCATACGCTGCCAGGCTTTGTCAGGCAATGATACCAGATTACTTGCTGCAAGCATGGCGTGGTCAAGTGTCCTACCATGGAGGACGGAATAAGGCTGCACTGCCCAGAAACCTTGTGGCAAGGCTTTTGGAGTACCTCCAGGAGAGCTTCATGGAGATGTCCCTGGAGGATTTCCGCTCCATCCCCAGACACGTTAACAGACTTTTCCAGTAGCTGAACTGACCGCGAATGCATCCCAAGTCCTCAGGGCAAAGTAATCATTAAAAACCATTTGCTTTTAAAACAAGTTTTATATTTTAAAAGGTAAACTCACCTGAGGTCCCTTCCATGGGGTCAGGGTCTTGGATACTGGCTTGGGAGGGTTGGGAGGGTACTTCAGTCAGGGTGAGAAAAAGATCCTGGCTGTTGGGGAGAACGGAGTGCTGTGTGCTCTCTGCAAGCTCATCCTCCTCCTCCTCCTCCTCTCCCCCATCGGCAGAATCCTCAGGTGTAGCTGATGAGACTATCCCCAACCCGGAATCCACGATCACAGGTGGGGTAGTGGTGGCAGCCCCCCCTAGAATTGCATGCAACTCGGCGTAGAAGCGGCATGTCCGCGGCTCTGACCCGGAGCCACCGTTTGCCTCCTTTGTTTTTTGATAGGCTTGTCTGAGCTCCTTGACTTTCACGCGGCACTGATCTGAGTCCCTATTGTGGCCTCTCTCCATCATGCCATTGGAGATTTTTTCAAAAGTTTTGGCATTTCGTCTTTTAGAACGAAGTTCTGCAAGCACTGAATCCTCTCCCCATATAGCGATCAGATCCAGTACCTCCCGTACGGTCCATGCTGGTGCTCTTTTTCGATTATCGGCCTTCATGGTTACCTGTGCTGATGAGCTATCTGTGGTCACCTGTGCTCTCCACGCTGGGCAAACAGGAAATGAAATTCAAATGTTCGCGGGGCTTTTCCTGTCTACCTGGCCAGTGCATCCGAGTTTAGATTGCTATCCAGAGCGGTCACAATGATGCACTGTGGGATAGCTCCCGGAGGCCAATACCATCGAATTGCGGCCACACTATCCCTAATTCGAAATGTTAAAATCGATTTTGGCGCTACTCCGCTCGTCGGGGTGGAGTACAGAAATCGATTTAAAGGGCCCTTTATATCGAAATAAATAGCGTCGTTGTGTGGACGGTTGCAGGGTAAATTCGAATTAAAGCTGATAAATCCGAATTAAAGTCGTAGTGTAGACCAGGTCTAAGTGTCACATTACCGTGGTTTCAGAGTAGCAGCCGTGTTAGTCTGTATCCGCAAAAAGACCAGGAGTACTTGTGGCACCTTAGAGACTAACAAATTTATTAGAGCATAAGCTTTCGTGGCCTACAGCCCACTTCTTCGGATGCATACAGACATTACCGTGGGTCATTGCTGAAACTGGTTTTCAAAGCCTCACAGAGATGCAGAGCCCCTCGAGTGCTCTCCTTATTGCCCTGGTGTCTGACTGCTCAAAATTGGCTGCCAGGTGATCTGCCTTAGCGCCCGACCCCGCCAGAAACCTTTCTCCCTTCGTTTCACAGATACTATGGAGCACACAGCAGGCAGCAATAACAATGGGGATATTGCGTTCAAAAGGGATATTGCGTTCAAAGGCCACCACCGTTCTGCACTTGCTCAGCCTATGGCTCCTTACTGTTGTCCAGGCTGCCTGTGTACGGCTTAATGAGCCATGGGAGCAAGGGGTAGGTTGAGTCTCCCAGGATCACAACGGGCATTTCAACATTACCAATGGTTATTTTGCAGTGTGGAAAGAAAGTCCCTGCTTGCAGCTTTCTGAACAGACCAGAGTTCCTAAAGATGCACACGTCATGCACCTTTCCCAACCATCGCACACTGATGTCGATGAAATGGCCCCTGTGTTCCACCAGCACTTGCAACACCATTGAGAAGTCCCTCTTTCAGTTTATGTTCTCTTTAGCAAGGTGGTCTGGTGCCAAGATAGATTTATGCGTTCCATCTATAGCCCAGCATGGCAAAACCATCCACTATGTCCTGCACGTTGCCCAGAGTCACCACCCTTCTTACCAAAAGTCTATTGATTGCCCTGCAAATTTGGATCACAATAGACCCCACGGTAGATTTACCTACTTCAAATTGATGCCCCACTGTAGTAAGTCAGGCATTGCAAGCTTCCGCAGAGCTATCACCACTCGCTTCTCAACTGTCAGAGCAGCTCTCATTTTAGTATTGCTGCACTTCAGGGCTGGGGAAAGCTCTTGACACAGTTCCTGGAAAGTGGCCTTATGCATTCGAAAGTTCTGCAGGCACTGCTCATCATCCCATAGCTGCATAACGATGCAGTCCCACCAGTCAGTGCTTGTTTCCCGGGACCAGAAGCGGCACTCAACCGTGTCAAGGTGATGTGCAACTGTCGCCAGCAACTGCGAATTGCTCCACTCCATGGCTTCCAGCAGGGCTGCTTGTGTAAGCAGAGTCAGGATGAGCTCTACCCTGACATCTGGTGGTGAATTATGGCGAGTGTGGAAAAGAACTCCAGGGGCTGATCTGGTTTGCATAGGCACACCCACTCGCCTGGCATGAAACAACAGCAACTCAAAGTGGTTACTTTGGCTGGTGTGGGATCCCCAGCTTCTCTGTTATTGGGGCAGGAAGAATAAAGTTTTGTTACCCTGATTCTGTGAATCAAGGCCAGTGGAACTGTTGTATGACAGAAGGACTGAGTGAGTCCTTCACTATTACCTAAGTAGCACTTGCTTGACAAGGGGCATGGGTTACCAAACCCAGCAAATGGAGAGAGGATGTGAACAGGTATTTGTATCTGATGGTATGGGCCCCTCTTTGAGGGTTTGAAACACCAATTGCACTATTTCCTCTCTCCACTGTTGAATGTCAGAGCTAACTTTGATTCCATTAGGAGTCTATTTACAGGCTGCTGAGCTGAACTCACTTTGGGCCAATGGTGCACTAGCACTGGGGTTCCCCTACTATAAGCTGAAATTGCTAAGAGCTGAAATCACAAAAGAGCTAAAGTTATTAAGAGCTGAGATCACTGAGACTGTGTTAACTAGTGGGGGAGCCTGAAGCTATATTGCTAAGCGGCTGGTGGAGCCGCTAGCAGAGTGGAGCCTCATGGGACAGTTGGAGCTGAGCGACTCACAGGTCGGTGAGCAGGGTGGAGTGGCTGGAGAAGTAGCAAGCAGAGTGGAGCCTTGTGGGAGCGGCCCAAGGAACGGCTGAAGTGGAGCAGAGCTGAGCGGCTCACAGGTTGGTGAGCAGAGCGGAGCAGCTGCCAGAGCAGTTCGTGGACGGTGGGAGCGGCTCACGGGACAGCTGGTGGAGTGGAGTGGCTCGTGGAGAAGGCTGTGGCGGAACCCCATGGAGAGGCAGCCGGTCGGCCTTGGATCACGTAAGGTGCCCCTTAACACCCTGCGTGCCTCCCCCCCCCCCGCCCCCGGCTTGAACTCTGGGGCTGCACTGACCAGGGACAGAGACTTTGGGGGGTTGTTGGACTTTTGGGACTTTGGTGATCCTTGGGTTGCTGGACCCAAGAGACTTTGGGGGGGTTGTTGGACTTTTGGGACTTTGGCGATCCTTGTGTTGCTGGACCCAAGAGACTTTGGGGTTGTTGGACTTTTGGGACTTTGGTGATTCTTGGGTTGCTGGTTTCAAGAACCAAAGGGAAAGGACACAGCCCAATTTGCTGGGGTGGGTTTTTTGCTCATGAAGCCTGTTTGTGGTGTTTTTCCAATTTAATGCTGATGTTGTTTACCTCATGTTATTAAACATTTTCTGTTACACTCAGACTCCGTGCTTGCGAGAGGGGAAGTATTGCCTCTAAGGTGCCCAGGGGGTGGTATGTAATTGTCCCAGGTCACTGGGTGGGGGCTCGAGCCGGTTTTGCATTGTGTTATTGAAACGGAACCCCTAGATACAGAACCCGGCCCTTGTTGCTGCCAACCTAGATGGGCAGAAGGGTTGCACTTGCATGGCATCACATTGTTCCGCGCAGTGGCTCCTGCTTCAGCTGAGTAAACAGTACCAGGTTTACAATGGCGCCACTGGCGCCATGGCACCGGGCCCAGGCTCCAAAGGGGCCCCGGCCCGGCCTGCTCTGCTTCGGCTGCAGTCCAAGCCCCCGCCAGCTCTTCTCCGCCCCTCGCCTCTGCCCTGCACCCACCGGCAACCAAGTTCCTCCCTCCCCCACCTATGCTCCGCCTCCTCCCCCAGAGTGCAGCGTTCCTGCTCCTCCCCCTCTCTCTCAGCGCTTCTCCCGCCACCAAACAGCTGTTTTCCAGCGCTCTGGGAGGGACGGTGAGAGTGGGGTCGCAACGCGCTTGGGGGAGGAGGCGGAGAAAAGGCAAGGGGGGGCCTTGGGGCAGGGGGTGGAATCGGGGCAGGGCAGAGCAAAGGCGGGGCCCCCGCACTCCCCCTACATATACCCCCCCCCGCTGTGAGCCGCTCAGGGAAGGGGGCAGGGCAGGGAGCACCCCCATGACCCCAACCCATACCTCCAGCCCCCTGCCCTGACTTTTGCACCCCCACACATACCCAGCCCCCCCACACCACATGCCCTGACTCCTGCACCCCGCCTCATCCCCACCTGCACCCCTCACACCAAACAGGAGCTACCCCAGGTAAGCGCTCCACACCCCAACCTCCTGCCCCAGCCCTGAGCCCCCTCCCTCACCCTAACTCATGGCCAGACCCTGCACCCCAATCCCCAGCCTGCTCCTGTACCCTAACTCGCTCCCAGACCCTGCCCCCCCAGCCCTGAGCACCCTCCTGCACCCTAAGTCCTGGCCAGACCCCACACCCCAACGCCCAACACTTTTTTACAAAGCGTTCTTATCCAAAGCGCTTTACAATAGTTAGCTAACAGTACAAACAATATTTGGAAAGATCATTAAGTGGTCCACTGAGACCCTCAGAGATTTTCAAGTGGTCTGTGGAAAAATAAGTTAGACTACAACAACAATCAAGGTACCTCACTTTATTTTCATTTACTTGCTATTACTTATAGGAGAAGGATGAAGAAAAAAAGAATGAAAAAGGGGGGTGAGGGGGAGATAAGAGAGAATGTTCTTTTTCTTGGCTGGGTCCCAAGGAAGGGCCCCAAAAATGAAGCTGAGCAAAGGGCCCCACTAACTCTAAATCCGCCACTGCGGCTGACCCCTCCCCCACTCCCTGAGCGCCGCATGCCGCTGCCAGGACAGGGGCTGACCCCTCCCTCGCCCCAGCTCCCCACACCACTGCCAGGGGCTGGGGCTGGCCCCTAACCCCCCCAAGTGCCATTCTACCAAGGGCTGACCCCCCAAGCCCTGCTGCCTGACACCTCGCGTTGCCACTTCCCACACACATGTTCCTCCCCACTACGGTAGGGGGGGCGCACCGGACTTTTTTGGTAAACTGGGCATTTGTTCATTTGATCTTGCCATTTGATCAGTTGGCAAGAGCAAACGGGATGAATGCACAGTTTTGTCATAAAAGTCAGGATGGCCAGGACACAGCTTAAAAAGGGAACTGTCCTGGCCAAACGGGGGCATATGGTCACCCTATCTCCAGGAAAGTGGGTCCTGAGGGAGTCCAGCCAGGGTGAGGGCAGACCCTGGTCTGGCTAATCGCGCCACTCCCGAGAGGCCGGTGTGATTCCCCACCCTGGCACTGGACCGGCCCCAGCCACGCTGCCAGCGCAGCCTGGCAGACACCGTCACCTTCCAGCAGGGCTGGTGAGTGTGGCCAGGGGCTGGGTGTGAGGGAGTGGGTCTCTGGAGGTGTGTGTGGGGGGGCTGCTGGCCATTGGGTGTTGTGGGAGGTCTGTATGTTGGGATGCTGGGCAGTGGGGGGTCTGAGCGGGGTGCTGTGTAGTTGTGGTGGTGGGCTGTGGGGAAGTGCATTGGGCAGTAGTGGTGCAGCTGTGTGGGTGGGTGCTGGGGAGGAGTGGTGGTGTGCAGGCCACTGTGCATTTGTGGTGGAGGGTGTGTGTGTGGGGGCTGCTAGGCATAGCAGTTCCGGGGGATGCTGGGCATAGGGAGTCAGGGGCTGTGTGGCACAGCATGGGCCCACACCCGAGGGGAAGGGGCATGCTGGCAGCACAGGGCTGGGTGGGCCAATGTGTGCCTGGCCATGGCTGGTTTGTATACAGTGCCCTTGCACTGGGCTGGGTGGAGCAGGGTCGGCCCCACCATCTATGCCCCATTGCCCCTGGCTGGCCCCTTGCTCTGGGGACTGACCTCCCCATGTTATGCTCCCACGAATATGTTCGACACCGGGCCCACAAAAGGTTAATCCGTCCCTGTATAAATACTGCAGGATAAGGCACAAGGTGTTTGCAATGCTCACAACAATGTACAGCTGTGTGGGGTCCATGCTTGCTGTGCTATAGCGTTTGCATGTATAACCCAGGCTTAGGAAAAAAGGTGCGAAAAAGCCTTAGTTTCTTTGCTGTTGATTTCAGGGAGACAGTGAGGTAAATGCATCATGGGAGGCTAATGCCATGTTCCCATAGCCACCCATGCAAATGTTTTGGTCCCATAAGGTATTGCAAGCCCAACCCAAAATTCTATTCAGCTTCATGCACTGTGGGATAGCTACCCAAAGTGCAGCACTCCGTGTGTCAGCGCAAGCCCTGCTAGTGAGGATGCGCTCCGCTGACACAATGAGCATAGTGGGGACACGCAAGATCGACTTGCTTAAATCAGAGGCTCAATGTCGACTTACATAAAATCAACTTAACTTTGTAGTGTAGACATGCCCTAAGGAGACAAAAGGTGGGAGAGAGCAGGTATTATTACATGAACATTGTCCATCATTACACCAGACAGGGTTTTAAGACTGTCCCAAATCTATAATTCTTTGTTTTAAATTAACAAAGGATACTTCTCCAACCCTCCCCTTCTTTTCAGATCAGAAATTCTGGGGCCAAGCAAGCTGAAGGCTTGTCTTCACGGGGAAGTTAGTGTGCAGCAAGCTAGAGTGTGAATTTAAAGCACTTTAGCTACTCCACACTAGTTAACTGGTCATGTGGACACTCTTACTGTGCGCTAAGAGTGCCCTCAGGTGGTCTAGTTTAGTACACTTCCAAAGTGCATGAAGCTAATTCACACAGAGGCATTCATAGTGTGCTATAAGAGTGTCCACATGGGGAGTTAGCCAGCAGGAACTGGTGCACACTAGCTACTCTGCACTTGTTCCCTGTGTAGACAAGCCCAGTTTCAAATGGATCAAAATGAGATTCTGTTTATTAAGAGTTCTTCTACTGCACCTGTCACCGCAGGACCTCACAAACTGAGCCAATTTAAGAATTAGTCCTAGGAGATGGCTGAATTCTTGGCTTATTTGTTCTCCCAGCTTGGTCATGACCAGCAATGGATCTGGAGACTTCCAGAACTGTCTACAGTGTGAGCTAAAAGACTGTTTCTTACAGCCCGGAGCTATCATACACTCAGACTGGTGGCTGAGCTAGGTCCATGCAAACCACTCTTCAGTGTTCATATACATCTCCTCATCCTCCTGTCTTCTTTTCCTTGGCTGATGTCTGGGCTATTGGCTTAGGCTAGAGAAGTGGAGTTTGCACGTGTTCTGAAGGCATTGAGATCTGGGCTCCCAACATCCTCCTCAGGAAGGAAGTTCCATGGCTCTTAGGCCAGCTTTGTTCCCTGTTGTCACAAATTGGACTCTGAGGTTCCAGAGGAAAGGACGAATGAGACTAAAAAACCCTCTGTCCTTTCCCCTTCCTTCCTGGACATAAGTATGGGAAAGAGCCTTTTATTAAGCTCAACAGGCTAATATGAGGTCAGACTAGATCAGTGGTTTTCAAACTTTTTTTCTGGCAACCGAGTTGAAGAAAATTGTTGATGCCCACGACCCAACGGAGCTGGGGATGAGGGGTGTAGGGTGTGGGAGGGACTCAGGGTTGGGGCAGATGGTTGAGGTGTGGGGGTGAGGGCTGCGGGGTGGGGCCGGGAAGGAAGGGATTAGGGTGTGGGAGGGAGCTCTGGGGTGGGGCAGGGGGTTGGGGTGTGGGAGGGGGTCAGGACTCTGGGCTGGGGGTGCAGGTTCTGGGGTGGGGCCAGGGACGAGAGCTTTGGGGTGCAGGAGGGGCTCCAGGTTTGGGGCAGGACTCAGGGCTGGGGCAGGGGATTGGGACATGGGGTTGGGGCGCAGGCTAACCTCGGACAGCTCACAGTCTGCGGCACAGTGGGGGTGCTAAGTCTGGCTTTCTGCCTGTCCTGGCACCGTGGACCACGCTGTGCCCCGGAAGCGGGCAGCAGCAGGTCTGGCTCCGAGGCAGAGGCGAGTAAGCAGCTCCATGCAGCTCTTGCCTGCAGGCACTGCCCCTCCCACCTCCCATTGGCCGGTTCCCAGCCAATGGGAGTGCAGAGTCGGTGCTCGGGGTGGAGACAGTGCGCAGAGCCCCATGGACTCTGTACCTAGGAGCCAGACCTGGTGCTGGCTGCTTCCAGGGCGCAGCACGGTGTCAGAACAGGTAGAGACTAGCCTGCCTTAGCCGGGCAGCACCACCAATGGGACTTTTAACGGCCCGGTCTGCAGTGCTGACCAGAGCCGCCACGACCCAGTGCCTTACATCCCGTGACCCAGTACTGGGTCGTGAGCTGCAGTTTGAAAACCACAGGACTAGATGATCTAAAAGTTTCTTCTGGCCTTAGGATCTCTACACATTAAAACATCAGTGGGGGGTTCAGTCTTGAATGTTACCCCCTAACTCTGCAGTCATCCAAGGGGTCAATGGAACCCTCAACAGCCCCTAAGAGCATGCCAGCCCCCTTTTACAACAAGAATAGCAGTGACACTGCTCCTGACCCAACATCATCTGGCTGAGCAATTGCAAGTCAGTGAATCACTCATTGTTAAGCCCTTCCCTGTTACACCTGAATTATTTTCCCTCTCACTAACATCAAAAGTCATACTACTTTCAGCAGGATTCCTATGAATCCGAGCCACATATCCACAATTTCAATATGACCAACTAATACACCTTCTATGGAAAAACTTCCTCCCAGTCATCTTAGTACTATGCCTCTGACACATATCAATTACAATTGCCTTCTCAGTGCTCCCACCTATACCATAGAACATGTGCCTGAAATTAAAGGATCACCTTGATAGAGTGAATAAGAGAGGCTAAAACTACAGTACAGACCCATATTTCCCGCACCCCTCAGAAACAGTACAAAGGCTTCGGGGAGTCAGGGGTAATGGAGGATCTGAGGGAGGGGGAAGTAATTGCTGGGAAGGAACCTAAGTATGAACTTGGAGGGTTGTTGGGAATGAATGGGAAAAGTATGGAAGTTTTTTTGGGGGGTGGGGGTGGAGAGGGATTGTTAGGGAGCATCCTCATGCAGACGCTGGCTTGATCCCTAGCTTCTCCCATTCAGTCAGGCACATCTGCTCCTGTCCCTATGTCTCTGTGCCCCCATCCAGCCATCCCCCTTCTCCCTGTAGCTCTACATCCCCTCCCGCTCTGCCCATGTGGTCCTGCACCTCCCTCCCCCCGTGGCCTTGCGCCTCCATGCCCGTTCAGCCCCTGTCCCAGTCTGTCCTCCCCCACTAGCTCTTATGAGCCCCTGTCTGAACCCCCAGCATCCCCATGCTGTTTGTCTCGCCATAGACATTGTCTCCTGACCTGGCCTGACAGGCACTGTGAAGAAGGCAGGTTCTTTCTCTTCCCTATGCTGACTGGGGCTTGCCAGAAGCAGCTGCTGTGTTCTAGCAAAAAGGTGCAACTGCAGCAACTTTTCAGCAGAAGCTATTGTCTGGAAAAAATTTAAAATATGTGCAGCACATGAAATATGCGCACACGCAGTGGTTCAGAAATCCCCCAGGAGTAAGGCCCTGTGGAGTGAATAGGATGCCCATGATCTAGCCTGAGCTATTTGCCCTTCCTGCCATCAGAATAGACCTGAATCACCTGTGAGCAGCATTTGTATTTCCCCCCGTTGCATTTCTGTAGAGCTTGATCTTTGAGTAGATCCTTGCATAGTGACATTGGCAACTTTGTGTTCCATGGATTTTCAAGGAATCATTGTCTGTGGTTCATTAATCATAGTGTCTTTTAGTATCCCACAGCCTTCTTCCATACTGGTAGATTTAGGTCCCATCACACTTTACTCACTAGATTTCATAGCTTCCAAGACCAGATGGGGACAATGTGACCATTTAGTCCAGCGGTTCTCAGACTGTGAGTTGGGACCCCAAAGTGGGTCATGATCACATTTTAATGGGATCACCAGGACTGGTGTTAGAATTGCTGCGGGCTGAATCACCTCTCTCCTCCTCTCTTTTAGCAGTCTCAAGTGCTGATTCCATGGGGGTTGAAACCAGGCTGATACAACTCCACTTCTATCCCTTGTTATGAGCTGACTTGTCTGTGTGCATCTTATAGCTGATTGCTGGTGCTGGGGTTCATGTTTGCCCTGTAGTTTAATTTTCTGCTGTTCCACCTGCCATTCTGTGACACCAATGAAATCAATCTCTTCTATTGTGATGTGCTGCCTGTCTTGCTGCTGGCATGTGCCAATAGGTAGATCCACCAGCTTGTTATCTGCATCATAATCCTGACCATCCCATTCCTGATGAGCTCCATTTCCTATGTCTTCATCCTGTGAATCTGCTCTGCAGCCATCTGACGCCATGCCTTTTCCAGCTGCTCCTCCCATTTAATGGTTGTTCTCCTGCAATACAGCTACTGCAACTTCATAGACCTACACTCCAGTTCCAGCTACTGACCAGAGGAAGGCTGGGTGATATCTGTGGTCTACACCTTTGTCATCCCTGTACTGAATCCTTTGAGCTACAGCATGAGAAACAAGAAGTTCAAGAAGGCACTGAAGAGAGTCATGAATTGGAAAAAAAATTCTGTCCCAGAGAGAGTGACCATTTCCCCCCTGCCTTTTCCATTTTGGGAACTAAATGGCTCAAGGAGGTCAGTGTCTCTGTGTAGTGAGCTGGTGTGGCACCCCTCCGTCTCCGATAGGGCCGAGCTTCCTCCAACCCCAGCGTGGGCGGAGCCACCAGGTCCGGGGCCCGCCGCTCCGAGGTCACGGCCCCGACCCAGAAGTATAAAAGCCCGCCGGCAGAGCCCAGTGGAGCCCAGACTGCCAGAGAGAGTAGACGTCCTGGGCCGAGCTCCCGCTTGGGAGACAGCCGCAGGCCGCGAGCCGCTTGCTACCCCCCCACGCCGGTCGAGCCTACCTCTCGCCAGCTACCCCGAGGAGGACTGTCCAAGCCTGCCCCGTGCCAGCTACCCCGAGGAGGACTGTCCAAGCCTGCCCCGTGCCAGCTACCCTGGGGGAGAGCTGCCGGACCGGCCCCCAAGCCTCGCACCAGAGGAACCGATGCTGCTGGACTGGCCCGAACCCGGCATCGCCAACGAGGTAGGCCCTGAGGGAGAAAACGGAAGTAGCCCAGGGGTAGCCGACCCCGGTCAGGCTGCAGAGGCCTGTGAGCCAATGTCAGTGTGTTTCGGTCAGGATACCCCACTGACCAGCAGCGGCAGTAACCGCTGCTAGGGCCCCGGGCTGGAACGCAGTGGAGTGGGTGGGCCTGCGTTCCCCCCTGCCACCCTCCGCACGGGTGGCAGGCTTCCCCCTCACTCAACGCTCAGGTGTAGGACCCTGAGCTTACCCCAACTGCTTGTCTGCTCAGCCCCTGCACCAGAGGGCCTGAGCTCCTTAACTGCTTGTTTGCTCAGCCCCTGCATCCAAGGGCCTGAGCTGTGACTGTTTGTGCCCCGCCCTGATCCAGGGCCAGGGCCTGCTTAAACTGCTGATTAGCGCCCAGCCCCTGCCTAAGGGCCTGAGCTCCCTGAACTGCGGGCTGCTCAGCCCCTGCCTAAAGGGACCTGAGCGTTGACAGTCTGCGCTATAGTGAGCCGATGTGGCACCCCTCCGTCTCGGAGGGTAGAGCCCCGGCGCGACGCTACTACACTCGGATATGAAAGCTTTCATCTTTAGGGCATTGGTTCCAATTTGCCCTGAGGTTGGAGGGACAGGGCTGATTAAGGGGAATCAGGGAATGAGACATGGAGCCTTCCAGGATTAGATCCCTGATTCCACTGCATCTCAGGTCAGTGGGTGACTCAGGAGAAAGGGCTATGAAGCACTAAGAGTCCAGAGAACTTGTTCCACCCTGCCCCTATGGGGGAGGGGGAATGAACGGCTCTTTTGCATGGGATATGGAGCCTTTCACTTCTAGGTAACCAGTGCCAATCTAACCACAAGCAGGTAATGATCAAGTCAGATGGTCTCACAAGCTACTGGGCTCGATACAGGGGTAACTGGGTGACATTCTATGGCCTGTGTTATACAGAGGGTCAGATTAGCCTTTACAATTTATGAGTCTGCTGGCTTCTCAGTGATCTGTATGAAATGAGTTGGAAGGGTCTCTATCAGCTGTCAGCACTAGAAAAGACGCCATTGCAACTGGCACTAACTGAGCCCTTATTTGCAGGGCAAGTAGGAAATCTAGGACTGGAGGGTTCATAGAAACTGAAATGCTTCCCATCTCTGGAAGTAGTCCTCAAAGGGCAGAGATGGAATGAAGGCACGCACAGTAAAGCAGATATTAGGAATACAGTCACTGCCAGACTGGACTGGACCAGTAGCCCATCTAGCTCAGTATCCTTTCTCTGACAGGGACCAGTACGATATGCTTCAACAGAAGGTGCCAAAATCCCTGGAGTAGGCTGTCAAGGCTGGATCCCCACTTTGAACTTTAGGGTACAAATGTAGGGGCCTGCATGAAAACTTCTAAGCTTAACTACCAGCTTAGCTCTGGTTCCGCTGCCACCATCAATTTTCCCTCCCTGGGAAGCCTTGAAAAACCTTCACCAATTCCCTGGTGAATACAGATCCAAACCCCTTGGATTTTAAAACAAGGAGAAATTAACCTTTCCCCCTCCTTCCTCCCACCAACTCCTGGTGAATACAGTTCCAACCCCCCAGGGATCTACAACAGGGAGAAATTAACCATCCCCCCTCCTCCCTCCCACCAACTCCTGGTGAATACAGTTCCAACCCCCCAGGGATCTACAACAGGGAGAAATTAACCATCCCCCCTCCTCCCTCCCACCAACTCCTGGTGAATCAAGATCCAAACCCCTTGGATCTTAAAACAAGGAAAGATGTGGAGAACCTGGATTGATGTCTGGTCCCTCTCAGTCCCGAGAGCGAACACACTCCCAAACAAAGAACACAAACAAAAGCCTTCCCCCCCCCAAGATTTGAAAGTATCTTGTCCCCTTATTGGTCCTTTAGGTCAGATGCCAGCCAGGTTACCTGAGCTTCTTAACCCTTTACAGGGAAAAGGATTTTGGAGTCGCTGGCCAGGAGGGATTTTATAGTACTGTACACAGGACAGCTGTTACCCTTCCCTTTATAGTTATGACACGCCCCCCAAATCACAGATAGTGTTGGACGTTCGGTTCCACACTGGCTGTGATTTCTTCCTGGAGTTCTAGGAGAAAACAGAGTTAATAAGACACATGTACCTTTAGAAATACTACTGATTATATAAAAACTAACAATATGTTTCATTCCAAGAACAATTGTTAACCAGTTAACTCTGGGAAACTTTCCCGGGAGAGTGCATCAGCCACTTTGTTAGAAGCTCCCGAAATGTGTTGTATTTCAAAATCAAAATCTTGGGGAGCTAAACTCCACCGAAGAAGTTTTTTGTTATTTCCCTTGGCGGTATGAAGCCACTGTAGCGCAGCATGGTCTGTTTGTAGTTGGAAACGCCGTCCCCAAACATATGGGCGTAGCTTTTCCAGCGCGTACACAATGGCATAGCATTCCTTTTCGCTGATTGACCAATGGCTTTCCCTCTCAGACAGTTTCTTACTGAGAAACACGACAGGATGGAATTCTTGATCCGGTCCTTCCTGCATTAAAACTGCTCCCACGCCTCGCTCGGACGCATCTGTGGTTACTTGGAACGGTTTGTCAAAGTCTGGGGCCCTTAGCACAGGGTCAGACATGAGTGTTGCCTTAAGCTGATTAAAGGCCTTTTGACACTCATCAGTCCACTGAACTGCATTTGGCTGTTTCTTTCTGGTTAGGTCTGTCAGCGGGGCGGCGATTTGGCTGTAGTGGGGTACAAATTGCCTATAATATCCAGCCAAGCCTAAGAAGGATTGGACCTGTTTCTTAGACTTTGGAACCGTCCACTTTTGGATAGCATCCACTTTGGCCTGTAGGGGATTTATAGTTCCTTGACCCACCTGGTGCCCCAGGTAAGTCACTCTGTTTTGGCCTATTTGACACTTTTTAGCCTTAACAGTTAGTCCTGCCTGCTGGATGCGCTCGAAAACTTTTTCCAGGTGCTCCAGGTGCTCTGCCCATGAATCAGAAAAAATGACCACATCATCGAGGTAGGCAACTTCAGATTCTCCCAATCCTGCTAGGAGACCATCTACAAGTCTTTGGAAGGTGGCGGGTGCATTTCGCAACCCAAAAGGGAGTACATTGAATTCATACACCCCTGCCTGGGTGACGAAGGCTGACCTTTCCTTAGCGGGTTCATCCAGTGGTACTTGCCAGTACCCCTTGGTTAAGTCCAAAGTAGAGATGAATTGGGCATGTCCCAGTTTCTCCAATAGCTCATCTGTGCGTGGCATTGGATAGTTGTCAGGACGAGTTACAGCATTTAGCTTATGATAGTCCACGCAAAAGCGTATTTCCCCATCTGGTTTGGGAACTAGAATCACTGGAGATGCCCATGCACTCTTAGAGGGGCGGATTATACCCATCTGTAGCATGTCCTGGATCTCCCTTTGTATAGCAGTTTTGGCATGAGGTGACTCCCGGTAGGGTGGGGTTCTAATAGGGTGAGCATTACCTGTGTCAATGGAGTGGTATGCCCGTTCGGTCCATCCTGGAGTGGCTGAGAAAATTGGTGCAAAGCTTGTGCACAGCTCCTTGATCTGCTGTCGCTGCAGACGTCCAAGGGTCGTGGAGAGGTTCACCTCTTCCACGCCACCATCCTTTTTTCCTTCGTAGTAGACACCTTCAGGCCACTCCGCGTCATCTGTTTCTTGGGCTGTAAACTGGCAAACGTTTAATTCTCTGGAATAAAAGGGCTTAAGAGAATTAACATGGTATACCTTAGGCTTTATGTTGGAGGTGGGGGAGGCTATGAGATCGTTAACAGCTCCTAGGCGCTCCTGGACCGTGAATGGTCCTTCCCACGACGCTTCCATTTTATGGGCCTGGAGCGCCTTTAAGACCATGACTTGGTCTCCTACTTTGAAGGACCGTTCTCTGGAATGTTTATCATACCAGGCCTTTTGCTCTTCCTGAGCATCCTTTAGGTTTTCTTTAGCAAGGGCTAAAGAGTGTCGGAGGGTGCTTTGTAGGTTGCTTACAAAGTCTAGAATGTTAGTTCCTGGAGAAGGCGTAAACCCCTCCCATTGCTGCTTCACCAACTGTAATGGCCCCTTAACCTCGCGGCCATACACAAGTTCAAATGGTGAAAACCCTAAACTGGGATGTGGTACAGCCCTGTAGGCAAAAAGCAACTGCTGCAACACTAGGTCCCAATCATTGGAGTGTTCATTTACAAATTTACGTATCATGGCCCCCAAAGTTCCATTAAACCTCTCCACTAGGCCATTGGTTTCATGGTGGTAAGGGGTGGCAACCAAGTGATTCACCCCGTGAGCTTCCCACAGGTTTTCCATGGTCCCTGCCAGGAAGTTAGTTCCCGAATCTGTAAGGATGTCGGAGGGCCAACCTACCCTGGCAAAAATGTCTGTTAATGCCTGGCACACACTTTTAGCCCTGGTGTTGCTTAAGGGCACTGCTTCCGGCCATCGGGTAGCAAAATCCATGAAAGTCAGTACGTACTGCTTTCCTCTGGGTGTCTTCTTTGGGAAAGGACCCAGAATATCCACAGCTATGTGCTGAAATGGGACCTCAATTATGGGTAGTGGCTGGAGAGGGGCTTTAACCTGGTCTTGGGGCTTTCCCACTCGTTGGCACACCTCACAAGACCGGACATATTTAGCAACGTCCTTGCCCATTCCCTCCCAGTGGAAGGACTTCCCCAACCGGTCTTTGGTTCTGTTTACCCCAAAATGGCCACTGGGATGATCATGGGCTAAGCCCAAGAGCTTTACCCGATACTTAGTGGGAACTACCAACTGTCTTTGAGGATGCCAGTCTTCCTGGTGCCCACCAGAAAGAGTCTCCTTGTATAAAAGTCCTTGTTCTACAACAAACCGGGATCGGTTAGAAGAGCTGAGAGGCGGTGGGGTGCTCCGCGCTGCCGCCCAAGCTTTCTGAAGGCTGTCATCTGCTTCCTGCTCGGCCTGGAACTGTTCCCTTGATGCTGGAGACATCAGTTCCTCCTTGGACTGTGGACTGGGGCTTGGTCCCTCTGGAAGCGATGCAGGTGCTGGGGCTGTTTCCATTGACTGTGATCCACTGTCCGCTGGTGCACTATGTGGTATCTCAGGCTCTGGCTGAGCCTCTTGGGTAGGGTTATCTGCTGCTTCCGCCAGGTCAGGCTCGCTGGTGCCCTCTGGCATTGGAGTTGTAGACCGGTTTGCAAGCGCTGGACTCAGTGCTGGCAATGGTTCTGGTGCTGGTTGCGTTGCCAGTTCCGGTTCTGGGACTGGCTTTGGTTGGCTCTCTGGGATTGGATCCACTACGGCTGTTGCAGTCGTTGGCAGGGGATCCTGTTTCACCACCTTTGTCTGGGTCTATGGTAACACAGACGGGGCCCTGGTGGACGGCTCAGGAACAGGGATGGGGGTGAAAGCTTGCTTAGCCTGGCTGCGGGTGACTATTCCCACCCTCTTGGCTAGCTTCACATGGTTGGCTAAATCTTCCCCCAGCAGCATGGGAATGGGATAATTGTCATAGACTGCAAAAGTCCACATTCCTGACCAGCCCTTGTACTGGACATGCAACGTGGCTGTAGGCAAGGTTACAGACTGTGACACGAAGGGTTGAATTGTCACTGGAGCCTCCGGGTTGATGAGTTTGGGGTCCACTAAGGATTGGTGGATAGTTGACACTTGAGCCCCAGTGTCCCTCCAAGCGGTAACCTTCTTTCCGCCCACTCTCAAGGTTTCCCTTCGCTCCGAAGGTATGAGAGAGGCATCTGGGTTTGGGGATCTTTGGTGTGATTGGGGTGTAATGAACTGTAGTCGGTTGGGGTTCTTGGGGCAGTGAGCCTTTATATGTCCCAGTTCATTACATTTAAAACATCGCCCTGCTAAGGTATCACCGGGACGATGTTGGTTGGTGGAGACTGGTGTGGTGGGGTGAGAAGGCGTCTGGGGTTTCCCTTGGGATGTGGGTGGGGCCTTGGGTTGTCCCCGGTGGTAAGGTTTTGTTTCGGCTTGCCCCTTCTGATATTCGCTCCAACTGCTACTAGTTTTTTTCTTTTCTGCCACCTCCACCCATTTGGCTCCAATCTCCCCCGCCTCAGTTACAGTTTTGGGCTTCCTATCTTGGATGTACCTTTCTATTTCCTCAGGAACACCCTCTAAAAACTGCTCCATTTTTACTAGGGAAAGCAGATCTTCCAGAGATTTAACATTTGCTCCTGATACCCAGGCATCACAATTTTTGTCAATGTGGTAGGCATGACGGGAAAATGACACATCGGGTTTCCACTTTAGGGCTCTGAACCGCCGACGGGCATGCTCGGGTGTTAGCCCCATTCTGAGTCTGGCCTTGTTTTTAAAAAGTTCATAACTGTTCATGTGTTCCTTAGGCATTTCAGCCGCCACCTCTGCTAAGGGTCCACTGAGCTGCGGCCTCAGCTCTACCATGTACTGGTCTGCAGCGATGCTGTATCCAAGGCAGCCCTTTCAAAATTTTCTAAGAAGGCCTCAGTATCATCGCCTGCCTTGTAGGTGGGGAATTTTCTGGGATGGGAAGTGGTACCTGGAGGGGGGTTGTTAGGATTGCCTGGTGCATCCTGCTTAGACTTTGCTACTTCCAGTTCATGCTTCCTTTCTTTTTCTCTCTCCTCCATCTCTTTTTCTTTCAGCTCCATAGTTCTCTTGTGAGCCTCCTCTTTGGCTTTTTCCAGCTCCATCCCTCTTTCATGGGCCTCCTTTTTGGCTTTCTCTTCTCTGTCTCTCAGCTCTATCTCTTTTTCTTTCAGCTCCATAGCTCTCTTGTGGGCCTCCTCTTTGGCTTTTTCTTCTTTTGTAGTCATTTTCCTGTTTTCTTGTGCTGGGTCACCCCCTCTGCAGTTGACTGAAACTGGGAAGCTCTCAGCTCTGGCTGCTGCCGAGTTAACAGAGACTTTCTAACTAGCTACTCCCGAGGATGTAAAAAGAAAAAAAAAACAATTCAGCTTGTAAATTCCCTTTACCTTTGTTTGCCCATTGAACCCTTCTCTTAACAAAGGACCTTGTTAAAAAAAACTTAACACCTCTGCCTTCAGGCAAGGAGAGATAAGATATGCATCTATCTACCTCCAGCTCGGCTTTCCAAGCAGCTAGAAGGAAAAAAAAATCTCACTGGCTTTTGGGTTTAAAATGATCCCACCGCTCTACCACCATGTCAAGGCTGTATCCCCACTTTGAACTTTAGGGTACAAATGTAGGGGCCTGCATGAAAACTTCTAAGCTTAACTACCAGCTTAGCTCCGGTCCGCTGCCACCATTTCCCAATAAGATTCCCTCCCTGGGAAGCCCTGAGAAACCTTTCACCAATTCCCTGGTGAATACAGATCCAAACCCCTTGGATCTTAAAACAAGGAGAAATTAACCTTTCCCCCTCCTTCCTCCCACTAACTCCTGGTGAACACAGATCCAATCCCCTTGGATCTAAAACAAGGAGAAATTAACCTTTCCCCCTCCTTCCTTTCACCAACTCCTGGTGAATACAGATCCAAACCCCTTGGATCTTAAAACAAGGAGAAATTAACCATCCCCCCTCCTTCCTCCCACCAACTCCTGGTGAATACAGATCCAACCCCCTTGGATCTAAAACAAGGAGAAATTAACCTTTCCCCCTCTTTCCTTTCACCAACTCCTGGTGAATACAGATCCAACCCCCTTGGATCTAAAAACAAGGAAAAATCAATCAGGTTATAAAAAAAAAGCTTTTAATTAAAGAAAAAAAGGTAAAAATTATCTCTGTAAAATCAGTATGGAAATTAACCTTACAGGGTAATCAAACTTAAAGAGCTCAGAGGACTCCCCTCTAGTCTTAGGTTCAAAGTACAGCAAACAAAGATAAACACTCTAGTAAAAGGTACATTTACAAGTTGAGAAAACAAAGGAAAACTAACACGCCTTGCCTGGCTATTTACTTACAAGTTTGAAATAGGAGAGACTTGTTTAGAAAGATGTGGAGAACCTGGATTGATGTCTGGTCCCTCTCAGTCCCGAGAGCGAACACACTCCCAAACAAAGAACACAAACAAAAGCCTTCCCCCCCCCAAGATTTGAAAGTATCTTGTCCCCTTATTGGTCCTTTAGATCAGATGCCAGCCAGATTACCTGAGCTTCTTAACCCTTTACAGGGAAAAGGATTTTGGAGTCTCTGGCCAGGAGGGATTTTATAGTACTGTACACAGGACAGCTGTTACCCTTCCCTTTATAGTTATGACAAGGGCCATGAATGTAGGGCTGGGGCAGGGGGTTGGGGTGCGGGAGGGACTGCAGGGTGTGGGATGCGGTGCGGTGTGCAGGAAAGGTCTCAGGGCAAGGGTCCAGGAGGGATGCGGGGTGCAGGAGGGGGCTCAGGGTAGGAGGTTGGGGTGCAGGAAGGGTATGGGGTGTGGCAGAGGGCTCGGCAGGGGGCTGGGGTGCAGGATGCAAGAGGGTTTGGGGTGCAGTCTCCGACCCGGCGCCGCCTACCTCGAGTAGCTCCAGGGTGGCAGAGGCGAGCAGTGGGGCTAAGGCAGGCTCCCTGCCTACCCTAGCCCCGTGCCACTCCCTGAAGTGGCCAGCATGTCCGGCAATGGCTCCTGGGGGTGGAGTGGGGCAGGTGGCTCTGCCGTGTGCTGCCCTCACCTGTGGGTTCCATCCCTGAATCTCCCATTGGCCGCAGTTCCCCATTCCCGGCCAATGGGAACTGCGGGGGGTGGTGCCTGCAGGCGAGGGCAGCGGACAGAGCCCTCTGCCCCGCCGCTCCCCCAGTGGCCACAGGGACGTGGTGCGGGCCGTTTCCAGGAGCGGCGCGGGGCCAGGGCAGGGAGGGAGCCTGCCTTAGCCATGCTGCGCCATGAGGCTGGCAATCCCATGGGCCGAATCAAAAGCCCTGATGGGCCGGATCCGGCCCACAGGCAGTAATTTGCCCTCCCCTGCCCTAGACTGTATGGTACTCCGCTCTGCCTGAGGTCCTGAGCTCCTGTTCATTGCTCCACCCTGCCGGAGGGCCCGAGCTTGCTAGATTGTTTGTTGCTCTGTCCTGCCGGGGACCAGAGACCTGGACTCAGGGGTGAAAGTGAGCCGGTATGGGCCGGTACAGCGTACCGGTAAGAAGCTGGTACCGGCCCGTATGCAGCCCACATTAAAGCAGGGCCACCGACAGGGAAGGCAAAAGGGGCAAGAACATTAAAGCGCTGCCATGGCAGCGCTTTAATGTGGGCTGCATACGGGCCAGTACCAGTTTCTTACTGGTACGCTGTACTGGCCCATACTGGCTCACTTTCACCCCTGAGTCCACGGATGCCCTTCCACTGAGCATCCATGCAATGAGTGTTCACAGGACTGGGGAATGCCGCTGCATTCACAGGGACCGAGGAATGCTGCACTGTGGCCAGAGCCGGTGCAAGGAAGTTTCACGCCCTCGGCGAAACTTCCACCTTGCGCCCCCTCCCCCCAGCCCTGCGGCAGCTCCCCGCCCCCCCCCCCGCCCTGATGAGCCCCCCCCCGCGGCAGCTCCCCACCCCAGCTCCGCCACCTCCCCAAGCACGCTGCCTCCACTCTAATTGTCCTCCCCTCCCAGGCTTGCGGTGCCAAACAGCTGATTGGTGCCGCAAGCCTGGGAGGCGGGAGAAGTGGAGTAGCGATGGTGTGCTCGGGGAGGGGGGTAGCAGAGGTGAGCTGGGGTGGGGAGCCCTGCGGCAGCTCCTCCCCCGCCCTGAGGCACCCCTGCGGCAGCTCCCCACCCCCCCGGCCCAGGGAGCCGTGCGGCAGCTCCCCACCCCAGATCACCTCTGCTCCGCCTCCTCCCCAAGCAAGCCACTCCGCTCTAATTCTCCTCCCCTACCAGGCTTGTGGTGCCAAACAGCTGATTGGCGCTGCAAGCCTGGGAGGCTGGAGAAGTGGAGCAGCGACCGCGTGCTCGGGGAGTGGGCGTAGGAACGCTGTAAAAAAAATATTGGGGGCACCGCTTTTTGGCGCCCCCAAATCTTGGCAACCTAGGCAACCACCTAGTTTGCCTAAATGTAGCACCGGCCCTGACTGTGGCACGGTTACAAAGCCAGCAGCAGATCTCCATACTCCTCCAGTGGCTGCAGGGCGGCTGCAGGAGCAGCCCATGAGAAATTTGATATCTTCCTGCTAGCATGTAAGACTCAGGAAAGGAAACTGGCTGTGAAGGCAAAAGTGAAACTGACAGAGCACAGAGTGTCTATTTTGTCTTTACTAACTTTCTGCCACAGTCTCCTGGAGCACTGCTATGAATTCTGCAAGCCAAAGAACATCAGACAGCAGCGAGTCTTTGAGGCGCCTAGCCCAATGGGACTCTAATCTCGGCTCTTTATAGACAGGTATAGAGAGCAGGTCCTTCTCCTCAAAAGCTGACAATCTAACCAGTCAGCTTACAAACAGAGAGAAGAGGACACAACAAAAGCCATGTACATGGCTGGGGTGGCCTAGCGCGTGCCTCCAGGGCACCATGACTTAAGATGGATGGGGGCTGGTGGAGATTTGCTAAAATCCGAGGCCAGAATCTGCCTCTTACAAGGTGCAGTATCACCAGACCCAGGTGTTCAAAAATCACGAGTCAGGTGCCCAAAAATTCATGAGCTGGCACTAAGAAATGCAGAAATCTCAGCAAAGACACCAGAAATGAAACATATGTTATTCCTGGCCATAGAGGAGAGACAGGACTTGGCTGTAATCAGTGCTTGAAATGGTAGGCAAAACAATTAAAAAAAAGAGGGGGGTCTCATCACCAGCAATTAATTCTGCTCCCCAACCCCCAAACCAGTTCTATCCCCCCGAGTTTTACCCCTCCCGCAATCAATTTTGCCTTCACATCTGTTCTGCCCCAAGCCTCACCTCTGCCCTGCCTGATTGGGGGAGAACTCTGCTTGCCTCCTGCAGTAACCCTGATGCTCTTCCCCAGGAGGTGGGGAAGTGGGGAAAGCAGCCAATCAGAAGGGGATTCTCCCCACCGCCCCAGTGAGCCTGAAATGTGCGCCCATCTTTGAAATTTTATTTGTTGGATCTGTGCCCCTTCATGACCCAGCACACTTTACTCACTGTCTGTAACAGATAACAACGGGATTCCTGCCTGAGATAGGCCTCACTGTTTGCTCTGGTGCTTCAGCTCCCAGACTGACTGACAACCTGTACTTTCTAGTGCCACCAAACATTGTCTCCCTAAGCCCTAGCCTGGGGTAGGCAATCGTAGGAGGAATTGAGGACTCCACCTTATAAAAACCCACGGAGTGGGGGGGGGTATGACAATAGGTAGACATAGATATGAGAGAGAGGGAGAGAGATAGGACTGTATGGTCATATGAAGATAGATAGCAGGGGTTTAGATAGATAGATTAGATAGAAAGATAGAGGGGATAGATAGATCGTAGCAGGAGTGTAGATAGATAGATAGAGGGGGTGTATGGGGATAGATAGATCGTAGCAGGGGTGTAGATAGATAGATAGATACACAGTAGGATTAGGGGGAGAGCAGCCCAAGGTTTGCTTAATTCACTTCTTCGCAGAAAGAGCCGGGTGAGAATGGAGGAGGAGGAAGATGACCCCTGAAAGCGATGTTGGAAGGAAGACTTGCAGGAGGCCGGGGGGTCACCTCAGGACAGGGGGTCCCAGAGAAGGGCAGGATGAAGTAACCTTGGGGTGGGGTAACCGAGCGAAGGGTTCAGGGTCACGTGAACTCTGCCCATGCCGCAGCAGAGCTGCAGGGGAGCGTGGCACATGGGTGGGGCTGGGTGCCCCCATGTGCAAGGCCTCCTGACAGTGCTCAGCTGTCCCCGCAGAGACCCCAGGCCAGGAGTGGACGATGAGACCCGGGGCCTTTGGCCGGGTGGCTTTGTCCTTTGGGGGAGTGGGGCTTTGGTGCCCGCCCGTTTTGTGGAGGCTGGTGAGGCTGCTCACAGAGCTGGGGCAAAACAGTGGTGGTGTCTCTAGAGAGGCCTCCCCCAGCCTCAGTGCTGTGGTCAATGGGAGAGGAAAGAGACACTGCCCCTTTAAAAGGCCACAGGCAGGGAATGAGACACTGCCCCTTTAAGACATCCCCGGCGCTGTTTCTTTAACGGCAAGAGCGGGGCCGCTAGACGTATCGCGCCTGCGCATCGGCTTTTTCTGGCCCCGCGGATGGGAGGGGCGGACTTGTGGGATGACGTCATGTACGTGTTCCGTGACGGCGAAGCGTGCGTATCGAGGGGCGGGGGCTCGGAGCCGGAGCGGGGTCCGCGCGGGGCCTCCCTGGCGGTGGGAGTCTCCGCGCCGCGCACCATGTTCCGCTACCAGGTGAGGGGCCACCCGGGCTGCGACCTTTGACCTCTGACCCCAGTCCCTGGGTCACTTCTCCCCCCTTCCAGAGCCCCAACTTCCTCCTCAGTCACGGGGGGGGCTGGCGGGCGCGGGGGGGGGGCACGAGGTTCTGGCGGGGCTCGGGCTGGTGGGGTGTATCTGGGGAGGTACGGGCCGGACGGGGGTCTTTGTGGGAGGCACCGGGTGGGATATGTCTTAAGGGGAGATGGGGCCGGGGTGTGTGTCTGGGGGATACGGAGTTCTGGGGGGATATGGGCCAGGGTGTGTTTCGGGTGGCCTAGGGCTCGCGGGGGCACAGGGTTTTGGAGGCTTGGGCTGTGGGTGTGTCTGGGGGGACTCGAGCTGTGGGTGTGTCTGGGGGGGTGCAAGGTTCTGGGGAGCACGGGCTGGGAGGGTGTCTGGGGGTGCAGAGTTCGGGGGGCATGAGCAGGGGGAGTGTGGGGAGGACATGGGGTTCTGGGGGGCGTGTGCTGAGGTGTGTGTTGTGGGGGGGGATATGCTGGGGAAGGTATAGACTGGCAGGTGTATGTCGAGGGGAAGGGATTCAGGGTGTGTGTCTGGGGGGTGCATGAGCTGGGTGTGTTGGGGGCATGGAGTTCTGGGATGTCTCTGGGAGGCATGGGGTGGGAGGTATCTTTGGGGGAGAATGGGCTGGAGGGTCTCTGTAGGGAGGGGTGTGCAGGAGGCATGACTTAGGGAGGGGTTTCGTTGTGGGGGTGATGGGCTACAGGTCGAGAGGAGCCTCTATTGCAGGGTGCATGGTTGGGTACGTGACAATGTGGGTTGTATGTGTGTGGAGAGGGTAAGGGGATGCCAAGGGCATGGGTCAGAAAGGGATGTGGAGTAGGGAGTTCTCTCTCTCTGGGGCTAGGGACTATGGGTCTGTGGGATGCTTGTCCAAGGGGGAGGCCCTCCCACCTTGGAGTGGGGGTGAGTGTTTGAGAAGGTCACACTCTGAGTGCCCAGGAGACCTCCCTGTGCGGGAGCTGTTTGGCAATGGAGGCTGTTTCAGAGGGGCAGAGCTAGGTATGTATTTAGCAGGCTGGCGCTTGGAATGCTTGGCTAAGGTGACTGCTTGATATATAGGCTCTGCAGGCTCGGGCAGGGGGGCACACGCAGGGTACAGATATTGTGGGCTGGAGTAGGGGCTCTGAAGGTAAATGTACAGGGTGTGGGCTGGGGCATCTCTCAGAAGGGGGCAGCATGTCAGACAGGCTGGGGCTGCCTCTATGAGATGGGACTGCACAGAGTGTGGGCTGGCGTCGAAGACTCTGTGCTATAGGCTGGGGATGCCATGTGGGGTATGGGCCAGAGCACATCCCAGAGTTGGGCTGTGGTGTCTTTCTTAGGGAGGTAGATATAGGATATAGAGGGGACTTGTCTCTCCGAGCAGGAACTACTGGGATACAGGCCCAGGGGCAGCCTTTCTGAGTATAGTGTGCATGTGGGGTATGTGTGCCTCAGAACTATATTCAGATGGCTACTCTGGATATGGGTGCACCAGGTTGGGATCAGAAGTTGGTTTGGGAGGATGCCCAGGATGTTGGCCCATCAGATTGAGCTTGATGATGATTGATTCTATTCTGTCACATGCTATGTTATCTGAAGAGCTATGTGCCTGGCTGGTGGGGCCCTGAGAGTGGAACAGCTTGAGGGAAAACGTGATTGAATGGATGGTATGGGGTAGTAAGTGCCTGCTGGCCATTATGGGTTTGGGAACTGGGGCTAGGGGCACACCTTGTTTCTTACCCAGCTGGCTTGGGTGGGGAAGGCATTTGAGTGGACATGCTTGGTCCATGCCCGGAGGCATGGGTACGTGTGTCATAGTTGTAGGGTGTATTTGTTGCATGGTGTATGTAGAATGCCATGTTTGAGGAGGGTACATGGGAGGACTATGGGGGTGTGCTTGGTCTGTCATGGGTGGGTGGGGGAGGAAGGTTCTTTCTATCCCTTGTATTTATGTGGCTCCCCTCACTATCACAATCTTTAGTGTATTTATCCTTGCAGCACCCATGTGAGGCAGGGCTGTGCTATTATCCCCTTTACATAGATGGTGAACAGGCCCTGAGAGACTAAGTGACTTGCCCAAGATGTCACAGTAGCAGAGCAGGGAAATTGATCTCAGACTGGCCCCCTAACCACTGGACTATTGTCCTTCCCCTCCTGCTGTGAGAGGAGGTGTGCTTGAAATGGGATGTTTATCTCGGGGGTGGTATTGCCTCATTTAAGGAGGCATGCTTAGTAAAGAGGGTGTGTGTAATGGGTATGTGGGAGGGGAGTGATGCCTTACCTGTGGGGATGCACTTAGTCCATGCTTGGGCAGAGGTACCTTGTCTGATGGTCATGGGTGCAGTTTGGATGTGTGGGGGTGTCTTGGGACACGCTTGCTGTGGGGTGCCTTGTCTGAGGAGTTACGTTTTGTGTGTGCTGGAGGTGATGTGTCGCTTTTTCCTCCGAAGGGCCACATTTGTGATGTGCTGGTATAGGGAAACGAGAAATCTCCAAGAAAGGATTCAGACAGACTCGGTGCCCCAGCTTTGGGCACAAGGTGGCTGAGGGGAGCCCACTTTGGTGATGCCGGTAGGGCAAATAAAACTGTGGCATATCTGGAGGCCTGCTCATTTTTGTTCTCTCTTTGCTCTTTTCCAAGTCCCTGGAGGACTGTCCTCTGGATGAAGATGCCTTTCAGACCCTGGGTGAGGAGGATGAAGATATCGACCAGTTCAATGATGACACGTTTGGAGCCGGTGCTGTTGGTGAGAGCTGCATCTCCCATTCACTTCCCCTTCCTCGTCTCTGCCCCCAGCTCTCCTCTGGGGAATGCCATATCTGGATGGAAATCCCCTCAGTCCTGCCCTTAACCACCCCACCCCTGCAGCTCCAATTCTGGGTTGCTCCACCCATAGCTCTGCTGATGTCCCTCAGTCCTGAGCCCCAGCTTTCCCTGCTGTTCCAGTCCATTGCTGCCTGGGAGGTGTAATTGGCTGTGGAATAAATGAGTGGCACTAAGGTGCCAGCCTCGCTTCCTTTCTGTGGTTCCTTTGCAGATGATGACTGGCAGGAGGCACATGAACGGCTTGCAGAACTGGAAGACAAGCCTGCGACAGCTAGAGAGCTGGAAGATGGGGCGGTCAGTGATGAGATGGACCTGCTGGGGCACCATGAGGAGAACCTGGCCGAGAGGCTGAGCAAGCTGGTCATTGAGAACGAGTTGGAAGATCCAGCCATCATGCAGGCTGTGCAAACCCAGCCTCCAATGCAGGTGAGTGCAGTATTAGTGGGGGAGGAGCCTGGCTGCATGGAATGGATGGAAAGACAGGCGAGCCCTCTCCATGGTAACTCATCATACTCTTTTACAGCAGCCAGGAGGCCTCAACTCCAGCATCTGGGATGGATCCGCAGTTCTGAGGCGCATCCGAGGACCACTTCTCACTCAGGTACCGTGTCTTGTCTCGTTACTAATCCTGCAAAGGGAGCTCAGAGGCTTTCAGGGGAGACATTTTCCTCCCACCTCAGGAATCCCTTTCCTGTGCAGAGCAGAAGCTTTTGCCATCTCCAGGAGCATAAGATTTGCCAGTTCTGTGTCCTCTTGCACTGGATCAGGCCACTAGCACTTTTTGTCTGGTGTCCTGCTTCCTGTTGCTCGGATGAAGCTGTTGCCCGGGGGTGCTGGTTATGAATGCATCAGAGAAAGTTTCAGTTTTCCATAATGTACTTAGCTTATTGTATTGCACCCCATGCCAGGTGGGCGATTCCTTCTTGACTTTTGTGAAAGCCAGCTTAGACCCTGAAGTATGAAGAGCCATTTTGCTCTGTAAAGTGACTCTAAGATAGTATTGTGGAGGGTGGGCCAGCACTTACTTCTTGTTGACTCTAGATCAAACATGATCTATTCATGAGAAATAGTCTTTTAGCTGCCAGCTCCGCCAATTTCCTCTTGGATCTGCGAGCCAAGCTGGGTTGTTTCCTGCTTGTGTATTATCCCCAATAACCCTGCCCCGTTTGAGAGATGTTACAGGAGTAGTTAAGTTGATGTGAACTACTCAAGATAAAGATTCTGCCATCACAACTTAGCTAAGAATGCTGATCCTTGAACCAGAATAGAGTCCAACTAATTCTTCTGCATCTAGGCTGGCTCTGCAGGGCTAGTAGGGCTAAAAAGTAGCAAAAATATGTATACTACCATGAAAGGCAGCAGATGGAACAATAATACATACCATACAGCTCTGTTCTCCCTGAGTCTCTCAGCACTTTGCAGAGCTTTCTAGTGACAGATGTGGTGACAGAGGTTGTGACTTGTTCTTTGCTTTGCAGTGAATCCGTGGCAGAATCTCAGATAGAACTCAGTCACCTGACTTCCAGCCTAGGGTTTCATACTCTAGGCCGATTAGATCATAGCTGCAGGTGACACATTGAAGCTCCCCAGAGAGCATTTGCTTTCCTGACCATCTTCCCCCTGTTTCTCATTAGGCAGATTTCCTTGCTCTAGCTGTGCCTCTGTTCTCACCGAGCCCCACTGGCAAGCTGGTAAACTACACACAATTCAAAGTAGCTAACCACTAGCTGTGTTTTCCCCTTCTCCTGTGTGCAGGAGATGCCCTCGGTGTCTGTGCTGGAATATGCTATGCCTCAGAGACCCCTGCAGGGCCAGGAGGATGAGCGGGACCTCTCGGAGCGGGCACTGCCCAGGCGCTCGTCCTCCCCAGTCATTGGGAGCCCCCCTGTCAGGGCTGTCCCCATCGGCACCCCACCAAAGCAGGCTGCCGTGCCCAACTTCAACCAGCAGGTACCTCTGCCCTTCACACTTCTCTGGCAGGAGCTGGATCTGGTCACCATTGTTTCAGGAAAAGGTGGTGTTTCCAGGAAGGAGCAGGGTAGAAATGAGAAAGGGAGGCCCCCAGAAGGTGAAGACCCTGAAATTTTTAGGACAGCTTAAGGAAGCCTGCCACTAGTTTTTTGCCACCACACAATCTTTAGAGCAGCAACACAGCTGAGTGCGTGCCTGGATGCTGATAGGTGGAGAAGAGAGATTAATGGTAGGATGAGTAGGCTTGTTCTCTTAGCCGCTCTGTCCTTTAGGTGCCACAACTGTGCCCGGAGCCTGCATGATCCTCCTTCATATGCCGCTCTCACATGCCAGCAATTGGCAGACAGGGAGGGACATAGCATTGCTGTTCGAAACCAGATGCTATCTGGCCAGAGTCTCCTCTGGAAGAAACAGTCTGAAGATGCTGATGCTGCTGTGTGTACTGGGGGTTCCCCCTCTACCACAAGATGAGGAATTGGGGGAGGTGGAGGGGCTCTACATATGGCACATTGCAGGCTGGTTTGCATTCTGCTCCGTGAGTGAGCCCTGGGTGACAACTCTGTGGGAGGAGCTGCCTGGCAGATGTTGGCAAGGAAAGGGGAAGCTAGTTTCTAGGACTAAGATCAGTTCCCTTGTTTTGGTTTCTCCCTCCTGATAGATCCTGTGTCCAAAGCCTGTTCACATCCGGGCCCCGATGCAACAGCGTTATCCTTCCCCCTACGGCGAGAGGATGTCCCCAAACCAGCTCTGCAATGTCCCGGTATGGAGTGTCTCATGCTCTGTGTATTCCCAGCCTGACCCATCACTCTCTAGGTCCCCTGCCCCGCCCCTTCTATCATCCTTAAAGTCCATTCTCCATCAACTTCACCCCTGGGCCTCTCACTCTCTCAGTAATCCTGAAGTCCTTTCCCATAACCATCACACTTGTCCTCTGATCCCTCCTATAATGTTATTCCCTTCCACAGATCCAGGCTTCTGTGTCTATACTAACTTTTTCTTAAAGGGGAATCATCTTGTGTTTAATGTTCTGACTTCCATTTGTCAGCTAGAGATCTCAGCACCTCTTTCCCTTTCCCTGTTCCCCTCAGGTCCGGGTGTATCCCACGTGCTGGAAGCTCATGTGCCTATCTCTTGGCCTCTCTGTTACTTATCTGGGTGTAACTGTGGTCTCTCGTTTTCTCTCTGATCCGAGTGTATCTGGAGCATGCACCTGCTGAATGTCCATGTTGGGTTGATTGGTTCTTTGTTTAGAATTAGTGTTTCCTTTTTGCTCTTCCGTTTTCTTTCCCCAGAACTCTTCCCTCCTGGGCCACCCGTTCCCTCCCAGCGTCACTCCCGTTTTCACCCACCTTCAGAGAGCGCAGCTTCTAGGAGGAGCACAGGTAAAGCTCTGACTATTCCCTCTTGTTCTCCGTCTTTCCTCAACAGCACCTTGTGTGTGCTGCGTTGTCCTCTGGTGTCTGTGTCCTCTGTTCTGCCTTTGCATGGCTGTCTCTGTGCTGCTCCTTCTCAGACAGTTGCTGGTGGTTCCCATTGCCTGCTCCCCCGGATGACTAGAGCTGTGCCACTCAGTCTTGTCTGTCCCACTCTCTCTGTCATAGTGGTAACGTTTGTGGTGGTCTCTCTCTCCCCTCCCCCCATCTCTGCAGGCTGGACGAATGTCTCCTAGCCAGTTTGCTCGTGTCTCTGGACTCGTTGGCAGCCCCCTCACATCCATGAACCCCAAGTTGCTTCAAGGCAGAGTTGGGCAGATGATGTCTCCAGCCAGTGGGTTCCGTGCCTTTTTTGGGGCGCCACCACCTTCCGCGCCACCCCCATCCCAGCAGCAGCAGCACCCCCCATGTCCTGGGTCCCACTTGCAGAACCTAAGGTACGACACTTATCCTCTGTCTCCCATCATTGAGCTCACTGCACCGAGTTTGAGAGTCTCTGTTGACTTTCTCTGGAGATGAGACCTGAGGTTACAACTCTCTTCTCTAGGCCTCACCCGCAGATGTTCAGACCAGATACAACTCACCTTCACCCGCAGCATCGGCGGCTCTTACATCAGAGACAGCAGCAGAACAGGAAGTGAGTACTGGAATCATCTGTGTCTGGGTGGTGGGGGGTAATGAACTCCACTGCGGGATGAGAAGATTCACCTGGGTTCTAGTGCCAGAGAAGGAGGATCTCACTCACTCACGCACACGTGCGCGCACACACACACCCCGCCCCCGGGGGTCTCCTAGGAGTTCATGCTCCCCACAGTTGGGCGTGGCCTCTCAAGAGCCATCCTGCAGTGCAAGCTGTTATCCATGTCTCTTCTCCACTGTGCCCTTTCTGTATCTTCTGAATTTTTATGGGTCCTCCCACCAGCCAGCACCGGAGTTTGAATGGCTCAGCAGGGGACCGAGCTGGCCACCGGAGCAGCCAGCAGGAGCAGCTGCGGAAGGACCCCTATGCCAATCTCATGTTGCAGCGGGAAAAGGACTGGGTATCAAAGATCCAGATGATGCAGTTGCAAAGCACTGACCCTTACCTGGATGACTTCTACTATCAGGTAAATGCTTTGCACTCACTAATAGAGCCATCCTGACCTAGCTTCCACCTAGGGATGAGCTTGGCTGTCCCAGTGGCTACTGGCCTACTGTGCTAATCCCCTGTCTGCAGTACCTGCACCCCCAGATAAGTGACTGCTGGGAGGGTGGCTGCAGCTGAGCTCCCAGTATGATGCTGTTAGCTGGCTCTGTAACTGTGCTTCAACACTCACCCTTCACTCCTTACACCTGTGTCACTACACTGTCTACATCCACTCAGGCTGGCTTGTCAGCCCCACCAGCTGCTGGACTCTGTGTGTGATGGCCCATTGGTTCTTGGGACCAAGCTGCCCACGGTTTCTCTGTGCTGGGATCCTAACCTCCACCTCCTCCTCCTCTTCCCTTTTGTCTCAGAATTACTTCCAGAAGCTGGAGAAAGTGTCAGCGGCAGAGGAGATGCACGGCGATGGCCCCAAGAAAGAACGTACTAAACTCATCACACCCCAGGTGGCCAAGTTAGAGCATGCCTACAAGCCAGGTAAATGTCCCCTCCCTCAAACCGCATCCTGGGCTGGGGAGAGGTAAGGGGTTCATGGACCAGCAGGGAATTGACAGACCTGTGGCGATGTATTGGTCGTCAAATAGCATCTCATTCCCTAGCTGTACTCTTCTTTTAATGGTGGAGGATAGTTACCTGTCCTGGGGCAGGGGGTAGAAGAACCGCTGTAGACTCGCTCTGGAGAGGGCTGGCGTTAGGGACAGCTGCAGGGATTACTTGGGGAGGGCAGGGAGAGATCAGGGTTCTCTGGGGCATTGGTGCGGAGGCAGGGTGAAGCTGGAGTTTGCGTGTAAGATTTCTCTGGGGTGGATAGAGGAGCAGAGGCTTGGGGTGATGACTCCATCTACATTGCTATTCCTTTGTCCTTGCAGTGCAGTTTGAGGGCTCGCTGGGGAAGCTCACAGTCTCCAGTGTAAATAACCCCCGGAAAATGATTGATGCGGTGGTGACCTCCCGCAGCGAGGACGATGTAAGTAACAGCAGACGTGGCTGCCGTGCACAGGCTGGGCCCTTTCTTTCCACCCGGGGTTCGGTCCTCCTCTCTCTTCGCTCACTCCACTCCCCATCCTCTCCCTTCTGACACTGCTTTTTGTTCCGTGCTCCACCTGGGCCCGCCTCGCTCTCTTTCCCTAGGAGACGAAGGAGAAGCAGGTTCGAGACAAGAGACGTCAGACCCTCGTCACCATTGAGAAGGTAAGTGTGAGATGAGACCCCCACACACCACCACCCTTTGCTCCGCAGCAAGAGTGAACCAGGCCAGTGCTCCAGGGGAGCTGCCAACCCAAGTGCAGCGGCTGCCCCTTGGGGATGGGGACATGTGTCCCCAGTAAGCCACACCCCCCCTTCCCAGACCCCTGTGCTGAGCCTGGCGTGCTCCTTACTCTCCAGGCACTGCCTTACTTCTTGCTCTAATCGAAGCTCATAACAAACCATGGAAACGCCTTCCCTCTTTGTTGCCTGCTTCAGTAGCCAGGCCGAGGAGAGAATGATGGCTTCTCTAGGCTGGGGCTGAGGCACGCTGACAGCTTGCTGCCGCCCATGCTGTACCCACTCTGGGGATCGACAGCACTCTCTCTACAGGGCTTGCTGATCCAGCAGCACACTCTGGTTCTGAGTCTGCTCGGAAGGCAGTGGCTTCCTGTCCTGACTAGCTGTGGGGGATAGCAGGGGTTCCTGTGGCCGGCTCTGATCCGGCTGCTTGTCATGCAGACGTACAGTCTCCTCCTGGATGTGGAGGACTACGAGAGGCGCTACCTCCTGAGCCTGGAGGGGGAGCGGCCGGCCCTGATGGAGGAGAGAAAGCAGAAGATCTGTGACATGTATGACAATCTGAGGGGGAAAACACCCGGCCAAGAGAGGTGAGGAACGTGAGTCTGCTACAGTGCTCTTGGTGCTGCAAAGATGTGTGCCACCCCCAGCCTCGTCTCCCCACCCATGTGTAGAGAAGGGAGAGGACTGTGGAATTCTTCCCTCATTTGCTTCGGGATGGGGTGAACGTTTGTAGTCCATTCCCATACCCACATGTGGGGGGCAGCCCCCTTTCTAGTAACAGGCTCAGTGAAACAGCAAGGGAACTCTCCAACTGAAGGGGGGCAGCACCCAAAGGAAAGATGGAGTAGGAAGAGGCCGAGGCACTGGCGGGGGCTCTTGCCCAGTACTGCCTGGAGTGAGGCCTCTTCACCAGTTCATATGCAGGGCAGGGTCTCTTCCAGGAAACATGGGAGAAACCAGGCAGGGAACCGAGAGGGCCTGAGCTGAGGAGGAAAGTGTGACCAGGGCAGCCCCAGGAAGGATTTTATTGCCACCCTCATCCCTCATGTTCACAGGCCCTGTGGGGCCTGCACCTTTAGTCCTTGGAGATAATCAGCAAAGATTTTGTTGTGCAGAGAAGGTAGACATGTATTTCATGGGCATGGTGGGGTGATGCTGCACGGACCCTGGGTACAAGGAGGTGGAGTGGGGGGCAGTGCTGCACAGGCCCTGGGGGTAGTGTGGGGGGCAGTGCTGCACAGGCCCTGGTTGCAAGGCGGGGGGCGGTGCTGCACTGGGCCAGAGGTGCAAGGGGGTGTGGGGAGTGATGCTGCACTGGCCCTGGGTGCAAGGGGGGTGGGGGCAGTGCTGCATGGGCCAGAGATACAGGGCGGAGGTGGTGGTGCTGCACGGGCACTGGATGCAGGGGGTGGGGGCAGTGCTGCATGGGCCTGGGCTGGGTGATTCTCTTCTCATGCCTTCCCTCTCCCTTCCAAAAAACAAAAAGTTGACTTCTGCCCAAGCCTAGAAAACTTCAACCCTGTAAATGAGGAGGAGCTAACACTTGTGGGGAGGGTTCAGCATGGAAACTGTTATGTGACTTTAGCTAGAGCTGTCATTGTTGCCCCCATTATAATAAACTACTAAAAGGAAGCTTGAAGGCATGAAGCAGCATTGTGTGATTTATTTTTTCCCCCCATGTGCTTCTCTTCAGGCCAGATCAGCTATGCTTTTGGGAAGGTATTCTTTCTGGCTGGGGAGAGGTCACAAATGCAGGCCCATGTTACAGGGACGTGGGGTCTCCTGTGAGTCCCTTGCATACACCCACTGTCAACTAAGGGGTCATTCCTATATCTGGCTAATGACAGTCCAAACCTTCTCCTCTTGTCAGGCCAAGTGATGACCACTTTGTGCAAATCATGTGTATCCGGAAAGGGAAGCGTATGGTTGCCCGGATCCTGCCTTTTCTGTCCATGGAGCAAGCGGCTGACATACTCATGGCAACAGCCAGAAATCTGCCCTTCCTGATCAAGAAGGATGCTCAGGATGAGGTAACCAAGGAGGCTGTGGCAAAAAGAACTTCCATTCAGGTTGTTGGTACGAGTTGTCTGTTTGCATCTTGGAGGCAGCGTTGTCCAACGGTCAGAGCAGGGGACTGAGAATCCGAACTCATGCCTTCACTCTCTGGCTCACTGTGTGAGCATGGGGGAAGTTGCTTTGCATATCTGCAACTCCATGAATGGGGGTAATAACTGACTGGTCTCTACGAAGTATTCCTGGCTTCATATGGGTTTGTAAGGATTCTATATTTAATGTTTGGGAAAATGCTTTGAGATCCTTGGACAGGATGGTCCAGTTAGATATGCAGATGTCCATTGTGTGCCCATTTTCATCACACACTTAACTCTCCCAGAAATTCTCCCTCTAGATTGAAACTGGCCATGATTGCCCAAAGGTAGAAAGTGAAAGCTTGAGGAAAGTCCCCAATTAGCCTATTTCTTTCCCTACTTTCATAGGCAATGTCAATACTAGAAACATTACAGCAACATAGCTGTGGTGTCGTTACTGTAGTGTAGACGCTTATTATGGCAACAGAATGGGTTCTTCTATCGCTGTAGTTAATCAGCGAGAACTGAGCGGTGGGAACTGGGTTAATGGAAGAATTCTTCCATTAACCTAGCAGCGCCTATGACAGGGCTTAGGTTGGTTTATCAATGTCACACATGGCATGAAATTTTTCACAGCCCTGAGCAATGTACAGTAACTGCTCACTTAACATTGTCCCGGTTAACGTTGTTTCGTTGTTACGTTGCTGATCTATTAGGGAACAAGCTCTTTAAAGTTGCGCAATGCTCCCTTATAACATCGTTTGGCAGCTGCCTGCTTTGTCCACTGCTTGCAGGATTCTCTGGAAGAGCAGCCCCTCCTTGTGGGGATTAGAACTAAGGGGGGCCAGCAGTGCCCCCCATCAGCTCCCCTAAATTCCCTGTAAGGTATGTGGCTTGGCAGCTGCCCAGCAGTAGTTCAGCTGTCCCTCCCCACACTGCTGTGCTGCTCCTGACTTGCCCTCTGCTTTGGAGCTGCTCCCGGGAGCTTCCTGCTTGCTGGGGGAGGGGAGGAGAGAGGTGCTGATTTCAGGATGTCTCCCTTCTCCTGCCCCCCATGCTCTGTACTCCCCCTCCACAAAGCGGAGGAGAGGGACAGAAAGGAGGGAGCTGGCTGGAAGCTGTTGCTTCCTGTCTGAACTGGCTGATCTGCTTAAAAGGGCAATGTACTTGAAGTGGTGTCAGCGTACTTAAAGGGGCAATGCACGTCTCTCTCTCACTCATGCACGCACCCCCCAGCACTTTGGAAAGTCAGCATATGTGCAGCTGTGCATGTGTTGTCAGGAGGAGGGAGTGGTGCGCTCCAGCTGGATAGCATGGGCTCATCATCATGTTCAGTTTTTGCAGGGAAGTGTTTGCAACTACTGCCTTGCATCTATTGTGTTTCCTCCCTCCTGCCTCAGTACATGCTGCCTTGCAGAGTGTGAGGCTACATTAACAGCAGCGTATTAACCCTTGAGGGCTCAGCTGAGTGCTGATTCATCATTTAGCAGCAAGGCATTCCCTGGGAAATATTCCACCCTCTTACTCCACCACCTCAACCAAGCTTCACAATCCTTCATTGCTGTGTACAATATTAAACTGTTTAAAATTGTTTAAATCTTGTACTGTATATGTATATAATGTCTTTTGTCTGGCAAAAAAAAATTCCCTGGAACCTAAACCCCCCCCCCCCCCCCCCATTTATATTAATTCTTATGGGGAAATTGGATTCGCTTAACATCGTTTCACATAAAATCGCATTTTTCAGGAACATGACTACAACATTAACTGAGGAGTTAACTGTAGTTAAACTGATCTAACTTTGAAGTATAGACCAACCCTAATAACTATTTACGTCTTCTTGCTTTAAAGGAGATTGTGGGGGAAGGAGAAGTGGACTAATTTCCTTCGTTGCTGCTTGAAAGACTGACTATTATGTGTTTTACAGTAGCAATATATTAGGTTTGTCTATCCTGTCTTTTCCTGGAAAACTCTATGGACTACTAGAGAGCTAGTCGGGTTATGACATAACTGGAAGGTCTTTTGGGCAGCAATCATCCTGTTTTATGTTTATACATCTCCTAGCACAATGACCTCTGTGCTACCATGATACAGATAATAATCCTCAGTATCAAGGAACAGGGAAATAATTTTTGTTAAACTGAGCATTTTGTTTTAATTAATACAAAATAATTGAGAGAGAGAAGTTTGTGAAAGACTCAACACTTGCGTTTCTTCAACTGAGGAATGAGAGCACTCCCACTTCAGTTTTGTCTCTAAGGAGACATCTAGCAGAAACAGGAAAGACCAGTATTTCTAAGGTAAAAAGATGAGCTGGAAAAAAAATTAAAAAAAAAAAAACAAGAAGGCTTTCAGACCTTCTTCAGACTTTTTTTTAAAATAAGCAAAAAAGGCATTATTCCAATCTTCCTTTTCTTTTAAAATACAGTTTAAAATGGAGAAATTCTCAAAAACGGCTGAACTTAAAAGGTCAAAGCTTTTTCCACCCTCTGAAGAAGTGTCAGCTGTTTTATGGGACACATGGAAAGTAATGGAGTTGAGAGATTGAAAATTCACTTCTGCTTATGCAAAGTTCACAGTTTGATCTTGGAGTTGTTGTTTATGTGGCTATGAAGGAGAGTAAATACATAATATCACTTGATACCCTTCCTGAGGGGCTAGAGGGAGTCTCAGTTTCCAGGTACCTGATCAAAAGCCTATGGAATTAATAATAGTACAGGGCTTTTAATAAAATAATAGAGACCAGAGTGAAATCACTAGTGAGGCCATTTGTTTGTTTTTTGCTGATTTTTTTTTTTTAAGGGAAATGAAATGCAAAGACCTCAAACTTTAACCTCAATGTTGCATTTACAACTCAAACGTCAGGAACTATCAAAAAAACAGGTCTTGGAGTAATGTTAGCCGCGCTGCACATGAGGTGCATTTCAGAGTGCTAGCAGGATCAGGTATTGAGGGCACGTGCTGTGCTGTAACCTGCTGAAAGATTCAGAGGCCGGGCTTCAGTGCAAAGAACAGGGATCAGGAAAGAATTCTGGTTCAGATAAAATAAGAATCCTCCCTGGACATTCACCCAAACCCATACTGAACCAACCCTTTTTCTGGGGCTGCCTCAGAACAATACGTCAGCAACAAGTGGAATGAGGGAATGTAGCATGACTCCGTTTGTATTGCAGCAGCACGTAGAAGCCTTTGGTGTGATTGGGGTCCTATTGTTCTGGGTGCTGCACAAACACATAGACAGTCCCTGGCTTCAAATGGTGACAATCTCCATAGACAAGATCGTGCGGGAGAACTTAATAATGTGTAGCCACCCCGTCTCATCCTGGAGGTGATGCTGTCACTTCATTCCACGCAGGCAAACTTTTCTCTCTCCCGTTTTGTTAACCATCTCCACTCTGTCTCACCTAGATAACTGGATTTACTCAAAAAGGGAACGCCCTTGAGAGCCCTTGCCCTGCTCACCAATAGGAAATAATACCTGGATTCAGTCCTGTGGCCCCTCCTGGAGCCTGGGGAGCTCCCTGCCTAGTCAGCTGTCTGTGACTGATGTTGGTCTTCTCTCCCTCAGGTGCTGCTGTGCCTGTTGAGGCCCTTCTCTCTCGTTCTCTATCATCTTCCGTCGGGGACAGTCACCAGCCTTCTGCAGCAGCTAGCGAACCTACCTCAGAGCGTCACGGCGCCAGCACCTGCCAACCTGCACCTCGCAGCTGTGCTCCAGAACAAGGTGCCTATGCCTGAGCTATTGCTGAGCACTGTGAGAGGCTGGAGCATCTGCATATTCATTCCCTTCACTGCTGGGAACCAATTTGGGTATACACACATCTGGTACCCTCAGAGCGTGGGAGATGCTAGAGACACTTCCCCTTCCTTGATTCTCTCCTTTCTATTTTTAACTGGAGGGTCCCCTCATTAGTCCAGACACCCTCAACCCAATAGGAGAGCGAGAGAGCTGGTCCCCTTCTCCACCTAGGAGGTGTGAAACTCCCTAAATGTGATTCCTGAACCCAGAGACAAGCCAACAACTCATTGAGAGGCTGCCCTTTCTGATCAGCAGTTTCCTTGGCAGGAGAGGTAGCGCTGAGCTAACTGGCACTGGAGTCTCCTGCATTGAATTGCAGCAACAGGGGTGGATGAGCAAGGAGCTAAAGGAGTGGGACTGACTTGGGGAAGGGGAGTAAAATCTTCCTGCAGAGCACTTCCACTATTTCCCCTCTCCTTGCACTGCACAGCCAGCTGTAGGATGGGTAGCTTTAAATGCATATCAGAGTGAAAGACACCTTAGAAGTACCACCAGTTGGATGTGCAGATAATAGGAATCTTTCTCCTTGTGCATCTCTTTCTCAGTGTAGGGTCTGTTTCCCTGGTCTTCACTGCTTTTGCTTTAATGGTAGATAAGGCTGTCTAACGCTCCTGGGGCCTGCGACATATCAGTTACTTTCTTCAGGATTCATTTGGATCCAGAGGAGAATTAATGTAAAGCATGAATCCTAGAATTATATAATTATATTTATATTTTTTATATATATACTGCCCCAGAACAGCACAAAGGGTGCTGGGCAGGCTTGGGAGCAGTGTGCTGTTCTGGGCAGTACGCTGCAAAGGTGGAACAGCGCTATGGGAATTGTACAGTCGCTGCATTGAATTACAATCTTTGATGAATCTGGGATAGGCTACTTCTGGGCAGGGGAAGTTTCTGCTTTGATTAAACCCGGCACAGCAGAGGAACCAGAAAAGTATAATGGGGCTATTACAGACAGATGGGAAACCAAGGAGCACATGTCCAGAAAGCTGAAGGGAAAGAGAAGACATGTTGTAGTTGTAGCAAAGCAACACCTCACGTTTCCAATCCTGCCCAGTGTCGCTCTTGCACAGTCTCAGGCTAAGCATGTTAGGTAGATGGTTTGCGTCTTAATCTGATTCTTTTCCTCTTTGTTGTTACTAAGTCTTGTATCTAGGGGTCCTGGTCTATGACTAGGGCTCCCAGGTGCTGTGGTAATACAAATAATAAATTAGACTGTTGGCCTCTGAAAACAGTGCCTGTGCTGGAGTAGACCTGGCTGCAGTCAGAATGGGCACGGGGAAAGGCAGAGGCCAGAAAAGGGGAAGTGAAGGCTCCAAACTCAGGAGTAGGAAATGTGGTGGTATAGCAGCACCAGGAAGAGAGAAGAGTCTTCCTGCTGTGGGTCAGGCCCAGAGTCGTCCCCTCCTCCACGCGCATGCTGTCTTACTTCTTCTCTCTCTCTGCAGTTTGGCCTGTCCCTGCTGTACTTGGTCCTGAGTCGTGGGGAGGAATTGCAGAATTCCAATGCTGGTACGGAGCTAATGCAGGACAACCAGTGGTGAGTCCCAGCTGCATCCCTTAGCTGCGTCCCCGCTTTGAGGACAATGCATGTTGACCAGTGGTGAGTAGAGCATACCCTGGATCAGGGTAAATGCTGAGTAATATGGCCTCCTGACAGCAGATGGGGCTTGGTCTAGTAGTCAGAGCATAGGATTAGGAATTGGAACAGAACCCACAACTCCCCAGCCAGAGGAGGGATCACCCTGTGAGCTGACAGCCTGCTACAGTAATTCCAGGCTTCTTATTGGTGTCTCGCTGACGGGGGGGTCTGTTACTTACAAAGCTCCTGTGCATCCAGGAACTGATATTCAGTGGTTCTCTCTGGGCCTGCTTTGGAGGTACAGTTGTGGAGGAGGTGAGCCCCACTGAAGGAGTCTAACTTCCTCCTAGGAAGGGGGACACTTCCTGGTTGCCAGGGGAACATTCTGCACTGGAGTCCAGAGAGCCACAGAGGCACCACAGTGACGATGCATAGTTTTGCTGAATGCAGTCTCTGGCTGAATCATGGGACTCCAAATGGCTGAAAAGGATTTAAGATTATAGAGGGAAAACAACTGAACATGAGCTTCTAGTATGATGAAGGAGCAAAACGGGTAAATATGATCCTTGGATATAGAAACAGCAGGGAGGTGATTTTTCCATCTGTATATGGCATTGGTGAGACTGATAGTGGAACACTTTCTGCTCTTCTGATATCCACATTTGTAAAAAGGATGTTGAAAAATTGGAGAGAGTGCTGAGAAGAACTACAAAGGGCTGGAGAAAATGCCTGTTAGTGAGACACTTGAGTTCAATCTGCTTACTTCAATCCAAAAAAGTTCAAGAGACGACTTGATTACAGTGTATCCACACCTTCATGGAGAGAAGATAGTGGGTGCTACAGGAGTCTGTCATCTAAGGCAGAATAAGAACCTGTGGCTGGATGTTAAAGCCAGAAAAATTCAACTTAAGGCACAATTTTTAACAATGCAGGTGATTAATCAGTGGAACAGATGATCCAGGGAAGTGGTGGATTCTCCACCTCTTGATGTCTGTCTTCAAATCAAGATGGGAGGCCTTTCTGAAAGTTGCTTTAGTCAAACACAAGTTAGTGAGCTCAGTATAGGGGTAACTGGGTGACATTCTTTGGTTTTTGTTATGTGGGAAGTCAGACTAGACGATCTCCTGGCCCTTCTGGCTGGTCAATTGTTAAGGCACTGGGTGTGGCCAAAGTGGTGACCAATCTGGACTCAGATGATTCCCAGAGTTCTTCAGAGTCTGACTGTTGAGCCATTATTAATTAGCTGACTTCTTATAGGCTATCCCAGCTGTCTCTGGGAACTGAACCGTGGCCTGCATACCCTATTGCAGGGGTGGCCAACCTGTGGCTCTGGAACCACTTGCGGCTCTTCAGAAGTTAATATGCGGCTCCTTGTATAGGCACCGATGCTGGGGCTGGAGCTACAGGCGCCAACTTTCCAATGGGCCAGGGGGTGCTCACTGCTCAACCTCTGGTTCTGCCACAGGCCCTGCCCCCACTCCACCCCTTCCTGCCCCCTCCCTGAGCCTGCCATGCCCTCACTCCTTCCCCTCCCCCCAGAGCCTCCTGCACGCCACAAAACAGCTGATCGGGAGGCGCTGGGAGCAGTGGGGTGGACCTGATGGGGGGCTGCTGACATATTACTGTGGCTCTTTGGCAATGTACATTGGTAAATTCTGGCTCCTTCTCAGGCTCAGGTTGGCCACCCCTGCCCTACTGGATCCTCACATGGAGCCTGACTGAGTGATTCCTACCTCTCAAACGGTCTCCCAGTGGCATTTCAGCCAAGTTGATGGAGGCTTTTTGAGCCTTTTCCAGTAGGAACCATTGCTTATGGTTTCACTAGCACATGATGGTGCTTATTGACACTTACCCTCTTTCACTTTTTGTTTGGCTTTGGTTTCATTAGTGACTGGGGGGGGGGGGGGGGAAGTTTCTCATAGGACTGGCTGCACCTCTGCCCCTTTCTGGTCTCTCTGAGTGCACCCCTCAGCTGTCAGGCCTCGTGCCTTTACCTGTCTCGGGGTGGAATTTCACCCTTCTCCCACGCTTAGACCAGCCCCTGGGCTATAGCACACTGTGTATCCACTGTGCTTACCCAGCGGGTCCAGCTGATTTGGACACTTGCGGTTTCTTGTCTTGGGGGCATCTGACCAGAGGTGAATAAACGGACCATAGAGCCTTCTTAAGCCAAAGTTAACAGGAGCAAATTTTAACAGGAGGAACAAAGCTTGCAGTAATTACATCGCTTGTGTGCATCTACACTTTGCTACTTGTGTTGGCGGTGCACGTCCTCACCAGGAGTGCTTGCATTGACTTGCCACCCCACAGTTCATTGTAAGCAAGGCAGTGTCTACACTGATGCTGTCAACCTAGCTACATTCATATTGACCCCATGCTGCTCATGGAGGTGGAGTTATTAAGTTGTTATAGTGGGCAAGTTATGTTGGCGGGAGCAAAATTTTAGTGTGGACACTTAGAGTTAGGTCAACATAAGGTGCCTTGTGTCAACCTCACTCTGTAGTGTAGACCACGGCTTAGTCTGGTTCCCCTGAGCAACTTTCCCTCCTTCCCTCTTATCCTTCTTGAGGGAATCCCTTTCTGAATAGCTACAGTCCTTTTGATCTCCCATGTGCATGGGCCTCTTCCTGGTCATGATATTGTCACTTAATGACCCTCAATTGTTTGCAGAGGAATGGCTTATCTGGAGCCATTCTGTTTCCCTCCTGCTTGTTTTGCCTTGCATTCTCTATTAAACTACACCAATATAGTCATATAGCAAACACCCAATACCCAATTAGGCTATCAGTAGAACTCCCATTCCTGTGCCTCTGTCATAGATTCATAGATTATAGGACTGGAAGGGACCTCGAGAGGTCATCGAGTCCAGTCCCCTGCCCGCATGGCAGGACCAAATACTGTCTAGACCATCCACCTTGACCACTAAATCCTGCTTGGGGCTGATGCAGGGAAGTTCTGTCATTTCGCCACCTGCTCACACCTTCGTCTGTGTCCTTCTCCTTGGCAGGACAGAGCTGATGTCCATGACAACCCGAGAGCTTCTGCGGATCCCCGAAGCAGCGCTGGCAAAGCCAGTATCCACCCCTTCTAATCTGCTGTCCCTTTTTTCTCGCTATGTTGATCAGCAGAAGCTGAACGTGCTGGAGACAAAGTTGCAGTAAGTCCCTGTTTCTCGTCTGGTTTAGTGCTATGTTTGCTGTCCTGCTTCCCTTGTGTAATAACAGGGAGGGGGGCAGGGAGTTGAGCAAGTGAGGAACGGGGAGTCAGGGTCTGTTGTCAGGAGCTGGGTGGAGGTCAGAGATGCTTGGGGGTGGGGAGGAAGGAGTATAGCTGGGGAAGAGGTGGCCAGGAGATACGTAGAGTTAGAAGGGTGTGGAGGGAGAGATTCAGGCATTCAGCCCCACTCTCCACAGTTAAACCATCAGGGGTTTTAGGAGAGCAGAAAAGTGGGAATTGCCAGTACTGAACAGGCAGTAATGAAGACAAGTGAACTCAGTGCCGTTAGATGAGGCTTGAATGTCTGCATGTGCTCCAGCCAAGGGGGGGACACCGATCTCCATCACACCCTAGTACTGCGGCTATTTAACTTCCTTGTTCTCGTTTCTTCTGCCCTGCCAGGTTAGTGCAGGGGATACGGTAGGAGGTCTTGACGGGTCCTCAATGCCGGCTGCCATCCTTGCCGCCGCCACCAGAGGATTGCAGTGGAGGAGGGGAGGCAGTTGCTCCCCTGAAACAAAGCCTTGTGGGATTTTTCTCTTGGATATCTGGCATGGGAGACCTCTTTTGCTCTGTGAACTTGGTTGGGTGTGTGTTTGGTTTCTCCTGCCACCCTTCGCTGCTAGGTTGCAATTCGGCATGTCCTTGCTGCGTTCCCATTTCCCTCTGCATCTTCACAACAGCTGCTGCTTTCTCCCGCCACAGCCCCTGTCTTCCCCCCGCCACTACCACATTCAGGCTACTGAGAGACTGGTGAGGAACCCACCCTCTCCTCCTTCCTGCCCCCTGTCAATGCAGAATCCAGATAGCTAGGAAGACAGCTAGTTGTGGGAAGAATCCCCATGCGCTCTGGAAGGTGGAGTTGGGGGCCTAGAGAGACATCTGCTGCCCAATGTCTCCTAAATGTTTAGGAGGGTGTGACTTTTAGAGGATTGGCCCTCTGACCCTGTTTCTTTCTTCAATCTTTGCTCATTGGCTAAGACATGAGAATCTGTTGGCTCCCCGCTCTCTCATCCAAGCACTGAGTTTTCGTCCCACCCCTCATACTGCACAGGGTGGGCTTTCCTGTTCCAGCTCGGCATGGGCTTCTCGTTCTTTCTGAAGTTGCACAAACTGGGCTCCCCTCTGTCACCCATCCTAATCCCATGACACAGGGAACACACACCTTTGCACACTTGCCTCGTCTTCCTGAGAATCGTTTTGCATCTCTCTCTCTCTCTCTCTCTCTCTCTCTCTCTCTCTCTCTCACACCTGCCCCTTGGTTCAGGCCCATGCTGTCAAGAGCCCTCCAAGACAATAACCAAGGGGCCTGGCTTTGATCCCTAGTGGGGGATCAAATCTGCTAATCTGAATGAGTTTTCCATACCCAACCACTGCTAGATCCTGCTGTTTTGCTCCTTTTGGAATGTGGTGGGGTTTTTAATCTTTCTTTGCTTTTAACGACAAAAAATATTTGCACATGTAGGTATTCTACAACCAGTAAACTCCTCCCTATTATTAACCAGCTGCCCCTCCTCCTAAATCAGCTGCTTTCTCCTAATCCCTCTCTCCCCAAAGTATTTTCCCCTCCAACCACAACCACCTCCCCCTAACTCCTCTACACACACACACCACCACCACCACCACCACCACCACCACCATCCATTTCCCTCACAACCGATCAAGTGGACCGTTCCTTTATTATATTATTCTTTTTTTGTGCTTCCCTCCCTCCCCATTTTTGGTTCTAATGAAAATAAGTTTCTAAATTTACATTTTTATAGGGTATTGTAAATAAAAATGAATTGTATACTTGCGGGAGAGTAGAGTGCTTCCTTCCACTTGGTGGTCTTGTGCCTCTTTGAGCTCTCTCCATCATCCCAAAGTGCCTTCCAGACAGGATATCAGCAAATATCTTACCTCTAAAGCCTGAGGTGCAGAAAAGATTTTGATAGAGGGCTCTTTAATTTAGTGATCAAAAGTATAGCAGTAGCCAAGATCTGGCACTTGAAGCTAGACATTTTCTGACTGGAAATAAAAACTTGTGCCTCAAAAATGAGGGTAATCGGCCATTGGAATCACTAGCCAAGGGCTGTGGGGGAATTCTCCATCTCTTTGTTGAAGCAGAATTGGACATCTTCCTAAAGAACCCAGAGCTTCTAGTTCAACCAAACATTGGCTCAGTGCAGGAATTGCCAGGTGCCATTCTCTGGCCAAACTATGCAGGAGGGCAGACTAGATGATCATAATGGTCCTTTGTTATGCTCTGTCTTGATCAGTCTCGGGAGTGGAGTGGGGGAGCTGTTTAACAGGGTATGGCACCACTACTGAAAGTTATGGCAGGATGTTAAGAACATCTGCACTGGAAATTGCAGGACTTGTAAAATCAATAAAAAGAACAGGAGTACTTGTGGCACCTTAGAGACTAACAAATTTATTAGAGAATAAGCTTTCATGGGCTACAGTCCACTTCTTCGGATGCACCCGAAGAAGTGGGCTGTAGCCCACGAAAGCTTATGCTCTAATAAATTTGTTAGTCTCTAAGGTGCCACAAGTACTCCTGTTCTTTTTGCGGATACAGACTAACACAGCTGCTACTCTGAAACCTGTAAAATCAATGTAAATCTTCAAGGCGGAACCTGGCCAGGACCCCACTGTTTCCATCTTGTGAACTTGCCAACTTTTGTGAAAAGTGCCAGGGATGTTTTAACAACCAAGAACTCTGCACTTCTGTTTCATTTCTCATTTGAAAAAGGGGATGTGTGGGCTCTTGCTACTGGTTCAGAGGGAATAATATGTCCTGAATCATCAACACTGCTACCTTTAATAGCAGCCAGCTTAACCTTTGAGGTCTCCCATCTATGTGCTGACAATCCTTTTTAGCAGGTGCAGTTAGGCACTCTCCCCTCTTCCTGTAGCTGAAGTGGAATGGCTGGATGATGAAGTTGTTCCTAATGGAATCTCAGCGCAAGCATCAATTACCTACCAAAGGCGCAGCCTGAGAAAGTGCCAGTGCTGATCTGTTCAGCACCCAGAGCTACATGTATAATCAGATCTCAGCTAAGCTGCCATTTGTGCATGATACTGGTACATACTGGCATAGCAAGAGCTGAAACGATCACATCACTGGGGACAGGTGGCACTGCCACCCTGCATTGTTGAGTATGTCAGCTGCTGTGTACTGAACCACTTGGAGTGGTTTCTTTCCAGGGGTGTGTAGTCTCCTGGGCAGCTGTAGATGGAAGCAGCCTTTTCTCGAGGCCAGGATTAGCCACAAGGACTCCAGGTGAATAAGGAGGCAATGGCTCATTTTAGCAATCCAGCAGCAAGCTGCCTTCAATGGAGAGTGATGCTATTGAAATAGAGAGAGACCCCAAGTTAAGAAAATCCACATTATACTTGGAGTGACTGCTCATGCTGGTGCTAGAAATGGGTAGTCTCAGGAGATACCACGGCTCCTTCCTACAATCAAAAAGAAGTGAAGTCCAGGGAGCATAGCAAGGCAACTGACTCCCAGTCTGAGGATGCCAGGTCCAAGGATCCATGGATGCAAGATGTTTTGTTAGAGGAAAATATTAATGTTGCAACATGTGTGATATTTGTAATAGTTGTCGCAAAGGAATTCTAGTATAGGCTGGATAGGTGATGTATTTCAGTTTCAAATGATGCAATAACTTGTATTCAAACATTTCTTAATGTCCCCTATTGAATATCCACCATTTTTGAATATCAATGTGTAAAGGCATGTTTTAAAACATACTTTAATTCCCTTTAATTAAAATACAGGCAGACTGTTAACAATACAGAGTGGGGTTAGAGGGCTGGGAGTTCTTTGTTTGAAAAAAGGCAGCAAGGATCAGTATGGGAACCACTGCTCTAGGAAGTGATGGTTGGGCTTTGGAAAAAGCCCTTCGCTCCTCTAGACCGTGGGCCTGAGAAGGAGGCAGATGGGGTGGCAAAAGGAGATAGACACCAATCCTAACCTAGGGGAGATGGAAGGAGAGAAGGTTTTTTTGGGAGAGGATTCTCATGAGTGTCTGGCTGCTGCTGTGTCCCCTGGAAGGAGACAAAGAAGGAATAGCAACATTGAGAAGGGAGGCCAGGAGATGTCCAAGAGCTGTCACTAGCAAAAGAAGCCAGAAAGAAGAAGGGTGGCTATTTGTTTCTAGAGGAGATGAGAACCAGTTATTTGAACCCTGACACGATGGCTTTCAATCAAAAATGTTATCAGTGGCAGTGGTGTTACTGCAGCCTTGGAAAGGAGGATCCAGGCTTCAGACAGTGCCGCCAAAGAAGGATTGTTCCTCCTCTAGACCTCACCCCAATTCACATTAAGGCTGGTCAAGCCTTGACAATGGGCCTAGTCTGGCTGAGAACCCAATGCAACCTCAAGATAGAGCCAACTGGGAGGTGGGGGTGGGATGTCTAGCCTCATCTGGGCCCAGCCTATCAAACTAAGGGGGATTCAAATTCAACCAGGGAGCTTACCCTAGCAGCAACAATTTCCATCTCCATTCCAGTGGGGCAGGGTAATAAAAGCTACATGTAGTAAAGCATAATATCAAATGTGCACAGATGGGAAGATGCTTTAAATAAATACTTATTCTATACATCTAATTAAAATGAGGCAATGCAGCCTTTGAGAGTATCTGCTGCTACCCCAGCGGCTCACAAAGAAAAGCACAATTCTAAAAGTGAGCAAGGTAATGAGAGCATCCAGTGTATGTAATTAATTAGGCAATCACCTCGTTATTGGCTTGGCCTAAGATCCTCAAAGGTACTGAGGTGCCTAACTCCCACTGATTTCAGTGGGTGTGAGATGCCTAAATACCTGGCAGGAGCTGGGCCTCTCTTACTCAGTAACAACTCAGAGTTGCTGCAGATCAAGTGGTGATTGTCTGAAGAAATCAAGGTGCACTTTAAAGATGCAATGTCAATATGTACAATACACCAAATCCTTCATTATTTTGTTAACAATGCCGTGATCTGGTATCCGCATCATCTAACCACACACAATTCTCTTCTGCTGTTTCTAATCCCATCTTCTCAGCTGAGAGTGTGTGATGTCAGAGCCTGCATGGCATCTGATTGGGAGGGGGCTTCATGGTATATTTGGGGTTTGATCTTAAAGGAGGCTTGGAAGGATAAGATTTTTATCAGGAAATGTCAGTAAACATTGATTTCACTGTTACACAGACAAACTGATGAAACATTACCATCAATAATAATCAAAATGTACAGAGAGGCAAAGTAAGCAAAATGCTGCTTGAGAACTTCTTAGTGTGTGATTTAAGGATATTTACTTTGTATATGTTGACATGTGATGCTGACTTTCTCTGTGATCTTGGGCAAGTCTCTGTGCCTCAGTTCCCAATATGCAAAAAACAGAGATAATAGCACTGTCCTACCTCTCGGGGCTGTTTGCAGGAGAAATACATTAAAGATTTTGAGGTGCTTTGATAAAAAGCCCTATATCATTATTTTCTGCATCCCATCTAAAATAATTAATGGAAATATCCCATCTCCTAGAACTGGAAGGGACCTTGAAAGGTCATCAAGTCCAGCCCCCTGCCTTCACTAGCAGGACTAAGTACTGATTTTGCCCCAGATCCCCAAATGGCCCCCTCAAGGATTGAATTCACAACCCTGGGTTTAGCAGGCCAATGCTCAAACCACTGAGCTATCCCTCCCCCCATTAATCATTGTCCAATCCTGACTGGGTGGTAAGGTGAAGCGTTACATGACAGTGGTGCATTTGCCATCTTTTCCACACAATTATGCATTTCCCCCCCTCATTGCTCTTCAGTGGACAGTCTTTTCTCACTGCTGATAGGGAAATCCTTATCTTGAACTTCCTCATATTTTGGTCGTGACAAGCAGAATATACCCTCATGTCATGCTCTCTTTTCCTGGCCCTGCATGTCTCCTACTTTCCACCTCTAATTTATGGTCAGCAGTTTGGCCAGGGTCTGTGTGGATTTCCCCTGATGTGGAACAGCTTGGTGGGACAAATCCATGCAGGGTTGGGGGAGCAGCCTGGCTTTAATCCACTCTTATGCCATCCTTTTCAGATGGCGGTTTAGGAGCCTGGGTGTCTGTGGGGATTTGATTGGGACACTGGGGATCCGTTCCCACCTCTGCCACAGACAGCCATGTGACGTTGGTAGAGTCCATTGCCCTGGGCCCATTTGCCCAGCTGTGACTTGGGGCCTCAAAGGGTCCAGACCTAGCAGATGGGGACACGGGTGGGGCATGTTGGGGTCCTGGCCCTGGGGACAGGTCAAGGATCAGAGATTGGCATCCCAGGATGAGAGTAACTCGGGGTCACGGGTCAGAGGTCACCTGGGTCAGAGGTCACCGAGACCCTGGCTTGGACACGTCCATGAGTCCTGCTGCTTCCTGTGTAGTCAGCCAATCCTAACATTAAGCTGGCGGAGACCCCGCCCACTGAAGCCTACCCAGCCAATCAGACGCAGAATGAATCACCTCTCACCGTGTGGCGTTGCCTCATCAGCACCGCACTCAACCAATAACTTATCGGCTCTTCGATGACGTTATTTTATCCCCGCCCACATCTCCCCATTGGATGCAGATAGCGACAAACAGGCAAAACAGCCAATGGGAAGAGGGAACGACGATGCCAATGGGATGGCAGTGACGGCTAACGCCAGCCAATAGGATGCCAGGACCCGCCCCAGCAGCGGTCGCTAGGCCAATGGGAGCGCACGGGCGGGGCCGCGGCGCTGGTGGGCGGGACTCCTGCCCCCGGAGAGGGGTGGCACTGCCAATGGGTAGCGCGCGGGGCGGGTGACGGCGCAGCGCACGGAGGGAGGAGGGGGCAGGGCACTTGGGCTCCGGCGCGACGAGCTCTCGGACGCGGCGCGAGATGTCGGAGCTGCGGGCGGCGGGGCCGGGGCCCGGGCCAGGGCCAGGCCTAGTGGCGGCGCCCGGACCCTCGGCACCGGCCGCGGGAGGCGGCGGAGGCTCCGGGCCCGGCCCCAGCACCCCGCTCCCCTCGCCGGCACCGAGCAGCGGCGGCGGGCCCGGATGCCCCGTTGGAGCGGGCCCGGGTGGGGTGACAGCCACTTCCGGGTCGGGCAGCTCCGCTTCCGGGTCGGCCCGCGAGGGCTGGCTCTTCAAATGGACCAATTACATCAAAGGGTATCAGCGGCGCTGGTTTGTGCTGAGCAATGGGCTGCTGAGCTACTACAGGTGAGACCCCGCCCCCCCAGTCCTTCTGTCCCATAGCAATGGGCTGCGGCGCTGCTACAGGTGAGGCCCCGCCCCGGGCTGGGCCCCAGCTCTCCTGCCCCATAGCAATGGGCTGCGGAGCTACTACAGGTGAGACCCCTGCTCCCTGAACCTGAGATTATTCATGCTTTGTGAGCTGACCTTCCCCAGAGCAATGGGTGCTGACCTCCTACACTCCCCTGGAGATAGGTCCTGCCTATTGAGTCCCGGTCCCACCCCCAGTGGTAGATCCCATCCCCTGAGCTATGGGTGAGACCCTTCCCCCTAGAGCAGTGGAGTCCTAAACTGCTTCAAGGAAGTCCCTCTTTCCCCTTCTGAGTAAGACAGCCTCCTCCCCACTGTGTCATGGCCCCTGTCCCCCGAGATACTACAGGTCATGGCACCCACTGTGCTGGGGACTGCCTCCCACTGGGACCCCACCCTAGGGAGAGTGATTTAGTCCTGCAGCTATTATAGATCCCAGCCCTTCCCTCACACTGACACATCTCTGGGTCTGGGATGTCCCAATGAAGAGGTTCCTTTTCCCACCCAGAGCAATGGGTTCCTCGAGTACTGTAACTCTTGCTCTGTAACCCCCTTCCTGTCTAGAACCCGCTGGGAAGAGCCCATTTCACCTTCTCCTAAAGCAGCATTGGGCTGCTCAGCTCCTGTCCTTGCATCAAAAGATTTATACATTAACTCAGATAGTGACTACTCCCCTTCTGCGCCTCACAAGGAAGGATGTTCTTTTAGTTAAAGGACTGGATTGGGTCATTCAATTCCCTGCCCTACTACAGACTCCGTGTGTGACCTTGGGGAAGCCAAATGTTCTGTACCTCATCTGTAAACTGCAAATAATATTCCCCTGCCTTGCAAGGGTGTGGTGAAGATGGGCCAGATAAGTATGTAGATCAACAGACTCCTTCAGTAGCAGGGTCCCTGCCCCCACATGTGATGAAGATTCAAAACCCCTAGGGAAAGAGAGAGAACCCCCTTGCTTATACCCTGAACAGTGGGCTTCTCAGCTACTACAGGTACCTTCCCTTAGGAAGAGACACCAGTCATGTCCCCCCCCCCACCTTTGCAATGAGCTTCTCAGTTACAGTCACTGGTGGCCACCCCTACAGAGAGAGGTTCCCAAGAGCAACAGGTTCCATGGTTGTAAATATCAGGGATCTTCCTGTATAGCAAGACCCCTGGAGAGAGAGAGAATAGCAGAACTAGAGAGAGTTCAGAGAAAGATGATGAAAATGATCAAAGGCCTGGATAACTCTCCCAGGCAGAGAGATTAAAAAGACTGGGATTGCTACTTTAGAAAGAAGATGAATGAGAAGGGTCATGGTAAAAATCTGTAAAATAATGACTGGTTTTGGGAAAGGGAGAACATAAGACTGGCCGTACTGGGTCAGACCAAAGGTCCATCTAGCCCAGTATCCTGTCTACCGACAGTGGCCAATGCAGGTGCCCCAGAGGGACTGAACCTAACAGGTAATGATCAAGTGATCTCTCTCCTGCCATCTACCTCCACCCTCTGACAAACAGAGTCTAGGGACACCATTCCTTACCCATCCTGGCTAATAGCCATTAATGGACTTACCCTCCATGAATTTATCCAGTTCTCTTTTAAACGCTGTTATAGTCCTCGCCTTCACATCCTCCTCAGGCAAGGAGTTCCACAAATTGACTGTGCGCTGTGTGAAGAACTACTTCCTCCCTAGACCAAAGGACATTCAAAGGCAATATTTTTTTCACACCAGTGTGGTATTAGCCTATGGAACTCACTGCCACATGAAGTCATCGAGGTTCAGAATTTAGCAAAATTCAAAAAGGGATTGGACAGCTATATGGAGGTTAAGAACATCCAGATTAATTAAAGATTTTTGGAAGGGATATCAAAGATTGGCTTAAACCTGAAATTTATTAGGACGAAAAGAGGCCTAAGGTAAGAAACAGATTATCCCTCTCCTGCCATGGCAGCGTTCTTGCATCTTCCTGTGTGCTGGCCACTGGCTGAGACAGAGTATGGGACTAGATGGACCTTGGACCTGATCCAATCTGGCAGTTCCTATCCTTACTCACCAGAGCAGTGGGCTCATCAGCTACTGGGATACCTAACCTGAAACCCCCTCTATCCTTGTTACAAATTCCAGCAAATAGATCCTCTTCCAGGAGATTCCATCCCATTCCCATCCCTTGGTAGCTACAGGCTTTTCAGCTAACACTGGCACTGGAAAACCTCACTGAGGCTCCTGTGGGGGAGATCTACTCCCATCCCCTCTTCTAGACAAAGAGCTTCTAGCTAATAGAGATACCATGACCCTACCTCCTGAGCATCTGTGGAGGGAGACACCCATCCAGTCCAGTGGGTTCATTAGCTACTACAAACACAGGAGGAAGCAGAGCACCAGACTCCTCATCTACTATAGGTTTTTGGACATGGGAAGTCCCTCCCCAACCCCCCTCATCCCCCCCAAGGGAGAGGCAAACCCTTCTATATCCTCACCCAGCACAATGGGCTGCTGGTCTGTTATAGATATGGGTGTGACCAGGGCCAATCACTCTACTAATTCCCTGGGACTGCCACACTCCCCGATCCAAACCCAGAGTGACAGGTTGCTGAGCTATTCAAGCTACAAGCAGAGCAGTGTTGCCCAGTGGATAGAGCACTGGACTGGGACTCAGGAGACCTAGGTTCTATACCCAGCTCTGCTGGGCCACCTTGGGCAAATCACTTCCCGTTTGTTTCCCCCATCAGTAAAATGTGGGTAATGATACTGACCACCTTTGTAAAGCACTTTGAGATCTACTGATGAAATTGCTAGATAAGGGCTTGGTACCATAATTGGCTCAGCCCTGTCCCAGGGAGAGACCCCTCCTCCTCACTGAGCTACTGCCAGGGCCAGAATTTTCCCTCACTTAGGAGAGAAATTCCCCCCTGTTATCCCTTCTTTGGAACTACAGATGAGGGGTTCACTGCCAACCGCTGCCCCATCTGAACTCTCCGCCTCTCTCACTCAGTAATAACCCCTATGTATTGAGGCCATCTCTTCCTGATATTCCCTCTGAGGCCCAGCTGGCTGAGCAGAGCCCCAAGAATTCGGTAAAGTAGCGGGAAGGCGACTCCTTTGTTCTTTTGGTTGGTGGCTGTTGCCTGTCAGGAAACTGCAGGGGCAGGAGGCCGACTCTGAGTCTCCGCGCTCACTCAGCACCGCTCCGCTGTTTGGCGGGTAGAGCATTGAGCAGACATCATTCATGTTCCCTTGTTCGGCTCAATTTTGGGGCATCCTGAGCTGCTGGCAAACCCTCCTGCTGCCAGCCCCGAATTCCCCTTCCCCAAACTGGGAGATGGCACCATGTTTCCTTACCTAAACTGGGTTACACACACACTGAGCTAGTGACCTATAAGTAGCACTTGCAGCTGCTAACCCTAAGCCCCATGTAGCCCATCGTACATTGCCTTGCATGCCCTAGGTTGACACTCTACCCAGAATCACAGGCTACACACAGCAGCTCCCTGAATGGCGGTTGGTCCATAACATGTCTCCTGGGTTCCTTCCCCCTTTGGGGACTAATCTGAGCTTTAACAAAATATTTATTGTTCTAAGTGCATGGATCAGTGAGGTGTAAGCTCAGGGGATGTGTGGTCAGTCCAGCCCTGCAGTGCCTTGCGCCAGGAGGGAAGTGGAAAGCAACCTCTCTGTCCTCCCTAGTTTGGGTGAGTGGGGCATCAAGGGCATCGCCCACACAGCCAGAGGGGCCATGTGCACCTCCTGCCCCATCTGACTTTTGGACAGTGCAGGAGTGTTGGAGCTCCGAGGTGGCTCCAGCCTGCTCCTTGTGTAATGCTGCTCAGTCTGGCTGCTTGTGGGTACCAAGGCGGTAAAGTGCCACTGTGTGATGGAGAGATTCTGTGCCCTGGGCCCTCCAAAGTGCTGGGGTGGGAATAAGGACTGCTCTCCTCTACCAGGGTGAGCATGTTAGAGCCTTCTATAAAAATCCACTGAAATCTTTCTCCAGCCCCATCTGTCCTGAAGGATCTCAGTGGTGTTTAGACTGGATTCAGGCATCACTTTACCGAGCCCTGTGAATTGGAATTGGCCAACATGCCCAGGTTGGGGTGGGGAGTGTGATAAGACTTTAATCACCAGGGCTGCTTACATCAGCACCTTGTGCAGCCTGGTATCCACCACCCACTGGGGCCTTGAGTCACTACCGACCTTGAGGGCATTCCTTCGTGAATTGCTCGCGCTACTGCTTGTAGTGCCTCAGGGTTTGCTGGACATCTCCCATCTGACCTGGCTTTGCGTGCTTAGTGTTGGGCAGCCAAGAAGTAATTTCATTGCCACCTGCATGGTAAATATCTGCAGGTAGAGCAAAACTATTTGCACATCCTGCCTGTAGCTGACATCTGAGCCCCAGAGCCTGCACAAGGGTTAAAAGCTTTACCAGAGGCCTGGATTGAAGATTGGAGAGAGAGGGAGGGGATGGTTCCTCCTGCCAAGCCCAGCCACACCCCCATGCTTGATGGGGGCTCCTTCAGATCTGCCCCTGGCAAGTAGATGTCTGACAAGCTTGAAGCCCCACCCCTGCCCCTCTGGCTACTGAGAAGAAGGGTTTTTTTCTTCCATCTCCTGACTGTTGGGCTCATAACGAATGTAAAACTGCCCCTACCCCAGCCTGCTAGCTGCTATGAGTGTGGATGTATGGGGCTATGGGTACACTACACATGCTACAGCTGTGGCTACCCCGCTGTAGCACTGTCCTGTGGAGGGGGCTTTGCAGCTGTAGCTACCCCACTGTATAGGGTGACCATATGTCGCATTTTGGCCAGGGCAGTCCCCTTTTTCAACTCTGTCTCAGCCATCCTTACTTTTTTACCGAAACTGGGCATTTGTCCCAGCTGCAAGGCAGAGCAGAGAGTGGCAGCTGCTGCCTGGGGGTCAGCTGAAGGCAGTGTAACCCGCCAGCACAGTGGAGAAATTTGCTGCTGGTGGGCAGAGCTGATCTCCCAGGCTGCACAGAGCTCAGCAGGTCAGCCCCAGCTGCAGGCGGTGCTGAGCTCAGCAGGCAGCACAGGGCTCGGCAGGTCAGCCCCTGGTGGCATGGGGAGGGCGGCTTGGGCATGCTCTCTGCATGGGGGAAGGATGGGGGCAGCTCTAGCGAGCCCTGGCTGTCATGTTTTACTATAAGAAATATGGTCACCCTACCACTGTAGCACTGGACTCTAGAGGGGGGGTTTCCTTTGAGGTAGGTAATTCACATCCCCTAGAGGTGGCAACTAGGTCCATGGACGAATTCTTTTATTCGCCTAGCTGCATCTACCCCAGAAGATTATGTCAACCTAACTACAGCACTTGGCATGAAACTTTTCACAGCCCTGAGTGACATAGCTAGTTCGATATAATTTTTAGGTGTGGACCAGTCTGCTTCTTTACTGCATTGGATCCTCCTGAGGGCCTGCCACAAGGCCTGGCTTCTGCTCATATCTTTCCCCAGCAGCAGCATAAGGGAGAAGGATGGTCCAGTGATCAGAATATTTGCCTGACACTTGAGAGACATAGGTTCAAATCTTGGGTCTACCACAGGCTCCCTATGTGACCTGGAGCAAGTCATGTAGTCTGTATGTGTGTCCCTATTTTACAGATGTCACAGTGGCACTGCCCAGCTTCTCCGGGGTGTAGTGGGAATGTTAGATTGTGAGGTGCTCAGATGGTGATGTAAGTGCAAGTAGCTGAGAGAGATTCTTGAGACCCTCACTGTGTTCCAGAGGGCTGGGAATGGCAGCTATGAAACTGACCAGCGTCTTGTTAATGTCACTCTGCTGATGCTCAGGAAAGCCAGGAGCAGAGAGGCTGCAGCCTCAGGAAGGCAGCCCTGCATGTTGGTCATGTTGGGAGGATTTTCTTCCCAACCTTAAGGGCTAGAAACATAATTTCATAAATAAATGAAAGCTTAAATCCACAGAAAGCGGTGACTTATCCTCACCACCCTTGACACCAGGCCTGTGGCATCTCAGAAAAGTCCCAGGCAAATGGTTCAGGAGTTATGTCTCAGGCAGGCATTTTGATTATAAACTGTTTAAAGTGACAACACAGAGGAAGGACGCCCAGCCTGGCTGAACCTGGGATGGGGTGGCTGCTTGTTAGCTGTTCTCCTCTAGCTAGCCCTGTATTATTCATAGAGTAACTAGAGCCTGGAGGGTAAGAATAGCTGGCAACACAAGCTCATGTTACACGGCTTGGGGGTGTGGGAGGGGAGAATGCATAGTTCCTCTCCCCCAGCCTCCTTGTCTGATACTCTCGAGCAAAGATTTCCAGGGTTTAGGGAGTACTCAGGAAAAGAGGCAGCCCCCAGCTCACCCCCATGTTGTGTTCTCCCCCCTCTCCAAGAGGGTGACCTACATCAGCTTCCTTGGTGTGCCCACCCCAAGCTGCCAAAGCCAGGGGGAAGGTGTGGGTGTGTGTCAGCCCTTGGCTGCCTAGGTGTTGCTTGGTTATGCAGGCAGGGAGATCGCCCTGCATTGTACCACAGCGATACAGTGGAAACTTCGAACTCATCCTGAGCTGGGGTGGGGGAGGGAAAGGTTGCAGCCTGAATAACTAGATTGGCTGGTGAAGAGCTCAGGTGACTGTCAGGGCAGGGAGGCTGTGTGTACTTGCCAAAAGTGATGTCCCCTGCTGGCTCAACTTATCTTGGGGGGGGGGGGGTAAGAGACCCCGTGACCTTAAGGGGTGGCAAGAGAGGACCTACCCTTCCAGCCATGCTAATTCTGCCATGGTATTTGGGGGCCTTTCTCTTCCCATCACTATTGCCCAATCAATGAGATCAAAGGACAGGATCTAGCTGGGACATCTCTCCTGGCCAGTTCTGGAATTTCCTGCTGGGTGGTGGGTGTTCTGTGCGTGCTCCACACCCTGCATTACTGGGCAGGTTGACAGCAGAGTGTGACGTGGCTAGCCAGGAAATTCACTAGTCTGCTTGGTTAATATTTACTTTGGGAGCAAAGGCTGTTGGTGTGAACTCTGTGAAGCCACATTCACCTGGGGCTTAACACCCCCAAAAGCTCGACAGTCTGGCTGAGTCCCAGCAGCGAACGTAAAATCCCCAGCCATCTGGCCTGCCTAGTGTGCGGCTGGCTGGGCTAAATTACCAGGCAGTTCTATGAAGTTCAAGATGTTGCCCTATTAATAGAAATGCCTGCCAGTGTAGAGATCACATGAGCATAGAAAAGCCTCCCCACCCAGACCCTTAAAAGGGGATTGGCCTGACCCATTAATAGAACAAACTGGGAGCCACTGCCAATGTGGGGGGTGGCATGAGAGGCGGAGAGAAATGCCTCTGCAGCTTGCCATATGCTAGTGAAAGCTGGCAGGGAAGAGATCAGGCTAATAATGTCCACATAGCAGGCAGCTCAAATCAGAATAAATAACCAGCATATGGGGTGCCTGGCACTCCACAACCACCCCTCTGGCTGATTCTAGAGTTTTGTCTAGGAAAAAGGATGGGATGCTGTGGGAACAGGGGGATGCTGAGATGGTGCCATGCCATAAGAACAGCTATATTGGGTTAGACCAATGGTCCGGTTAGACCACTATCCTGTCTGCCAACAGTGGCTGGCACCAGATGCTTCAGATGGGATGAACAGAACAGTGCAATTATCAAGTGAACCATACAGTCCCAGCTGCTGGCAGTCAGAGGCTTGGGACACCCACACCACGGGGTTGTGTCCTTGACTGTCTTGGCTAGTAGCCATTGATGGACCTATCCTCCAGGAACTTATCTAATTCTTCTTGAACCGAGTGATACTTTTGGCCATCACAACGTCCCTTGGCAAAGAGTTCCACAGGTTGACTGTGCGTTGTGTGAAGAAATGCTTCCTTTTATTTGTTTTAAATCTGCTGCCTGTTTATTTCATTGCGTGACCCCTGGTTATTGAGTTATGTGAAGGAATAAATAATACTTCCTTATTCGCTTTCTCCACACCATTCGTGATTTTATAGACCTCTGTCATCTCTCCTCTTAGTCATCTCTTTCCCAAGCTGAACAGCCCATGTCTTTTTAATCTCTCCTCATATGGAAGTTATTCCAGACCCTTAGTCATTTTTGTTGTCCTTCTCTGTACTTTTTCCAATTCTAATCTATCTTTTTTGAGAAGAGGCGACCAGACCCGCACACTTTATTCAAGGTGTAGTCATATCATAATGTCACTATATAAATCCATTGAATTTTCTGTCTTGCTATCCAGCCCTTTCCTAATGGTTCCTAAAATTGTTCGCTTTTTCGACTGCCAGTGCACGTTGAGCAGATGTTTTCAGAGAACTATCCACAATAACTCCAAGATCTATTTTTTTTAAGTGGGAACAGCTAATCTAGACCCCATTGTTTTGTATGTATAGTTGGGATTATATTTTCCAGTGTGCATTAGTTTGATTTACCTACGTTGAAATTAATTTGCCATTTTGTTACCCACTTGCCCAGTTTTGTGAGATCCCTTTGTAACTCTTCACAGTCAGCTTTGTACTTAACCATCTTGAATAATTTTTTATTGTCTGCAAACTTTGCCACCTCACTGTTTACCCTTTCCCCCCCAGATCATTTATGAATATGTTGAACAGCACTGGTCCCAGTACAAATCCCTGGGAGAACCCACTGTTTACTTCTCTCCAGTGTGAAAACTGATAATTTATTCCTACCCTTTGGCCTTGGCTACACTGGCGCTGTACAGCGCTGCAACTTGCTGTGCTCGGGTCTGAAAATGCCCCCCCCCCCCCGAGTGCAGCGCTGTAAAGCGCCAGTGTAATCAGTGCCTGCAGCGCTGCATGCTCGCTCGCAGCGCTGCAAGCTATTCCCCTCGGAGAGGTGGAGTACTTACAGCGCTGCGAGAGAGCTCTTGCAGTGCTGGCGGCGCGACTACACTTGCGCTCCACAGCGCTGCCGCGGCAGCGCTGTGAATTGCCAAGTGTAGCCAAGGCCTTTGTTTCCTATCTTTTAACCAGTTGCTGATCCATGGGAGGATCTTCCCTCTTATCTCATGACTTCTTGGTTTGCTTAGGAGTCTTTGGTGAGGGTCCTTGTCAATGACTTTCTGAAAATCCAAATACACTGTATCCACCAGATCACCCTTGTTCACATGTTTGACCCCCATCAAAGAAGTTTAATAGATTGGTGAGGCATGATTTTTACAGAAGCCATGTTGATTCTCTCCCAATATATTGTGTTTGTCTATGTGTCTAATAATTTTGTTCTTTACTATAGTTTCAACAAATTTGCCTGGTACTGAAGTTAGGCTTAATGGCCTATAATTGCCAGGACTGCTTCTGAAGCCTTCTTAAAAATCAGTATTACATTAGCTATCCTTAAATCACTTAAATCAGCCTCTGTTCCAGATGACTGAAGCTACATTCCACAGTTATGGCTTAGGTGTGGGAATCTCCTTCACATACTCTCCGGTGAAGACTGATGCAAAGAATTCATTTAGCTTCTCTGCAACAGCCTTGTCTTCTTTGAGTGGTTCTTTAGCACCTTGCTCATCCAGTGGCCCAAGAGATTGACAGGATTCCTGCTTCTGATGTACTTTAAAAAAAAAAAAGTTAGTTTTTGAATCTTTTGCTAATTGTTCTTCAAATTCTTTGTTTAGCCTGCTAATTATACTTTTACACTTGACTTGCCAGAGTTTGTTCCTTTCTGGTTTCCTCAGAAGGATTTGACTTCCAATTTTTACAAGGTGTCTTTTTGTCTCTAGCCGACTCTTTTACTATTGTTTAGCCAAGGTGGCATTTTTTTTGTTTGGTCCTCTCACTGTTTCTGTTGTTTGGGGTATACCTATAGTTTGAGCCTCTATTATGGTGTTTTTAAGAAGTTTCCATGCGGTGTGCAGGCTTTTCACTCTTGTGACTGTTCCTTTTAATACCCATTTTACTATTTTCCTTATTTTTGTGTAGTTCTCTTTTGAAGTGAAATGCTACTGTGGTTTGTTGTCTTTGGTATTTTTTCCCCCTACAAGGAGGTTAAATTTAATACACCATGTTGCTATTACCTAGTGGTTCAGCTGTGTTCACCTTTTGAACCAGATCCTGTGCTCCATTTAGGACTAAATCAAGAATTGCCTCCCCCCCCCCCCCCTTGTGGGTTCCAGGACTAGCTGCTCCAAGAAGCAGTCATTTATAGTGTTTAGAAATTTTATCTCTGCATCCCATCCTGAGGTGACATGTTCCCAGTCAATATGGGGATAGTTGAAATCCCCCATTATTATTGGGTTTTCTGTTTTTGCAGCCTCTCTAATTTCCCTGAGCATTTCACAAGCACTGTCACCATCCTGGTCACATGGTCAGTAGTTTATTCCTACTGCTATACTCTGATTAGTCAAACATGAAATTTCTATCCATAGAGATTCTATAGTACAGTTTGATTCATTTAGGATTTTTACTATATTTCAGTCTATGCTTTCTTTCACATATAGAACCACACCCCCACCAGCACGACCTGTCGGCTTTCCCCCAGCCCTTAGTTTAAAAACTCCTCTATGACCGTCTTAATTTTACATGCCAGCAATTTGGTTCTGTGATGCCCCTCTCAGTGTTGACTTGGGTTACCCATTGTTTGCCTTTGTTCCCCAACCTTCTCCACCATAATTGCAGATCGAAAGCAGAGATGCGTCACACCTGTCGTGGGACCATTAACCTAGCCACAGCCAACATCACTGTGGAGGACTCCTGCAACTTCATCATCTCCAATGGTGGGGCACAGACCTACCACTTGAAGGCCAGCTCGGAGGTGGAGCGGCAGCGCTGGGTCACGGCTCTGGAGCTGGCCAAGGCCAGGGCCGTCAAGATGCTGGCTGAATCAGGTAACGGGTGCCATGCGCGGCTTCTCCGAGGGAGCGCCATGGAAGAGGAGGGAGGGACCCAGTGGTGGTGCAGAACAGAGGACACTGGGGAAGCTAGGAATGAGTGAACACAAAGACTGAATTCCCTTCCTCTCAGGGAAGTGCTCTCCTAGATGGGGCTTGGGGTCCCAGGGTGGAGTGCTGTGTGTCAGGAGGGGGGATCTGAGTCCCCTAAGTAATTGTATCTCCCCATTCCTGTGGCTCCCAGCTCAGAGCTCTCTTGCGAGCTGCAGGTGATGAGAACCTCGCACCTGAAAGCAGCACCAAATGCTTCACCTCGAGATACCAATCACCTTTCCATTTTAGGGATGTGATGTGTAGCCTGGGGGTCAATACAATTTTACTCGTCGCCCAGTTGGGATTCCTGGCATGTTTCGTTCCATCCTATTTAGATTCTCAGCTCCTCGGGGAAAGGACCATGCGTCTCCAGCCTTGCCCGGCACCAAGCCCATGATTCTCCAGTCACTGCTCAGGGCCCGTTGAACTGCGTGCCCAGTGCCCCATGGCGACACACGGCCTGGGGGCTCGTTGCCAAGGGCAAATGGACTCTGCTTTACCCAGTAGGCTGTTCAATCTCTCGTAGATCTGTAGCTCCAAAACTACACCCTGTTTGTCTGTGTCACAAATCTGCCTGGCTCCCCCTCCCATGTCTAAGCTGCTGTGTTCTGCAGCAAGAAGCTTTTGAGGCCGTTCTTCCCCCTGGACTGATGTGTTTAGCTCCACTGAATTTTATTTCCCATGGGAATACAGGGGTCTGACTGTGGCTCAGCTACTGCCTCGTGCTGTCTGGGGCTGTGGCATGAATGCGCATAAAGATCTCTCCACGCTCAGGCAGCTGCAGTTTGGAATGTTCAGAAAAGTGAAATCAGCACTGTTGGAAGGTGTCCGGCCATCCCCAGGGACTGAATTTTGTGTTTGACAATCTGAGTTCTTGGCCTCTCTGCTTAGAAGTAGACATTAGCGCCAAGTGTATTGGTTTTCTAGCTTTACTATTGGGAGTGAGATCTGCATTTTTCAGTGAGCAGTACTTCAGATCCAGTGTGAGAATTCCCGGATGGTCTCTGAACCTCTCTAATAGTGTCAGCTGTTACCTCCTTTAATACAAAAATGCCAGGGCTCCTCTGACTGCTGCTTGAGCAGCAGCTGTCACTTTCGCACCATGTAGTATAGAACAAATGATGGAACAAGTCTGGAAAATGAAAGGTTACTTGCAGTTTTGAGGTGGGTGGAGAATATCCCAATTTTTCTAGACCAGAGGTGGCCAATGTGTGGTTCCGGAGCCACATGTGGCTCTTCAGAAGTTAATATGCGGCTCCTTGTATAGGCACAGACTCCAGGGTTGGAGCTACAGGCACCAACTTTCCAATGTGCCGGGGGGTGCTCACTGCTCAACCCCTGGCTCTGCCACAGGCCCTGTCCCCACTCCACCCCTTCCCGCCCCCTCCCCTTAGCCTGGCATGCCCTCGCTCCTCCCCTCCCCCCCCCCCCCCCCCCCCCCCGCCGAGCCTCCTGCATGCCACGAAACAGTGCGGGGAGAGAGGAAGGGGGAGGTGCTCATCAGCGGAGCTGCCGGTGGTGGGCAGGAGGCGCTGGGGGCGGGGGGGAGAAGAGCTGCTGCGGGGCTGCTGACGTATTACTGTGGCTCTTTGGCAATGTACGTTGGTAAACTCTGGCTCCTTCTCAGGCTGGCCACCCTGTTCTAGACCTTTTCCAGATTAGCCTGTATGAACATAGCAAGTGATTAGCTATATCTGGTTGGGACAGTATGTACAGCTGCCAGCACAATGAGGTGTCACTCCTGAGTGGCGCCTTTGGGACCGACCCCAATCAAATTATTTAATGTAGCTCTGCGTTGGCCTGCTTGGAATTTCTGGACCTTGTTTATTTGTTTGTTTTTGTTCAGGACAACGTAGACCACTAAAAGATCAGCAGACAGGTCTTTATTGACTCTGACAGTAATCAAGACTTAGCATTATCTCCGCCATCTCTATCCGTGAATTCCAGGATTCGGGGCCCTGGTATTCCTGAAATGTCTTTGCTTCCCGAGTTCTAATATATACCCTAGTGTTGGCTCTCTTGCTGTTGAACACACACCTCGTATGCCAGGACTCCCAGCCACATGGTCAAATCAGAGCTTTCCCTTAAGATTTCCTGGCTTGATCTGTTCTGCTAGTGTCTTCACATAGACTTCTTGGAGCCGCTTATGCAGTGAACAGCCCTGCCCATTACTTTCATACTGGCTTTAGAATAATCATTTCAGATTCTGTTTTGAAAGAGAGGGAAGCACAATAAATAGCCTGTCTGGAGTAAAAATCCCCTCCCTCTTTAACTCCAATCCAGGCTCTTTCTCAGCTGCCTGGGCTCAGCAGACATATGCTGTTAGGCCAAGGAAGAAAGCTCAAAAGTCCCTGTCTGCTAAAGCTCTGCCCTAACAGTTCAACCAGGGCTCCAGCGCTTCAGCTGCTGAGATGTCACCTGGGTGAAAAAGGCAACACCTAATCCGCTCCAAGGGTAGAACCAGGAACTGAGACACATTGGTAGCTGGCATGGAGCATAGGTGTAATAATTCTTGCCAAGTAATTGGGCTCTCCCTTGAGCACTAGCTGGAGTTTCGTGATGTTGCTTCTGTAGATTGCAGTGCGGGAGCCCAGCTGCCAGGCTGGGCCACAGATGGAGCCATGGCTAACAGAGCTAGCTCTTTTAGTCCAGGCAGGAACAGCTTATGTTTTGAGAACCAGAGGTCCTAGGGTCAATCCCCACTGCCAATGCCCCAGCCAGGGGTTGGGTGGTATAATTCTAACCTGAGCAGCCATTGACAGCAGCTGTCATCCAATCATTACTGACCTCCAGCTGGATTGGATAGGATGAGGCACCATTTCCCCTGAGCTGTCCAATCTACTACCATCACTTTGTGGAGAAAACATGTAGGAAGTGCTGACCACGTAGGAGTAGGGGAGGGTTTGGTAACACCCGTGGCCGGTTGGTGCTGAGCATCCCTTCCTGGCTGGGTGTGACATGGCTTGTCCTTGATACCCCTCCCACCCCCCAGACGAGTCGGATAATGAAGAGTCCGTGTCACAGACGGACAAGACGGAGCTGCAGAACACACTGCGCACCCTGTCCAGCAAAGTGGAGGACCTGAGCACGTGCAATGACCTGATTGCCAAGCACGGCACGGCGCTGCAGCGCTCCCTCAGCGAGCTGGAGACCCTTAAGCTGCCCGCCGAGAGCAACGAGAAGATCAAGCAGGTCAACGAGCGAGCCACGCTCTTCCGCATCACCTCCAACGCCATGATCAACGTGAGTGTGGCCAGCGGCAGGGGGTGGAGCACATGGAGCTGCAGGGATTACACGCCCTGGCATGCACTGCTCCAGATCGGAGAGGCCTCTTGGATCAGTGCGGAACTTTGCGTGCTAGGTCATGTGCTGTGTGGGGCAAGCAGCCGTGGCCTGTGTCTGTGTGACACAATAAGGCCCTGATCGCTATTGCAATGAAGGCGATCTCTGGAGCAGACGGCAGATGTATTGTCCTATGTAAGTCAGTACAAGCAACCTACAGGTTCCAGCTCAGTACAGTGATTTTTTTTTTTAGGCCTGTGCAGGCGTGGTTCAGCGATCACTCATCTGGCCATAGAGGGTTGAGGTGTCGCCCCCCTGGTGCCAGAGGGAGATGGGGAACCTGGTTACAGGATGTATCCCTGGGGGTGGGAGAGGTTCCTAGTGTGGGCCGGTCCCCAAAAGGGAGCTGGGGCTGTGAGGGAAACGGGGATCTATGCTCACTCAAATGACTGGGCCGACGGTGACTTCAGCTGGGAGCCCCCTCCACTTCTCTGCCTGCTGTCCCAGTTTTGTAATCTGCCAAGCACTTGCCAGGGAGTCACTGGCCTCAGAGCTGCCTCTAGTCCTCAGAACCTCAGCATAGGGGCTCACAAGGAAGGTGATGTCTTGACAGGCCAGAAGACTTATTGTCTGGGTGGCTGCTGGACACTTGAGCGGGGGTGGTGGCTGGGACACTGCCAGTGGCTTGAAAATTCCCCTGCAGCTCTTGTTTGTCCACAAGGGGGCAGCATTGCCCCTAGTGGGAATAAGAGGCATCTGGAGCCTATGGACGCATGCTGAACAGACCCCACTAAGCCTAACACAGCGCTCCCAGGGCAGGGTGGAGTGGCAGTGACCTGTGCTCTTCCTCGCAGGCCTGCCGAGACTTCCTGATGCTGGCACAGACGCACAGCAAGAAGTGGCAGAAGTCCCTTCAGTATGAGCGAGACCAGCGCATCCGTCTGGAGGAGACCCTGGAGCAGCTGGCCAAGCAGCACAATCATCTAGAGAGAGCCTTCCGAGGGGCCACCGTGCTGCCAGCCAGCGCCGCCCGAGGCGGGGGCTCTGCTAAAGGTCAGAGGGCAGGGCTCCTTCCCCGAGGCTGCACTGCAGCAGTCTGCTGTTGCTCTTGCTGGGTGATTCAAGGACTGGTGTGATTGGCAGCTCTCCGTTGTTATGCACTGTTCCCCTCTAGAGCTCCCCCCTGCTGAGAGAGGCTGGGACTGGAGTAGGCAGGAGCTTCTGCTACAGCAAGTGCTCCTGCCCTGCTCCTGCTGGAAGAGATCAGGACTGAAGTAGCTGGGAGCTCACCCCAGAGTAGCACTGCTGTCCTCCTCCTGATAGTGCCCTCTGGTCTGGTGGGAGAGGCTGCGGCTGGAATAGCTGGGAGCTTTTGCAACAGCCAATGTTTCTGCCTTGCTCCATACAGTGCCCCCTGCTGGGAAGGGTCAGGACTCAAATAGCCAGGAGCTCCCCTATAGCCAGCACTCCTGCCTCGCTCCTTGTAGCGCCTTCTGCTTGGAGAGGCTAGGACTAGAATAGCCAGGAGCTCCCCACACAGCCAGCACTGCTGCCCTGCTTCCCATGATGCCTCCTGCTGGGCTCCAGGCAGATGGAGACTGAAGACTCTCATGTGTAGCTTGCCACCATTCCCTCTTGCAGATGAATGCTGCCCAGGAAAAGGAGACCTGAGTGATGAAGATGACGATAATGAGTTCTTCGATGCACCGGAGATCATCACCATGCCAGAGAGCATGGGCCACAAGTGAGTGATCTCGGGCTGAGTCTCGGGCATCGTTCTCCTGTTCCTCTGCCTAGCAGGGAGGATGCCCCTTCCCTACACGTACGTCTGTGGATGATCATGTAGATCTGCTTCTGCTGGTAAGGACCATACTCTAGGTTACTGTGATGAAGAGGGGTAGCTATCAGCATGGCATGGGCCTCTCCACCTCCCTGCCATGTCCTGTATAATTCCTCCACTCTCCAATGTGCCTCAAACTGAGAAAAGCCTCTGATGGCTTGGGGGAGGGAGGGCATTGAGGGGTGCAACGTGCTGACTTTTGTTTTCTCTACTTCCTGCAGACGCACTGGCAGCAACATCAGCGGTGCCAGCAGTGACATCAGCCTCGATGAGCAGGTAGTTCTGCTCCTGGTGCAGGCACAGTCTTTTTGCTGATGGAAGCCCCCAGAGAGAGAGAGAGGCTGTCTAGGGGCATGGGCAGATATCCCAAGGAATGTTCCTGGCACTGGTGACTTGAGCTTGCTGGGTGCTTTAAGCAGGCATGAAGCCAAGGGCCTGCCAGGCTTAGCCTAAACAGGCAGGGATGTGGGTATGGAAGTGCATGAAAGCTGAGTGGGGAAGAACTAGACCTTCTGGCAGTGCAGTGGGAGGAGATCTGGTGGCCTGGGTCAAGGAGGGTGTCCCAGGCATAGGAAGCTGCATGGAAGGAGGCTGGAGGTAAAGAGAAGGACATGAAGGGAGGGAGGGAGTTGAGATTGAGAAGAGATCTGCAGACTGGCTTTCCCTTGGTCATCCCAGCATGGTCTTGCCCATGTCTTGCCCTCAGTACAAACATCAGCCAGAGGACACCAAAAAGGAGAAGAGAACTCGGATTCCCAACAAGCCGAACTATAGCCTCAACCTGTGGAGCATCATGAAGAATTGCATTGGGAAGGAGCTCTCCAAGATCCCCATGCCGGTGAGTCCCTCAGCCTGTGGGGGGGGCGCTTTGGGGCTAGCTCTTTGAAAGAGGGTGACCTCCAGTTTTCTGAGGAACAGCTGGGACTGAGGCTGCAGGTTGATGAGCCCCATTGATCTAAGGTTGTTGGGTTTCCAGTGCCGGGGCTCCCTGAGCAGCCAAGGTCCTGGGCTCATCCCCTGTCTGACTCCTCTCTCCTGCTCCCAGGTGAACTTCAATGAGCCTCTGTCCATGCTGCAGCGCCTCACCGAGGACCTGGAGTACCACGAGCTGCTGGACCGAGCAGCCAAGTGCGAGAGCTCCTTGGAGCAGCTCTGCTACGTGGCCGCCTTCACCGTCTCCTCTTACTCCACCACCGTCTTCCGCACCAGCAAGCCATTCAACCCTCTCCTGGGGGAGACCTTCGAGCTGGACCGGCTGGAGGAGAACGGCTACCGCTCCCTCTGTGAGCAGGTGTGAACCGCCTCTGCCCTAGAGGGCAAGCCAGGCTTCCCTGCTGTCTGTGCTGGGGCTCCTTAGAGATCTCCTCCCGCTGAAGCTCCTAGCGCTGCCATCCCTGCCTACCCGACCCCAGGTCCCCACGGTTGTCTCTCTTAGGGAGAGCCAGGCGCTGGGCTTGGGAGTGGCAAACGGTGGCACAGGTTCCTTGGCGACTGTCTCATCCCCTCCCTTATCTCTCCCAGGTAAGCCACCACCCTCCCGCTGCCGCCCACCATGCTCACTCCAAGCACGGCTGGACGCTTCGCCAGGAGATCAAAATCACCAGCAAGTTCCGTGGCAAATACATCTCCATCATGCCCCTCGGTGAGTCCTGGCCACCAGCACCCCCACTGCTAGGTAGTAGGGTGGGTTCCTTAGGCCATGGCAGAGTGTCCCTGGCCCCTTGGGTGAGGGTTCCCATCTCCGCTCCCCTTGCTGTGACCCTGTATGCCAGCGAGGGTCTCCAGCCCTCCTGTAGTGTTGTCAGCTGCCCAGGAAGGAGGATGGTAGAGTGCGGTGAAGATGCTGCCCCAGCCCATCGCAGAAACATGCACTGGAGAGCCAGATTCCTGGGATCCATTCCCACTCCGCCACTGCATTGCAGAGTGATCTTGGATGAGCCACCCAGCTGCTGGGCCTCCATTTCTATAGTGGGAATGGTCTGAGCTGGTGGGGAGCTTGGAAAGCGCGAAGCAAGTGCCATTGCAGCAGGCTAACCCCAGCCACACAGCTAAGGTGACATTTATAACCCCTAGCTCTGACCTAGAGCTTTTCAGCCATAGAGATCAGGGTCATGACCCCTATTTTACAGAGTGGGAACTGAGGTACAGGGAGGGGACGTAACTTGTCCAAGGTCACCTAGCTGGCTGGGGCACAGCTGGGAGCTAAGTTCCCTTACAGCCGGCTATAAAAGGGCCGCGCAGATGGGGAGAGGCTCCCCTCCCCCAGCCCAGCCCTGCTGCAGCTGCTGGGCCAGGGAGAAGCGCCCCTCCCCCAGCCACAAGCTGCTGTGGCGAGAGAGGGGTGGGGGGAGTCCTCTCTCTCCCCGCCGTAGCCCCTGGGCAGCCTGCACCCCAAACGCCTCATCCCTGGCCGCATCACCAGCCAGAGCCCTCACCCCCCTGCACCCCAACCCTCTGCCCCAGCCCTGAGCCCCCTCCCTCGCTCCGAACCCCTCAGCCCCACCCCTGCCACACATCACTTCCATATTGGTGCACAGAACAAATTTCATTCTGCACATGGACGTAAAAAATTAGAGGGAACATTGGCTGAGAGTAGAACCCAGGTGTCCTAACTCTCAGCCCTATCCACTAGGCCACGTTGTCTGAGTTTCTTTGCCAGTGGAAGGAACAGTGAATATCATGGGTCTGAGGGAGTTTTAGTCAATTGGATGGTAACTCCAGAGTGGTGGGGGATTGGTTGTACAATTGGAAGTCTGGAAAGCTTATTATAAGCTGTTGAGAAATAGGCATCTGCAGTATTTGCTGGAGAGTGTCTTGCTCTTTTGTACCCCTTGTGCAAGAAATCGGACACACTCTGGGACCCGTCCTTCAGCCCCCTGGCTACTCCTTGTGTGCTGCTTCTTGGAATCGGTACATGGCACGAGTGTCTGTCCAGAAACCATGTTCTCCATAACGGCCAATACACACACCTGGTTGAAACCACCAAAACAAAGAAGTGCCGCTGCGTGAATGCAGTCGGTCACCTCCGAGGAGACTGGAAAACACATGAGCCCAGCAGTGTAATGGCTCCTGCAGGGACATCCTCAAATCCAGTGCGCCCCCACCCCCCGCCTCGGTCCCTACAGCGCCCCCTTCTGGGAGAGACTGGAGCTGGAGTAGCCGGGAGCTCCCTTCACAGCCAGCGCTCCTGCCCTGCTCCCTACAGTGCCCCCTGCTGGGAGAGGCTGGAGCTGGAGTAGCCGGGAGCTCCCCTCTCACAGCCAGCGCTCCTGCCCTGCCCCCTGCAGTGCCCCCTGCTGGGAGAGGCTGGAGCTGGAGTAGCCGGGAGCTCCCCTCTCACAGCCAGCGCTCCTGCCGTGCCCCCTGCTGGGAGAGGCTGGGGCTGGAATAGCCAGGAGCTCCCTATACAGCCAGCTTGGTACTTCCTAATTGCATGGCACGTGTGACTGTCGGATAAAAGCAGATTGGGTTGCTGTTAAGTGTTGGGCTGGGTGAACTCTGGTTCGTGTTGCGTTGGGGGCTCTCCTGGTGATGGGCAGGAGGCCTGGATGGACACAGGCGTGTGGTGTCTGCAGTGTTGTAAGGCAGCTGTTGGGGTTAGACTGGCCATTCCCTTCCCCCATTTTTTAGTGCTTCTGTGGCGTGGGTGGGTGGAGTTTGTCCTGTCCCAGCGCGGAGGGGATGTCTGCTAACAGCTGTTCCAACCTCCACCTCCCCGTCTCTAGGTACCATCCACTGCATCTTCCACTCCTCCGGAAATCACTACACATGGAAGAAGGTGACCACCACAGTACACAACATCATAGTGGGCAAGCTGTGGATAGACCAGGTGAGCAGGCGGGTTTGGGAATGTGTTCACATGGCAGCAGTGGGAGGCAGGACTCCTGGGTTCTGTTCCCAGCCATGTGACTTGGGCTAAGCATCTAACAGCCGTGGCTCAGTTTCCCCATCACTACCATGGGGGTGGGGGCTTGGAAAGTGTGAGTATCGCTGAGCCTATTAACCCAAACCTTTCTCCCCCACAGTCCGGCGAGATCGAAATCATCAATCACAAGACGGGCGACAAGTGCAATCTCAAGTTTGTTCCTTACAGCTACTTCTCCCGGGACGTGGCCAGAAAGGTAAGAGGGAGACTCATGGTTCATCCTACCCCGAGCAGGGCGCAGTGCTCACCAGGGCAGTGCGGTAGAGGGGCTTGGGGGGGAGAGGAGGGGAGAGAATAAAAGGGCCAGGTGCTGTGGGGCGCAGAGGGGGAGACAGGATGGGAAAGGACCTGTGTAAGCTGCTGCCCCATGGCAGGTGAGGGAGAAGACAGCACATGGTGTAAGACCTGGCAGCCACCTCTGGGAAGTGACCTCCCCAGCCAGCCCTGGTGTTGGGGCTCAGCTCCGATCCCCACTTGCTGTTGCTCTGGGATCATGGGAGCGCTGAGATAACGGGGCCGGGGGTGGATGGGCTCTGGGGCGAGGAATCTGGTCAACTCCTGGAATGATGGGTTAATGAGGAGGAGGGAGGTGGAATATGGTGAATTCTGGCTCCTGCAGCTGGCTGCTTCCTTTGGCTCCTGGGAGCGGCACTAGAGCGGGGCGGGCACACTTTCTGGCCTGGGGGCCTCATTGGGTTTTGGAAATTGTATGGAGGGCCAGTTAGGGGAGGCTGTGCTGCCCCAAACAGCCAGGTGTGGCCCGGCCCCCGCCCCTGCTTCTTGCCCCCTGACGCCACCCCACCCCTGCTCCCTGTCCTCAGACCACGCCTGGAACCCCCACCCCTGACTGCCCCCCGACGCCCCATCCAACTCTTCCTCTCATTCCTGAATGCCCCCCTGGGACCCCTGCCCCCATCCAACTCTTCCTCTCATTCCTGAATGCCCCCCCGGGACCCCTGCCCCCATCCAACTCTTCCTCTCATTCCTGAATGCCCCCCCGGGACCCCTGCCCCCATCCAACTCTTCCTCTCATTCCTGAATGCCCCCCCGGGACCCCTGCCCCCATCCAACCACCTTTTCTCCCTGACTGCCCCTGAAACCCCTGCCCCTGATTGCCCCCTGCTGCCCCAAACAAACCCCCATCCTTCCTGCCTGTCCCCTGGGACCCCTGCATCCATTCAACCCCCCTGTTCCCCACCCTCTGACCACCCTAACCCCTATCCACAACCCTGCCCCCTGACCACCACCCCAAACTCCCCTACCCTTTATCCAACCCTCCCCTTACCGTGCTGCCTGGAGCATCGGTGGCTGGCGGCACAGCTGTGGCTGGAGCCAGCCATGTCACCGTGCAGCACAGAGCACCGGGTCAGGCCACGGCTCTGCAGCTGTGCTGCCCGGCCGCCCAGAGCATTGCGCCGGTGGCATGGCGCATTGATGTTGCGGGGGAAGGGGTACAGCGGGGGAGGGTCCGGGGGCTAGCCTCCCGGGGCAGGAGCTCAGGGGTCGGGCAGGAGGGTCCCGTGGGTTGGATGTGGCCCGCAGGCCGTAGTTTGCCCGCCTCTGCACTAGAGGCTCACATGGGAGCTCCCTCATCTCTGCTGCTGTGCTGGGTGGCTGGGGAGACAGCTGCACCCAGTGCCCCACTTTGTACTCTCCATCCTGGCAGGTGACGGGGGAGGTGACAGACCCCTCGGGGAAAGTGCACTTTATCCTGCTGGGCACCTGGGACGAGAAGATGGACTGCTTCAAGGTGCTGCCAGGCAGTGGGGAGAACGGTGCCGAGGGGCGGCAGAGAGCTGAGGAGAGTCAGGTCCTGCTGTGGAAAAGGAACCCCCTCCCGTGAGTGAGGGCTGCTGGGCTGGGGGCGTGGCTGAGACACTGGTGGGGCTAGATGGTCCAGCATAGCCCCAGCTTCCTTCTGGACTGTCTGATACACAGGTGCCGGCTCATGCCTTGCCATCTCTGCCTTCCATAGGGGCTATGGAGCTCCCCTCACTTGAGGCTACTTCTCCTTTGCTGGGAGGATTGGCAACCAATGCAGAGATCAGGGATTCCCATGGGACGAGGAAACCCCTCCCCACTGGCGGAGCAGGCAGCAGGGCTGGAGGGAGGATGCCATGGTGGCAAGATCTCCATGGGTCCCATCCCACTGCCATGTCTCACCCTCGGCACAGGAAGAACGCTGAGAACATGTACTACTTCTCCGAGCTGGCGCTGACGCTCAACGCCCCCGAGAGCGGTACTGCCCCCACCGATAGCCGGCTGCGGCCCGACCAGAGGCTGATGGAGAACGGGCGCTGGGACGAGGCCAACGCCGAGAAGCAGCGGCTAGAGGAGAAGCAGCGCATCTCCCGCAAGAAGCGCGAGGCCGAGGCCATGAAGGCCACAGAGGACGGTAAGGAGACTGTTGGTTCCTGGCCCCTGCTCCTCTCCTCCCCCACAGGCGGTGCTGGTGTGTCTGACACCCCTCTCGCAAATCTTGCTTCCCCTTCCAGGCACTCCCTATGACCCCTACAAGGCTCTGTGGTTCGAGCGGAAGAAGGACCCTGTCACAAAGGAGTTGGCGCACGTGTACCGAGGAGGCTACTGGGAGAGCAAAGAGAAGCAGGACTGGAGCTCGTGCCCGGACATTTTCTGAGCTGGAAGTGGCAGGATCAGCAGCAGGAGGAAGAGAAGGATAGAGGATGGAGGTTGAAGGGAAGCAGCCGATGATGTGACTTCCTTGCCTAGCGCTTTCCTCGAGTGTCTGTCTGTCTTAACCAATCGCTCGTTCCGAATCAGTCACCCCAAGCAAAAGCCAGTGGTGGTGATTGGATGGGTTGCCTTAGCTGATTGACACTGATGTTGATGATGTCTAGATCCCCAGGGCTGGCGCTCTGTGCCCCAGATGGCCATGTTCCCCAGCTCCCTTAGACAGCCATCTATCTGTCCAGCTTGGCCCGACCCCTCTGGGAGCTGAGGGGGGAAGAGCTTGGGAGCTGTTAGAAAAGGACTGGCCCTTGTTAACACCCTTAGACAAGGGGATGCACGCAATGGGGCTGTGGATCAGAACAGAAGCACCCCAATGTATTTCCCATGGAGGGGGCTGTTTGGGGGAGCTGGGGATATCCTGTATCTCATATCTTGGTGGGGAGGGGTTAGTCTCCCCTCCCTTAGGCGGGAGCTAGGGGCACCCAAGTGGCTAGGGGAGCCTGGTGAGTGCCCATGGAAACGGAGGAATGTTGCGGGAGGCAATGCAGAGCCGCAGCTTCCCTTCCACATCCCGGAGAGGAGGCGGAGGCTGTGACAGGCCTTGCTCTCTGAGAACTCTGTTTGGGGCAGTCTGCTGAACTTTCCGTCTGATTTCAGAGAGGGCTGTGGGCAATGAGACCCCCACCCTCTCTGCTCTCCCCTCCTCTCCCGCCAAGAGGAACGCACCCCACAGTCTTCCTCCTCCCCATGTGCACTCTGGAAGGCAGGGAGCTGCTGTGGGGGTGGAGCATCCCTCTGGCCAAGCGAGCGCCTGTTATATATCTGTATATTATATATATGTAGAGAGAGCTAATATTTTGTTTGATTTCTGCCCCCCCCCCCCAGTGGGTCCCATTTTTGTAACACCCCCATCTCATGTCTCCTGCACAGTGAGTACCCAAGCTCTGCAGAGCTCCCGCCTAGCCCTTCAGGCACAGCACTGACGTGGGTGAGAGGGGGAGGAGGTGCTTGGGCCCAGAGCCATACTTGGCTTTGGGCTAGGCCCCTGCCCACTTGGGCTAGCATCCCTCCTGCTCCACTTGGCCACTCCCCTCCACGTTAGTCACCTGCCCCTTCCAGCAGGGAGGATGGAGGCACTGACAGCGGCCAGAACTGGATCCTGAGGTTCAGAGGTGCTGCCATAGTGGGAGAGGATCGGGCAGGGCCAGGAATCAGGCCAGCCCCCCAAAATCAAAGGGGTGTCTCTCTGCAGCCCCGAGCCCTGGCTCAGAATCACACACTGAGGTGCCTTCCTTGTATCTTTCATTCTGGGTTCTTTTCTCTCCCTCCTTCCCCCCCCCCCCCCGACTCCACTGCCTCTGCCAACAGGGTGAGAGGGGCAGTGCTCATGCTGCCTGTGCATAGACTGCTGGCTGGATGGGGCAGGTCCCCTCTCGCCAGCTGGGTGAGATGAGGCCAAGCCCAGCGCTAGCCGATCCCTGCTTTTTGGGGCAGGAGAAGGCACAGAGGGGGCATGGGCCCTCTATTTCCATGGGAGGGTCACTGGTAGATTTAAATAATTAAAAAAAAAAAAACAAATCAAATCCCTCCACTTCTAGTTTTGGGTTTTTTGCCTTACTGTTTTTTTCCTTTTTTTTTTTTTTTTTTTTTTATTTCCAAGAAAACAACTAAATTAAAAAAAACCTGAAAGCCCCAGCAGTGTGTGTGTGTCACTGCCATCTGATTTACTGTGGAGACCAGCTCCTGGCTGGGTTGGTATGTGGACCTGCCCTGCTGGGGCTGAACTGGTCCCTGGCTTGGGGCTGTCTCTCTGGCTGGCTTCTCCTGCAAAGGGCTGGCAATCAGGATGTTGGTCCCAAAGTCCCCTTTCCCTGTGGTTATGGTAGGTTCATCTGTGTACCTTGAAAGAGAGGTCATAGAGTGAGTGAAGCCACCCTGCCCACCCCCCCCCCCACCCCCGCTTTTCCTTCTCGACTTGTGTAGGTGTGACTCTCCCCTCTTCAGCATGCAGGCCTTCACGTGGGCTGTATAGGGTGACAGAGGCCTGCAGGGCTAGGGACATGCTCCCTTCATGCCACTGCCCAGCAGAGTGGGCTTAGGCTCTATGGAAAGATTGAGGGTGGGGGTATGATTTTGCAATGGGGGATCACAGGCACAGGGCAATGAACCCCCCCCCAAATTCCCATCATCATCACTTGGCTTCCCTAGGACCCCCACTTCCTTGCTTTTGCCAATTCTTCCTCTGCTGGTTGGTGATAGGCTGAGAGGGCCAGGGGGAGACTAGGCCCCCATACCTCTTGGCTCCCCCTAGTCTCAGCAGTGGTGGACAGCTGTCCCCTGGTTCAAACAGGGCCACACAGGCTTGGGGTGAGAGGAACATTAACTGGTGGGCTGGCAGTGTTTTAACAAGGGCCTCCTTTCAAAAAATGTTTTGGCACATGGGCTACTCCATTTGGGGGAGGGGGTCATTCCCTATTCCTCTGTCCACAGAATGCCCTATTGTCCCCCCTCCCACACATTCTCCCCTGCCCCCCCTTCACACTCTGGCCCTGCTCATGTTAGCATCATGCACACAGCCCTGGTTGGAAGCTGTTCCTTTAAGCACTGGTGGGGGAGGGCAGGTGGTCACCAATTGTGGGGGTTATGGACCCTCTCTGGGCTGGGGGATTAGGTGGGGAAACTCTTGCCCTCCCCCCATATCCCCACCAGCAGAGGAGAGGAATACAGCTCCCTGGGTGGGTGTGGCATGGCTCCAAGTCATCTCTTGTTTTCAGCTCTTCTGCTCTGCAGCTGGGCTGGTGCTGGTGCAGAAGGGCCTACAGTACCCTAAGTCCCCAAATCCTCTTGCACTGGTGGAAGGCAGCATTGTGTCCCCTAGGGGCCCGGTAGAAGTGGGAAGCTCCCCATTGCAGCAGCACCTGATAAGGGGGGGGGGCTCTCAGAGGAATGCGCTGCTGAGCTAGCCCTAGCCCATACAAACTATTATTTGCTACTTCCTCTCCTTCCACTAACCAATTTTGCTCCATGCTGCACCCATGGGTGCCCCCTAGAGTCAGTTTCAGATTATAATTTAGAGAATTTTTTCACTTCAAGGTCCCAGAAACACAGACCAGGTTTTCATCTCGAGGCCAAAAGACCAAAACCATCAAGACACTTGATCACGGCCTTGGATAGACCAAGAGACTATTGACATTTACATGCCTCCCCTGCCTGAAGTGCAGGGCAGGGATAATCATCAACATAAACTGACTCATATAATGAATTAAGGGGAGCAGGGGGAGGATTTGCACCCCCCCTAGCCTCCTGCTGCAGAAGCAGCAGATGAGGGGGCAATCCTTCCTGGCTTAGCCCTCCCTTTGCACCAATGTATAGTGCAAGGAAAGAGTGAGATTCATCCTGCTACTCAACACAACTCCTCAACCTACTCCTGCAAGCTGAAAGGTTAGGGGCAAAGCTGCTTTCAGAAATAATGACACCTAGTGCTAGATCATTAGCAGAGCAGGGTTGTTATCCCCATTCTAGAGAGGGGGAAACTGAGGCACAGAACATGGGTAGGAATTAACCACAGGCCTGCAGGGTGTCCTTGGGCGACCTGGGACTAGAAGCCAGCTATCGTGAGTGCCCGTCCACCAAGTAATTAATTAAACACATGCAGCCCCCGGTGAATGCAAATGGTGCTGCTGCAAAAACAGGGCACTCACAGCAGGACACTCCTCTCCAGCCTGATTTATGGCTGCCAGCCTGGCCAGATTGTAGTGTTGCCAAGTCTCAAGGGAAAAAAACCCCAGAACTGCCTTTCAAACCACACCCGACCCATTTCAGAGGGAGGGGAGTGGGGGCAGTGCTTAATTTGTAATGAAAAAACTCCCCCAGCACAAATTAAGCCCTGCACCCACCAAAGGGGGCAGAACAGTGGGAAATTTTCCTCCTCCCGCTTGGAAAGGAAAAACTCAAATGTTTGCAACAGGGTTTAGCCAGGGCAAAGTGTGTGTGTGTGTGGGGGGGGAAGATGACAGACACATGCCTGTCTTCCCAAAGTCAACAGCCAACACTGACTAGGCAAGGTCTTGCCCCGCCCCGCCCCCTGCTCCCCCAGACCACGTACAGTACAGAGCCGCCCGCCCCCCTCCCTGCAGCAGCCAGAGTCTCCCCCCATCGCCCATCCTGACCCCCACCTCTTCCCTGAAAGCCCCTCACGGCCCCCATATGGCCCCACCCGCTCTCCGAAGACAGCCCCTCTTTGCGTCCCCCAACACCCCATTACTCAGCCCCCACCTAACATCCCAGACAACCATCCACTCCCCTTTGAACCAGCCTCCCCTCCGATACCTGTAGCCTTCACCCACCTACCACTGACCCTCCCCTTTATCCAGCCCGCCCCCCCTCCCCCACTAGCACTCCGCAAGTTCTGTGCAGCACTGTCTCCTAGCCCTGGCGCTGCCTGTGGGCAGGGAGCATTGTTCACACAGGCAGGGTGCTGGAGGTGGTGTTGGCCTAGTGGGTAGAGCACTGGGCTGGGATTCAGCCCTGCCTGGGTGACTGTGGGTGAGTACCCTCGTCTCCCCGCACCTCAGTTTCCCCATCTGTGAAATGGAGGCAGTGACCTTGTCATCCTCTGTAAAGCTATGTGAGAGCTACCGATTAAAGAGTGCTAGCTAAAAGTGTGGCATTGTTATATGCCAATTATTTTAGGTCACTCTATAACTGGTGCAAATTGGAGCAACGACAGAGGGGGAGCCTTTCTGGGCATAACTGTTTTTTCCAGGGTGGGTGCACTCAGCAGGTCCTTCCCAGCCTCACTTGCCTGGCCCCATGCACGCAGACTTCACACCTCCTTGGGGAAGCACCCGGTCATAGCGAGCGATCTGCAAGTAACCACCGCGCTGACCCTAGCTGTGTGGCTTCCCGCAGGCAGGTAAGTGCTCTGAGCACTGGGCAAAGGTGAACTCCCAGCATCTCCTTTTGTCAGGCCAGGGGACCTGCTATTCTTGTAAGGTGGTTCCATAGTGTAGTGGTTATCATGTCTGCTTTACATGCAGAAAGTCCTGGGTTTGAGCCCCATTGGAACCAACTGCAGGCTATTTTATAGGCAGCTATGAATAATGCAAGTGAGCCCCATGTACCTCTCATCAGGAGTTGATTTTATCCCCCAACAGGGAAGAGGCGCTTCCAGCCATTGTTTCCGCCACTTGCCCCAGCTTGCAGCGTTCTGCGCTGCCCCCATGTGACCATTGCAAGTACTCCTCCCGCCTCCATTTCTCTGATACAACACGGTGGTGCAGTGCCCTGTCTCTTCACTAGGGACTGGCAGACGTACCAGCACCAGACCCCCCCGCCCCCCAAAAGGGCAAAAGGGGTCAGTAGAATCCCCCCACCACTCCCAGGGGGTGATCAGAGGGCTGAGCCTCTTGCCCCCTCACAGGTGTCTGCCCCTGCTGGAGACGATCCCTCCTGGGGGACGAATGTAACTGCCCATGAGGGGGGGAGAGAGAGAGAAGGGTTTCCCAGCAGTGCCAGAGGCCTGGGGTAGGTGGGTGAGGGCCAGAGGGTGACCGGGGTAGGTGGTCAAGGGGTCACTTGGCCCTGGTCTTTTCTCAGTCACCCGCAGTCTGCAGCCTCAGTACACCCAAGGAGATGGATCCAGCCCATCCATCTGCCTGGTCAGGGCCAGCTCCAGGCACCAGCTTCTCAAGCAGGTGCTTGGGGCGGCCGCTCCGGAGAGGGGCGGCACGTCCAGGTATTTGGCGGACGGTCCCTCACTCCGCCTGGGAGCGAAGGACCTCCTGCCGAATTGCCGCCACAGATCGCGCTCGCGGCTTTTTTTTGTTTTGTTTTGGCTGCTTGGGGCAGCCAAAACCCTGGAGCCGGCCCTGCGCCTAGTAGTGCTGCAGGACTCAGCTGGGCCATGTTCGTGGGGTACAGAACCCTAGGCGGGGAGGAGCTGTGCCACCAGGGTCCTCTGCTGATAAGCTAAGAGCCACTGGTGACGATAGGGCAGGCACTGGGCATGGTAAGGAAAGGGGCATTAATACATGTGGGGATTGGGGGTAAAAAAAGCCATTGGGATCGCCCAAATGGGGACTTGAACCCTGGACCCTCAAATTTAAAGTCTGATGCTCTACCAACTGAACTATCCAGGCAGCTACTGGATGTGTTTTCCCACAGCTGAGAATCACTAATCCAAGCAATTGTATTGGCTGTAGTTTCAATACTTTTGTATCTATGTCCAGGGCCGGCTCCAGGCACCAGCCAACCAAGCACGTGCTTGGGGTGGCACCTTGTAAGGGGCGGCCAAGCTTGGGGTGGCGTGGGGCACTCAGGTTTTGTTGTTGTTGTTATTGTTTTTGTTTCGGCTGGGCGGCGCTCGGGGTGGGTGGGTTGTTTTTATTTTGGCGGCATGGCGTGGGGCCTGGGGGAGGGGGAGTGTTTCGGCGGCCCGGCGCTTGGGGTTTTTTGGGTATTTTTTCCGGCGGCGCGGCACTTGCGAGGAGTGGGGTTTCGGTGGCATGGTGCTCGGGGGTTTTTTTTGTTTTTTTTTTCCCGGCGGCGGCGCACGGTGGGGGGCGTGTTTCGGCGTGGCGGCGCTCTTTTTCTTTGCTTGGGGCGGCAAAAAAGTTAGAGCCGGCCCTGGCTATGTCTACATGTTCATTTAAACAGCACCAGATGCCTGAAACCTGGGGAGAAAACATACACAAGAGACCAAAAAAAAAGAAGAAGCTCTTAGATATAATTTAGTTTAACAGAGGCAGGAGCTCGAACCTGGCTACCCATCCTCGCTGTGTAGGCTCCTTCTTTCCCAAAAGGTTCCCCAGTTCCTCCCTACACCATCCTCTCATCCATTCCTTAAGACCTTCCAGGTTCTGCCTGTCTAACTGGCCCTGCCCATGGAACTGGAAGCATTTCAGAGAATGCTACCATGGAGGACCTGGATTTTAATCACTTACCTAGCAGCCTAAATTTGGCCTCCAGGCCCTCTGTCCTACCTTTCCCCATGTCACTGGTACCCATGTGTACCATGACCACTGGCTCCTCCCCAGCACCGCACATAGCCTGTCTAGATGTCTCGAGACATTGGCAACTTTCGCACCCTGCAGGCAATTCCCCATGTGCTTCTCCCAGTCAGGGCTGGCTTTAGGAAGTGCGGAGCCCAATTCGAACAGTTTCGGCAGGGCCCCAGCAGGGATGACTACCAAAAAAAAAAAACTATAAAAAAATCTCTTTCATTTCTTCCATGTATTATTTACTTTCCATAACGATATAAATATAACAAAATTATATATTATGTGCATTGCTGGCTGGAGGCAGGGCAGGGGCTGATTGGAGGTAGGGTCTGGCAGGAGGCAGGGCAGGGGGTGCAGCAGGGGCTGGCTGCGGGCAGGGCAGGGGCTCCCCTGCTTCTAACGCCCCGGCCCTTTAAATAGCTGCCGGAGCCCTGGGGAAGCAGCGGGGCTCTGGCTGCTATTTAAAGGACCAGGGTGGCACAGGCAGCTGGAGCCCCGGCTCTTTAAATAGCCGCCGGAGCCCCCCGCTACCGCAGGGCTCTGGGGGCTATTTAAAGGGCCCGGGGCTCCCCTGCTTCTACCACCCCGGCCCTTTAAATAGCCGAGGGAGCCCTGTGGAAGTGGCAGGGCTCCAGCGGCTATTTAAAGGGCCGGGGCGATAGAAGCAAGGGGAGCCCCGGACTTTTTTGAATAGCCCTCAGAGCCCCGCAGCCCTACCCCAGGGCTCCAGAAGTGGGGCTCTGGTGGCAATTTAAAGGGCCTGGGGCTCCAGCCCCTGCTGGGAGCCCCAGGCCCTTTAAATTGCCCCCTGGGGAAGCTGGCTGCCCCGGTACGGCGTACCAGCGGCGGCAAGGGCACGGGGCCCTCTTAGGCGCAGGGCCCGATTCAGGGGAATCGCCTGAATCGGCCTAAAGCCGGCCCTGCTCCCAGTCATCAGAAATCCAGCTATCTATATTTCTAATGGTCAAATCCCCCATTACTATTAGGAAGAGACATGTAATAAATGGGATTCCCTCCCGCAAAGAGGTATCCTCAGTGCAAGAGGATTCCATGACATCATCTAGAAGGAGTTCCTAAATATGGGATCATTTCCCTCCACTCCACTTTGATGTTCTCCACAGTCAGACTGTGGGTAGGACCACTCTACCGTGTCCTGGAAAGTCTCATCTGTGTACCTCTGTCTCCCTTAGCTCCTCCAGTTCAGCCTCTCTGGTCTCCAGAGCCTGTACTTGGTTTCTGAGGGCCAGGAGCTCCTTGCACCGAATGCACACGTACACCACCTGCCACCTGCCCCCAAGGCTGCCAATCAGACATTCTGCATTCAGTGCAATAAACTCTGCCACTGGACTTCTATTTGCATTCTCTTTTTTACTCCTGCAGCCATTTTTGTTGGGTTTTATTTTTGTTTTGTGGGAGGGTCTTTATTGGCCTAAGTCTAGAGAATGTTCATCTGGTGTATCTGGCTTTCCCACTCCCTTGCAAAACTCCCATGTTTACTAGCTCCTCTGGTCACTTAGGAGCGGGCTTGTTAAAGCCCTGTTCTCCCTGAGTAGCCCCAACCCCAGTTAAGGGTTGATGGGTGCTAAATGATTTAGGGATCAAAGCCTCGTTAAGAAGCTCTCAGCCTTGCCTAGCAGGCCGGTAGGCTCAGCACACCCCCACCCCCACCCCAAAAAACAGACCACGCTATATACTTCAGTCAAGCTGCAAGCACACAACAAACAAACTGACAACAAACTCACCCCAAGGTTCACATAGTCACTCCTCCTTCATCTGGAGAATTCCCTCACAAAACTCCCATTAGCTGCTCCTGTTCGCTGGCTGGGATCTGGTCACCTCAAAGACATAGGACATGGTGAGCTCCACTAGAGGGCTCGCAAACTATTTAAAGACATACTACCCTATTCCTATTCACTATAATCCACCGCTCCCCAACCCACTATGGTGGGTAACATTCATCCCCTCCCCCTCACTGACTCTCCACCCCCAGTCTAACCATCACCTCCATTCTCTGGGGAGTTAATGCTGTGACCAACCCATAGCCCCAGCGTCCCTCTCCTTCAGCAAACATCACACCCCACCTGTGCCAGACCTCCATCGAGCATCATTTCCCCTACAGTTGGGGAGCTGGTCCCTTTGCACTGTGCTACAATAGAGAAGTAGTCAGCAGGTGTCACTGTGAGATCAAGGAAGAAAAGGAAAATGTTCTTTCATGTGCTCATGGCATGTGGCTCAGAAACCCACTAAGTCAAGGATGGTATTAGCCAATCATCTATGTTAAGTGTAGTATACACCACATTAATAAGTATTATGTGCATGGTATTACTATAATATGCATTATACACACACACACACACACACACACACACACACACACACACACACACACACACACACACACATACACGTGACTGTTGAGAAGTTTTGTTAACCAACTGTATTATGCTTTCCCCACAATTCTGGCACCCATGTCAAGTATCCCACAACACTTTGCAAAGTTGAATTCAGCTTTGACATTAGCCAATAGGAAATGTATCAAAGGCAAAATACTTTAATGTGTTGCCAGGGTACAAGCTGATACCTTTGCAGACCAGTGCCTGGAATGCCAGAACAAAGATAAGGAAGGTATAGAACAACAAGTTAAGGAACTGGGACAAACTGATGAGTTGAATTTTAGTGACTTTAGAAAGTTTTGTAACTTGTAAAATCATCTGATAAATATTGCTATCTAGAATGTGTTTCTTTGAAGCACATGTTCTGTGTAAGGTGAACATGCAGCGAGAATTTGCTTCTGAGAAGTAGCTATGTATGTCTCCTTTACATATTGTACTGATTTGTCTTTAGACAATAAATTTGGCTAAGTTCAGTTATTTGGTCTCTTGAACATTTTAAGAGCAAACCACGAGTGTAGTCAGACAACTGGCTACACCTTTAGTCAATAAATGGGAAACAGGAGGGCAAAAATAAAAATCAGTAGGTAATTAAATCAGAAAGAGCCATTATTTTTCATGGATGTTTCAAGGAAATTTGATGTGAATCACATCAGTTGTTTCTGGATGGAAAAGAAATTTTGGGAAGAAAATTACCACGTTTAGCAACGTTCTGGGGGTTTTCATCATCTAAATAAAAGTCATTGTTCAATGACAACCTCAAAAAAAATCTGAAAAATGTTGGGGGAAAAGAGCAAGAAAAGAGTTTCCAAAAATTTCATGGAAAATTAAATATATTTTCCAGCCAGCTCTGTCTGAGCTGTGTACAGGAGCCAGAATGGTGAGGGGGTGGTGCTCTGAGCCCCAGGGCCTATGTAGAGGGACCTGTGAGCTCTGCCCTCTGCTGCCTGGAGAAAGAGACAAAAAATGTAGTTCCATCAACAGCTCTTCCTTGCAAGCAGCAAGGAAGGGGATGTTGAGAAAATAAGAAGGAAACTTCACCCTTTCCCCTCATCGGGCCCCTCTCTTTGAAGGGCTCACTTCATCCTGCTCTTCCAGAGACATCTCTTCCTGAGATGCTAAAGGGCCACCTTCCAAAGTGTGACTCTGCAATGTAATAGTTACTATGCCTGCTGTATACCTCAAAGGTCCTGGGTTAGAGCCACTGGATTTGTGCTGAAGTGACAATTTTAATATCAAACCCCATGCTGTGATTTCATGGGGCTGATTGTGTTGTGCTGGAGTTTTCCAGGCCCTTGATCATTCTCTAAGCCCCATTCAGTTCTGCAAGATCCTCTTGGAGATGGGATGACCTGTACTGCATACTGATGAGGCCACACCTTTGATTTATACACAAAAACATGATAATAGTCTCAGTATTGTTCTCCATCTTCTTCTTTATGCATTCTGACTGAGTGAAAAGATACTGCATTGTATTACTCCAAGCATTCAACAATCACAGAAATGGAGGGCTGGAAGGGACTATAAAGGTCATCTAGTCCATCCTCTCTATGTGGAGACAGGGTCAAGTAAACCTAGACCATCCATTATAAGTGTTTATCCAACCTGTTCTTAAACACTCCAATGATGGGGATTCTACAACCTCCCTTGGAAGCCTGTTCCAGAGTTTAACTAGACATATAGTTAGAAAGTTTTTCCTAAGATCTAACGTAAATCTCCCTTGCTGCAGATTAAGCTAATTACTTCTTGTCCTTCCTTCAGTGGATACAGAGAACAATTGATCCCTGTCCTATTTATAACAGCCCTTAACAGATTTGAAGACTTATCAGGGCCCCCCTTCAGTTGTCTTTTTTCAAGACTAAACGTGCCCAGTGTTTTTTTAAAATCTTTCCTCATAGGTCAGGTTTTCATAGAATCATAGAATCATAGAATATCAGGGTTGGAAGGGACCTCAGGAGGTCATCTAGTCCAATCCCCTGCTCAAAGCAGGACCAACCCCAACTAAATCATCCCAGCCAGGGCTTTGTCAAGCCTGACCTTAAAAACCTCTAAGGAAGGAGATTCCACCACCTCCCTAGGTAACGCATTCCAGTGCTTCACCACCCTCCTAGTGAAATCGTTTTTCCTAATATCCAACCTAAACTTCCCCCACTGCAACTCGAGACCATTACTCTTTATTCTGTCATCTGGTACCACTGAGAACAGTCTAGATTCCAAAGTCCATCCTCTTTGGAACCCCCTTTCAGGTAGTTGAAAGCAGCTATCAAATCCCCCCTCATTCTTCTCTTCTGCAGACTAAACAATCCCAGTTCCTTCAACCTCTCCTCATAAGTCATGTGCTCCAGCTCCCTAATCATTTTTGTTGCCCTCCGCTGGACTCTTTCCAATTTTTCCACATCCTTCTTGTAGTGTGGGGCCCAAAACTGGACACAGTACTCCAGATGAGGCCTCACCAATGTCGAATAGAGGGGAATGATCACGTCCCTCGATCTGCTGGCAATGCTCCTACTTATACAGCCCAAAGTGCCATTAGCCTTCTTGGCAACAAGGGCACACTGTTGACTCATATCCAACTTCTCGGCCACTGTAACCCCAGGTCCTTTTCTGCAGAACTGCTTCCTAGCCATTTGGTCCCTAGTCTGTAACAGTGAATGGGATTCTTCTGTCCTATGTGCAGGACTCTGCACTTGTCCTTGTTGAACCTCATCAGGTTTCTTTTCTAAACCTTTTATCATTTTTGTTGCTCTCTTCTGACTCTCTCCAGTTTGTCCACATCTTTCCTAAAGTGTGATGCCCAGAACAGAACTCCATCTGAGGCATCCCAATGCTGAGTGGAGTGGGACAGTTACCTCCCGTGTCTTACATACAACACGTCTGTAAATACACCCCAGAATAATATTAGCTTTTTTTTTTTTGCAGCTGCATCATTGTTGACTCATTCAGTTTGTGATCTACTATAACCCCCAGATCCTTTTCAGCAGTACTCCCATCTAGCCAGTTATTCCCCATTTTGTAGTTGGCAATTTGAGTTTTCTTTCCTAAATGAAGTACTTTGCACTTGTTTTTATTGAATTTCATCTTGTTGATTTCAGACCAATTCTCCAATTTGTCAAAGTCATTTTGAATTCTACTTCTGTCCTCCAAAATGCTTCCAACCCCTCCCAGCTTGGTGTCATCTGCAAATTTTGAAAGCATATTCTCCACTCCATTGTCCAAGTCATTAATGAAAATATTGACTAGACCAGGGGTCGGCAACCTTTCAGGAGTGGTGTGCCGAGTCTTCATTTATTCACTCTAATTTGAGGTTTTGCTTGCCAGTAATACATTTTAATGTTTTTAGAAGGTCTCTTTCTATAAGTCTATAATATATAACTAAACTATTGTTGTATGTAAAGTAAATAAGGTTTATAAAATGTTTAAGAAGCTTCATTTAAAATTAAATTAAAACGCAGAGCCCCCCCAGACCAGTGGCCAGGACCCGGGAAGTGTGAGTGCCACTGAAAATCAGCTTGTGTGCCGCCTTCGGAATGCGTGCCATAGGTTGCCCACCCCTGGACTAGATCCAAGACTGACGCTGGCAGGAGCCCATTAGATACACTTTCCTAGTTTGACAGCGAACCATTGATAACTACTCTTTGAGAATGGTCTTTCAACCAGCTGTGCACCCACCATATAGTAATTTTCATCTACACCACATTTCCCTAGTTTGCTTATGAGAGTGTCATGTGGCACTGTGTCAAAAACCTTACTAAAAAACAGGATATATCACATCTACTGGGTCCCCCCATCAACTTGGCCAGTAATTCTGCCAACAAAGGAAATTAGGAAATTGATTTATTTTTGAGGAATCCACACTGGCTAGTCTTCATTACCCTATTATCCTCTCAGTGCTTGATTGTTTAATAATTTGTTCCAGTATCATTCCAGGTATCGAAATTAGGCTGACTGGTCTTTAGTTCCTCAATTCATCTTTGTTCCTCTTTTTAAAGATAGGTACTACGTTTGCCCTTCTCCAGACATATGGGATCTCACTCATCCTCCAAGAGTTCTCAAAGATAATTGCTAACGGTCCCAGCCCTCAATGCATTTGAAGACTGTTATTAAGTTCCTCCACAGCCTTCTCTTTTTTAAACTAGACACGCCCAATTCTTTCAACCTTTCCTCTTAGGTCATGTTTTCCAAACCTCTCATTTTTGTTGCTGTCCTCTGGATTCTCTCCAATTTGTTCACAGCTTTCCTAACATGTGATACCCCAACCTGGACGCTGTTACACAATACTCCAGCTGAGGCCTCATCAGTGCTGAGTAAAGCAGGACAGTTACCTCCCCGTGTCTTACATACGACACTCCTGTTAATTCCCTCCCCAAGTATGACAAGAATCATAATCAAATTAGGGGGGCCAACAGTGAGAATATTTGGAACCATCAACTGTTCTCTTAAGAAAAGAAAAAGAAAATAATCCCAAGCAAATGAAAATACCTGATAGCAGCAAATGCTCCATGGAAAACCAGTACTCTTTAGATCTTCAGTCTAATGCACTCCCAACCAAACTATTTCAGCTGCCACAGGTCAGGCGGGCATGGATGCTAGTAAGAAAAAGCCATACATGATGGACATCTGTGTGACGTTCTGTACCTCGTGGGAACACCCTACAGCCCCATGTTCACCTTTATAAAATGATTGTGTGGTATCCAATGCAAAGTTTGTCATGTTGGGAGTCTTCGGAAGGCTCATGATGCACTGAGCATTGTTGTTATAGGGATGTTATAGCAATTGTTGTTACAGCAATGTTATAGGTTATAATTTCATGTATATAGTTATGAGGCTGAAAATGTGTCTTCATGGCTTAAAATAAACCCAGGCAAAAACTCTTCATGCACAGTTCACACCTCATCAGGGCATGTATGGGACAAACCTAGCCCAGCCTCACAGGAACAAAGGACGCTGGCCTAGGTAGCAACAAAAGGATCTGTTGGACTCTCAAGTGAGTCACCCCCCTTCCTTTGGTCAGTTTGGGACTGCAATGAGGTAATGCTCACCTGACTCTGAAGGGGGGGGGCAAAGCCAAGAGGGAAGAAAGGACATGATAAAAGGGAGAGACGTTTGCCATTCTCTTCCTCTTGCTTCCACCTACATCTACAGACACCACCACCACCAAGTGACTGAAGCGCTGATCAAAGGGGAGACCCTGGCTGAAGAGCAACCAGCCAGCCTGTGGTGAGAAGCATCTAAGTTTGTAAGGCCATTGAAAGTGTTAAGATCAGCTCAGAATGTGTTTTGCTTTTATTTCATTTGACCAATTGTCACTTGTTATGTTTTGTCTTATAATCACTTAAAATTTATCTCTGTAGTTAATAAGTTTGTTTGTTTATTCTACCTGGTTTGGTTTGAAGCGTGTCAGAGACTCCCCTTCAGATAACAAGCCTGGTACATATCAATTCTTTGTTAAATTGACAAACTCATATAAGCTTGCAGTGTCCAGTGGGCATAACTGGACACTGCAAGATGGAGGGTCCCAGGGTTGTGTCTGGGACCGGAGATATGGGCTAGTGTCATTCAGTTGCATAATCCAAGGAGCAGCTTACATGCCAGAGGCTGTGCGTGAACAGCCCAGGAGTGGGGGTTCTCACAGCAGAGCAGGGTAAGGCTGGCTCCCAGAGTCAAGGCTTGGAGTGACCTAGCAGATCACTGGTCCAGATAACACCAGGGGAATGTCACAATCGGACCCTAGTGAAGCCATTAATATAGGAGCATACATGACAGCAGGCATTAAGAGGGAAATGAGAAGGGCCAAAATGGAGTTAGAAGAGGAAATAGCTAAAGATGTAAAAATCAAACAAGAGATTCTTGAAATAGATCAAGAAGCCTGTGAAAGAAATTGGTGGATCCATGGGTCACTAGGGGCTAGTGGGAGCAACTAAAGGACATTGCTGAGAAGCTAAATTAATTCTTTTATCGGTTCTCATTTCTGCATATTGACTTTTGACCTGCCATGGAAGATAACACCAGGGCTGCAAATCAGGCCAAATCACGTGCTCAATGCTGGAAAAAAGGTCACTGAACTCCAGCCTAGAAAACAGACCTCATAGAAGAGAAGGAGGTTCCCAGACATGGGGCTTTTTGCAGAACACACATTTCAACCCCACCTAAACATCTTTCCTCAAGTGAAATGAAGTTTACAGACACATGGCAGTTCATGTTCTAGATTCACCTTCCAAGAACAGTGGAGTGTAAGAGTGTACATGCCCCCTTTCAGGGCTTCTCCCTGAGAAGAACTCACTTATCTCCACTCTGCTGAAGACCCTGATGCTCAGGTGAGATGCCTGGGTGGGTAGGAAGGAGAAGGAAAATGCTCCTACAGGAAGGTTCTCTAGTGCTTTATATATATCAAGTCCTGTGTTCAAGCCCCAGTAGTAACAGTGTTTAAAAAAAATCCAACATTGCAGTTTTCAGGGGCTAATTTTGTTTCATTGGGGTAGATGGTGTTTGTGTGACACCGCCAAGCTGGCTCCAACTGCTTCCCATTGCAGATGAGCATCACCAGCCCCCAGCACATCTGCATTGTGACATAATCTGTAATAGCCAAGTGTCCGCTACTCCTCAGACAATAGAATCTCAGACATCTTTAGACACACTTCTTCTCGTATTCAGTATACCGACCCCAAGAGGTCAAATACCTGTTGTAAACCCTGTGCTCTGACGCCCCAGAGAGAAGGGATCGGAAGCAGAGCTCTGTGTAAGCAGAACAAGCTTGTCTCTTGCCAACAGAAGTCAATTCAGTAAAAGGTATTGTCTCGCCTTCCTTGTCCCTGTCATAATGCAGACACTCTAGGGACGGTCCGATGGGGTGACATTCAGCTGCAAAGGGCTACATTTGGAGTCAGCTCAATGGTGGAGAGGCGACAGTGTCACAAACACCGTCTGCCCCAACAAAACGAAAATCAGCTCCTGAAATTGCTGTGCTGGATAGGCTGAGTCTTAAACACCCACTACTCCCCAGACAATGCAACAGACTCTTACACAATTTCTCTGCTGCCTTAATCATAGGTCAGACCCCCAAAATCAGGAGATTAGCTACATGGTAAAGTTATTAATGATGTAGAAATGTTCACATTTTTATTTGGAAAGGAAGAGGATGATGTATTCATAGCACATGAGGATACTGAGCTACTCATCCTTTCGTAATTAAGAAGGATATTAAATAGCATCTGCTAGGAGTAAACATTTTAAAGCCAGTAGGCCCAAACAGTTTGCACCTGAATCCTAAAAGAGTTGTCTGAGGAGGATCTCTCTGGTTCATTTTCAATAAGTTTTGGAATACTGGGGAAGTTCCAGAAGACTGGAAGAGTGCTAATGTTGTGTCAATATACAAAAAAGGCCGACAGAATGATCCAGGTAATTATAGACCACTTCTAGCCTGAGATTAGTTCCAGGTAGAGAGGTCAATTGTATAGTATTAAACTGGACAGTCCTGGTTTTGAGAGGTTTTTCCCACATCCGGTACTGAGACAAAACCGGATGTGGTTTTGTGGGGTATCGGATGGGGAAATGCCACTCCGCCCTCTCTGGCTCTTACAAATGACACCTCTCCTATGCTGTGACTGCAAACGCATTGTCACGTCGGTTGGGGCAGGGTAAGGCTGGCAAGGGCTGGGCCACGCCTTGTTCCCAGAATGTCCAGTATTCCAGGAACATGGAGTGGCTTCCTTCGTACCACTGCAAAATACTGGAAAAGCTGATACAGGATTCAATCAGTAAAGACTGGGAATATAATGAATGCCAATCAACCCAGTTTTATGGAAAGTCAGCCTTATCCAGTTGGTTTGGTAAGGCTGACTTGCCATAAAACCCAACTTGATATTTTTGGATGAGATGCCAACGTTTGGTTGATAAAGGTAACTGCTTACATGACATATATTTAGACGTTTGTGAGACTTAGCACCACACAGCATTCTGATTAAACAATTAGCCCTGTCCCACACCAAGAGGAACCATCTGATCCTTCAGGACCAATGGGATCAGCTCTCTCTTTTTTCTGTGATACAGGATTCATCCAGACACCAGCTCCTAGACATCTTGTGATGCATGACTTTGGGTGCTCTCCATGTGAGCAATTTTGTGGTGTGATGGGGTAGCATGCCAGCCTCAGGCCTGGAGAAGATTTCAGGGGCGTGGTGGTACAAAGTAACTCCTTCAGCAGTGCTACAAATATCCACCCCCGCCCCCCAATCCAGATCAAGGAATTCAAGGGAAATCATAGAATATTATGACAAGGTCTATAGAAAAAGCTAAACCAGACCAAGTGAGTTAGGGAGGGCCTAAGTTAATCATTTACTTTAGTATTGTTCAGTGTGATGACTGAATGTCAAGGGGAGTCAAGAAGAACTGTGGAAAGAAAATGGTTTTTATCCCTATTGTTAAATGGAGATGTTGGGTGGGGAAAAAATACTTCTACCAGAAGTGGGGTTTGAACCCACATGGGTATATGTCCATTGGATCTTAAGTCTAATGCCTTAACCACTTGGCCATTCTGGTGATTGACAGGCTGGTGCTCTGGCCATAGTGAGTTTTACTCCCTGGAGCAATAACTCATTCACTAAGGTTTCGTGACTCTTTAGCAAGTCAGGGGAAAGCTGTGAGGACAGGTATTTCCTGTTCTCCCCCTCATGCACTTTCAGCTCAGTCCATACCTCTCTGAGCTCCATCTCTTTCTTCTTGACGGTAATTTGCAGAGATCCTGCCTACCACAGCTGCAAGGATCACCGTTAAATGGAGTCCTGAGGGGCTCTTATCTGCCAGTAAGTTGCATAGTTTAGTGGTGTGCTTGGCTCTTTTTAGAAGGAACTGAGTTTAAGGCCCACTCCAATAAAGCCAGCAGCTCCTCTTTGAAGCATTAGTGTTTAAATAGTACCCCTTTGCTCTGCATTTCCTTATCTGCCCCCCCCCCCCATGTCTCCTTTTCCCCAGTCCCCTGTGGATTACAGCAGGGAGGTGAAGGCAGTTGTGGAAATGGGCTTTGATCATCAGGCAAGGAGAAGTAGGGTGTGTGGTGACAGCGTAACCTGCCTGGTGGCTTGCCTGCCAGGTGTCATTGTGGGGGACACCTAGACAGACCTCTGGTGAGCAGTGAGGAGGAGCTTGCAGTTGTGGTCCATTTTGGTACCAGTGGTGTGGAGAGAGATCCTGAAAGCTAAATGTTAGGGTGACCATATGTTCTGTTTTGGCTGGGACAATCCCTTTTTTAAGCCCTGTTGGCAAGAGCAAATGGGACAGATGCACAGTTTTGCCAAAAAAGTGGGATGCAACCCCTAGCAGGGAGCGGAGGAACATGCACAGGGGGGCGGGGAGGACAACACCAGCCCCGCATGGGAGGAAGTGCTCAGGAGAGCAGCTTGGGCCAGGCCAGCCCTGCATGGGAGGGAGGCAGAGGGTCTCGGGCCATTCCACTGGGGCCTCAGGCTGGCCCTGTGCAGGCAGGAGGCAGGGAGGGCTCAGGCCAGTCCCACGGGGAGCGGGGCCTTGGACCCCTCGTGGTGTGTCCCATTTTCCCCTTTGGGAAAATATGGTCACCCTACTAAATGTAGACTGCTAGGTCAAAGGCTCAGGGACAGGGCCTCAGCGGTAGTACTCTGTGAAATGCTTTGCTTCCTAGGCAAGTCCAGCTAGGCATGGGGAATGCGAGGGTCTCCGTTTGTGGTTGAAAAGATAGTGCCAAGAAGGAAAGTTTAAGTTGATTAGACACTGGGGAACATTTTTGCTGGCCGGCTTCACCTGAGTCAAAATGGAACCAGATGACTGCCAAATGAATAAATAAGATACCGGAGGAATGTTTAAAGCGAGAGCTGGAGGAGAGGCTGCAGAAGCTGAGGAGCCCCTAAAGCAGCCAGAGACATCTGTTAAAGACATGGGTAGTGCAGTGGTGTGTGCACGTGTCTAGGAAATGGGATGCTGCACATTACAAGTGTATAGGTGATGGGGACAGGGAATTTACACAGGTAAGTTCTGCAGAAGGTGGAACTATATGGGGCTCTCAGCAAAGACAGGCACACTTCACCACCCATCACAGAGGCCCATGGGAGGTTGCTCAGGAATTTGGAGTGTGTGGGCAGAGAGGCTTAGCTGGGTATTGTTTTAGTAGAGGGTATGTGTGTGTTCTTGTTCTGTTCGGCTGTAGGAAAGGATAAAGAAGTCCACAGATGCCATGCTTGTAATACGGTAAGAGATAGAGAAGCAGCTAGAACGCCAACAGAGTAGCTTTTATAGAAAAGGCATCCGGTAAAGTGGACAGTGCTGAGGAAAGATGGAGTGTCTGAGGATTGACCAATTATGGTGAATGCTCTACACAGATCACCTAAAAAACGGATCTGAGCATGTTCTGGAATGACGAGACCTTTTGAAATGAAAGGCCAACTACGCCAAGTGTCAGCCCACCATCCACTGCTGTTTATCAGATTGATGGACTATGTCAGAGGGAAGATCCCAATAGGAAAAGGCGAGAAGCTGCTCTATGCAGACAATATAACAATAAAGGCATCCTCAAAAGAAGGATGGTAGAAGAAATGGTAAACCAGTGATATGACCAGTAAGCAGGAATGGGATGAAAATGAGCATGACTAAAACGGAGGTCAGGTGGGTCAGTACAGGTGTGACGGAGATTAATAGTGTGCCATTAAACCAGACTGAGCAGTTCAAGTACCTTGGCAGTGGGATTACAGAAGTTGGCAAGTTTGAATGGGAGATCCAGTCTAGACTAGGGAGTGCTGGAAGAGTGTGGAATAACATTTCAGGTGATGTCTATGAGAAGAGTATGCCACCAAGACTGAAAGTACGACTGTACAGAACAATGATGCATCCTCCAATGCTGTCTGGTGCAGAAGCTTGAGTGGCAAATAGACGGCAGGTTCAACAGCTACAATTGTTTGAGATTAGATGTCTTCACACCAGAAGAGGAGTTCACGAACACAATGAAAGCACTGTGGGGGAAGTCAAAGTTCATGATATGACTGACAAAATCCAGAAAGTGCAATTTTGCTGATAGGGACCTATACAGAGGATGAATGAAGGAGACCTGGTGAAGAGAGCATGGAAGGAGAAGGTAGCAGGAAAGAGACCCCAAGGAAAGTTGAGGAAGCGATGGATGGATGGCATCAAAGAAAATGGCAAGCAGGTGGACCTTAGTGCCATCTAGGACAGAGGTGGTCAAACTACAGCCCACAGGCGACATCCGGCCTGTGGGACCATCCTGCCCGGCTCTTGAGCTCCTAGCCGGGGAGGCTAGCCCCTGGCACTTCCCCTGCTGTCCCCCCTCCCCCGCAGCTGCACAGGCAGCGTGGCTGGCTCTGGCTAGGCGGCATGGCTGCCAGTCCTGCCACTCTGAGTGGCATGGTAAGGGGGTGGGGAGTGGGGGTGTTGGATAAGGGGCAGGGGGTCCCGGGAGGCAGTTAGGGGACAGGAAGCAGTTGGATGGGGTGGAGGTTCTGGGGGAGGGGTCAGGGGACGGGGAACAGGGGGGTTGGATGGGCAGAGGTTTTTTGGGGGGGTGGTCAGGGGACAGGGAGCAGGGAGCGGTTGGATGGGGTAGAGGTTCGTGGGGGGGACGGTCAGGGGACAGGGAACAGGGGGAGGCTGGATAAGCGTGGGAGTCCTGGGGCGACAGCTAGGGGGCGGGGGTGTGGATAGGAATCGGGGCAGTCAAGGGACAGGGAGCAGGGGGGTTGGATCGGGGTGGGGTCCCAGGGGGGCTTTTTGGGGCAGGGGGTCACAGGACGGGGCTGTCAGGGGACAAGGAGCAGGGAGGTTGGATGGGTCGGAGGTTCTGAGGGGGGCAGTCAGGGGGCAGGAAGTGGGAGGGGTCAGATAGGGGGCGGGGGCCAGGCTGTTTGGGGGGGCATAGCCTTCCCTACCCGGCCCTCCGTAAAGTTTTGCAATCTCGATGTGGCCCTTGGGCCAAAAAGTTTGCCCATCCCTGACCTAGGACAAAAGAAGATGGTAGATGATGGTGTTACAACCCGACCCCAGATGATGGAGTAATGGAAAGAAAAAGTGTGTGTACGAGTGACAGAAGCAGCAAGAAACCACAGAAACAGACACAGAGAAGGAGCAGAAAAGCCAAGGACACAGCCAAGACAAGCACTGGGACATGGCCCTGAGCAAAGCTAGGAGAGAGCTTTGGAGCTAAGTGCTGCCTGGAATGGTGCTGGGAACTGTAATCAATTACATTGTCCCTCATTGTTTGATTCCTACTGTGTTCAGGGGAACACGACTTTGTACATTCTTTGTAACTGTAACAGAGTTGGCTGCCTCCCACACAACCCCTCAGGGCCAGGGGTAGCCTCAGTTTCTCTTGTTCCTGGGCTCCTCAGACTTCACACACCGGCTTCTTTCTGTGCAAACATCCCTCCTTAGGGTCTGGGTTTATTAATAGTTCAGTTACAAACAAAACTCAAAGTCTCAAAATAAAGTCCACACCATCAACCTCAGTTCCCTGCTTTTTGCAGGCCACTCCCAGCCCTACTTGGCTGGAGTCTTGTTCTGGTGTCTCAAGCTCTTCTGTAGCCATCTGCTCCCTGCAACCTGATGGAGTCTAATTCTCTGCAGCTCCCTCTGCCACAGCTACCCTCCGGCTCTTTATAGAGACCAGCTGCCCTCTCTCAGGCCCCATGGCAAGGCTGCTAATGAGGCACAGATGTGCTGCATCTGTTTCCTCTTCAAGGGACCCCATCCACCCTTTGATAATAAACAAACAAGACTGCATTAAAGAAATGCTTAACTCCATCATCAATTTCTCCTCCTTATTAGAACAATCCACCAGACTGTTGCCAGCACAGAGTGCCCGAGGCAAAGCAACAGCGGGTTCGTTGCCCGGTGTGCTTCGCGCCAATAAACACACCAGGGGGAGAAGCAAACAAAGTTTATTTGGGATCCCAAAGCGGTGCTAGGAGACAGGCACGTCTCAGATCAAGCACACTAACAGGAACTGTTTTTCTTCTTTTATACATTTTGCAGTTAAGCCTCACCCCCCCCCCCTTCCCCTCCCTTCCTCCCCTTCTACCCCTCCCTTCTCTGGTAACAATTACTAAGCAAATAACGATTACATTTAAGCAGTTAAGTCATTCTTGGCACCTATAAGCCTAGCTTGTTAGTAACTTCTTTAAACCGTTATCTTGTCCTTTTTCCTTTTAGCCAGAAACATTCAGGCCTCATTATTACTGCTTGAGCAGGAGGTTGCACACAGATAACTTGTTGCTTACATATTCCAATTGCACCTGGCTTTTGAGGTTGATTAGAGTTTAAACATGGAAGGATAGAGTTTGGTTCACTTAGGCCTAGTGCAGGAAGGCTTCATTGACACTTAGTGGCCTTCCACCCTCCCAAGTTACCTAGGGTGAGGCCTAGTGACGTCAACAACTCCCTCCTTTGAGAATACTCAACAAACCTTTGGCAGAGTTTTCTCATATTCTGTGGACAAGATATGATTAAGTGCTATGAAGCTGGGGTTTTCAATGAGAAGGTATGCCTGGATTTTTGAGGAACGGGGGGCACAAAGCATACGGAGGAGCATCTTAAAACAAGCAATCAGGAGGAGGGTGACCAGGCACAGTACCACACCGGTGAGGAGGAGACGCACAAGGCCACCCCCCAGTCCTCCTAGGTTGGGCAACCAACTTCAAAGGGAATTGAAACCTGTGGGTTCCCTTTCCTGGGCCTCCCACTGCTCAAAAGCCTGTTTGGCCGACAGGACGTGCTTGTTAATGTCCTGTGAGTTTTCCGGGACATAAGTACAACATTTATTCCCAATAAGGGCACACACCCCGCGCTGGGAGGCTAAAACATAATCTAAGGCCTGTCTGTTTTTCAGGGACAGCAACCGGAGCTGATATAGCTTTGAGTTAAGGCTCTTCTCTATGGCCAAGGTTTCATTGGCGAACTTGGTGAGAAACACAGAGAGCCTATGATAAAATTGGGTTAGCCGTTCCACCCCATAGGATGGGAGGAGGATCATATCCAACCTGTCTCCTTCCTTAATGGGCTCTGAGGTGGCATAAAAAGATTTACGCTGCCTGGGGTGGCCAGGGGTTGTCCCTTAATGCATACTGGGATTCAATGGTATAGTTTTGTGACAAGGGGGTACCTGAGGTATTTCTTCCCCTACTGAACCATCCCCAACAGATATCTGACCAATTTTGGGGGACCATCCTCCAGGGTAACCCTACTGCGTGGTGCGGGATTTGGGAGCATACTCAGCAGTTAGAGAGGTTAAACTCTTGGGCAAAGCAAACCTTCAAGGACTCATATGTGTTTGTTTCCAAGTTAGTAGGGATCCCTTTCCATTCTGCATGTGGTCGAGGGGAAACGGGAGGTAACGAAAGGAGTGTCCCTATGGCAAAGAGTACCACTGTGGCAGACCCTGGACCTGAACTCATGCTGGGCAGGTGACCCTAAGGCCTAACAATTACAATTCCCCAAATACCCACAAAATAACAATTACCAATAGTAGGCAGATTAAAAACAAAAGGACCAGGCCACCAGGTTAGGCCGGCCCTGTGAAAGTAAACACAACCAACACTCAGAGTTCTTGCGGGGAGTGCACTGCGACTGTCCAAAGAGACCACAGGGCATTCCCAGCAGATCTTATTGTTTTTTTGAATAACAGTTTAAGTCCCAGGTCGTTGCTGGTACTCCTTTTCTGTAGCCTGGACGGTCCACCATTCAGGAGCGGGCACTGCCTTCAGACGGAAGTGATGAATCCAGTTCTTTTGTCCCTTGACCTTTGCTGCTGTGTGGGAGACCAGCAGGATGGTGTGGGGTCCCTTCCACTTCTCTTGGAGAGGCTTGTCCTTCCAGGTCCGAACGAGAACGGAATCGCCTGGCTGCAAGGAGTGGACAGGGGCATCCAGCAGGAAAGGCTGCAAATCTCTGGTATACCTGTGGAGAGAACAGAGAACAGCAGACAGAGAGCACATATACTGAGATAAAAAGCCACACCCCATTTCCCACTTCCCTGCCAGAACCGGTGTACCGTTCATAGGCCATGCCCTTCCAAACATAATCTTGAAGGGACTGAGCCCTAACCTGCCCTTTGGGAGAGCACGAATGCAGAGCAAAACAAGGGGTAAGGCATCAGGCCACTTAAGGGAAGCCTCTTGGCAGACCTTTGAGAAGTGCCGCTTAAGTGTCTGATTTGTGCGTTCCACTACTCCACTGGCCTGCGGTCGCCATGGAGTGTGGAGCTTCCAGGGGATTTGCAGGGCATCCGATATCTTCTGAACGACTTGGGATGTGAAGTGTGTTCCGTTGTCAGATTCCATCCACTGGGGGAGTCCGAAGCGAGGAATGATCTCCTTGACAGATTTCAGAGCCACCGTTTTGGCAGTGTTGTTATGGCGTGGGAAGGCTTCAGGCCATCCGCTGAATCGATCCACCAAGACGAAAAGGTATTTGAATCCTTGGGTCCGGGGGAACTCAGTAAAGTCTATTTGCCAAACCAGTCCCGGGCCTGGGGTAGGTTCCAGAGTGGCTGGTGGCACTGACACTCCTTGTCGAGGGTTGTTCTTTTGGCAGACTAGACATTCAGCCTGTACCTGGGAGGCCAGGGGTGTAAGAGCCTCCCTGCCAGCGTATAATTCTTTGTTTCTTCACCAGGGTCACTTCTTAATGTCTTTTGTAGTCAGGAATTCCTGGACTTTGTGGTTTCAATGAAGCAAGTGTTCCTTTTTCTCTTTTCCTGAAACAGTGTGGTTCAGCATCATACAGGGGAGAGGTTACTAGCACATCACCTTGGTGAAATGCAGGGTGGCTCCTAAGCGACAAAGCAGGTCCTGTCCCAGTAGAGGCGTTGGACAATCAGGGAGGTAAACCAGTTTGTGAAATAGAGTTCTGTTTCCCAAAGCACATTCCGCTGGGCCATATACTGGGCACTTGGTTCCTTTCCCTGTGGCACCCACCACAGTGAGGGACTCTGACACAGGCAGCTGCAGGGGTTGGTTTACGGTGGTTCGTGCAGCTCCAGAGTCTATTAAAAAGTCTATGTCCAAATCTCCCACCCACATTTTTACTCGGAGTTCCAGGGGCTGGATAGTCCGTCTTCCCTGACACCCCTATTCTTGATCCTCCGCTGCCATCATAGGGGTACCTTCCCTTTCGGGGCACTCATTTTCCAATGTCCCTCCTTCCGGCATATGGCACACTGGTTGCGACCCAGACGCCTTTCCTGTGAGCCAGGGCGCCCACGCCCACGTCCTCTCATTCCCCGGCCCCTTCCACCTTCCTGGAATTTTCCCCTGCCACCGGCCTGTACTGCTGCGACCATCATTTTCGCTTGCCTCTTTTCCGTTTCTTTAGACACAACCTGATTACTCTCCACCGCAGACAGCAGGGTCTGCATAAGGACATTACAATCATCTCAGTCAGGCTTACAGCTAGCCAGGCACCCTTCAAAGACCGAGATAAACTTGCTTGGGTTCGTAGAGAATTCCCCTGCCTGTGCCTTAAAGGCTGCTAGGTCCACCGGGTTAAAAGGCACATGGGTGTAAACCTGCATAATAGTGGCCTAATTCCTATCTGAGCCATGTCTGGACACCACGGTCTCAGTGATCAACGGATAAAATTCCACCGAGGGGGCAATCTCTGGGACCTGAGACACCTTGTCTTTATATGGTGGGGGTGTGATAGCCGAAGGGGACACCGGACCTGCCATTACAGCTGTGGGGGGGGGGAGGGGGATTCTGGGGACTAACAGTAGCTATTACCGAACCTGTCGGAGTCAAATTACACTTTTACAAAATATCCAACCTATCTCTTAGCAACATAAACAACTGTACATACATATGTTCATTCCATTTACCCGTTTGCTGACAAAACAGAAGTAATTGAAAGATCGTTTTATAATTAAGTGATCGTTCCGGTGGCCACCTTTCCTGGTCCTCTAGCTGATATTGAGGCCAGTCTACTGTACAGAACCTTTTCAGTTTACTTTTAGTTATTGGATTTGCGCCAAACACTTTCCAATTCACCAGAATGCATTCCAAGGGTGTACACCTTGCCCTGCTTGCAGTACTCTGTCCCTGCCCCGTAGGGAGACACTGGGCGTCCCCAGGTCATAACAGGTAGACACTGGGCGTCCCCAGGTCAAGACAGATAAAGTCCCCACTGGACTGTTCCTACCTTATCCAAGGGTCCGGTTCTGCACCGTCGCCCTATCCATGGGACCGGTTCCCCACCGTCGCCCGCAGCTGCTTCTCCACTGCTCGAGCGCGTTGCACCGTTGTGCCCTCCGGGGTCGACCAAACCACGTCTCCGCCGAGGCCCCCGGTAAAGTCACAGGTGCGCGCTGGGCGTCGGGCATCGCCGCAATCTGTCGACCTCCGAGAGGGGTCCGGGCAAGGCTAAATTTCAGCCTCGAGCCCCACGTTGGGCGCCAAAACTGTTGCCAGCACAGAGTGCCCGAGGCAAAGCAACAGCGGGTTCGTTGCCCGGTGTGCTTCGCGCCAATAAACAAACCAGGGGGAGAAGCAAACAAAGTTTATTTGGGATCCCAAAGCGGTGCTAGGAGACAGGCACGTCTCAGATCAAGCACACTAACAGGAACTGTTTTTCTTCTTTTATACATTTTGCAGTTAAGCCTCACCCCCCCCTTTCCCCTCCCTTCCTCCCCTTCTATCCCTCCCTTCCCTGGTAACAATTACTAGGGTTACCATATTTCAGCGAGCAAAAAAGAGGACGGGAGGAGCCCCGCCCTAGCCCCGCCCCTGCCCCTCCCACTTCCCGCCCCCCCTGACCTCCCAACCCTCCCCCCGTTCCTTGTCCCCTGACTACCCCCTCCTGGGACCCCTGCCCCTAACTGCCCCCCAGGACTATCTAAGCCTCTCTGCCTCTTGTCCCCTGACTGCCCCAACCTTTATCCACACCCCCACCCCCAGACAGACCCCTGGGACTCCCACGCCCCATCCAACCACTCCCCACCCCCTGACAGCCCCCCCCCCAGAACTCCCAACCCATCTAAACCCCTCTGCTCCCTGTCCCCTGACTGCTCCGATCCCTCTCCGCACTCCTGCCCCCTGACAGCCCCCCCCCAGAACTCCCAACCCATCTAAACCCCTCTGCTCCCTGTCCCCTGACTGCTCCGATCCCTCTCCGCACTCCTGCCCCCTGACAGCCCCCCCCAGAACTCCCAACCCATCTAAACCCCTCTGCTCCCTGTCCCCTGACTGCTCCGATCCCTCTCCCCACCCCTGCCCCCTGACAGCTCCCCCCCAGAACTCCCAGCCCCCTACCCCCCCCGCTCCTTGTCCCCTGACTGCCCCCTCCTGGGACCCCTGCTCCTAACTGCCCTCCAGAACCCCACCCCCTACCTAAGCCTCCCTGTTCCTTGTCCCCTAACTGCCCCCTCCTAAGACCCCCCCCCCAACTGCCCACCAGGACCCTACCCCCTACCTGTACCCTGACTGCCCAAAACTTTCTCCACTCCCCCCAAAAAGCCCCCCCCGTTTCTTGACTGCCCCCTCCAGAACCTCCCTGCCCCTTCTCCTGCCCCCCCTTACCCTGCTGCTCAGAACAGGGTGTTGGGCTCTGTGCGAGCCGGACATGTGGCTAAGCTCCCCAGCACAACAAAACCCGGTCCCTGGCCCTGCACAACAAAACCCGGTCCCTGGTCCGGACCGGGTTGCAGGGGAGAGCTGCCCTTGTATCAGCACAAAGTGCTCTCGCTCCCGTTTTGCTACGCTGCATGGCAGAAACCGCTCCCAGTTGCAAAAGGGGAGGGCTGCACTTTGTGCTGAGACACTTGCTCAGAATGCAGGGCGGAGCTCCTCTCCAGCTGCTCCGGAGTCCAGCCCGGGACTTTCCTGCAGCCCTCCCAGCCGCTCGCTCTGCTGTGCCGGGGGAGGGGGAAATCCCGGACATTGTGAGTGCTTTACAAATTCCCCCTGGACGCTATTTTTAGCACAAAAAGGAGGACATGTCCGGGTAAATCCGGACGAATGGTAACCCTACAATTACTAAGCAAATAACGATTACATTTAAGCAGTTAAGTCATTCTTGGCAGCTATAAGCCTAGCTTGTTAGTAACTTCTTTAAACCGTTATCTTGTCCTTTTTCCTTTCAGCCAGAAACATGCAGGCCTCATTATTACTGCTTGAGCAGGGGGTTGCACACAGATAACTGGTTGCTTACATATTCCAATTGCACCTGGCTTTTGAGGTTGATTAGAGTTTAAACATGGAAGGATAGAGTTTGGTTAGGGTTACCATACGTCCGGATTTTCCCGGACATGTCCGGCTTTTGGGGGCTCAAATCCCCGTCCGGGGGGAAATCCCCAAAAGCCGGGCATGTCCGGGAAAATCGGGAGGTCTGCCGGGCCGGCGGGGAGCCGGGCCCGCGGGGAGCCGGTCAGCCGGGCCGGCGGGGAGCCGGGCTGGCGGGGAGCCGGGCTGGCCGGGCCCGCGGGGAGCCGGGCCGGCGGGGAGCCGGGCCGGCCGGGCCGGCGGGGAGCCGGTCAGCCGGGGAGCCGGGTTGGCCGGGCCCGCGGGGAGCCGGGCCGGCCGGGCCCGCGGGGAGCCGGGCCGGCGGGGAGCCGGGTCGGCCGGGCCCGCGGGGAGCCGGGCCGGCGGGGGGCCGGGCCGGCGGGGAGCCGGTCAGCCAGGGAGCCGGGTTGGCCGGGCCCGCGGGGAGCCGGGCCGGCCGGGCCCGCGGGGAGCCGGGCCGGCGGGGAGCCGGGTCGGCCGGGCCCGCGGGGAGCCGGGCCGGCGGGGGGCCGGGCTGGCGGGGAGCCGGGTCGGCCGGGCCAGCGGGGAGCCGGGTCGGCCGGGCCGGCGGGGAGCCGGTCAGCCGGGGAGCCGGGTCGGCCGGGCCCGCGGGGAGCCGGTCAGCTGGGCCCGCGGGGAGCCGGTCAGCCGGGCCCGCGGGGAGCTGGTCAGCCGGGGGGTGCGCCGGGCCGCCGGGGGCCGGCAGTGCTGGGCGGGCCGGGGGTGGTCGGCCGGGGCCGGCACCCCAGGGCCCGAGCTGACCCAGGCTGGAAACGCCGGGGGGCCAGCCTGGGCCGCGCCTCCTCCTCCCACACCCCCCTTACCTGCTTCAGGCTTCCCGCGAATCAAATATTCGCGGGAAGCAGGGGAGGGGGCGGAGACTTTGGGGAGGGGGCGGGGTTGGGCGGGGCTGAGGGCGGGGCCGGGGGCCGTGGAGTGTCCTCCATTTGGAGGCACAAAATATGGTAACCCTAAGTTTGGTTCACTTAGGCCTAGTGCAGGAAGGCTTCATTGACACTTAGTAGCCTTCCACCCTCCCAAGTTACCTAGGGTGAGGCCTAGTGACGTCAACAAGACCCAAATTTTTGGCTATCCACCCAGGCCAAAAGGGGGAACTATTGAAAAATACAGCAAACAACCTAAGGTAAGTTTTCTGTAAAATGTTTTCTGGCTGAATTCACATCCTTGGTGTGGCCAGCTCTGGTGATTTTACCACAAGGCTCGTGATATTTAATGTTCTTCTTAAACTTCCACCTCTTGGAATTATGAGAATCTCAGCTTTAATTTAAGAAACAAAAAGTGAGTTGTCAGCCTTCATGGTTGTAGAAAAAAGCTGGAAAATGTGAACTCCAAAGGCTCCAAACCCAGGATATCCATAAAAGAACCTAATATAAGTTTGGTTGTTTTTACTCTTGGTTGAAAACAATCCCAGGAGTTCGTGGGGCCCGACTCACAATTGATGATTGTTTGGAGCTGGCATTACCTCACCCTGTTCATAGACTGCTGACATACTACAGCATTATATAAAAACCTAGTTAGAGCGGGGCAGCAGCTCTGCCACCATAGGTAAGAATTGCTTTCTGTTCCAAGCTCTTCTAAGTGCTCTAAAATCCACCTGGTTAATTGGATTGCCTTGAATCCATGGGGTAGGGTGAGTGTTCCCAATTTGGGGTGATTTGACTAACGGGTCCCTGAAATACGTTCCCCTCCAAAAAAAGAGCTTTTCTTAAGATTGACAAATTCTTCCAATGTTTTTTTCTCCTAGGCCTGGGATCAAACCACAGCTCAGATTGTGGCCCAAATGATCTCAGTCTCCCAGTATTTACTCCAGCCATTGTGTGCCATGCACACCTCCTGTGGAGGAAGCAAAAGTGACGATGGTATTCAAGAAAGAATTTCGCTCTCCAGCTAGGCACTGACACTCATGCACCAAATGGATTACACTGTGCCTGTTATCTACCTAATTCGGTAACTTTTTTGGATGAGATTACAAGTTTGGGTGATTAAGGTAATAGTATTTGATGGCAATGGTCCCTTCTGGCTGGAGTCTACTTTAAAAGTTCACATTGTTTGAAATAACCCTTTTAAGGTCATAACACATCCCACGGTTTACATGGCTCCTGTCTCCAGCCCCCCCCCCCCCCCCCGAGACGTTCCGTACCAACCCACAATAACACATAAACATCTGCAGTCTTTATACAATGAACTCTACCGTATCTGTCACACGCATGCACCTCCCATATCTCTTTTCACAATCACAACACTGTGGTGCTCTTCAGCTTAGTCCCCAGATCACATATGGCCATCAGATCACACCGCTGTCAAGGCGCTCCAGCTAATGCCACGACCATTCAATACACCTCCACCTAACAGCGACGGCAACTGATGTGCTTGCTGATAATGCCCAGGGGCTACTGCCAGCTCCAGGGGGGCAGAGTTAAAGTTGGGTTGGCATGGACCTTACCTCTGCATTTCCTGGATTCCAGAGGTTTGAGTTTTGCTGAGCTGTGTTCTGGAAGGTGGAACAGAGTGACTTCGCCACCATAGCACCTGCTCATGCCACAATGCAGCATGGAACGAGTTATTCTATTCTAGCACCTCCTGTTATCCATCATTCCAGTTCTGCAGTGGTCTGCAGCTTTCATGGCCCAGCCCTCTGGCCAGGTCACCTTCCAGTTCAGTCCCCTTCCAGGGGTAGCAAAAAAGGCCAAACAGAAAACCCAGAGTCTACTGGCCTCTGTGCCAAGCTCTCAGCCCTCATCTGGAACGCATCAGTCTCTGTGCCTTTTAGCCCTGAAGCTTGTACCTCCTCTCTGGCTGGGGGGTCAGGAGGGGGACGCAAGCCCACCCTCACCTCTGGGTTCCAGCCCAGGGCCCCTGTGTTACACAGCCAAGGACAGCTTTGTGCAATAATCTCACCACTTCCCTGGGCTGCTCCTACCTTCTCTCTGGTTGTCAGCATCTCTCACAGGCAGCAGGCTCCACTGCTCCTGCCCTCAAACTGTCTCCTCACACAGCTTCTTCCCAGCCAGCTGCTGAGGAGCATCCTCAAATCCAGCCCCAGCCTCTCTGGCAGCTGGGCTGCACTTCAGGCAGTTATTAGCTCTCTCCTTAGATCAAAGCCCCTCCAACCTTCCTGCTAGAGCTGGGTTCTCACTGAGGCCAGGTGCAGGCCCTCAGCCAGCTTCTCCTCCAGATGGCCCTTCCATCAGCCCTTTCCCCTTTGGGCTTGCAAGGTCCAGCACATCACCCCTCTCCTACCAGTGTCTCCCCTGCTGTATAAGGGAAGAGGCAGCATACATGTTGGTCCCTTTCCCAAAGCTCATCCCAGTTGGCTGGCAGAGGGGGTGCCATGCCTTAACTGCTCTGCAAGGCTCCTGGTCCTGGTCCCTTAAAGAAACAGTAACAAGATTTCCTCCCAAACACGACTTATAACCTGGATCACTTTCCGTCTACCAATATCTCCTATTCCCAAGGTCCTTGGACTTATCCCACCTCTCATAGAAACACAGGGCTGGAAGAGACCTTGAGAAGTCATCAAGTCCAGCCCCCTGTACTGAGGCAGGACCAAGTAAATCTAGACCATCCCTGACAGCTGTTTGCAGCCCATGAGAAAGGAGTGGCTGCACCGCTGCCCTTAAGGGTACATTCCCCAACAACCTTAATTCGTGAGTCTACATAGATAGACAGGTGCTGATCCTTGTAAATTACACTTCCAATTCATTCTCTCCTTGGTTTTCTTGGTTGTACCAAGCACCAGCCAAGAAAGCAGCTATTTTGGATGTGATCATCAGGGCAGACGAGAGGGGGGGAAGCCGGTACAAATCACCGGCGCCTGGTGGCCCAGAAGGTGGCCTGGGGCCCGGCTTCCCCGCCCTCTCGTCAGCCCTGTTTAGCTGGTCCGCCCTCGCTGGGGGGCCCAAAAATTTTTTTTCACTGGGGCCCGAACCCAGTCTCGGCGGCCCTGGTGATCATGAGCCACATGGGAGCGCATGATCCAAATGATAAATGAGGCTGTTTGTAAAAAGCTTTTAAGGAATGTCCTTGTTGTGTTTTATGCTGGCAGGCCCTGTGGTCTGAAGTCAACAAGCAGAAGGTGGCGACGGAGGAGCTGTCTGCTGGTCTCTGCTGACAATGAAGGGAGCTGACTACGTGATCCAGCACCTCAGTTGCATGTCAGTTGTGGATAGTTTGGGGACATTGGGGTGTAATCTGGCTCTGTTTTGTACTGGGGGCCAATATTTTAGAGATTACTTTATCAGGAACCACCTGGGCATGACCTGAACAGTGACTAGACTGACTCGCTTCCAGCAGCCGACCCTCAGTCATGCCCAGTTGCCCCTCCTCCGCCCTTTGTCTCTTTCCAGGCAAACCGGTCACCCGGCTTCCACCTCTGGCTTAGTTCTCCAACTCCTCCGACTAGCTCTTGCAGAGGATGGGCCCTAGTCATCAGTTGCCAGGATACAGAGTGTCCAGCTGTTGTCTGGGCCCAGCAGATAGACGGCAGTCACACCTGCCCACTAGGGGTCTCTTCAAAGATCACACACCCTTGTCTCACCACCTAGATACTTGTTCGATACACAGGGGAAACAGGCACCCACAGTGTTCATACAAAACATTAAGGAAATTCCCACTTTGTCACAGAGGTCTATTGTGTTTTCTGTCTGAGGACTGAGGCTGGGTCTGCCCCATCTACACTAGAAGCTAAACATTTCTGACCCCAGATGAGGGGAGACTGGCAACCGTTGTGAGCCATGAGTCATTTCCCTAATGTGCACAGGAGGCAGATAGGCACCTGCATCTTGAACCGTGCCCTTATAGCCCCTCAGGGGTCAGCGAGATGTTCTGGTTTGGCAGATGCCCCTTGTCCAGGAACTTCCAGATTGCAGAACATCCCGTATTCATTCACACACATCCCTCAGTGCCATGGGAATCTGCATGGTGATGGGCAGAGCCAGAGGTGAAAGTAAGCCAGTACAGTATGCCGTGCTGGACTGGACCGGCTTCCGTGGTGGTGATTTAAAGGGCCCAGGGCTTTAGCCGCTGCGGGGAGCCCGGGCCCTTTAAATCCCCGCCAGAGTTCTGGCAGCCAGATTCCCGCAGTGATTTAAAGGGCCCGGAGCCCCAGACCCTTTAATTCATCCCTGAGCCCCGGGGCTCCCAGCCACCTCTGTAGCTCATAGCTCCGGGGTGATTTAAAGGCCCTGGGGCTTCCAGCCAGAGCCCCAGGGCCTTTAAATCTTGAAAGGCTCCGCCTCTTCCGGTTGAGGCCACATCCCCGCTCAGGACTCTGGCGTACCGGTAAATCCTTTAAGTTACTTTCACCCCTGGGCAGAGCCATCAGGGAATGCAAAGGTTAAAGCCGGACTCTCATCCTTAAGTCAGTGTCTGCCCCCCCCCCCCCCCCCCATACCCGCCCACTGGGTTATCTGCCTGGCCGAAGCCTGCTCTGGAGGCAGTGCAGTGTAGGAGCTGACAACCCCCATAGGTATGCTCCCCTAGTGCATCCCAAGGCATTTTGGGTGCCCACCATGATGAAGGCATGGGGCCTTCTCCCATCTCGGCTGGCAGCTCATATATTTCCAGCAACCATTCAGAGGGAGCCGGGTCAGCAAAGGCACAGAGAGGGGCCCCCTTATTCTGTCCATCCTCTTCACTCTATAGCACAAGGGTTGGTGGACATTTGCCCTCAGGCGCCGCTCTGGCAGAGGCCCTGTGTTCCGATTCACCCCGTGTGCTGAACCTCTTCCACATGCCACAGAGTCCCACGTCCAGGCGATGGGGCGTCGACGGGGGAGGCACCTGCATGTCAGGGAATGCAGAAGTTGAGCTGAATGTTCAACATCCCCTCAGCCCCGAGATAATCCTACTAGGGGAGGGGCCGTGTCCAGCTGTCCCCAAGGCGTGGGCTGGCAGCCCAGGGTCACTCCCCAGGGGGCTGGGTAAATGAAGGGTTCGTTAACTCTTCTCACTGTCTGCCCTGCCATACAAACACCCCTAGCAGGCGTGGCACTGCTTGGTGTGTAAAGAAGTGGTTGCTTGTCTGCTGACGCCCAACGAACAAAGCCAAGTCCCTGGCCACAGAACCCTGATTACAGCAGTGATCCTGGCATTCAATAAAGTATCAGGTTAAACACTTCCATCCTACCCGCCTGTGCAGTCCCCACGGCACCTCTTCTCCCCCATTGACTACTGCAGAACAGGGTCTCATAGCTGGGGTGCTGCTGCTGCCAGACCCATTCTTGCCCCTTGTCTAAGGGCCTGATCCAAATCTAGTGATACTCAGTGGAAAGGCTCTCATTGACTTAAATGGGCTTTGTATCAGGTCCTTAGTGAGCATGTCTGTCCCTCCATCCTTCTCTCTCTGAGCCTGGGATGGAGCCCTGTGTGAGCCTGGGCCCTTTCTAATCAGTGCGCGGAGCCACACCTGGGGCAGCTGTCGCTGTGTTTGGATCAGCCAGTGAATTCCTGGTGCATGAGGGACTTAGCTTGCACCTGCTGAGTTAGCTGTGCCTTGAACCCCATAGAGAAGCAGAACCTGGCTGGACACATGGGAGAGGGGCTGGACACATGGGAGAGGGGCTGGACACCCAGCCTCTCAGCCATGGCCTTATTCTATCCCTTTATCCTGTCCACCACCCCCAGCAATCAGGATCCAGTGGCCTCACCAGAAGAACCTCTCTGGAAATGCCATGAGCACCCAAAGAAATGAAACACCCCTATGGGCTGATCCTTCTGGAGCTCGGGACCTTCATGAGCAGCTCCCGTTCAGGGCAAGAGACAAGGAGCAGTCACAGGCCGAGCAAAGTAACGGTGACACAGTGTTTATTCACGTGGTCCCACCCAGCCCTGGCAAAGCTCCCCCGGCTGGACACTCATCAGGCTGCTGGGTTTGGGTCCCACCCCACTGGCTCCTTGTGCTCTCAAGCATCCCTCGGTCTGATAGGCTGCAGCATTTCCCTCCCCTTGACCTGTCTGGCACATTCCCTGGGCCCAGGCTCTCTTTCTGTTAGCCCTTCACAGAAAGGGACCAGACGGCCCAGCAGCCCTCGCCCCCAGGACCATTGGTGACCCCCCAGACTCCCCAGTAGCTTAGACACACCCTTTCCCAGACTGCCAAACTTGTGAGCACTCTGGGTTTACAGCTCACCTCTTCAGGGGGGTTGTGATAGTGAAGCAAACAGACACATGGGCTTTGGAAAAGGGTTTCAACCCAATCACTCTTTACTGTAGTTAGTGCAAGAAATATACATATCTAGACAAAGCAATAAGAAATCTGCCTCACTTTCCTCACCATACTGGTGTATGCTTTGGGTGAAGGTCAGAGTCCCTCAGTGGGTCCCGGGTCCCCAATCCTGCACATGGCTCCTCTTCTGAACTAGGCAAACTCTCTCTCTCTGTCTCTCTCTCTTTCTTCTACAGTCAGTGCCCTCATCTCTCTGTCTCTAAAATGGCCACTGACAAACCCTCCCTTTTACAACCTCCCATCCCCTTTGCCAGGCGAAACCCTGGCAGCCTCATCAGGTGCTCAGAGTCCCTCACCAGGTGATCTATTGCTTAGTGACCTCCCCACAGAAGTCACACTTGAATCATGGGTGTGCCCTGTGCAGCAGCCATCTCCGTGTTCAGGGCAACAGAGGGCCCTGTGGCACCTTTGAGACTAACAGAAGTACTGGGAGCATAAGCTTTCGTGGGTAAGAACCTCACTTCTTCAGATGCAAGTAATGGAAATCTCCAGAGGCAGGTATATATCAGTGTGGAGTTAACGAGGTTAGTTCAATCAGGGAGGGTGAGGTGCTCTGCTAGCAGTTGAGGTGTGAACACCAAGGGAGGAGAAACTGTTTCTGTAGTTGGCTAGCCATTCACAGTCTTTGTTTAATCCTGATCTGATGGTGTCAAATTTGCAAATGAACTGGAGCTCAGCAGTTTCTCTTTGGAGTCTGGTCCTGAAGTTTTTTTGCTGTAAGATGGCTACCTTTACATCTGCTATTGTGTGGCCAGGGAGGTTGAAGTGTTCTCCTACAGGTTTTTGTATATTGCCATTCCTGATATCTGACTTGTGTCCAATTATCCTCTTGCGTGTTCAGGGGGATTTCATTTGAATAGACAACCTCAGGTAGCATCCCTGGGCCAACAACCCTTGGAATTTAGTCCAAGATGGAGATACAGAGGCAGCAGGAAGGCAATAAAACAGCTATAGAATCAACTGTGAGTGGGGTACAGAGAAGGAATGAGCATGTCAAAGGGATCTTTGGGTTGCTGGACTTAAGACCCTGAGGAGAAAAGGACACTGACCAGCTTACTTGGGGGTTGGTCTTTTCTCATGGTTTGTGTTTATGAACCCTAGTTGTAGTGTTTTCCCAAATTAATGTTGGGTTATTTCCCTCCTTTTATTAAAGGTTTTTGCTACACTCAGACTCTGTGCTAGCGAGAGGGGAAGTTTTGCCTTTTAGAGGCACCCCGGGGGTGGTGTGTACTTGTCCCAGGTCACTGGGTGGGGGCTCGCGCTGCTATTGTGTTGTATTGTTAAAAAAGAACCTCTAGATACTGAACCCGGCCCTTGTTGCTGCCCACTCCAACTAGCAGAAGGGTTACACTAGTTTGGATATTACCCAAAATACCACGCTGCCAGCCAGTCCTTTAATATCTAAAACCAAAGGTTTTATTATGAAAGAAAAGAACGAGAAGAGGGTTGTTAAATGGTCAAAGCAACCAGGTACAGACATATGACTTCAGAGTCCATATATCAGGTTCTTAGCAGCATTGGTGAGTTTGCTGGCTTGTGAAGTCCCTCTTGTTGACGTCACTAAGCATCACCCTAGGTAACTCGGGAGGGTGGAAGGCCACTAAGTGTCAATGAAGCCTTCCTGCACTAGGCTTAAGTGAACCAAACTCTATCCTTCCATGTTTAAACTCTAATCAACCTCAAAAGCCAGGTGCAATTGGACTATGTAAGCAACCAGTTATCTGTGTGCAACCCCCTGCTCAAGCGGTAATAATGAGGCCTGAATGTTTCTGGCTGAAGGGAAAAAGGACAAGATAACGGTTTAAAGAAGTTACTAACAAGCTAGGCTTATAGCTGCCAAGAATGACTTAACTGCTTAAATGTAATCGTTATTTGCTTAGTAACTGTTACCAGGGAAGGGAGGGGTAGAGGGGGAGGAAGGGAGGAGAAGGGGGGGTGAGGCTTAACTGCAAAATGTATAAAAGAAGAAAAACAGTTCCTGTTAGTGTGCTTGATCTGAGACGTGCCTGTCTCCTAGCACTGCTTTGGGATCCCAAATAAACTTTGTTTGCTTCTCCCCCTGGTGTGTTTATTGACGCGAAGCACACCGGGCAACGAACCCGCTGTTGCTTTGCCTCGGGCACTGTGTGCTGGCAACAGGTTTGGCGCCCAACGTGGGGCTCGAGGCTGAAATTTAGCCTTGCCCGGACCCCTCTCGGAGGTCGACAGATTGCGGCGATGCCCGACGCCCAGCGCGCACCTGTGACTTTACCGGGGGCCTCGGCGGAGACGTGGTTTGGTCGACCCCGGAGGGCACAACGGTGCAACGCGCTCGAGCAGTGGAGAAGCAGCTGCGGGCGATGGTGGGGAACCGGTCCCGTGGATAAGGTAGGAACAGTCCAGTGAGGACTTTATCTGTCTTGACCTGGGGACGCCCAGTGTCTACCTGTTATGACCTGGGGACGCCCAGTGTCTCCCTACGGGGCAGGGACAGAGTACTGCAGGCAGGGCAAGGTGTACACCCTTGGAATGCATTCTGGTGAATTGGAAAGTGTTTGGCGCAAATCCAATAACTAAAAGTAGATTAAAAAGGTTCTGTACAGTAGACTGGCCTCAAAATCAGCTAGAGGATCAGGAAAGGTGGCCACCGGAAGGATCACTTAATTATAACACAATCCTTCAATTACTTCTGTTTTGTCAGCAAACGGGTAAATGGAATGAACATATGTATGTACAGTTGTTTATGTTGCTAAGAGATAGGTTAGATATTTTGCAAAAGTGTAATTTGACTCCGCCAGGTTCGGTAATAGCTACTGTTAGTCCCCCTCCCCCCCCACAGCTGTAATGGCAGGTCCGGTGTCCCCTTCGGCTATCACACCTCCACCATATAAAGACAAGGTGTCTCAGGTCCCAGAGATTGCCCCCTCGGTGGAATTTTATCCGTTGATCACTGAGACCGTGGTGTCCAGACATGGCTCAGATAGGAATCAGGCCACTACTATGCAGGTTTACACCCATGTGTCTTTTAACCCGGTGGACCTAGCAGCCTTTAAGGCACAGGCAGGGGAATTCTCTACGAACCCAAGCAAGTTTATCTCAGTCTTTGAAGGGTGCCTGGCTAGCTGTAAGCCTGACTGTGATGATTGTAATGTCCTTATGCAGACCCTGCTGTCTGAGGTGGAGAGTAATCAGGTTGTGTCTAAAGAAAAGGAAAAGAGGCAAGCGAAAATGATGGTCGCAGCAGTACAGGCTGGTGGCAGGGGAAAATTCCAGGAAGGTGGAAGGGGCCGGGGAATGAGAGGACGTGGGTGTGGGCGCCCTGGCTCACAGGAAAGGCGTCTGGGTCGCAACCAGTGTGCCATATGCCGGAAGGAGGGACATTGGAAAAATGAGTGCCCCGAAAGGGAAGGTACCCCTATGATGGCAGCGGAGGATCAAGAATAGGGGTGTCAGGGGAGACGGACTATCCTGCCCCCAGAACCCTGAGTAAAAATGCGGGTGGGAGATTCGGAAATAGACTTTTTAATAGACTCTGGAGCTGCACAAACCACCGTAAACCAACCCCTGCAGCTGCCTGTGTCAGAGTCCCTCACTGTGGTGGGTGCCACAGGGAAAGGAACCAAGTGCCCAGTATATGGCCCAGCGGAATGTGCTTTGGGAAACAGAACTCTATTTCACAAACTGGTTTACCTCCCTGATTGTCCAACGCCTCTACTGGGACGGGACCTGCTTTGTCGCTTAGGAGCCACCCTGCATTTCACCCAAGATGAAATAACCCTCACCTTACCCCCAGAGAATTAATGACCCTTGCAATTGAGCCCTCAGCCATGCAAGCCCCAGGGTGGAGCCAATGGGAAGACAAAAGGAGGGTTAAAAAGCAGCTTTGCTGGACAGTGTTGGCCCAGGGATTTAAAAATTCCCCCACCCTTTTCGGCCAGGCCCTGGCCAGAGACTTGGAGGAGTGGGACAATGAGGACAGGGTCCTCCTCCTGCAATATGTGGATGACTTGTTAATTGCCGCTGTGGGTCTCACCCCTTGCCTTAAAGCCACTGTGAGCCTCCTGAACTTTGTTGGACTCCTCAAAAGTGGGTGTGCTCGTCCTGGTTTGTGGCTCCAAAGCTCTGTATAGAAGTTATTTTACTGGAAGGGTGTATAATGGCAATGTGTATGTGTTCATTGTTGGGAAAAGGTGTATGAGTGAAGAGTGGAAGTTGCCTTTGTAAGTTAAAAGAAGCCAAGAAGGAGAGCAGGAAAAAGAACAGAACGAGTTAACTGAGGAAAAAAAATATAGCTAGCAAGCTCAGTCCAAAGTTAAAATGCTGGCCCCATCCAAGGGCATTGTTCACAGCTAAGACTTGGCTGACAACCAAGAAAAGGGGGGCCTGAATGTGCCCAAGCAACTATGAGATATGCAAAACACTGCCAGGCATTAATGAAATGTGTAAGGTTTCTTTTCTGACAGATAAAAGAAGTGCTAACCAAAGACCCTAGCAGCCCTGCCATTCATTGAAATAAGGAGACTGAGTCTACGTAAGGTCCATCAACGAAATACTGCTTTGGCTCCACACTGGAAAGGACCTTTCCAAGTCCTGTTAACCACCAACACCGCTGTGAAGTACCAAGGACTGCCCACCTGAACCCATGCTTCTCACTGTAAAAAAACCCCTCCACCTCGGGAGGACTCTCCAACTGATGATAAGCCTATTTAAAGAAAGGGTGATGTGCTAGTAACCTCTCCCCTGTATGATGCTGAACCACACTGTTTCAGGAAAAGAGAAAAAGGAACACTTGCTTCATTGAAACCACAAAGTCCAGGAATTCCTGACTACAAAAGACATTAAGAACTGACCCTTGTGAAGAAACAAAGAATTATACGATGGCAGGGAGGCTCTTACACCCCTGGCCTCCCAGGTACAGGCTGAATGTCTAGTCTGCCAAAAGAACAACCCTCGACCAGGAGTGTCAGTGCCACCAGCCACTCTGGAACCTACCCCAGGCCCAGGACTGGTTTGGCAAATAGACTTTACTGAGTTCCCCCAGACCCAAGGATTCAAATACCTTTTCGTCTTGGTGGATCGATTCAGCGGATGGCCTGAAGCCTTCCCATGCCATAACAACACTGCCAAAATGATGGCTCTGAAATTTGTCAAGGAGATCATTCCTCGCTTCGGACTCCTCCAGTGGATGGAATCTGACAACGGAACACACTTCACATCCCAAGTCATTCAAAAGATATCGGATGCCCTGCAGATCCCCTGGAAACTCCACACTCCATGGCGACCGCAGGCCAGTGGAGTAGTGGAAAGCACAAATCAGACACTTAAGCGGCACTTCTCAAAGGTCTGCCAAGAGGCTTCCCTTAAGTGGCCTAATGCCTTACCCCTTGTTTTGCTCCGCATGCGCGCTCTCCCAAAGGGCAGGTTAGGGCTCAGTCCCTTCGAGATTATGTTTGGAAGGGCATGGCCTATGAACAGTACACCGGTTCTGGCAGGGAAGTGGGAAATGGGGTGTGGCTTTTTATCTCAGTATATGTGCTCTCTGTCTGCTGTTCTCTGTTCTCTCCACAGGCATACCAGCGATTTGCAGCCTCTCCCGCTGGATGCCCCTGTCCACTCCTTGCAGCCAGGCGATTCCTTTCTCGTTCGGACCTGGAAGGACAAGCCTCTCCAAGAGAAGTGGAAGGGACCCCACACCGTCCTGCTGGTCTCCCACACAGCAGCAAAGGTCAAGGGACACAAGAACTGGATTCATCACTCCCGTCTGAAGGCAGTGCCCGCTCCTGAACGGTGGACCGTCCAGCCTACGGAAAAGGACTACCAGCGATGACCTGAGACTTAAACTGTTATTCAAAAAAACAATAAGATCTGCTGGGAATGCCCTGTGGTCTCTTTGGACAGTCGCAGTGCACTCCCCGTGAAAAGTCTAAGCGTTGGTTGTGTTTACTCTCACAGGGCCAGCCTAACCTGGTGGCCTGGTCCTTTTGTTTTTAATCTGCCTACTATTGGTAATTGATATTTTGTGGGTATTTGGGGAAATGTAATTGTTAGGCCCTAGGGTCACCTGCCCAGCATGAGTTCAGGTCCAGGGTCTGCCACAGTGGTACTCTTTGCCATAGGGACACTCCTCTCATTACCTCCCGTTTCCCCCCAGGCACATGTGGGATGGAAAGGGATCCCTACTAACTTGGAAACAAACACATATGAGTCCTTGAAGGTTTGCTTTGCCCAAGAGTTTAACCTCTCTAACTGCTGGGTATGCTCCCAAGTCCCGCACCACGCAGCAGGGTTACCCTGGAAGATGGTCCCCCAAAATTGGTCAGATATCTGTTGGGGATGGTTCAGTAGGGGAAGAAATACCTCAGGTACCCCCTTGTCACAAAACTGTACCATTGAATCCCAGTATACATTAAGGGACAACCCCTGGCCACCCCAGGCAGCGTAAATCTTTTTATGCCACCTCAGAGCCCATTAAGGAAGAAGACAGGTTGGGTATAATCCTCCTCCCATCCTATGGGGTGGAACGGCTAACCCAATTTTATCGTAGGCTCTCTGTGTTTCTCACCGAGTATGCCAATAAGACTTTAGCCATAAAAAAAAAAGAGCCTTAACTCAAAGCTATACCAGCTCTGGTTGCTGTCCCTGCAAAACAGACAGGCCTTAGATTATGTTTTAGCCTCCCAGCGCGGGGTGTGTGCCCTTATTGGGAATGAATGTTGTACTTATGTCCCGGAAAACTCACAGGACATTAACAAGCACGTCCTGTCAGCTGAACAGGCTTTTGAGCAGTGGGAGGCCCAGGAAAGGGAACCCACAGGTTTTCAATTCCCTTTGAAGTTGGTTGCCCAACCTAGGAGGACTGGGGGGTGGCCTTGTGCGTCTCCTCCTCACAGGTGTGGTACTGTGCCTGGTCACCCTCCTCCTGATTGCTTGTTTTAAGACGCTCCTCCGTAAGCTTTGTGCCCCCCGCTCCCCAAAAATCCCAACATACCCTCTCATTGATAACCCCAGCTTCATAGCACTTAATCATATCTTGTCCACAGAATATGAGAAAAATCAGCCAAAAGTTTGTTGAGTATTCTCAAAGGAGGGAGTTGTTGACGTCACTAGGCATCACCCTAGGTAACTCGGGAGGGTGGAAGGCCACTAAGTGTCAATGAAGCCTTCCTGCACTAGGCCTAAGTGAACCAAACTCTATCCTTCCATGTTTAAACTCTAATCAACCTCAAAAGCCAGGTGCAATTGGAATATGTAAGCAACCAGTTATCTGTGTGCAACCCCCTGCTCAAGCGGTAATAATGAGGCCTGAATGTTTCTGGCTGAAGGCTAACGGCATTTTGGGCTGTATAAGTAGGGGCATTGCCAGCAGATCGAGGGACGTGATCGTTCCCCTTTATTCGGCATTGGTGAGGCCTCATCTGGAATACTGTGTCCAGTTTTGGGCCCCACACTACAAGAAGGATGTGGAAAAATTGGAAAGAGTCCAGCGGAGGGCAACAAAAATGATTAGGGGTCTGGAGCACATGACTTATGAGGCGAGGCTGAGGGAACTGGGATTGTTTAGTCTCCAGAAGAGAAGAATGAGGGGGGATTTGATAGCAGCCTTCAACTACCTGAAGGGGGGTTCTAAAGAGGATGGAGCTCGGCTGTTCTCAGTGGTGGCAGATGACAGAACAAGGAGCAATGGTCTCAAGTTGCAGTGGGGGAGGTCCAGGTTGGATATCAGGAAAAACTATTTCACTAGGAGGATGGTGAAACACTGGAATGCGTTACCTAGGGAGGTGGTGGAGTCTCCTTCCTTGGAGGTTTTTAAGGCCCGGCTTGACAAAGCCCTGGCTGGGATGATTTAGCTGGGAATTGGTCCTGCTTTGAGCAGGGGGTTGGACTAGATGACCTCTTGAGGTCCCTTCCAACTCTGATATTCTATGATTCTATGATTCTATGAAGGGAAAAAGGACAAGATAACGGTTTAAAGAAGTTACTAACAAGCTAGGCTTATAGCTGCCAAGAATGACTTAACTGCTTAAATGTAATCGTTATTTGCTTAGTAACTGTTACCAGGGAAGGGAGGGATAGAGGGGGAGGAAGGGAGGAGAAGGGGGGGTGAGGCTTAACTGCAAAATGTATAAAAGAAGAAAAACTGTTTCTGTTAGTGTGCTTGATCTGAGACGTGCCTGTCTCCTAGCACCGCTTTGGGATCCCAAATAAACTTTGTTTGCTTCTCTCCCTGGTGTGTTTATTGGCGCGAAGCACACCGGGCAACGAACCCACTGTTGCTTTGCCTCGGGCACTCTGTGCTGGCAACTCTCTGGAACACATCCAAAGCTCTATCAGTCCTTTGTCCAAAACTTCAGTTTGTAGAGATGTTGCTCCAGAGGTGAGATGCAGGATTGAAGACAAAAACGGATGTGATGCAGCTGCCTTTTTATATCCTTTGTCATGTGGCTTCTACATCCTTTGTCCCAAACCGAAGCTCACAGCATAGGGGCATGCAAAAGTATTTGTAGTTCCCTGTCCACAGGCATGTCCCTACATGTCCTGCTGACTCATGGGCTTGATGGGCCATCAAGCAGGCCGGATAATGCTGATGCTAATCTGTCTGGGAGTGTCACCCAGATACACAGTACAAGTTTGAGATATCACATATTTGCACTCATGATACAGAGATCATACATACATATAAACAAGCTTTTCATATTTAACAAATTGTACCTTTTCCACTGATCACTTACATCACCTATCCAGTATAAGATTCATTGCAATTTTGTGATATTGGTATCGATAATATTATAAATGGTCACCTATATTCCATACAGTGTCACACAGACATCTCACAATTATATTAATCACTAGTGTGTCCCCAGCTTTCCTAAAAGACCTTACTCACTACACATTTTTAAGTACAGTGATATTGTAGAGAACCAGTTGATTCAATTGCTTATTCTTCGGGGTGTAGATCCCCACTGGGGTGTCTCGACCCTGATTGTCATTTATCCTTTTATGTCATGATAGCTGGAGACAATAGAAGCCACCGCCCAAGGCAATCAGTCACCAGGCAAAGCCTGAACTGAGTTAAGCTGTGTGGTTGGAAGGGGTTCCCTGGCTGGGATTGACGGCAAATGCAGGGGCTAGGGGATTGCTTGCCAAATTGTGTGAGAGGCAGAAAGGCAGCAGACAGCAAGGGCAGGAGTTGTGAGCATGGCCGTGAGGAGCTGAGCTCCTTGGGGCACAGGACTGGCTGGAGATTCAGGCTTCAGGATTTCTGAGCAAGGAAACGGTCAGCTGCTGATTATTCCTGTTGGTGCAGGAGCCAGGACTGTGTGGGAGAATTCAGTAAATTAACAGGACTGCACCAAGGAAATGCAGTTGGAAATAACCTGGCAAGGCCCCAAATACTGCGTAGTGGAACAAACTCTGGGACAAACCTGGTCTCATTGCACTGCTGTCCCCCGCCTGCAGCGGCGGTTTCTAACAGGCACTAACCGAGGATCCTGTGGGCTGGGCTGCCCTTTGATTGCTCAATTAACAAACCCACCTGCTCCCCTCCGGGATCTGATTCTCAGAAATGCTCCCTCTTCCTTTAACCCAAACCCACATTTTCCTCCCCAAAATGACCCCATCTCGACCTGCCTCTCTCCATCACTGGTTGCTGAGCAACACATGTTTTTTCTCCTCCTTTTCTCCCTCTGCTGTCAGCCCGCAGCTCAGATCAGCATGCTCACCGGGCCAGAGCCGGCTCCTTTGTTTAACCCCACACTGATCACCTGGAGCCGACCCCTGGCAGCTGATCAAAACCTCCTGCCATTTCCCAGTCTTGCTGGTCAGCAGTTTTGTCTAACCACATGCCTGCTGTGTGATACGGACAGAGCCGGGCAGCAAATCTTAACTCACCTCCCTCATGACCCCCAAAGGAGAGGAGAGGAGCAGGCAGCAGACCGGCAGCACCTCCAGGACCCATCTGAGATCACTCCCGTCCCTCTCCCCACCCCGTGCTGGGTGCTGTACAGCCATCCTGTGAGACAGCCGCTGCCCCAAAGAGCTTACAGTCTAAACAGACCATCTAGAAAGAGGGCGGGAGAGGAAACTGAGAAGTGACTTGATCCTAGTTACCCAGTAGGCCATGGGCAGAGCAGGTCTCCTGGCTCCCAGTCCAGTGCTCTATCCACTAGGCCACACTGCCTCTTAACTCATGTTATTCCCCAACTCTCCCAGCCTAGGCACTTGGTCCCAACAGCCTGTCCCTGTGGACATGCACTCCTAACCCCGTGAATTCCCCACCCCGGGCTGGCAGATGCCCTGTCCCTGTCCACAGGGGCCATCCTTGGGCTTTCACTTGACAGAGTCTGCAGCCATGGGTGAAGCTAGCTGGACGTGTGAGCGCAGGATCCCAGGCCGGACATCAGCTCTTCCCAACCTGACTGGGCGCAAGGGGCCTGAGGCTTGGGGGTGGGGCCTGGAGGCAGGCTGCTGCAAGCACTAGCTGGACTGCCACCGGTTAAATGGTATCTGCCTCCCCTCCCCACTGGCTCACACCGTGTGCCTCCACCCCCCACTCCTACCCTGCTGCTTCCTCCCTTGCCATTGATATATATCAGCGTCCTGCTCCTGCTGGCTTTCATCCTTCTTCAGAGACTGGGCAGCTATTGGACACCAGGCGGGGGCTCGCTCCATCCTAACCCCTGCCTGACTCTCACTGCAAACACTTTGTGTAGGTCCTACTTTATCCCCCCTTCCCGTGGGTGACCTCCTAGCCTTTGGTGGCAGGTTGCAGGTGGGGGATTGAGACTAACACTTCATGAATGGCACTAATTAGCTGGCACCAGACCCTGCCTGGCTGGCTCTGCAGCCTGGTCCTGCTCTGATGGGCTGGCTATGACCTGGGAGCATATGACTGATGCCAAGGTGGCCCTGCCCATGGTCTCCATCTCAGGGCTGGACGGTGCATCTAGGCATTGGTGGGCACTTAGGCTTTGTGCCAATATTGGGGGGAGGGGCAGAATATCTTCTCCCAGCCTCTTGGAGAGAGCCCTGACCCAGGAAACAAGTTCTGCTGGGTCTCAGCCCATTGATGCCAGTCTGGGCAGAGGGGCACTGGGGGCAGAGCGCAAGCCCCAGTGCTACGAGCTGCGTAACATGGCAATGGCCAGGCCCACCAGGCTGTGGCTGTGTGCCATGGTGATCAGAGGGAGCTGTCCCTTCCCTCCTGGCTCTAGGCAAAGTTTCTCTCTCTCCCTGCCACTCTTAACTCTGGGGCTGCACTGGACAAGGACTGCAACTGTGAGTGGGGTACAGAGAAGAGACAGGCACGTTAAAAGGACTTTTGGGTTGCTGGACTGTCAATGAGCATGGCAGGCAAATCATAGATTGTGCATCCAGTCCTATTATTTTTGCCCCACAATCCAGGCTGGGATCTGTTGGGTACATTGTGCTCAGTTCAGTTATCAAGAAACTTCCACTACGGGATATTGGTCTCTCCCGGTCATCCTCTCTCACACACACCTGTTAGCAGAGAGCAGATGACTCAGACATCACCCGTGCTGTGTTTCACGGATCACTCCAGCCCCTTCCCAGCCTCATGGACTCATAGAACTCATAGAACAGCCAGATCCCAATGAGCATTGCTAGAGACAGAGAGAGCCACAGGGAAAGGTTGATGGCTGTGGACCAGCTTGGACAGAGAAAGAGAGAATTAAACACAGAGGGAAAGATGCATAGACAGAGAAGGAAGAAACAGAAATGGGAGGGGCTGTTGGCCATGTCTGGGCAGAGAATGGCGGGTGGGATAGATGTGGCGGGGGAAGTGGAGAGTGAGAACAGTTATGTTTGATTAATGATGGCAAACAGCACAGAATCCATTCAGCAGCCCCTTACTATCCTTCCTCCAGCCCCCAGGGCCTGAACTGAGTGTTTGTGGGAGCAGGAGTGGAACAGATCCTCTTTAGAATCTCAGTGTCTCTCGATCACTAACTCCTGCGGGATCTTTCTGGGAAAGTTTCTGACCATTTCCCTGCCAGTCCTTGTGCAGCAGCCAACACTCAGGGTATGTCTACACTACGAAATTAGGTCGAATTTATAGAAGCCGGTTTTATAGAAATCGGTTGTATACAGCCGATTGTGTGTGTCCCCACATAAAATGCTCTAAGTGCATGAAGTCGGCGGACCGCATCCACAGTACCGAGGCTAGCGTCGACTTCCAGAGCGTTGCACTGTGGGTAGCTATCCCACAGTTCCCGCAGTCTCCGCCGCCCATTGGAATTCTGGGTTGAGATCCCAATGCCTGAATGATGCAAAACAGTGTCGCGGGGGGTTCTGGGTACATGTCGTCAGGCACCTTCCCCTCCATCAGAGCAACAGCAGACAATCGATTCATGCCTTTTTACCTGGGTTACCTGTGCAGACAACATACCACGCAAAGCATGGAGCCCGCTCAGCTCAGCTCAGCTCACCATCACCATATGTCCTCTGGGTGCCGGCAGACGTGGTACTGCATTGCTACACAGCAGCAGCTAATTGCCTTTTGGCAGTAGACGGTGCAGTATGACTGGTAGCCTTCATCGGCAATCTGGGTGCTGGCAGACGTGGGGCTGCATTGCTACACAGCAGCAGCCCCTTGCCTTTTGGCAGTAAATGGTGTATTACGACTGGTATCCGTCGTCATCATACTGCAGTGGCTGTCAATCATGGGCACCTAGGCACTCTCGATGATGATGGCTATCAGTTGTAGTATGCTATTTTCTGCCAAGCACCCAGAAGATGCCGAGGGCTATCAGTCATGCTGCACTGTCATCTGCCAGTTTAAGATGTAAAAAATAGATTTGTTCTGTATTCATTTGCTTCCCTCTTCCTCTGTGAAATCAACAGCCTGCTAAACCCAGGGTTTTGAGTTCAATCTTTGGGGGGGGGCATTCTGTGTGACAGTTGTTTGTGTTTCTCCCTGATGCACAGCCACCTTTGTTGATTTTAATTCCCTGTACCTGTATGCCATGTCGTCACTCGCCCCTCCCTCCATCAGATACTAGTTTTGTGCCTTTTTTCAGAGCAGACGCCATAGCACTGGGATCATGGAGCCCGCTCAGATCACCGTGGCAATTATGAGCACTATGAACACCACACGCATTGTCCTGGAGTATATGCAGAGCCAGGACATGTCAAAGCAAAACCAGGACCAGCCGAGGAGGCGATTGCAGCGCGGCGACGAGAGTGATGAGGAAATTGACATGGACATAGACCTCTCACAAGGCACAGGCCCCAGCAATGTGCAAATCATGGTGTTACTGGGGCAGGTTCATGCCGTGGAACGTCGATTCTGGGCCCGGGAAACAAGCACAGACTGGTGGGACCGCATCGTGCTGCAGGTGTGGGACGATTCCCAGTGGCTGTGAAACTTTCGCATGCGTAAGGGCACTTTCATGGAACTTTGTGACTTGCTTTCCCCTGCCCTGAAGCACCAGAATAAGAGCAGCCCCCACAGTTGCGAAGCGAGTGGTGATAGCCCTGTGGAAGCTTGCAACGCCAGACAGCTACCGGTCAGTCGGGAATCAATTGGGAGTGGGCAAATCTACTGTGGGGGCTGCTGTGATCCAAGTTGCCAGGGCAATCAAAGACCTGGTGATATCAAGGGTAGTGACTCTGGGAAACGTGCAGGCCATAGGGAATGGCTTTGCTGCAATGGGATTCCCAAACTGTGGTGGGGTGATAGACGGAACCTATATCCCTATCTTGGCACCGGAGCACCAAGCCACCGAGTACATAAACCGCAAGGGGTACTTTTCAATGCTGCTGCAAGCCCTGGTGGATCACAAGGGACGTTTCACCAACATCAACGTGAGATGGCCGGGAAAGGTACATGATGCTCGCGTCTTCAGGCACTCTGGTCTGTTTCGAAAGCTGGAGGAAGGGACTTTCTTCCCGGACCAGAAAATAACCGTTGGGGATGTTGAAATGCCTATAGTTATCCTTGGGGACCCTTCCTACCCCTTAATGCCATGGCTCATGAAGCCGTACCCAGGCAGCCTGGACAGTAATCAGGACCTGTTCAACTACAGGCTGAGCAAGTGCCGAATGGTGGTGGAATGTGCATTTGGACGTTTAAAAGCACGCTGGCGCAGCTTACTGACTCGCTCAAACCTCAGCGAAAAGAATATCCCCATTGTTATTGCTGCTTGCTGTGCGCTCCACAATATCTGTGAGAGTAAGGGGGAGACATTTATGGCGGGGTGGGAAGTTGAGGCACATCGCCTGGCCGCTGATTACGCGCAGCCAGACACCAGGACGGTTAGAAGAGCACAGCAGGGCGCGGTGCGCATCAGAGAAGCTTTGAAAATGAGTTTTGTGGCTGGCCAGGCTATGGTGTGAAACTTCTGTTTGTTTCTCCTTGATGAACCCTCCGCCCCACCCCCGCACACCCGGTTCACTCTACTTCCCTGTAAACCAACCATCCCACCCTCCCCTTCCTCTTCGAGCACCGCTTGCAGAGGCAATAAAGTCATTGTTACTTCACATTCATGCATTCTTTATTAATTCATCACACAACTAGGGGGATAATTGCCAAGGTAGCCCGGGATGGGTCGGGGAGGAGGGAAGGAAAAGGACACACTGCAGTTTAAAACTTTAACTTGTTGTGGAAAAATGACCACGCGTTGTGTTTGAATCAGAATTGCCTGAGGCCTTTTTATTTTCATGCATGCATGGGGGGTACCAGTAAACTAGCAATCCCCCTGATTACAGAATCTTGCACAGCTTATATAGCATAAAACCACAATTATATGATACATACTGTCTTATCAGCATTATTGCCATATTTGGAATACATTCTCCATAAAAGGAATATAGCTTAGCAAGCTTTCCTGTTTTTCACAGTCTGTCCTACTGCGATTTCCAGACTTCCCCAAAACTGTCCATGCAGCACTATGAATCACAGGTCTTATAATTATAGATAGTTCTGCTTTTATACTTTTCCTCTATTTTGCCTCTAAAAACCTTTCACCTACAATAGACTTAACTAATGTTCAGGTCTGAACCAAAGTTCAGGCCCAAGACAACTAAAGTTTAGGCCCTAGCAAACTTTTTCCTCCACAATTTCCCCCTTTGGCGCTTCCAGCGCCACCCTTGGCCTAAACTTCCACATTCATGAGCCCTCTAATTTCTGTCTTTTCCTTTTCTCTTATCTCATCCCAACTTTTATCATAAACCTCATTAACAATCATTAAGGCCACTTGCTCCCTTGCAGTGGGCCTAGCAGAAAAATTACAGGCACAGCAATATCCCTTACAACAATAATAACAAAAACACAATCCTAAAACAAGCAATCCCAATACAATAATCAATCCACCTATAGCAACAACATGATGTGGTTCGTATATAATTTTGGTCACTGCACACAGCATATTTTGACTAGTACACAAAGAAGACAATCGATAGGCGGTCTGAAAGGCACCTTTTTCTGTTTGATACACGTTTTCGAGGATATGAATTTTTCCTTGTAAGTCAGAAATCTTTTTAATCTTGGGCAACAATAAAAGCAAATTTTGGAAACGGTCGGGTATTAGAGAAGTCCAGTTAAAGGGCATCTCATACCAGAGAGGAGATTGAAATATTTTATCTGCCGGCCAGTAAATGATCTGGCTACTGGCAACAGTGGAGAGGTTAAAATGGGTGTTGTGCATGATATGGGCTTTGACAATCACACAGCTGTCATTGGCCTGGAAAATTATTTCTCCTGTTAAGAGGGTCCCCAATCCCTTACCCTCCCAGCAAACATTGTCATGAACAGTGACTATTTCCCCTGGTTTAAGTTTATGCATGCATTGAAGCTGTGGGGGTTCCGATGGCCAGAGTGTCCATTGATTTCCCAATCCAATCCAAATACTGGGTGTTATTTCAGGGGCACCGACTATAAATCGGCTAGGTAAACCAGGTGGTTTTATTTCCCATATATCTCGGTGAATCACCCAGTCCCAGATGCATCCTCCCCATGGACCAGGCAGGATTCGGTAAGTGGGTGCCCACATCCCTTTGACTGGTCCATACGCTTGGAAGGAGCATTGGGACTGTACACATCTCCATCTTGAAAACCTCCAGGTATGTCTCCATGGCCACAGATCAGATGGTACTCCTGAGGTGTCTGTGAGGGCAGTGGGCCAGGCCTGGTGTTCGAGGTCACTTCGAATGGTTGCTAATTGATCATTCAGAAAATCCTGGATCTCTGAACATGCTGTGTCCCACCGCAATGCCTCCCCAGCACCAGTGATGTTCCATACCATCTCTGCCAGAAGTCTCTGGGTTAAGGAACCAAGGGCGGAAATGACATGTAATTCACCTACCCCGGCTTGCACCTGGGTTAGTTGTGCCCCTGTAATAAGTCCTGAGGCCTTTTCTAATTGGCCCAATTTTTCTGCATGCTGTTGGTTTTTATAGATATTCCAAATTGTAGCTACACCATTAGCTCCATCCCACAGATGTCCAGTCAAATCTCTTTTTCGTTTGGGGAAAGCCCATGCCCGTAGTTGAGCTATTCGGAGAGCAGCCCCCCTTGAACAGTTATAATATTTAGAAGTAATTTGGAAACTAGACAAGGGTAACATAAATCTTATGGTTCCCAGGGTGGCATTGATTATTGTCCATCGATTTCCATATATATCCCTTTTAGGGTTAGTCTTATACCACATTTGCTGACTGAACACCTTCACGTATTTTTGGAAATCGTTAACTCTAAAAACATAGGGTGGGGCATACTGCAATAGGGTACAGGTTACATCAATGGTCACGGGGATTGTGTGAATACAATTAAAATTTCTTGAGGTTGAACAGAGTCTTTGGGTATATATTTGACCCCCTTTTAACTGGGTGACTAAATAACAAAAGGGACCTTTCCCTGTTGAGGTGTTACAAACCCCGGGGATGGCCATCATGTCTACCCCGCTATAAAATCCCAGGATGGTAAGTTCAGATTTCTTGGGTTTCCTGGTGGTGATGTCAAAAGTTTCTATCTCCACCATTCCATTTGTTTTCCACTCAATAGTTCGTTCATAAGACCTATTTTGGATATTAAAAAACAGAGTATCTTTACAAAATTCCGACAAATTACTAAGATGGGAGGGTCTTGGCCAGTGGGTTTCAGAAGAATATATAGGCTTACTGATGTCTGGGTATACCACAGGAATAGGGGCAACAGGTTTTTTTTTTGTGGCAACGAGGGGTTATTGTAGTTTTTGATATTTGTTGTCGGGAAGCCAATTGGGGAGGACAGTACATGCTGATGGTACTTGCCCGAAAACACAGGGTGCAGCCTGTGGAATAAAACCCAAGATCTAATCTGTGCCACATTCCCAAGAGTGACCTCCACAAGTCCCTCCCTGCCAATGGATAATACTTCGTTTCTTATACCAGGGCCAATTTTTAATGTCCTTTATATTTACAAAATTTTGGGCCTGGCTGGGTTTGGCAGAGCGAGTATTTCTTTTCTTCCCACGGGGTGGTGGTCGTGGTTTAATACAATTTTGAGGGGTGGTTACTTGTTGGGTTTGACCTAGTGGTTTTGTAAACTGGTTCACAGACAGGGGGGTGGATGTTATCAAGGAGGTGCTGGAGAACCTAGGTGTCCAGAAAAACATAAAGGTATCATGAAAATTCAACAATAATAATAAAAGCATAGTTACACATATAAACCAAATAGAAGGCATGAGCCATTTTCGTACCATGGCTGATTCTTTCCTTCTAGCCGTTGGGTCGGTCATGGTAGTTGAGGTGCCAGTGGGCGCTAGGCTCACCACTGGGCTTGTAAAGGCGTTATTCTGGCCTTTTCAGGCTGGACATAAGTTGACCCGTTGTCTTCTCCTGAGATTATATCTGGGTTCCTTATCAGAGCCGGGGGAGGGGTCACAATCACTGTCCAAATTGTTTCCTAAAACAGGGTTTGCAGGATGGAATTCTTCGGCGTCTGGGTCTAAAGGTGGCGATATCTGTTTGCAGTGTGAGGCATGGACCCAGTTGGCTAGTCCCTTGCACTTGATCGCAGTGTGGGTGGTTAACAAGATCTGGTAAGGGCCTTTCCAGCGAGGCTCCAAAGCAGTTTTCCTCTGGTGCACCTTTATATAGACCCAATCTCCAGGCTGCAAGGGGTGGCACGGAGTATCAGCTGGTTCAGGCAGAGCACTTTGGACCTGTTTGTGAAGAGATCTGATGCATCTTATTAGAGTCTGACAATATGTCATAATGGTATCATCATTCAGTTGCAAGTCCAAGTAATGTTGGAGTGGGGGAGGGGATACTGGCATCCTCATGGGTCTAGCCATAAGGATCTCATGTGGGGATAAACCATGCTTACGCAAGGGAGTGCTTCTCATATACATGAGAGCGAGGGGAAGGGCATCAGGCCACTTTAAACCAGTTTCCTTACAGATCTTAGAGATCTTGTTCTTCAGTTCCCCATTTTTCCGTTCCACTGCCCCCGCACTCTGGGGATGGTGAGCACAATGCAAGTGCTGGGGAATGTTGAGAGCCTTGCAAATCTGTTGCATGATTTGGCCTGTAAAATGGGTACCTCTATCGCTGTTAATTGAGAGAGGCAGACCAAATCGGGGAACAAAGTCCTTTAACAATTTTTTTGCTACGGTTAGAGAATCGGCCTTTATGCAAGGGTAGGCCTCTATCCATCCGGAATACATACAAACACAAACAAGAACATATTCATAAGAACAGCATTTTGGCATACTAATAAAATCAATCTGAATATTCACAAAGGGTCCCCAAGGGGCGGGATGTCCAGCAAGCCTGGTTCTTACCGATTTGCCACTGTTGTGGGCTAGACAGGTAGAACAAGAGTTACAATACTGTTGCGCCATTATAGGAAAATTTGGGGCATACCAATGCTGCAATACTGATGCAATCATTCCCCCTTTGCTTACGTGGGCCATACCATGGGCCACACGTGCAAGATAGGGGAGTAAAGCCTTGGGCACTACCAAGCGGCCAGTAGGAGAGCGCCACAAGTTATCCGGATATAAAAAACAACCATTCCGCCTCCAGTTTATTTTTTCAGACTCGGGAGCCAAATCTTGCATAATAGCTAAATCCTGAAGGGTAGCAGCTATGGAGGGGAGTTGTGAAACAAAAACAGACTCGATTAAAGCCGGAGACCCAGAAAGGGCCGCGTGCTTGGCAGTAGCATCTGCCAAGGCATTTCCTCTAGTAACATCATCATAGGGTTTTTGATGAGCAGCACATTTCACAACTGCTATGATAGAGGGGAGTTGCAGAGCAGAGAGAAGAGCCTCAACATAAGGTCCATTACAAATTTTTCCCCCTTTTGATGTGAGAAACCCTCGGTGTTTCCAGAGTTGTCCATAATCATGGACCACACCGAATGCATACCGAGAATCCGTATAAATAGTAACGGATTTTTTTGTTGCTAATATACAAGCTCGAGTAAGAGCAATCAATTCAGCAACCTGGGCAGAGCGGGCTTCCGGGAGGGAATGGGCCTCCACAGGCTCATATTGAGAACAAACAGCATAACCAGCAACAAGCGAACCCCCCGGATTTCTAAGACAGGACCCATCTACATAAAATAATAGATCGGGGTTATGAAGCGGGGTATCCTTTAAATCAACTCGGGAGGTAGAAAGCTCAGTGGTTACAGTAAGACAATCATGTGGTTCCCCATTAGATGCGATAGGGAGAAGAGAGGCAGGGTTGAGGACAGGACAACGAGAAAGAGTTACATTAGAAGCATTTATAAGCATCATCTCATATTTAGTAAGTCTAGAATTAGAAAGATGCTGGGTATTCCCCTTTATAAGTAAGGCCGTCACTGCATGTGGAACAGCAACGCACAGAGGGGATCCGAGAACAAGAGTAGCAGAAGTTTCAACCAGGACTGCAGCTGCAGCCACCGCCCTGAGACAAGGGGGGAGTCCAGTCGCTACTGGATCCAGAGGGGAGCTATAATAAGCAATGGGCCTCTGAACAGAACCGTGGGTTTGAGTAAGGACCCCCTGAGCTATTCCCTCTCTTTCATGACAATAAAGAGTAAAGGGCTTTTGATAATTTGGAAGACCTAGGGCAGGGTCCCTCGTAAGAGCCTTTTTAATTTGGGTGAAGGCTTCCTCTGCCTCAGGGGTCCACTGAAGGGGTTCTGGAATCCTATCGAGAGTCATTTTATGAAGAGGTTTTAACAATAGCTGCATATCCAAGAATCCATTGTCTGCAATATCCGGCCATTCCCAAAAACCCTCTCATCTGTTTCTTTGTGGTTGGCCTAGGTACCTGAAGAATGGCCTGCACCCGTGAGGGAGACAGGTGTCTCTCTCCAGCTGAGATGTCATGTCCCAAATAATGGACTCTGGGTAGGCATAGCTGTAATTTTGTCTTAGAGACTTTGTGACCCTTTCTTGCTAGTGCTTGTAAAAGCACAAGGGAATCGGTCTGGGAAGCTTCTAGTGATAGAGAAGCTAAAAGCAAATCATCTACATACTGGACCAAGGTGGACTTCATTGGAAACACAATATCATCTAAGTTCCTTTTGAGGGCTTGAGAAAACAGGGTAGGTGATTCAGTATAACCCTGGGGCAATCTGGTCCAAGTATATTGAAGTCCTTGATAGGTAAAGGCAAACAAATACTGACTATCTTTATGAATCGGGATAGAAAAGAAAGCTGAACAAAGATCAATGACAGTAAAAAAAGTAGCCGAAAAGGGAATAGAGGAAATAATAGTTGCAGGATTAGGAACAACAGGAAAAACGGGGAGAATAGTTGCATTTACAGCACGGAGATCCTGGACAAAACGTCATGTCTCCCTGCCTGGTTTTTTAACCGGTAGAATGGGGGTATTACATTCGCTAATGGTTTGTACAATAATCCCCTGTTGAATTAAGGAGTCAATCACTGGCCAAATTCCCTCCTCAGCTTGTTTAGAAGAGGATACTGTTGAACCCTGGGTAGAGACTTTGCTGGGTTTAGGTGAATTTTAACAGGTTGAGCCGTTCTAATGCACCCAACCTGGTTAGCATGATCTGACCACAAGGAGGGGGGAACTTTAGCCAGCAATTCCTGTTGCAACAAGGAAGGGCTGGGATCCCGTTCCCCTTCTGGCATGTCTTCCTGCAGGACTGCCAAGACCTCATTGCAGCTTGGATCAGGAACATCCAAATATACCCCATCCGGGGAACAATATATGGTACAATTTAATTTACACAGCAAATCTTTCCCCAATAGGTTAACAGGTGAACAAGGGCTAAGGAGAAAGGCATGACGGTCTGACAGAGGGCCGATAGAAACTGACAAGGGTAAAAAGACAGGATGGGGAATGGGAGTATTACCTACCCCCACCGCATTTACAATTTCAGGAGTCAGAGGGAAAGAGGGAAAATCACTGGCGCGAAGGGTAGACCGCGAAGCGCCAGTATCTACCAAAAAGGAAGTGGATATCCCTTCTACAACACAGGTTACATATGGTCCAGATTGATCCAAGGGGATAAATGAAGAGATGATGTTACCAGTCTCCTGGCTGGCCTACGGGTTTTGGGGAAGAAAAGGAGCAGGGGGAGGAAAAGGAGGTGGAGGAAAAGGATAGGCAGGTTGATTGGGGCGGCGGTCAGGACGAAAGGGACAATTCCTTTTCCAATGACCCTCTCGTCTACAATAAAAACAAGTAGTATTACTTTGTTCCATAGGGGCTGGACAATTATAATTCTGTTTGGGTTGTCCCTTTTTACCTCCTATCTTCCTATGGGCTTCCTGCATTTTTTGGACTTGAAGGGCTAGCAACTTAGTCTCTGTATTTTCCTTTTTCTTTTCAAGTTGACGATAATAATGCTGGGCTGCCGCTAATATTTCCTTCAGATTTTTTCCCTCCCAGTCAACAATACCTATTTTTAGCTGGTCACCCAGTTTCTGATTAAGTCCTTGCACAAAAGCTGCTACCACTGCTTGCTCAGCGTCCTCCTCAGCATTGCCGGAGTGTCTTTCAAATACTTGTTTAAGACGTTGCATATAATCGGCAGGATTTTCTCCTTTATTTTGCTTACATGTATTAATTTTTGTCCAGTCTGCTTTCTTTGGGCAGACCTTTAAAATAGCATCCATTATCCTATCTCTAAGGGCTGACAACTCCTGTCCAGTGCCAGGGTCAACCTCAGGCCTTCCGGCAATATCAAAAATGCGATCTAAGGTTTCCCTGGGCACCATTCCCCTTAGGAGCTGGTTTAAATCGGCCCATGTAGGAGTATAACAACTTATAACAATTCCTAATTCCTCTTGAAATTTCACAGGATCTTCCCTGATGTTGGGGAATGTCTTTTTTAAATGAAATAAATCTGCAGCTGACCAAGGTGCATGCACAGTCACCGTGGTTCCCTGTCCCAGGGCATCTACGCCTGGGAGTTCACGTAGGGGATGCAAACAGTTGCACAGTTAAGTCTTGGGGTAGAAGTAAGAAAAACCCCTCTTCTCCTACTTCTAGTAATGGGTCCTTTAGAACTCGTGCTAGGTACCCCTTCTCCTTCTTCTTCCTCCTCCTGAACTCCCACTAATGTCAATCCTCTTTCTTGTCTCTCCTGTTGAAGATTCTCCAAAAATTCATTCATTCTAGCAAGAGACTTATCAAGGAGCTCATTTGTCTTATTTACCATTGTAACTGGAGAATCAGAAGGTGACTGGGGATCGGTTTCTGAAGGCAATTCGGTGATTTGGGTCGGGGGGTTCTGAAGAGGAACCTGGACGGTGGAGTCTGCCACCACCCTAAGTACTGAAGGGGGCTCACTTTCTCCTTGAACTTGAGCGGGGGCAGCAGATGCCTCCTGCCTAATGGGTACAAAAGATCTGTTTTCTACATATAAATCTATAAGATCATAGGGAGGGGCTGAAGGGTTCTCTTCCTTAGGGGGCCTAGAAGGGTAAAGGGGTGTTTGTTCTACAGCAGGGTTTTGGAGGTTAGTTGACTTCTCTTTTGTCTCTTTTAATTGGATTTTAAGTTTCTCCTGGGAGTCCTTAAGACTCCTCAATTGAGATTCACGGCACCGTTTTTCTGTTTCCCCATACCAATCAAAATACGCATCATAATGACCCTGCCCCACTTTATTAACAGCCTGCCACCTCTCCTCTCGTTCATATTGTGCTTTTCTGTAGTCTGACATTGACTGCCTCCACGCATTCTGCTGTGCTCTTTCAGCTTGGGAGGACATCTGGAGCTCCATGAACATGTCATCCCGAGTCCGCCGTTTTCTCCTTCTAATCTTCACTAGCCTCTGTGAAGGAGAAACATTTGCAGCTGTTGGAGGACAAGGGAGAGGTGGTTAAAAAAGACACATTTTAGAGAACAATGGGTACACTCTTTCACGTTAAATTTTGCTGTTCACATTACACAGCACATGTGCTTTCGTTACAAGGTCGCATTTTTCCTCTTATATTGCGGGCCTGCCGGTTTGGTGTGAGATCATTCATGCAGTGCCAGGCAACAGATTTCGGCTTGCAGGCAGCCACGGTAAGCCACAGTCTTTTGGCTTTTTTAACCTTCTTAACGTGTGGGAATGGTTTCAAACAGTAGCGCCCTCATTTCCCATACCAAGCACCCATTGGGTTGGCCATTTAAAATGGGTTTGCAATGTAAAAGGAGGGGCTGTGGTTTCTGGGTTAACATGCAGCACAAACCCAACTAACCCCCTTCCCCCCCCCCCCCCCAATTATCAGGGATGATCACTTCACCTCTCCCCCCCACCGCGTGGCTAACAGTGGGGAACATTTCTGTTCAGCCGAGCAGGAACGGGCACCTCTGAATGTCCCCTTAATAAAATCAGCCCATTTCAACCAGGTGACCGTGAACGATATCACTCTCCTGAGGATAACAAAGAGCGATAAGGAATGGATGTTGTCTGCATGCCAGCAAACTCCGGGACCATACGCTGCCATGCTTTGTTATGCAATGATTCCAGACTACGTGCTACTGGCCTGGCGTGGTCAAGTGTCCTACCATGGCGGACGGGATAAGGCAGCCCTCCCCAGAAACCTTTTGCAAAGGCTTTGGGAGTACATGAAGGAGAGCTTTCTAGAGATGTCCTTGGAGCATTTCCGCTCCATCACCATACACGTTACCAGACTTTTCCAGTAGCTGTACTGGCCGCGATTGCCAGGGCAAATTAATCATTAAACACGCTTGCTTTTAAACCATGTGTAATATTTACAAAGGTACACTCACCAGAGGTCCCCTGGGTGCCCTCAGGGTCTGGGAGCACACCTTGGGTGAGTTCGGGGGTTACTGGCTCCAGGTCCAGGGTGATAAACATATCCTGGCTCTTGGGGAAACCGGTTTATCCGCTTCCTTGCTGCTGTAAGCTATCTACATTATCTTCATCCTCATCTTCCTCGTACCCCGAACCCTCTTCCCTGTGTGTGTTTCTGCAGTGACGGAGTCATAGCACATGGTTGGGGTAGTAGTGGCTGCACCCCCTAGCATGGCATGCAGCTCCGCGTAGAAGTGGCATGTTTGCGGCTCTGCCCTGGACCTTCCGTTTGCCTCTCTGGCTTTGTGGTAGGCTTGCCTTAGCTCCTTAATTTTCATGCGGCACTGCTGTGCGTCCCAGTCATGGCCTCTGTCCTTCATGGCCTTGGAGACCTTTTCTAATATTTTGCCATTTCGTTTACTGCTACGGAGTTCAGCTAGCACTGATTCATCTCCCCATATGGCGAGCAGATCCCGTACCTCCCGTTCAGTCCATGCTGGAGCTCTTTTGCGATCCTGGGTCTCCATCACGGTCACCTGTGCTTTCCATGCTGGGCAAACAGGAAATGAAATTCAAACGTTCGCGGGGCTTTTCCTGTCTACCTGGTCAGTGCATCTGAGTTGAAAGTGCTGTCCAGAGCGGTCACAATGAAGCACTGTGGGATAACTCCCGGAGGCCAATAACATCGAATTCCGTCCACACTACCCCAATTCCGACCCGCTAAGGCCGATTTTATCGCTAATCCCCTCATCGGAGGTGGAGTAAAGAAACCGGTTTAAAGCGCCCCTTAAGTCGAAAGAAAGGGCTTCGTCGTGTGAACGTGTCCAGGATTAATTCGATTTAAGGCTGCTAAAGTCGACCTAAACTCGTAGTGTAGACCAGGCCTCAGTCCCCACCAGGCCGTGCAGAAAAATGTCTTCCCCCTGCTGGGGAGAGCGGGACACACAGTTCACAGCATTAGGAGGCCTTGTGATCACCGGGTGGTTTGATAACATCAGGCAGTAACAGGGCTCTACACATTGCTTCTGAGATTCTAAACAAAGGAAATGGCTTGCCCAAGATTAGGCCTCCTGGGACAGATATCATAGAAAGCTACATTTATCATTTAAAGGTTCCTAATGTATTGAGGCTGTAACGCAGCTATGTTAACTAGCATGGAACTTAGCACCTTCATAATTACTCCATTTTCCTCTCATTTTCCAATTAATATATTTTTGTGATGTTTCAATCATGTGGCATCATACAGACTCCTACATTGGTCATCAGCACAGCTGGAACCTTTAGTTCCATCCCACTTACCTCTGTCCCTTGAGCTAATACAATAACTGATAGCAGTAGTAAGTTGTTATACTCTATGTGGACCAGCAGTAGAAGGGGACGAGACACGCACTCTGCCAGTGGGCTTCACAGCTGTTTGCTGGCAGGGGAAGAATGGCAAGACTCAGGAATGGTGGGTTCCATTCCAGGCTCTGCAGGGGAGTGTGCTCTAGTGGGCACAGACTCTCCTGCCTCCGTCTCCTCCCTCAGCAAGTTGTCCCAAGCTCCTTCTCCCATCCTCCTTGCGCAGCCAATCCCAGGCTCAAGGGCACCAACTCTGTGGGTGCTCTGGGGTTAGAGCACCCCTGAAAGAAAAAATAGTGGGTGCTCAGCCCCACCAATTAGCTATTCAGCAGGCCCCACCAATCAGCTTCTCCCCCAGCACCTCCACAGTGGAAAGAAGTTAAATAGTGGGAAAAGTGTGTGTAAGACAGGCTGCTCTCCCCTGCCCATTTTGGGGGGGGGGGGGATTAAAAAAAAAAAAATCGGAAAAAAACAGGCTATTTTCCACCAAAATGAAATGTGAGGCTGAAACTGCTGTGTTTCTAGGAAATTAATGGCTTCCCCCCCAACCCCACCCAAAAAGTCGATGTCTTCTAATTCAGATTTCACTGTACATACTGTGTAGGCCAGTGAATGCTGGCCTAGAAAACAGTCACACACCAAGGACGAGAAGGAGATTCCAGACTCAGGGTTTTTTCCTAAATGCACACTTCGATCCCACACAAACGTCCTTCTTCTAGTGAACTGAGGTTTGCAGGCGTCTTACAGTTCAGCCTGTAGATCGGGGTGCCAAACATACGGCCCACAGGCCCAAACCACCCCATCCCCTCACCATGGAACAGTTTCATCCAGCTTACAGACTCCTGTGAATTGTCAGGCTTGTCTACATGACCCCACACTCCATGCTATGGGGGTGTTATTTGTAGAGTGCACCAGTGGGTTGAGCTCTAACACCCCTGTGTGTGTCCTGCTAGCGTGCATTGATGTTGTAGAATCATAGACTTTAAGGTCAGAAGGGAGGAGGGATAGCTAAGTGGTTTGAGCATTGGCCTGCTAAACCCAGGGTTGTAAATTCAACCCTTGAGGGGGCCATTTAGGGATCTGGGGCAAAAATCTGTCTGGGGATTGGTCCTGCTTTGAGCAGGGGGTTGTACTAGATGATCTCCTGAGGCCCCTTCCAACTATGAGATTTAGGAGGGGGGAGAAAGAAGGGACCATTATGATCATCTAGTCTGACCTCCTGCACAAGGCAGGCTACAGAATCCCACCCACCCACTCCTGTGTCTGAGCCACTGAAGTCCTCAAATCATGGTTTAAAGACTTCAAGGTGCAGAGAATCTTCCAGCAAGTGACCTGTGCCCCACACTGCAGAGGAAGGTGAAAAACCCCCAGGGCTTCCTGGAGGAAAATTCCTTCCCGACCCCAAATATGGTGATCAGCTAAACCCTGAGCATGTGGGCAAGACTCACCAGCCAGACACCCCAGGAAAGAATTCTCTGTAGTAACTCAGATCCCAACCCATCACAAGCCATTTGGCATATTTACTGCTAGTAGTGAAATATGAATTAATTGCCAAAATTAGGCTATACCATCCCCTCCATAAATGTATCAAGCTTAGTCTTGAAGCCAGATATGTCTTTTGCCCCCACTACTCCCCTTGGAAGGCTGTTCCAGAACTTCACTCCTCTAATGGTTAGAACCCTTCATCTAATTTCAAGTCTAAACTTCCTGATAGCCAGTTTATATCCATTTGTTCTTGTGTCCATATTGGTACTGATCTTAAATAATTCCTCTCTGGTATTTACTCCTCTGATATATTTATAGAGAGCAATCATATCTCCCCTCAGCCTTCTTTTGCTTAGGCTAAACAAGCCAAGCTCTTTGAGTCTCCTTTCATAAGACAGGTTTTCCATTCCTCGGGTCATCCTAGTAGCCCTTCTTTGTACCTGTTCCAGTTTGAATGCATCCTTCTTAAACATGGGAGACCAAAACTGCACACAGTATTCCAGATGAGATCTCACCAGTGCCTTGTATAACGGTATAACACCTCCTTATCTCTACTGGAAATACCTCGCCTGATGCATCCCAAGACCGCATTAGCTTTTTTCATGGCCATATCACATTGGCGGCTCATAGTCATCCTGTGATCAACCAATACTCCGAGGTTCTTCTCCTCCTCTGTTACTTCCAACTGATGCCTCCCCAGCTTATAACAATAGTTCTTGTTATTAATCCCTAAATGCATGACCTTGCACTTTTCACTATTCAATTTCATCCTATTACTATTACTCCAGTTTACAAGGTCATCCAGATCTTCCTGTATGATATCCTGGTCCTTTTCTGTATGGCAATACCTCCCAGCTGTGTGTCATCTGCAAACTTTATTAGCACATTACCATGTTGTGTCAAGGTCAGGGGGAGGGATAGCTCAGTGATTTGAGCATTGGCCTGCTAAACCCAGGCTTGTGAGTTCAATCCTTGAGGGGGGCCACTTAGGGATCTGGGGCAAAATCAGTACTTGGTCCTGCTAGTGAAGGCAGGGGGCTGGACTCGATGACCTTTCGGGGTCCCTTCCAGCTCTATGAGATAGGTATATCTCAGTAATAAAAAGATTAAATAAGGTTGGTCCCAAAACCGATCCCTGAGGAACTCCACTAGTAACCTCCCTCCAGCCTGACAATTCACCTTTCAGTATGACCTGTTGTAGTCTCCCCTTTAACCAGTTCCTTATCCACCTTTCAATTTTCATATTGATCCCCATCTGTTCCAATTTAGCTAATAATTCCCCATGTGGAACCATATCAAATGCCTTACTGAAATCAAGGTAAATTGCACTTCCTTTCCACTGCATTTCCTTTGTCTAAAAAAAATCTGTTACCTTCTCAAAGAAGGAGATCAGGTTAGTTTGGCACGATCTACCTTTTGTAAAACCATGTTGTATTTTGTCCCAATTACCACTGACCTCAATGTCCTTGACTACTTTTTCCCTTCAAAATTTTTTTCCAAGACCTTGCATACTACAGATGTCAAACTGACAGGCCTGTAGTTGCCCGGATCACTTTTTTCCCTTTCTTAAAGATAGGAACTATGTTAGCAATTCTCTAGTCATACGGTACAACCCCTGAGTTTACAGATTCATTAAAAATTCTTGTTAATGGGCTTGCAATTTCATGTGCCAGTTCCTTTAATATTCTTGGATGAAGATTATCTGGGCCCCCATGATTTCGTCCCATTAAGCTGTTCGAGTTTAGCTTCTACCTCGGATGTGGTAATATCTACCTCCATATCCTCATTCCTATTTGTCATCCTACCCAGCGGCGTATTATCACCTAGGCCGACAAGGCCTAGGCCTAGGGCAGCAAATTTGCAGGGGTGGCAAATTTGAGCACCCACAGAGAAGCTCCCCTGCTCCAGCTCGCCTCCTCCGCAAGTGCGCTGCTGTGTCCTGTTTCTCTCCCCTCCCTCCCAGCGCTTGCGCCGCGAAACAGCTGTTTCGTGGGGCAGGGAGGGAGGGGGGAAGAAGGGGGAAACGCGGCACACTCGGGGAAGAGGCAGGGCTGGGGCGGGGATCCAATAGGGGCAGGGAGGGGGCAGAGTTGGGGCAGGAGTTTGGGGAAGGGGTGGAAATGGGGGCGGGAAAGGGGTGGAGTCGGGGTGGGGCCAGGGGTGGACGGGGCAGCAATTATTTCAGGGCCTAGGGGCAGCAAAATCATTAATCCGCAACTGATCCTACCATTATCCCTACGCTCCTCATTAGCCTCATTAAAAGACTGAGGCAAAGTATTTGTTTAGATATTGGGCCATGCCTAGATTATCCTTAACCTCCACTCCATCCTCAGTGTTTAGCAGTCCCACTTCTTTATTTGTTTTCTTCTTATTTATATGGCTATAGAACCTTTTACTATTGGTTTTAATTCCCTTTGCAAGGTCCAACTCTACATGGCTTTTGGCCTTTCTAACTTTATCCCTAAATGTTCTGACCTCAATAAGGTAGCTTTCCTTGCTGATCACTCCCATCTTCCATTCCTTGTAGACTTTCTGCTTTTTCTTAATCACCTCTCTGAGATGCTTGCTCATCCAGCTTGGTCTTCAACTCCTGCTTATGAATTTTTTCCCCTTTCTTGGGATGCAGGCTTCTGATAGTTTCTACAACTTTGACTTGAAGTAATTCCAGGCTTCCTCCACCTTTAGATCCCCAAGTTCTTCAGTCCAATCCACTTCCCTAACTAATTTCCTTAATTCTTTAAAGTTAGCCCTTTTGAAATCAAAAACCCTAGTCACAGATCTATTTTTGTTTATCCTTCCATTTAGTTTAAATTGAATTAGCTCATGATTGGTCAAACCAAGGTTGTCCCCTACAACCATTTCTACTACTCACCAAAACCAAATCTAAAATGGCAGCCCCTCTTGTTGGTTCAGCAACTACTTGGTGAAGGAATCCATTAGCTATCGCATCTAGGAAAATCTGAACCCTATTATTATTACTAGCACTTGTCTTCCAGTCTATATCTGGGAAGTTAAAGTCTCCCATGATCACACAATTTCCATTAGTATTTACTTGATTAAAAACATTAAAAAGGTCTCTATCCATATCCAAATTAGATCCCAGCAGTCTATAGCACACCCCAAGCACTATCTCAGGGGAGGCTCTAGTAGCTTTCTTCCCCAATGTGATTTTTGCCCAGACAGACTCTGTCTTATCCATTCCATCCCTGCTTATTTCTTTACAGTCTACCTCATCATTGATATGCAATGCTACTCCACCATCTCTGCCTTTATTTCTGTCTTTCCTAAACAGCACATACCCTTCAATACCTGTACTCCAGACATGACTACTGTTCCACCATGTTTGTGTTATCCCTATAATATCTGGTTTCACTTCCTGCACCAGTAACTCTAGTTCCTCCATTTTGTTACCTAGGCTTCTCACATTGGTATTCAAACATCTTAATTCTTGCTGTTTGGCTTCATTCATATTCTTTACCCGATTAGGCCCAGACATTCTACCACCAGTATCACCTATTAGAATTGTATCTATAGTACCCTTCCTCCGTATATCCATTCTCCTACCCATGACAGTATCTTTCTTGCTTCGTTTTCTTCCCTGTCAATGTTAAAATCCGGCATAGAGATTACCTGGACATCTCCCAACCATCTCCTCCCACTTCCTAGTTTAAAGCTCTCCTAATCTGTTGTGCCAGCCTCCATTCTAGAAGTCTATTTCCCTCCCTACTCAGGTGAAGTCCATCCCGAGAGAACAGCCCTCTGTCCATGAATGCTTCCCAGTGGCCATACATCCCAAAGCCCTCCTTATAGCACCACTGCCTGAGCCAACTGTCGATCGCCATAATCTTGTCACACCTTTGTCGCCCTTCTCTAGGAACAGGCAGAATCCCACTGAAGATCACCTGAGCCTTGATTTCCTTAAGCGTCTTCCCCAGCCTGGCATAGTCTCCCTTGATACGTTCCAGCGAGAATCTAGACGTATCATTCGTTCCCACATGAAGGACAATCAGCAGATTCTTTCCCGCTCCCATTAGGATCCTCTTATACTGGATGTGGATCTGAGGCTTCTTAGCACCCGGCAGACAGCACACACTTCTGTTCTCTGGATCAGCTCTGGTTACAGGGCTGTCTATTCTTCTCAGTACCCCTCCAGGATCATGTACATGCCGCAGCTTCCACATCCAGTCATCTTCATTGTGTCTTCCACTGCTTGGGTCACTACAACTGCTGCCTCTGTTTCTGTCATACAGGGCCGGCTCCAGGGTTTTGGTTGCCCCAAGCAGCCAAAAAAAAAAAAAAAAAAGCCGCGATCGCGATCTGCAGCAGCAATTCGGCGGGAGGGACCGTCCGCCGAATTGCCGCTGAATACCTGGACGTGCCGACCCTCTCCGGAGCGGCCGCCCCAAGCACCTGCTTGCCAGGCTGGTGCCTGGAGCCGGCCCTGCTGTCATAGGCATCCCACCTAACTCCTGTAAATCTGGGAAACACAAACCAACCCAAACATGAACCCCCAACAAGCACCAAGACACTGCTAGAACACTGCACACTCCCTTCAGTAGCCTGTCTGTTCCCCTGCCTGCCTCTCTTAGTCTTCCCCCGAACACCCCCTGTAAAGTCCCACTCAAACTCCCCTGTTAACTGGCTCCTGTGCCACTGCAGCTGTCTATGCCGCTGCCTGACTGGCTGGCTACCTTTATAGGACCCCTGGTTAGGGGGCGGGGTTTCTCTGACCAGGGCTCAGCTTCTCTCCCAGCACACTGCCTCTACCAGCCTCTGTCCACACATACAAATACAAATAGCTACAAATACCTTCTCCTCCAACAGAAGTCCCACTCAAGCTCGCTGTTTACAGCTCTGTTTGCTGGCTCCTGTGCCGCTGCTATTTCAAATGCACACTAATAAACATTTAGTGCACCTGAGCATGGTCCCCCAGGGGGAGTTAGGGTGCAACACTGTCATAACTATAATGGGAAGGGTAACAGCTCTCCTGTGTACAGTACTATAAAATCCCTCCTGGCCAGAGACTCCAAAATCCTTTTACCTGTAAAGGGTTAAGAAGCTCAGGTAACCTGGCTGACACCTGACCCAAAGGACCAATAAGGGGACAAGATACTTTCAAATCTGGGGGGGGGGGGGGGGGGGAAGGCTTTTGTTTGTGCTCTTTGCTTGGGAAGTTGTTTGCTCTGGGGACTGAGAGGGACCAGACATCAATCCAGGTTCTCCAAATCTTTCTGAACAAGTCTCTCATTATTTCAAACTTGTAAGTAAACAGCCAGGCAAGGCGTGTTAGTTTATCTTTGTTTTCTCAACTTGTAAATGTACCTTTTACTAGAGTGTTTATCTCTGTTTGCTGTACTTTGAACCTAAGGCTAGAGGGGGTCCTCTGAGCTCTTTAAGTTTGATTACCCTGTAAAGTTATTTTCCATCCTGATTTTACAGAGAGGATTTTTACCTTTTTTTTTAATTAAAAGCCTTCTTTTTAAGAACCTGATTGATTTTTCCTTGTTTTTAGATCCAAGGGGGTTGGATCTGTATTCACCAGGAGTTGGTGGGAGGAAGGAGGGGGGATGGTTAATTTCTCGTTGTTTTAAGATCCAAGGGGTTTGGATCTGTATTCACCAGGGAATTGGTGAAGGTCTCTCAAGGCTACCCAGGGAGGGGAATTAGCTTTGGGATGGTGGCAGCAAAACCAGATCTAAGCTGGTAGTTAAGCTTAGAAGTTTTCATGCAGGCCCCCACATTTGTACCCTAAAGTTCAGAGTGGGGAAGCAGCCTTGACATGGTGGCAGAGCGGTGGGATCATTTTAAACCAAAAGCCAGTAAGATTTTTTTTCTCCTTTCTAGCTGCTTGGAAAGCAGAGCTGAAGGTAGATGCATACCCCACCACACCAGTCTCCACCAACCAACAGGGTGATACCTTAGCAGGGCGATGTTTTAAATGTAATGAACTGGGACGTATAAGGGCTCACTGCCCCAAGAACCCCAATCGATTACAGTTCATTACACCACAATCACACCAAAGATCCCCAGACCCAGATGCCTCTCTCATACCCTTGGAGTGAAGCAAGCTTGCACCCCCATCCCTGTTCCTGAGCTGTCCACCAGGGCCCCGTCTGTGTTACCAGAGACCCAAACAAAGGTGGTGGAACCGGATCCCCTGCCAACGACTTCAACAGACGTAGTGGATCCAATCCCACAGACCCAGCCAAAGCCAGTCCCAGAACTGGAATTGGCAACGCGACCAGCAACAGACCCATTGCCAGCACTGAGTCCAGCGCTTGCAAACCCATCTACCACTCCAACGCCAGAGGGCACCAGCGAGCCTGAACTGGCAGAAGCAGCAGATAACCCTACTCAAGAGGCTCAGCCAGAGCCTGAAATACCACATAGTGCACCAGTGGACAGTGGTTCACAGTCAATGGAAACAGCCCCATCACCTACATTGCTTCCAGAGGAACCAAGCCCCAGTCCACAGTCCAAGGAGGAACTGATGTCTCCAGCATCAAGGGAACAGCTCCAGGCCGAGCAGGAAGCAGATGACAGCCTTAAGAAAGCTTGGGCGGCGGCACGGAGCAACCCACCGCCTCTCAGCTCTTCTAACTGATCCCGGTTTGTTGTAGAACAAGGACTTTTATACAAGAAGACTCTTTCTGGTGGGCACCAGGAAGACTGGCATCCTCAAAGACAGTTGGTAGTTCCCACTAAGTATCGGGTAAAGCTCTTGAGCTTAGCCCATGATCATCCCAGTGGCCATTCTGGGGTGAACAGAACCAAAGACCAGTTGGGGAAGTCCTTCCACTGGGAGGAAATGGGCAAGGACGTTGCTAATTATGTCCGGTCTTGTGAGGTGTGCCAACGAGTCGGAAAGCCCCAAGACCAGGTTAAAGCCCCTCTCCAGCCACTACCCATAATTGAAGTCCCATTTCAGCGAGTAGCTGTAAATATTCTGGGTCCTTTCCCAAAGAAGACCCCCAGAGGAAAGCAGTACGTACTGACTTTCATGGATTTTGCTACCCGATGGCCGGAAGCAGTGCCCTTAAGCAACACCAGGGCTAAAAGTGTGTGCTAGGCTTTAGCAGACATTTTTGCCAGGGTAGGTTGGCCCTCCGACATCCTTACCGATTTGGGAACTAATTTCCTGGCAGGGACCATGAAAAACCTGTGGGAAGCTCATGGGGTGAATCACTTGGTTGCCACCCCTTACCACCATCAAACCAATGGCCTGGTGGAGAGGTTTAATGGAACTTTGGGGGGCCATGATACGTAAATTCGTAAATGAACACTCCAATGATAGGGACCTAGTGTTGCAGCAGTTGCTTTTTGCCTACAGGTCTGTACCACATCCCAGTTTAGGGTTTTCACCATTTGAACTTGTGTATGGCCGCGAGGTTAAGGGGCCATTACAGTTGGTGAAGCAGCAATGGGCAGGGTTTACGCCTTCTCCAGGAATTAACATTCTAGACTTTGTAAGCAACCTACAAAGCACCCTCCGACACTCTTTAGCCCTTGTTAAAGAAAACCTAAAGGATGCTCAGGAAGAGCAAAAGGCTTGGTATGATAAACATTCCCGAGAACGGTCCTTCAAAGTAGGAGACCAAGTCATGGTCTTAAAGGCGCTCCAGGCCCATAAAATGGAAGCGCCGTGGGAAGGACCATTCACGGTCCAGGAGCGCCTAGGAGCTGTTAACTATCTCATAGCCTCCCCCACCTCCAACATAAAGCCTAAAGTATACCATGTTAATTCTCTTAAGCCCTTTTATTCCAGAGAATTAAACGTTTGCCAATTTACAGCCCAGGAAACAGATGACGCGGAGTGGCCTGAAGGTGTCTACTACGAAGGAAAAAAGGATGGTGGCGTGGAAGAGGTGAACCTCTCCACGACCCTTGGACGTCTGCAGCGACAGCAGATCAAGGAGCTGTGCACAAGCTTTGCACCAATTTTCTCAGCCACTCCAGGATGGACCGAACGGGCATACCACTCCATTGACACAGGTAATGCTCACCCTATTAGAACCCCACCCTACCGGGAGTCACCTCATGCCAAAACTGCTATACAAAGGGAGATCCAGGACATGCTACAGATGGGTATAATCCGCGCCTCTAGTAGTGCATGGGCATCTCCAGTGGTTCTAGTTCCCAAACCAGATGGGGAAATACGCTTTTGCGTGGACTACCATAAGCTAAATGCTGTAACTTGTCCTGACAACTATCCAATGCCACGCACATATGAGCTATTGGAGAAATTGGGACATGCCCAATTCATCTCTACTTTAGACTTAACCAAAGGGTACTGGCAAGTACCACTAGATGAACCCGCTAAGGAAAGGTCAGCCTTAGTCACCCAGGCAGGGGTGTATGAATTCAATGTACTCCCTTTCGGGTTGCGAAATGCACCCACCACCTTCCAAAGACTTGTAGATGATCTCCTAGCGGGATTGGGAGAATCTGCAGTTGCCTACCTCGATGATGTGGCCATTTTTTCTGATTCATGGGCAGAGCACCTGGAGCACCTGGAAAAAGTCTTCGAGCGCATCAGGCAGGCAGGACTAACATGTTAAGGCTAAAAAGTGTCAAATAGGCCAAAACAGAGTGACTTACCTGGGGCACCAGGTGGGTCAAGGAGCTATAAATCCCCTACAGGCCAAAGTGGATGCTATCCAAAAGTGGCCGGTTCCAAAGTCAAAGAATCAGGTCCAATCCTTCTTAGGCTTGGCCGGATATTATAGGCTATTTGCACCACACTACAGCCAAATCGCCGCCCCGCTGACAGACCTAACCAGAAAGAAACAGCCAAATGCAGTTCAATGGACTGATGAGTGTCAAAAGGCCTTCAACCAGCTTAAGGCAACACTCATGTCTGACCCTGTGCTAAGGGCCCAAGACTTTGACAAACCGTTCCTAGTAACCACAGATGTGTCTGAGCGGGGCGTAGGAGCAGTTTTAATGCAGGAAGGACCGGATCAAGAATTCCATCCTGTCATGTTTCTCAGCAAGAAACTGTCTGAGAGGGAAAGCCACTGGTCAGTCAGCGAAAAGGAATGCTACGCCATTGCGTACGCGCTGGAAAAGCTACGCCCATATGTTTGGGGACAGCATTTCCAACTACAAACAGACCAAGCTGCGCTACAGTGGCTTCATACCGCCAAGGGAAATAACAAAAAACTACTTCGGTGGAGTTTAGCTCTCCAAAATTTTGATTTTGAAATACAACACATTTCAGGGGCTTCTAACAAAGTGGCTGATGCACTCTCCCGGGAAAGTTTCCCAGAATCAACTGGTTAAAAATTGTTCTTGAAGTGTGGAACATATTGTTCGTTTTTATATAATCAGTAGTATGTCTAAAGGTGCACGTGTCTTATTAACTCTGTTTTCTCTTAGAGCTCCAGGAAGAAATTACAGCCAGTGTGAAACCGGCTGTCCAACACTATCTGTGATTTGGGGGGCGTGTCATAACTATAAAGGGAAGGGTAACAGCTCTCCTGTGTACAGTATTATAAAATCCCTCCTGGCCAGAGACTCCAAAATCCTTTTACCTGTAAAGGGTTAAGAAGCTCAGGTAACCTGGCTGACACCTGACCCAAAGGACCAATAAGGGGACAAGATACTTTCAAATCTTGGGGGGGGAGGGGGGGGAGGAGGAAGGCTTTTGTTTGTGCTCTTTGTTTGGGAAGTTGTTCGCTCTGGGGACTGAGAGGGACCAATCCAGGTTCTCCAAATCTTTCTGAACAAGTCTCTCATTATTTCAAACTTGTAAGTAAGCAGCCAGGCAAGGCGTGTTAGTTTTATCTTTGTTTTCTCAACTTGTAAATGTACCTTTTACTAGAGTGTTTATCTCTGTTTGCTGTACTTTGAACCTAAGGTTAGAGGGGGGGTCCTTTGAGCTCTCTAAGTTTGATTACCCTGTAAAGTTATTTTCCATCCTGATTTTACGGAGAGGATTTTTAGCTTTTTCTTTAATTAAAAGCCTTCTTTTTAAGAGCCTGATTGATTTTTCCTTGTTTTAAGATCCAAGGGGGTTGGATCTTGATCCACCAGGGAATTGGTGAAGGTCTCTCAAGGCTACCCAGGGAAGGGAATTAGCATCGAGAGTGGTGGCAGCGGACCAGATCTAAGCTGGTAGTTAAGCTTAGAAGTTTTCATGCAGGCCCCCACATTTGTACCCTAAAGTTCAGAGTGGGGAAGCAGCCTTGACAAACACAAATCACTGCTGTAGTCCAAACTCCTGGGCCACGTAGACATGCCATTCGTTTCTTTATGAGTATGATGGTGGTCAACTTGTCATTGGACCCTCATGTCTACCTGAGGGTGGGTTCAAATCCTGGTGAGTAGCATTAGTTTGTACTTTAAGATCAACCAGGACTGCTGCACAACAATCCAGCAAAACCTCACAAACAGGTGTAGAACCACTTAGAATCATAGAATATCAGGGTTGGACGGGACCTCAGGAGGTCATCTAGTCCAACCCCCTGCTCAAAGCAGGACCAATCCCCAACTAAATCATCCCAGCCAGGGCTTTGTCAAGCCTGACTTTAAAAACCTCTAAAGAAGGAGATTCCACTACCTCCCTAGGTAACCCATTCCAGTGCTTCACCACCTTCCTAGTGAAAAAGTTTTTCCTAATATCCAACCTAAACCTTCCACACTGCAACTTGAGACCATTACTCCTTGTTCTGTCAACCGCTACCACTGAGAACAGTTTAGCTCCATCCTCTTTGGAACCCCCTTCAGGTAGTTGAAAGCAGCTATCAAATCCCCCCCTCATTCTTCTCTTCTGCAGACTAAACTCATAAGTCATGTGCTCCAGCCCCCTAATAATTTTTGTTGCCCTCTGCTGGACTCTTTCCAATTTTTCCACATCCTTCTTGTAGTGTGGGGCCCAAAACTGGACACAGTTCTCCAGGTGAGGCCTCACCAATGTCGAATAGAGGGGAATGATTATGTCCCTCGATCTGCTGGCAATGCCCCTACTTATACAGCCCAAAATGCCATTAGCCTTCTTGGCAACAAGAGCACACTGTTAACTCAAATCCAGCTTCTCGTCCACTGTAACCCCTAGGTCCTTTTCTGTAGAACTGCTGCCTAGCCATTTGGTCCCTAGTCTGTAGCAGTGCATTTGATTTTTCCATCCTAAAAGCAGGACTCTGCACTTGTCCTTGTTGAACCTCATCAGATTTCTTTTCATAGATTCATAGACTTTAAGGTCAGAAGGGACCATTATGATCATCTGGTCTGACCCCCTGCACGCTGCAGGCCATAAAACCGTCCCCGCCCCTTCCCTGGACTCTGCTGCTGAAGTCCCCAATCCTGTTATTAGTGACCTCAATCGGCAGAGACCCTCCTGCTAGAGATCCCTGCCCCATGCTGCAGAGGAAGGCGAAAAACCTCCAGAGGCTCAGCCAATCTGCCCTGGAGGAAAATTCCTTCCCGACCCCAAATATGGCGATCAGTAAGACCCCGAGCATATAGGCAAGAGTCTCCATCCTGACCCCTTTTAGCCATTATGCTATTTACCTACCATTGCTTGGTTTTCCTCGACTACTATGTTTTACCATTAAACCATTCCCTCCATAAACTTATCTAACTTAATCTTAAAGCCAGACAAATCCCTCGCCCCCACCGTTTCCCTCGGAAGGCCGTTCCAATATTTCACCCCTCTAACGGTCAGAAACCTTCGTCTAATTTCAAGCCTGAACTTCCCCACGGCCAGTTTATATCCATTCGTTCTCGTATCCACGTTAGTACTAAGCTGGAATAATTCATCTCCCTCCCTTGTATTAATCCCTCTAATATATTTAAAGATAGCAATCATATCCCCCCTCAGCCTTCGCTTTGTCAGACTAAACAACCCAAGCTCCTCTAGTCTCCTTTCATACGACAGGTTTTCCATTCCTCTGATCATCCTAGTGGCCCTTCTCTGCACCCGTTCCAGTTTAAGTTCATCTTTTTTAAACATGGGAGACCAGAACTGCACACAGTACTCCAAATGAGGTCTCACCAGCGCCTTGTACAACGGAAGCAGGACCTCCTTATCCCTACTAGATATACCTCGCCTAATGCATCCCAAGACAGCATTGGCTTTTTTCACCGCCACGTCACACTGTCGACTCATAGTCATCCTGCGGTCTACAAGGACCCCTAGGTCCTTCTCCTCTTCCGTTACTTCTAACCAATGCGTCCCCATCTTGTAACTAAAATTGTTATTGGTCATCCCCAAATGCATCACCTTACACTTTTCACTATTAAATTTCATCCTATTTCTGACACTCCAATTCACAAGCTCATTCAAGTCTCCCTGCAGGATATCCCTATCCTCTTCCGAATTTACAACGCCTCCCACCTTCGTATCATCCGCAAACTTTACCAGCCTACTCCTGCAATCGGTTCCGAGGTCAGTTATAAATAGATTAAATAAAATGGGTCCCAAAACTGAACCTTGGGGAACTCCACTGGTAACCTCCCTCCAACCTGACAGTTCACCCTTCAATACGACCCGCTGCATTCTCCCCATTAACCAATTCCTTATCCATCTCTGGATTTTCATATCGATCCCCATGTTTTTCAGTTTAACCAATAATTCCTCATGGGGTACAGTATCAAACGCTTTACTGAAATCCAGGTATATTAGGTCCACCGCATTTCCCTTATCTAATAAATCCGTTACTTTCTCAAAGAAGGAGATCAGATTCGTTTGGCACGATCTGCCCTTTGTAAAACCATGTTGTAAATTATCGCAATTGCCACTACCCTCCAGGTCCTCAACTAGTTTCTCCTTCAAAATTTTCTCTAACACCTTGCACACTACAGATGTTAAACTAACAGGCCTGTAGTTACCCGGATCACTTTTTTTCCCTTTCTTGAAAATAGGAACCACATTAGCTATTCTCCAGTCTAACGGGACCACCCCCGAGTTTACAGATTCATTAAATATTATCGCTAACGGGCCCGCTATTTCCCGCGCCAATTCCTTCAATATTCTCGGATGAAGATCGTCCGGTCCTCCCGACTTAGCCCCATTAAGGCGTTCAAGTTTTGTTTCTACCTCGGATACGGTAATCCCCCATCCCGAACGCCCCTCTGTAATGGTGCTAGTATCCCTAATCCCTTCATTGGCCTCATTAAACACCGACGCAAAATATTCATTGAGATATTGCGCCATGCCTAGATTGTCTTTAATCTCCTCTCCGGCAATAGTCTTCAGCGGTCCCACTTCTTCTTTCTTTGCTTTCTTCCTGTTTATGTGGCTGTAAAACCTCTTACTATTGCTTTTAATTCCCCTCGCTAGGTCCAATTCTACACGGCCTTTGGCCTTTCTCACTCTATCTCTACATTCTCTGACTTCACTTTGGTACATTTCCTTACTGATCCCTCCCCTCTTCCACTCTTTGTACGCTTTCTGTTTTTTCCTAATCGCCCCTTTGAGTCGGTCGCTCATCCAGCTCGGTCTAAATCTCTTGCTTGGTAATCTTTTTCCCTTTTTGGGAATACAGGCCTCCGACAGCTCATGCATCTTTAACTTAAAGTAATCCCAGGCTTCTTCTGCCTTTAAATCCATTAATACGTTTGCCCAATCCACTTCCCTTACCAGTCCCCTTAATTTGTTAAAATTGGCCTTTTTAAAATTATAAACCCTAGTCTTTGACTTAATTCTGTTACTCCTTCCCTGTATTTTAAACCGAATTAGCTCATGATCACTGGAGCCCAAATTGTCCCCTACTACCACTTCCTCAACGAGGTCCTCACTACTTACCAGAATCAAATCTAAAATGGCCTCCCCCCTCGTCGGTTCAGCTACCACTTGATGGAGGAATTGATCAGCAAGCACATCTAGGAACATCTGAGCCCTATTATTGCTACTAGCGTTTGTTCCCCAATCTATATCCGGGAAGTTAAAGTCCCCCATAATTACACAGTTTCTATTAGTAATTACTTCTCTAAGCACATTAAATAGTTCCTTATCCATATCCTGGGTCGATCCCGGCGGTCTATAGCACACTCCAAGCACTATCCCCGGAGAGGCTCTAGAAGTCCTATTACCCATTGTGAGTATTGCCCAGACGGACTCTGTGTTGTCTAATCCATCCACTATTATTTCTTTACAGTTTATTTCACTATTGACATACAATGCCACCCCCCCACCTTTACCTCTGTTCCGGTCTTTCCTAAACAGCGCATACCCCTCCATACCTGTGTTCCAGTCGTGACTGTCATTCCACCACGTTTCCGTTATTCCTACGATATCTGGTTTCAGCTCTTGGACCAGGAGCTCCAATTCCTCCATTTTATTACCTAGGCTTCTGGCATTGGTGTATAGACACCCTAATGTATGTCGTTTAGCCCGTCTCCCATTAGTAGCACTATATGTTGCGGGCCTCCTAGTGTCCGTCCCTCCTGTCCTTCCTATGTCCAATCTCATCTCCCCAGCTATGTCTCCTCTCATTTTACTCACCTTCTCCATACTGGAATCTGGCGTGGAGATTAACTGTGCATCTCCCAACCGTCTCCCCAAACTTGCTAGTTTAAAGCTCTTTTGATAAGATGAGCCAGCCTCCCTCCCAGAAGTCTATTTCCTTCCCTACTCAGGTGAAGCCCATCCCGCGAGAACAGGTGTCTGTCCCCGAAAGCCTCCCAGTGTCCATACATCCCAAAGCCCTCCTTATAGCACCACTCCCTTAGCCAACTATTTATTCTCACAATCCTATCAGCCCTTTGCTGCCCTTCCCTCGGAACGGGCAGAATCCCACTAAAGATAATCTGAGCCTCTATTTCCTTGAGCGTCTTCCCCAGCCTGGCATAATCTCCCTTGATCCTCTCTAACGAGAACCTAGCCGTATCATTCGTTCCTACATGAAGGATTATCAGGGGGTTCTTACCTGCTCCTTGTAGGATCCTTTTCAACCGCAGGTCCACATCGCGTATCCTTGCGCCCGGTAGACAGCACACCCTTCTGTTCTCCGGGTCCGCCCTGGTCACAGGCCTATCCAATCTCCTCAGTAAAGAGTCTCCAATTACATACACCTGCCGTTGCCTGGCAACAGTGCGATCTAGTAATCTAGTCTCCGATCCCTCTAGTCCTGACCTGTGCCTATTCCTATCTTCCCTTATGCCTTCCTGAATCCTCCCGGGGCCCAGAATTGGTGCTGTCTCCATCAACTCCTCCCCCCTCTCTCTTGGACTAGCAGCTCTTCTCTTCTTCCTCACCCTTCCACCTTCAGTCGCCACCTGCTGCCCTTCCACCTCGCTATCCAAACACTCGAACCTATTCCTGAGTTCTATTCCCCCCTCACTGGCCCTTCTTTTCCTTGGCCTGCTTCTCACAGTCACATGCTTCCACCTCCCATGTTCTCTCCCTTCCATTCCCCTCTCACCGTCCTCTACCTCTGCCTCTACCTCCACCATAGGGCATTCTCCTTCAGTCCCCCCTTGCCTGTCCTCCATCAGCTGCTCAAACCCCCGCCTAAACTCCACCAGGGTCTCTACCTGCATCTCCAGCCCCTTAATCTTTTCCTCCAGTAACACTATCAGGCGACACTTCATACACACATACCTGTGTTCCAGCTCCCCTGCTAGGACCATATACATACCACAGCTTCCACATGCGGCCATCTGCATTCTGTCTGCTGCTGCTGCTTGGCTCATGGCTGCTCCAGTCTCTGTCCACAGCACCTGTGGACTCAGAGCACACACCGCGCCCTCCTTGGCCCAATCCTCTAATTTGTCTAGGTCCCTCTGTATCCTATCCCTACCCACCAGCGTATCTACCACTCCTCCCAGTTTAGTGTCATCTGCAAACTTGCTGAGAATGCAGTCCACGCCATCCTCCAGATCATTAATGAAGATATTGAACAAAACTGGCCCCAGGACCGACCCTTGGGGCACTCCGCTTGAAACTGGCTGCCAACTAGACATGCAGCCATTGATCACTGCCCGTTGAGCCGATGATCTAGGCAGCTTTCTATCCACCTTACAGTCCGTTCATCCAGCCCATACTTCTTTAACTTGATGGAAAGAATACTGTGGAAGACTGTATCAAAAGCTTTGCTAAAGTCAAGGAATAACACGTCCACTGCTTTCCCCTCATCCACAGAGCCAGTTATCTCGCCATAGAAGGCTGAAGAGTTATAAGTCTAGTGGAAGCTGGATACGTGACCAGAAATGGCATTGAAGAGTGTTTCCTGCTGGCTGGAGAGTAGATACCCCAAGTGCCAATCAAAGAAAAGAAAGCTTCAGATAAGTCAAAGGGTGGATGCCTCTTGCCAGTGTTAAACCGGCACACTCCCGGTTTACACTCTTTAAATAAAAAGAAAAGAACTACCTTTACTTTTCCTCATTTCTTTATTTAGCCAAGAAGAGAAAGGTAGATCAAGAGTGTTGTGCATTTCAAGAGAAATTGTATTTCTTTGTGGCCATGAATGGAAATGTGGGCTGAGGAAACTGGGGTGGTGAAGCACTGGAATGGGTTACCTAGGGAGGTGGTGGTGGAATCGCCTTCCTTAGAGATTTCTAAGGTCAGGCTTTACCAAGTCCTGGCTGGGATGATTTAGTTGGGGATTGGTCCTGCTTTGAGCAGGGGGATGGACTAGATGACCTCCTGAGGTCCCGTCCAACCCTGATATTCTATGATTCTTTGAAAGCCCATGTGCTTGATTTGTCAGCATCACGTAGCTGTGCTAAAAGAATACCACATTCGAAGACCCTGTGAAGCAAACCCTGGTGGAAAATGTAATAAATCATGGTTCCTGAATCAGAGAATCATTCTTGTCTCAGTTCAGCAATTTTGCCCATCTACCTTTCTGTGGCCTCATCCCATTGAGTATCAACAGTGTCAGGTAGCGATTTCAAGGCAGGAAAAAAAAATGTGCCACATTATGCTGCTGAAGCTTAATTTCAAAGGCGTGAATGGTAGTGTAGAAATCTGTCCTTACTTGGTTGCACCCCTGCATTCTGGTATTGAGTGAGTTCAGGTGCTGTGTAATATCCGCTATGAAAACAATGTCTTGAAGCCGTTCATTGTCCTCTAATTCAGTGACACCTTTCACTTCCTGGTCCATGAAAAATTGGATCTCACCATGCAATTCAAAAAATTACTTCAACCCAGCGTACTGGCTTAGCCAATGACTTCAGTGTGATACAGCAGTCCATGATGAATGTCCCATTCTTCCAAAAGCTGGTGACTGAGACCTGAAGCTCGAATAAAATGTTCAGTTCTAACAATCACATCCATCACATGATTCAACTTCAGCCTTTTACTACAGAGAGCTTCTTGATCTGAAATGCAGTGAAAAACTGTTGGTAATGTTGATTTGCAATTTGGCCTTCAATTTTTTTACAACTCCAGCTTTCTTGTCCAGCACTGAGGGTGCTCTGTCTCCAGATTCACAGCTCTTGCCCAGTTCTGAGATAATACAATAGAATCCCAGAGTAGAGCTGTTAAAGAAGAAAGATTTTTTTCCCCTGGATGATTGGACAAATAAATTGTTTCTGAATACATTTTTCCATTGAAAGATTCAAGTTTTGAGTGAAAAATTAAAAACCTAAATATTTCAATTCTGAAATGTCACCATCGTTGCTCTTCGGAGATGTAGTTCAAGTGCCACTAAGTCCCATTTTCCTCTATGGACTGGGCTCCCAGGTTGGACTACATCTCCCATGATGCACCACAGTCTTCCCTCTTGGTGAGAGGAGGCAGTTCATTTCGGTAGTCACATGGACTCAGTACATAGTGGGAGATTTAGTTCAGCAGGATAGCCTGGCCCATAGAGAATGGGAGCATGAGGTAACAAACTAGAGCTCCCATGAGGCACCACAGAGGATAAAAATATTGTTCTTTATGCTTAAAATATTTCCATCTGTGGTGTTTAGTTCTCTAACAAACAATAAACAAATGCAAGGAATTTGGACTGTTTTGCAAAAATATTGATTGATACAAAAACCTAATTTCTCAATAACAAAGAATATTGATTGGAAATTTTTGACCCTCCCCCCCATCCCATATTTCTCTTCACCATTGTAACCCTTCTGCCCCTCTGAGTTGGCAGCAACAAGGACCGGGTTCAGTATCTAGGGGTTCTGTTTCAATAACGCAATGCAAAACTGGCTCGAGCCCCCACCCAGTGACCTGGGACAATTACATACCACCCCCCCCCCCCGGGCGCCTCTAGGAGGCAATACTTCCCCTCTCGCAAGCACGGAGTCTGAGTGTAGCAAAAGCCTTTTAATAAAGGACGGAAACAATGCGGCATTATGTTGGGGAACCACCACAAACAGGATTCATAACACAAACCCACCTCCAAGTAAGTTTGGCAGTGTCCTTTTCCCCTCAGGTTCTTAAGTCCATTCACCCCAAAGTCCAACAACCTCAAAGTCTCTGACCCTGGTCAGTGCCACCCCAGAGTTCAAAAGTTTATTGGCAGAGTTTTACCCCGCCCCAGCCTGGGCGGAAAAAGGGGGGGGCGCACACAGGATGCTAAGGGGCACCTTACGTGGTCCGAGGCCGACTGCCCCACCTCTCCATGGAGTTCTGCTGCAGCCTTCACCACGAATGGCTCCGCTCTACCAGCCACGCCGCCCAGCTCTTCCAGCCATCCCCGCAACTGCTCCGCTCTGCTCCCCGTTCCGTGGGCCGCTCCAACCGTCCCACAAACTGCTCAGCTCTGCCAGCCGCTCCACTCCACCAGCCGTCCCATGAACCGCTCCAGCTGCCCTGCAAATGGCTCAGCTCCGCTCCACTCGCTCGCTGTTCCATGGGCCGCTCCAACCGTCCCACAAAGTGCTCAGCTTTGCCAGTTGCTTAGCAACATATAACCCCACTGGTTAACACAGCATTCAGTGATCTTCGCTCAGGAATTTTAGCTCTTTTAGTGATTTCAGCTCTTAGTGATTTCAGCTTGTAGTAGGGGAGCCCCAATGCTGGTGCACCACTGGCCCAAAGCGAATTCAGTTCAGCAACTTCTAGCTAATGGAAGCAAACTTAGCTCTGCTATTCAACAGTGGAGAGAGGAGGTAGTGCAATTGCCATTCCAGGCCCTCAAAAGGGGCCCATACCATCAAGTACACATACCTGTCCCCCACCACTCTCAATTCACTGGGTTTTGTAACCCATGCCCCTTGTCTAGCAAGTGCTACTTAATTACTAGTGAGTCCCTCTGTCATACAACTGGCCTTGATTCACAGAACCAGGGTAACAACACTATATTCTTCCTGCCCCAATAACAGAGAAACTGGGGATCCCACACCAGCCAAAGTAATCACTTTCAGTTGTTGTTGTCCCAGGCTAGGCGGGTGGGTGTGCCTATGTAAACAAGATCAGCCCCTGAAGTTCTTTTCCACCCTTGCCATAATTCACCACCAGATGTCAGGGTAGAGCTCATCCTGACTCTGCTTACACCATAAACGCAGCTTTCTACAACATCTAACTCATGCAATTTAATCTTAGGCAAGTCATTTTCTTTACGTTTAGGAAAGCAGGAGCAATGTGCAGAGCCCTGTCGCTACCTGATCTTATCAAACCACCCAGTGCTCATGAGACCTCCTGACGCTGTGATCTCTGTGTCCCACCATGCAGGGCGGGCAAGACATTTCTCTGCCTACACTTGGGAGGTGCTGGGTGTCAGATACTCCACAGGGACTGGCAGGGACATTCTCCACGTCTGGATAACAGTATTTCTTGGAAAAAACTTTCCCAAGAAGATCCAATCTGGAGAATTGCAGTTAGTGACCGTGAGACACTCAGATTCTGAAGTGGATCCGGCCCCGCCCACTCCTGTAAACACTCGGTTCAGGCCCCAGGGAGGAAAGAAGGTAAGGAACTGCTGGATGGATTCAAAGCTCTTTGCCACCATTAATTAGACATGTTTGTTCTCTCTCTCTCCCATTATCCACTTCCCCCGGCCCCACCCCATCCCCAGTGCTGTTCCTTGTCCCTACATGGGCAACATCCTGTCCAATTTCTGTTTCTCTGTCCTTGTCTGTCTGTCCAGCTCAGCCCCTGTGTTTAATTCTGTCTCTGTCACTTGCTGTCAGTCCAGGATGCCACCCACCCATCAGCCTTTCTCCAGGTCTCTCCCTGTCCCTAGCATCCCCCATGGCCATTATCTCTCCAGATATTTCTCACTCCCACTCATTGGGATCTGGCTCTACCCGGCCCCAAGGTGCTGGGGAGGGACTGGAACAATCAGTGAAACACAGCGCTGGGGCTGTCCGAGTCACTGATCCCCCTCTGTCTGCTCTCTGCTAACAGCTGTGTGTGAGAGAGGGGGAGAGGGAGAGACCATCATCCTGCAGCAGAGGTTTCATGATGGCCGAGCTGAGCACAGTGTCTCTTCCCCTAACATCATTTGGAGCGGAATATAATAAGACTGGATGCCAACTGTTTGATGCACCACCAGGAGCCATCGATGGCATCACTTTGCTCATCTGCCTGTTCGGGCTGGTGGGGAACGGGATCGTGCTCTGGTTCCTCAGCTTCCACATTAAGAGGAACCCCTTCACCGTCTACATCCTCAACCTGGCCATCTCCGACACTTTCTTCCTGCTCTGCTCGACTGCTTATCTCATAGTTTATGTGGTGGAATATCCATTTTGTGTGAATGATGTTTTTATTTACGTATTCTTGCTATTTAACATGCTGGCTCTGTTGACGTACAGCACCAGCCTGTACCTCCTGACGGCCATCAGCACTGAGAGGTGTCTCTCTGTCCTCTACCCCATCTGGCACCGATGTCACCGGCCAAAACACTTGTCTGCCATTGTCTGTGCCCTGCTCTGGGCTCTCTCCATGCTGTTCTCCTGTCCAGTGGGTGTTTTTTGTATTGTTCTTCCAGGTGAAAACTGCATCATATCCTTCCTACCCATGTGTTTTCTGAATGTCCTGATATTCACTCCCATCATGGTTCTGTCCAGTTTGACCCTGTTCATCAAGGTCCGACATAGCTCACAGCGACGTCAGCCAGGAAAGCTCTATGCTGTTATCCTGCTCACCATCCTCTTCTTCCTCCTCTTCACTGTCCCTCAGAGTGTCCAGATCTTTCTCTTTTATCATCACATATTCGATTCCAGTGAGATATTTCACATGCTGGCCTCTGCAAGCAGCAGCATCAACCCATTTATTTACTTTCTAGTCGGGAGCTATGGGAAGCGGCGATTCTGTGGCTCCATCAAGGTCGCACTCCAGAGGGTTTTTGAAGAGAAGACAGATTCCAGAGAAGATGGAGAGACCACCAGTGCAGAGGCAATGGAGACGGTCACTTAAGTCCCGACAGCACCCAGCCTGGGAGACCCTGTTCTTAGGATGGAGATTTCCCTAGATCCCAGAATCAAAGAACTTAGAATGGGAAAGGACCTGGTAGGTCACTGGCTAATTCTTCCCCACCCCCACCCAGAGCAGAGTCCTTCCAGTGGATCCCCGGGGTTATGTGCAGTTGTAAAGAACAAGAATGGGTCACATGGGGCAGTGGCGTAGCCAGGTTCTAACATCAGGGGAAGCAAACACAAAAAAAGGTGCCACCTGCCGCCGTATCAAATTACTAGTTACATACTTTTAAATTTGTTATACATATTTTGTACTTAAAATAAAAACACAAGAATGATATTGTTTAAGTAAGTGTGTTATTTTGCATTTAAAATATAAAAAAGTTTACAGTATTGTATATAAAAAACATAATAAAAACATGTTGTTACTTATTTTATATTTCAAAGACAAGATCAAAACAATGTGAATCTATGAAGCAGTACAACAGCCTCTTTCGTCTAAGCTTCATTCTAGCAAAGTTATTACTTTATTATAATCTACTTCAGTAGCCAATTGTCTTTCAATGGAGAGCAAAGCTAACCCAGACAATCCATCTTGTAGCAACTTGTAGCAAGAAGAAAAAGATTCCTGAACTTGTGTGTGGCAAAGGGAAGGAGAACACTTCTAACCTTTTATTAGGGTTACCATATGTCCGCATTTTCCCAGACATGTCCAGCTTTTTGGGCTCCAAATCCCCGTCCGGGGGGGAAATCCCAAAAAGCCGGACACGTCCGGGAAAATCGGGACCGGCTGGGCCGAGGGCGCCAGGGGCCGGCGGTGCCAAGGGCCGGGGGCGCCGAGCCCCGGGGGCCGGCGGGGCCGAGCGCTGCCGGCGGGGCCGAGCGCCAGGGGCCGGCAGTGCCTGGGGCCAGGGGCACCGAGCGCCGGCGGTGCCGAGTGGGCCGGGGGGTGCTGGGCCCGGGCCGGGGGTGCTCAGCCGGGGGCCTGGGGGCCGGCGGTGCTGGGTCTGGGCCGCGGGTGCTGGACGGGGGCTGGCCCGGGGCCGGTACCCCAGGGCCCGAGCCGACCCAGGCTGGAGACGCCGGGGGGGGGGGGGGGCCATACTGGGCCGCGCCTCCTCCCCCCACACAGCCCTTACCTGCTTCAGGCTTCCCGCGAATCAAATGTTTGCGGGAAGCAGGGGAGGGGGCGGAGTTGGGGCGGGGCCCCGTGGAGTGTCCTCCTTTTGGAGGCTCAAAATATGGTAACCCTACTTTTATCTAGTGAGACTATAGGTTTGCCTGAAAGGGGATTGTGTAGGAATCTGCCTGATGGGCCAAAGGTGATCCTGGATGTAAGTAAGACCCAGAAAAAGTGTGTTGCTGCTCAGGAAAGTGTTCCTTTAGAGCAAGCCCTAGGTGAAGAGGGTAAGGGAAGAATTTCTGTGAAGGGTGAATTGTTGCTTAGAGAAGCTCCTAAAGGAAGGAATCCTCATGGTGATCTGTACAAGCCGTTTGCTGCAACTGAAGGGTGTGAAAGTGATTTAATCAGGGAAAGAGCAACAGAGGGTCCTGTGGCACCTTTGAGACTAACAGAAGTACTGGGAGCATAAGCTTTCGTGGGTAAGAACCTCACTTCTTCTTCTTGCATCTGAAGAAGTGAGGTTCTTACCCACGAAAGCTTATGCTCCCAGTACTTCTGTTAGTCTCAAAGGTGCCACAGGACCCTCTGTTGCTTTTTACAGATTCAGACTAACACGGCTACCCCTCTGATACTTAATCAGGGAAGTTTCAGTTCCTAACAGCCAGAAATTTTCTGTTGTGAATGGATCCACTGACTTTCCTTTTGAAAGATCCAGGGTGGGTAGCTTTAAGAAGGTCTCAGATGCAGTAAGAGCTGTTAAGAAAGCTGAGCAGCCCTATACCCAAGTGGCTGTGTGTGGCCAGCTTGTTGGGAAGACAATGGTGTTGGAACAGGAATGTCTCCATGCTAATTCTTTAAGTGAGCAATCTGTGCTTCAGGGTCTGAGGACAGATTTGGCTACTGGGGTTTCAAAGCAGAACAGTTTTATGGCCGAATGCTTGAGGATGCAGGGGAGAGCAAGCAAACTCTCACCCTCAGACTTTGAATTTGTGTGGTCTCTCTTTAAGACAGAGTCCAGCCTTGGAAATGATAGCAGTTAAGGATATGAAAACTGGTGGACTGGTTCTTGTCTGTGGTAATGCAAATTACTTGCCTGGCTGGGAGAGGAAGGACTTGCTAATAGCTGTTAGCACAGAGAGCCCACCCAATCAGCCAGTGAATTCTGTTAAGCAAGAGAAATCAGGGTTTGAACCTGCAGGACAAGGAGGAAAGAGAAAACTGAATTTTTCAAAGGGAAGCCACAGGTTAACCCTAAAATGCCCAAACTACAATGGTATTGAGCCAAAGATGTGGCACGACAAACATGATTGTAAATGGACACTTGCAATGAATTTGTTGTTGTTGCTAATGGTAATTTTTGTAACAAATGTGTTGCTATTACCACAAACTGTAAAAATGTACCAGGTGCCTAATCTTTTGAAAAATCCCTTGAACATGTTAAAAGGAATACATAAGAACACACTTTATGTTAAAAGGCCTTGTTATACTGGTGTTTCACAGTTAATGCCTGTAAACAGTATTGGAACTTTTCACAGGGGAAAAAGACATTCCAGACCTAATGTGCTGTATGAAAAGGGAAACCGAGGCACGCCTCCATATTGCTTTCATGGCTAAATGCCAAGATTCCTGTACTATGAACAACATTAATATCTACATTAATTTTATGTTAACTGGGTTCCAAACATTTGCCAGAGCTTGTATGGATAAAGTAGCTGTTTTCTTTAGCTCTTGGGAAGATCACATGAGTCATATAGGAACCCTGCTGCAAGAGCAGATCCAATCCAAGCCTGAACCAAGAACTTTGCCATTACTGTATGTAATTGAGTCCATTTAACCGATTCTATCTTTTTCCTTTTATGAATAAACCTTTAGATTCTAAAGGATTGGCTACAGCGTGATTTGTGGGTAAAATCTGATTTGTATATTGACCTGGGTCTGGGGCTTGGTCCTTTGGGATCAGGAGAACCCTTTTTCTTTTACTGGGGCATTGGTTTTCATAACCATTTGTCCCCATGAGTGGCACTGGTGGTAATACTGGGAAACTGGTGTGTCTAAGGGAATTGCTTGTATGACTTGTGGTTAGTCAGTGGGGTGAGACCAATGACAGTCTTCACTGTCTGGCTGGTTTGGTTTGCCTTAAAGGTGGAAAAACCCCAGCCTTGGGCTGTAACTGCCCTGTTTTAGCAATTTGTCCTGAATTGGCACTCTCAGTTGCGTCCCGCCAGAACCGCATCGTCACAAACCCCCCTTAATGCAATCCCAATGCTGCCTCCCCAAGGGACCTGAGCCCCAAGGATCCCAATGAAAAGGGCTGGGGGGGGGGGGCTGGTTTGCTTTCTGAAAGGCAAATTCTGCATGAAAAGAGCAAGTCCTACTGATGTGTCATTGAATGAAGGAGAAGCCCAGAGCACTAGCTCCGCACTTGGGCACACCTGGAGTGTCAGTGATCAGGCTTGCTGGCCTGGGCCCCAGCCCCCATGCTCAGCTCACGCTGCCTCAGGCCGGGGTCACCACCCAGACAGAGGCAGGGGCAGCACAGCATCTCGCTGTGAGGGGACCATTGCTCGCATGCCCCCGGTGGGACAGCCCCTCATCTCTCCTGAGGTGGCTGCTCTGCAATCTGTGGCCCCTGGAAGCAGGCAGCACAGAGGAGCAAGGGGGGGGGCACAATCCCCCCGCATGAGAGACAATCGGACAGAGGTGGGCAGGGTCTGTTGGGGGTTTGCATGGGGGAGAGGGGGTGGGGGGGCTGCACTGGGAGACTCCAATGCAGCACCTAGCCACGCTGGCTCTGTGCATCATGAGGCCACTCGGGAAAAGGAGGCAGCAAGAGAGAGAGGCCGAGGAGGAGGTGCCCTTCCCCTCCCAGCTGGGTCTGTGAGTCCCTGATCTCAGAGTCTCAGCGCTGCAGGCACCCAGCCCCCAGGTACTGCACTGCAGTGCAAGCTAGAGGGACTGATACAGAGAAGTCAGGACTAGTCAGAGCACTTCCCATGTCATCATAAAAACTCACTCCTGGAAAGCTGGGTGAGGTAATATGGGGGGGAGGGGGGTAATATATATCAAGGTGGGTGAGGTAAAATATTTTTTATTGGACCAGCTTCTGTTGGTGAGAGACACAAGCTTTTGAGCTTTCACAGAACTCTTCTTCAGGAAGAAGAAAGAACTCCGTGAAAGCTCCAAAGCTTGTCTCTCTCTCACCAACAAAAGTTGCTCCAATGAAAGATATTACCTCACCCACCTTGTGGCTCTAATTTCCTGGGAACAACAGGGCTACACCAACACAGCATACAAAAATGCAAGATTCACATGAACAGCACAGAGTGACCATCACACCAGTATCAGGGGGTAGCCGTGTTAGTCTGTATCTACAAAAACAACAAGGAGTCTGGTGGCACCTTAAAGACTAACAGATTTATTTGGGCATAAGCTTTCGTGGGTAAAACCCTCACTTCTTTGGATGCATAGAGTGAAAGTTACAGATGCAGGCATTATATACCGACACATGAAGAGCAGGGAGTTACTTCGCAAGTGGAGAACCAGTGTTGACAGGGCCAATTCAATCAGGGTGGATATAGTCCACTCCCAATAATAGATGAGGAGGTGTCAATTCCAGGAGAGGAAAAGCTGCTTCTGTAATGAGCCAGCCACTCCCAGTCCCTATTCAAGCCCAGATTAATGGTGTTAAATTTGCAAATTAATTTTAGTTCTGCTATTTCTCTTTGAAGTCTGTTTCTGAAGTTTTTTTGTTCAATGATAGTGACTTAAATCTGTAATACAATGACCAGGGAGATTGAAGCGTTCACTTACTGGCTTTTGTATGTTACCATTCCTGATGTCCGATTTGAGTACATTTATTCTTTTGCGGAGGGACTGTCCGGTTTGGCCAATGTACATGGCAGAGGGGCATTGCTGGCACATGATGGCATATATAACATTAGTGGATGTGCAGGTGAATGAGCCCTTGATGGTGTGGCTGATGTGGTTGGGTCCTCTGATGGTGTCGCCAGAGTAGATATGGGGACAGAGTAGGCAATGAGGTTTGCTACAGGGATTGGTTCCTGGGTTGGTGTTTCTGTGGTGTGGTGTGTAGTTGCTGGTGAGTATTTGCTTCAGGTTGGAGGGTTGTCTGTAAGCGAGGACTGGCCTGCCTCCCAAAGTCTGTGAGAGTGAGGGATCATTTTCCAGGATAGGTTGTAGATCGTGGATAATGCGCTGGAGAGGTTTTAGCTGGGGGCTGTATGTGATGGCCAATGGTGTTCTGTTATTGTCCTTGTTGGGCCTGTGGGAAAAAAAAAAAAAAAAAAGCCAATGCTGTCTTGGGATGCATTAGGCGAGGTATATCTAGTAGGGATAAGGAGGTCCTGCTTCCGTTGTACAAGGCGCTGGTGAGACCTCATTTGGAGTACTGTGTGCAGTTCTGGTCTCCCATGTTTAAAAAAGATGAACTCAAACTGGAACGGGTGCAGAGAAGGGCCACTAGGATGATCAGAGGAATGGAAAAGCTGTCGTACGAAAGGAGACTAGAGGAGCTTGGGTTGTTTAGTCTGACAAAGCGAAGGCTGAGAGGGGATATGATTGCTATCTTTAAATATATTAGAGGGATTAATACAAGGGAGGGAGAAGAATTATTCCAGCTTAGTACTAACGTGGATACCAGAACGAATGGATACAAACTGGCCGTGGGGAAGTTCAGACTTGAAATTAGACGAAGGTTTCTAACCGTCAGAGGGGTGAAATATTGGAACGGCCTACCGAGGGAAACGGTGGGGGCGACGGACCTGTCTGGTTTTAAGATAAAGTTAGATAAGTTTATGGAGGGAATGGTTTAATGGTAAAACATAGTAGTCAAGGAAAGCCAAGCAATGGTGGGTAAATAGTATAATGGCTAACGGGGTCGGGCTGGAGACTCTTGCCTATATGCTCGGGGTCTTACTGATCGCCACATTTGGGGTCGGGAAGGAATTTTCCTCCAGGGCAGATTGGCTGAGCCTCTGGAGGTTTTTCGCCTTCCTCCGCAGCATGGGGCAGGGATCTCTAGCAGGAGGGTCTCTGCCGATTGCAGTCACTAAAAACAGGATTGGAGACTTCAACAGCAGAGTCCAGGGAAGGGGTAGGGACGGTTTTATGGCCTGCAGCATGCAGGGGGTCAGACCAGATGATCATAATGGTCCCTTCTGACCTTAAAGTCTATGAGTCCTGTAGTAGGTGATTTCTGGGTACCCGTCTTGCTCTGCCAATCTGTTTCCTCACTTCCCCAGGTGGGTATTGTAGTTTTACGAATGCTTGATAAAGATCTTGTAGGTGTTTGTGTCTGTCTGAGGAGTTGGAGCAAATTCGGTTGTATCTTAGGGCTTGGCTGTAGACAATGGATCGTGTGATGTGTCTTGGATGGAAGCTGGAGGCATGTAGGTACGTATAGCGGTCAGTAGGTTTCTGGTATAGGGTGGTGTTTATGTGACCATCACTTATTTGCACTGTAGTGTCCAGGAAGTAAATCTCTTGTGTGGACTGGTCCAGGCTGAAGTTGATGGTCGGGTGGAAATTGTTGAAGTCCAGGTGGAATTCTTCAAGGGCCTCTTTTCCGTGGGTCCATATGATGAAGAGGTCATCAATGTAGCGCAATGCATTACACCAGGACACTATTTTCAAGATTCATCTTAGCATAATGTCATCATCACACCAAGGAAGTAGCACCAGCACAATGAGATTAATATAGCCACATGTGCATGTCAAAAATTCACAGTACAAGCACACTGGGATCCACACAGCAGGATAGTAGTGTCGGAGACTGAGAGCTAAACTGAGACCTTGGCTACACTTGCGAGTTGCAGCGCTGTAAAGCCACTCCCAGCACTGTAACTCACTGCCCGTCCACACTGGCAAGGCATTTGCAGCGCTGTATCTCCTTGGTTGCAGCGCTGCATGTATTCCACCTCTCCGAGAGGAATAGCGAGTGCAGCATCCCACAATGCCTGTTCTAGCCACTCTGGTCATCAGTTCAAACTCTACTGCCCTGGCCTCAGGTAACCAACCATGTGACTGACCCTTTACATTCCCCGGGAATTTTAAAAATCCCCTTCCTGTTTACTCAGCCCGGCGTGGTGTGGAGTGCTATCAGCAAATCTTTCCAGGTGACCATGCCTCCACGTGCCAAGCGAGCCCCAGCATGGAGCAATGGCAAGTTGCTGGACCTCAGTGTTTGGGGGGAGGAAGCTGTCCAGTCCCAGCTGCGCTCCAGCCGTAGGAATTACGATACCTTCGGGAAGGTATCAAAGGACATGATGGAAAGGGGCCATGACCGGGACGCCCTGCAGTGCAGGATTAAAGCCAAGGAGCTGCGGAGTGCCTACCACAAAGCCCGCGACGCAAACGGCCACTCGGGTGCTCCCCCCATGACCTGCAGATTCTACAAGGAGCTGGATGCAATACTTGGGGTTAACCCCATCTCCACTCCGAGCACCACCATGGACACTTCAGAGCCGGTGTGGGCGGGGGAGGAGGAAGAGAAGGAGGGGGAAAACGGGAGTGATGGTGGTGGGCCGGATGGAGACACCCCGGAATCCCTGGAGCCATGCAGCCAGGAGCTCTTCTTGAGCCAGGAGGATGGTAACCAGTCGCAGCGGCCAGTACTTGGTGGAGGACAAACAGAAGAGCAGGTTCCCGGTAAGCGGTTTTTTTTTTTTTTTTTTTTTTTTTTTCCCGGGGAGGAATTTTTTCGGTGCAGGCTCTTTGGGAGAGGCGAGTTAAGCATGCATGCCTAGATGCGGAATAGTGCATTGATGTGGTTTATCACATCACGGTAATCAGCCTCGGTAATCTCCTCGAATGTCTCATCCAGAACGTGTGCAATGCGCTTGCGCAGGTTTATAGGGAGAGCCACTGTGGTCCTTGTCCCAGCCAGCCTAACGTGTCCACGCCACCGTGCCGTGAGGGGCAGGGGGACCATTGCTGCAAACAGGCAAGCTGCATATGGGCCAGGGCGGAAGCCGCATTGCAGTAGAAGACCCTCCCTTGCTTCCCAGGTCACCCTCAGCAGCGAGATATCGTCCAGGATGAACTCTTGTGGAAAATGTTGGGATAGTGTTCAGTGTAGGTGCCCCCTGAAGCTGTTGGCTCTCCCAAAGGTACAGAAACCCAGAGGACAGTGCAGCCCTGAAACAATCAGTCCCCATTACTCACCATTTTGAGGCTCCCATGGGATATGTGTGCTCTGTTTCGGACGGGAAAATTATGCTATTGTGTAGACCCTGTGTGTTTTCTACTCCTTAAGTGCGGGGGGAATCATTACTCTGTCTGGTATAAACAATGCTGCCTCTGTTAAATGTTGCATTTTGCCTATACAGCTGCATCAACCTTGAGACCTCAGCCGTCCCTCTTATCGCCTACTCAGAGACTGCAAAGACTCAGGAAGAGACAGCGAAAAAGCAAAGAAGACATGCTGCAAGAAGTGATGCGGCAATCTATTAAAGAGAACGAGAAGGCACAGGACTGGAGGGAGAGAGAAAGCAGGATCCGCGCACCAGCAGCAAAGCACTGATAGGCTCATCAGCATTCTGGAGCACCAAGCAGATGCTATCCAGGAGCTGGTAGCCATGCAGAAAGAGGAGCAGTACCGAAAACGCAAAGGCCACCCCCTCTACAGCCCTTGTCCCAAAACTCTTTCCTTTGTGCCCCACTGTCACCTCCAACCCACTTTCCCCAACTTCCGTGTTCTTCATGCCACCCGCTGCCTCCAACACCAGTATCTTCACCACCCAACCCTGAAGACCACGACCCTTACCCTCTGCAGTCAACCCCCATCACCATGCAGTATAGCTGCCCTGAAGGGCAGCACTCACTGCACAGCACACCAGACAGGACATACACGAATCTGTGATTGCACTGTTCCCCACTCCACCCCCTTTTTTCTTTTCAATAAATTGATTCTTTGGCTTTGAAAACATTCTTTATTATTGCATAAAGTAAAAGACTCCTTAGCCCAGGAAATAAACAGGCACTGCAAGTCTGCTTGTCTGCTAAGCAGACACGGATTCCTAAAGATTGGACCTACTGCACTTCACTCCCGTGCAGGGCACCAGATATCACTGCTGGTTTTCAGCCTCAAATTGCTCCCTCAAGGCATCCCTAATCCTTGCAGCCCCGCGCTGGGCCCCTGTAATAGCTCTGCTCTCTGGCTGTGCAAATTCGGCCTCCAGGTGTTGAACCTCTGAGGTCCATGCCTGAGTGAAGCTTTCACCCCTCCCTTCACAAATATTATGGAGGGCACAGCACGCAGATATAACCGCGGGGATGCTGCTTTCGGCCAAGTCCAGCTTCCCATACAGAGATCGCCAGCGGGCCTTTAAATGGCCAAAGGCACACTCTACAGTCATTCGGCACCGGCTCAGCCTGTAGTTGAACCGTTCCTTGCTGCTGTCAAGGCTCCCTGTGTAGGGTTTCATGAGCCACGGCATTAACGGGTAAGCGGGATATCCAAGGATCACAATGGGCATTTCAACTTCCCCTACCGTGATCTTCAGCTCTGGGGAAAAACAGCCAAGTGTTCTGAAAGATGCGTGCATCATGCACCTTTCCAGGCCAGCCTGTGTTAATGTCAATGAAATGCCCACGGTGATCCACAAGCACCTGGAGAACCATAGAGAAATACCCCTTCTGATTAACGTACTCGGATCCTAGGTGGGGTGGTGCCAGAATAGGAATGTGCGTCCCATCTATCGCCCCTCCACAGTTAGGGAACCCCATTTGTGCAAAGCCATCCAGTATTTCCTGCACGTTACCCAGAGTCACGGTTCTTCTAAGTAGGATGCGATTAATGGCCTTGCAAACTTGCATCAACACAATTCCAACGGTCGACTTTCCCACTCCAAACTGGTTTGCGACTGACCGGTAGCTGTCTGCAGTTGCCAGCTTCCAGATTGCAATAGTCACCCGCTTCTCCACTGGCAGGGCAGCTCTCAATCTCGTGTCCTTGCGCCGCAGGGTGGGTGCAAGCTCCTCACACAGTCCCATGAAAGTGGCTTTTCTCATCCGAAAGTTCTACAGCCACTGCTCGTCATCCCAGACTTCCATGACGATGTGATCCCACCACTCGGTGCTTGTTTCCCGAACCCAAAAGCGGCGTTCCACGGTGCTAAGCATGTCCGTGAATGCCACAAGCAATTTCGTGTCGTACGCGTTATGCATCTCGATAGCATCGTCGGAATCCTCACCCTCACTCTCACTGTCACTTTGGATCTTAAGGAATAGTTCGATAGTCAAACGTGGTATGCTGACGAGTCTCGCCAGCACACACCTCAGCAGTTCGGACTCCATTTCCCGCAGACAGATCGCGCTGCACAGAAACCGTTGAAAGTTGGCGCCAAAGGTGGACGGGATGCGAAGCAATGCATCACGGGGCATTGGGACAGGACCCAGAATCCCCGCACCCACGCCCTCTTCCCACAACCCACGGCACCAGAATGGGAAAAGGTGCTCTGTGGGATAGCTGCCCATAATGCACCACTCCCAATAGCGCTGCAATTGCCGCAAATGTGGCCACGATAGTGTGCTGGGCAGCTGTCAGTGTGGACAGACTGCAGCGCTCTCCCTACTCAGCTGCACGAAGTCAGGTTTAACTCACAGCGCTGTACATCTGCAAGTGTAGCCAAGGCCTGAGTCCATCCCCACTAAACTGAGTCCAACGGTACAGCTAAACACAAGGGCACTTGCAAATAGCTGTACTAACAGCAGGATCTACACTGGCCCAATAGGAGGAGTTGCAGGACACTAATTCCCAGTCCCAGTGCAAGGCAATATGGGATCCAGGCAGCAGGTCCTTAGAACCAGAATTTGTAATTTCATCCCACTCTTCTGTGAGTAGGATGAAATTAGAAAAGTTACAGAAGGCAACTCCCAAGAAACAAGGCACTTGACCAAATGGCTGGGTGGATGTTAAACAACCATCACCAGCCATTGTGTACAGCAAGTGAATGACAATTAGTAATTTAATGACCACCATCACCAGAGAATTACTCAACCCTGGGACTCAGCAATACCCCCCCTCCTCCTCCCAACATGATCACAAGACAAGCCCTTCCCTTAGGAGACAATTCAGGTTTCCCCTGATAGGAGAGGGAAAATCAGGCTACCTCTCCCTGCCCCCCAACATGGTGCCTGGACTTGTGTTTGCCAGAGCACATGGACTAAACACATATAATGTTTTCATCCCTCAGCTCACAGAGAGCACAGCAGATAGTTCCAGCCGTCCCTTGGGAGACAATTCCATCCACACCCCCAAGGCAGAGGTTATAGCTATGAAGATTTCCCCTGATAGTTTTCCTCTCCTACCCCCCCACCCCTATCCCTTCCCCACTGCCTCTTCCCTTCCACCCCTCACCCCCTAAGAGGCAGTCACCCAGATGCCAGGGAGGGGGAACCAAGCACACTACATGGCCACTGTCTCTGAGAGGCAGGCATCTCTGCTTGGGCAGGGAGGGCAAGCAGGGACACCACACCCCACAGGAGACTTGCCTCTCCCCCCACCCCCCATGCCTGTCCTGGTCCAGCTGCCTGGCAGGGGCTGGGTACTCTCAGTCTCTCTCTGCTGCAGGGGTGCAGAGGATGTTTTTGGAGATGCCTCTGGCTGAGCCCCCCACCATGCAGACGGCCATCCCACCAGCAGCCAGGTGCTGGCTCTCACAGACACCTGGGGGGTTTCCAGTCCCCCCCACCCTCACCACAAGAAAGACCCCCTTTGAAATACACTTACCAGCTGCTGCTACTGGCTGCCTTTAGTTGGGTGAGAGGTTAGGTGCTGCTGCTGCAGAGCCAGAGAAAGCACACCTGCCAGTGCCACAAGGAGCAGGTAGGAGCAGGAGGTGGGGCTCCCAGCTCAGCCCCTGCTTCAGGAGCAGTTCCCCTCGCTGATTGGCTGGTGGCCAAAAACCAGCTAAACAGCACTCCCCTAGCTACCCTACTGCCCCCACCCTGGCCAAACAGCTGATGGCTTATGGGCCCCTAAGGACCCCATAAACAGTTGACTGGTGAGTGCCCCTGCCCCCTATGGGGGGGGCATGCCCTGACCGACCCCCTTCTTCCCCAAGGCCCCAGCCTCTCCTCCTCCTCAGGAGCCCAGCTTGCTAGAGCTCAGTTTTTCCCCACTCCCCTCCCCAATTAGCTGTCTGTCTCCCTCCTGCTGGGAGACAGCCGGCACGGCAAGGAGGGGACAGGGTATGCAATGTAGCATGCTGGGGGAAGCCAGCAAAGCCGGCCTGCAGGAGCCCAGCTTGCTGGAGCTCAGTACTTAATCTTCCCCTACCTGCCAGACAATCAGCTTCTCCCTCCTGCTGAGAGACACAGTTGATCAGCCGGGGTATGCCAAGCACCTGTCCTCCCACTGAGTCGAGCTTGCCGGAGCTCAGTTCACCCTCCCCTCCCTGAGGCGTGATCAGCTGTGTCTCCCTCCTGATGGAAGACACAGCTGATGGGCGTGGCAGTGAGAGGGGGCGGAGTATGCAGTAGCACGCTGGGGGAAGCCGGGCTTCAGAGCGGCGCCGCTGGTGCCATGGTAACCCTGCCTAACTAAGGTGTGGGCTTTTGAAAAATTTTCTTATGGGAAGCAGCTGCTTCCCCTGCACCCCTCCAGCTACGCTACTGACATGGGGCCCAACCTGCTCCCAGTAGAATCAGTTTGGAAAGTCCTGTTGACTTAAATGGGATCGGGAACAGGCCCATTATGGCCTGATTTCTTTGTTCTAAAAATGCCTCTGACACGTAATTTCAGTTTTGGTTGCAAGTTTCCCTCGGTGTCACCTGCGAGTGTTATTTTCTCTTCTGTAAATAATTAGTGTCGGGGACACCTCACGGCCGCCCCACTTTCCCTGTAAATATGCTGAGTAAAAATTCAATGGCCTGGAGAAATGGTGGTGGGGGGGAATAATAGTAGCACCAATGTAGGACCATCCCTGTGTAACTCATTCCCCAGCCAGTTCCCTGTGCAGAGACACTCCCATGGAAGGCAGGGGATCGTTCCATGCAGCTCTCGACTCCCGCTGATCCCAGCTGATATTTGAATAATTCACCTTTATTCCAATGGAAATAAAACAAATTAACTATCGACTAATCAAATTCAAACTCCTCTACTAATATTGCCAGGCACCTGTGCTCCAAAATGACCAGGCTAACTGCCAGGTATTGCTCTCTAACTCCTCTTCCTTGGTATTCACCCCGGCTTTGACGATTTGGGGAATGTGTGATAATCTGGGGAATCGATTTCCAGGTTATGAATTTGTTCTGAGATGAACTCTCTGCATGTATCAGTATTTGGCTGCAAACCTCATTTTGATTCTACAGCTGTTTTATTGCCTTCCTGCTGCCTCTGTACCTCCATCTTGGACTAAATTCCAAGGGTTGGTGGCCCAGGGATGCTACCTGGGGTTGTCTAATTTTGATGGTCGTCCATTCAAATGGAATCCCCCTGAACACGGAGATGGCTGCTGCCCAGGGCACACCCATGTTTCAAGTGTGACTTCTGTGGGGAGGTCACTAAGCAATAGATCACCTGGTGATGGACTCTGAGCACCTGATAGGCTGCCAGGATTTCACCTGGCAAAGGGGCTGGGAGGTTGTAAAAGGAAGGGTTTGTCAGTGGCCATTTTAGAGACAGAGAGATGAGGGCACTGACTGCAGAAGAGAGAGAGAGAGAGAGAGAGAGAGATTGCCTGGTTCAGAAGAGGAGCCATGTGCAGGATTGGGGACCCGGGACCCACTGAGGGACTCTGACCTTCACCCAAAGCATACACCAGTATGGTGAGGAAAATGAGGCAGATTTCTTATTGCTTTGTCTAGATATGTATATTTCTTGCACTAGCTACAGTAAAGAGTTATTGGGTTGAAACCCTTTTGCAAAGCCCGTGTATCTGTTTGCTTCACTATCACGACCCCCTGAAGGGGTGAACTTCAGGGGGTCGTGATAGTGCTCACAAGTTTGGCAGTCTGGGAAAGGGTGTGTCTAAGCTACTGGGGAGTCTGGGGCGTCAGCACTGGTCATGGGGGCAAGGGCTGCTGGGCCATCTGGTCCCATTTCTGTGAAAGGCTAACAGAAAGAGAGTCTGGGCCCAGGGAATGTGCCAGACATGCCAAGGGGAGGGAAATGCTGCAGCCTACTCAGACCGAGGGACGCTTGAGAGCACAAGGGGCCAGTGGGTGGGAACCAAACCCAGCAGCCTGATGAGCGTCCAGCCAGGAGAGCTTTGCCAGGGCTAGGTGGGACAACGTGAATAAACACTGTGTCACAGTCACTGTGCTCGAGCCTTGTCTCTTGCCTGAATAGGAGCCTTTTGCAAAGGCCTTAATGTCCAGAAGTACCAGACCAAACAGACATTATTCCTGGGGGTGCTCATGTCATTTCCAGAAAGGTTCTTCTCTTCCTCCCAAAAGAACTGAAAACAAAAATTTCAGCAATGTCAAAATGTTTGGACATTTTCCAATGAAAGAGTTTTGACATTTCATTTTGTGGCGACTTTTCCTAAGCGAAACATCGATTGTAATCGAAAGGCCATTTCAAAAGGACATGCGAAAAGCTGCCTTTGATCTGACTGGATTGGCTTTTTGATGCATTATTTCAGCAAGAAATAAAAAACCCTTCTGTTTTCGTTAGAAACAAACCGATTTTCTTTACCCTGGTTTCTCGGTTTGACCACATAGAGCGGCTACATGGACGCTCTTACAGCAACGCAGCTGCATTGGTACAGCTGTGCTGATGTAAGCTCTCCACTCTAGACATGACCTAAGGATGTAGAGAAATTATATGAGGTTCAACCATACTGTCTGAGGAACAGCAGGCACTTCTGCTATTACAGGCTGTGTTAGAATACAGATTCTCTGGGGACTCTGACATTAAGCTGCTATGGGACACATCTGTAGCCAGCTCGACAGAGAAAGTGACAGCCTCACACTAATACCATCTCCTGCTGCAAAAGAAAATCAGCCCCTGAAAACTGCAGTACAAGGTTTGCTGGATTTTATAAACATTGTTACTCACACAAGGAGCTGCTGGTGCTAATGGGGCTCAAACACAGGACCGTCCATGTGTAAAGCAAATGCGATAACCACTGCATTGCATATTCATTTCAGCAAAAATGGGTCAGCCATTTCTGAGCACAAGATCAGGGGAAAATACATTAATAGAATCATAGAATGTTAGGGTTGGAAGGGACCTCAGGAGGTCATCTAGTCCAACCCCCTTCTCAAAGCAGGACCAATCCCCAACTAAATCATCCCAGCCAGGGCTTTGTCAAGCCTGACCTTAAAAACCTCTAAGGATGGAGTTTCCACCACTTCCCTAGGTAACCCATTCCAGTGCTTCACCACCCTCCTAGTGAATAAGTTTTTCCTAATATCATTTGCTCATGTTAAAAAGATTCCTAATTCCATTTTGTCACAAGCCTCTAGCACCCTCATGCTTTGGAGCAGAGACTTAAATTTTGCTGGAGGGTAGGAGGGGGGATTGCTCTGAGGTCAGGGATGTGCCTTTTAGTGTTTCCATGAAAATCACCCACATTTAGCCAGGCTATGAACATTTAAAAAATCTCAATTTGTAAATGCTCTATCCCCTCCCAGCTCCTACTTGTGACCAGACGGCACGTACACTCTACAAAGTGACTGAGCACGCTCGAACCTGGCACTGGCAAGGACCAAGCAGGACTTTCTCTGCAGTTGTTCCCAGCTGCTGCATTGCTGGGCACCAGAACTGAGAGCAGGGAAACTGTCTCACGTGCATGCTCAGTGCTCCCGCCAGCACGTAGGCGACGTGGAGGAGGATGAAGGAGCCAAACTCAAACATAGGGGAAACAGGAGCTAGACCTAGGCGATGTAGGGGAGGGGAGTACATTGGGACAGGGAACCTGGAGGCAGGGAGACTGGGACTGAGTGGGCAAAGAGAACAAGACAGGGTGCTGGGGGGAAATAACAAGGACAAGGAGGCAGGTGGGGCAGAAGAATAAGACCAGATGAGGAGCTCATGTTGGGGGAGACTGGGATTGGTGGGAAAAGGAGAATGGTACAAAGAGCTTGGGAGAGTGAGAAGCTGGTGGGGAGACTAGGACATGAGCAAGGCAGAGAGGACAGAGGCAGTAGAGTCTGTGCCCACTAGAGCACACATCCTCCCGAGCCTGGAATGGAATTCCACGATTCCTGAGTCTACCCATTCCTCTCTGCTGGCCAATAGCACAGAAACACACTGGCAGAGTGCATGTCTCATCCGCCTCTGCTGCTGGGCCACAGAGATGATGATAGCCTACTACTGCTAGCAGTTATTCCATTAACTGCAGTGGCAGAGGACGGTATATTGAGTCTAAAGGGTCCAGCCCTGCTGATGACCCATGTGAAAATCAATATGGTGCCACATGAAGGAATCGTCACAGAAATGAGTTAATTGGGAAAATTAAAACGTTACGAAGAATCTCAGTTCCATGCTAATTAACAGTCAGATTACAGCCTATGTACACTGTCCATGACCCTTTAAACAATAACTGTGGCTTTCTCTCATTTCTGTCCCATGAGACTTAAACTCTGGAAGCCATCTCCTTTATGTTTAGGAGATCAGAAGCACTCAGCAGAGCCCTGTTGAAGCTTGATATTATCAAACCGTCCAGTGCTCATTAGACCTCCTGATACTGCAATCGCTTTGTCCCGCCTTGCTCAGCGTGGGGAAGACATTTCTCTGGCCGGTACTGGGTGTTGTATGCTGCACAGGGACTAGCAGGGGAATCCTCCACATCTGGAGGACAGATCATTACTTGGAAAACTTTCCCATGTGATTGTATGAAGAGAATCTCAGTTAGTGACAGTGTAACACTGAGATTCTGAAGTGGATCTGTTCCAGTCCAGCTCCCGTAAACAGTCGGATCAGGCCCCAGGGTGTTGGAGGAAGGATGGTAAGGGACTGCTGGATGGATTCTGTGTTCTTTGCACCCATTCACCAGACATGATTGTTCCCTCTCTTGCTCTCCACTTCCCCCAACACATGTATCCAGTGGTGTTCCCTGTCCATACATGGCCAACAGCCCCTCCCATTTCTGTTTCTCCCTCCCTTTTTCTCAGTCCATCTTGCTCGCTGTTTAATTATTTCTTTCTCTCTCTCCCTCTGTCTCCAGGCTGGTCCTCACCCATCAGTCTTTCGCCACATCTCTGTCTCTCCCTAGCATCCCCCATGGCCATTATCTCTACTTATTTTTTACTCCCTTCATTAGGATCTGGCTGTTCCAGGCCAGGGGGCTGGGCTGGAACGATCGGTGAAACACAGCGCTGGGGTTGTCAGAGTCACTGATTCCCGTCTGTCTGCTCTCTGCTAACAGCTGTGTGTGAGAGAGGGGGAGAGGGAGAGACCGGAATCCTGCAGCAGAGGTTTCATGATGGCCAAACTGAGCACAGTGTCCCTACCCCCAACATTGTTTGGCCTAGATTATGAAGCGGAATAGAACGAGACTGGATGCCAACTGGTTGATGCACCACCAGGGACCACTCTGCTCATCTGCCTGTTTGGGCTGGTGGGGAACGGGATCCTCCTCTGGTTCCTCGACTTCCACATTAAATATGGAGATATACATATCTCATAGAACTGGAAGGGACCCTGTAAGGTCATCGAATCCAGCCCCCTGCCTTCACTAGCAGAACCAAGTACTGATTTTGCCCCAGATCCCTAAGTGGCCCCCCCTCAAAGATTGAACTCACAACCCTGGGTTTAGCAGGCCAATGCTCAAACCACTGAGCTACCCTCCTCCCCCCTGAGCTACCCCTCCTCCCCCTTCACTGTCTACATCCTCAACCTGTCCATCTCTGACACCTGCTTCCTCCTCTGCTCGGCTGCTTATTGCATAGTTTTAATGGTAGAATATTTCTTTTTCTGGAATGGCATTGTTATTTCCTTGCCCTTTCTATTTGGCATGCTGGCTCTCATGTCATATAGCACCAGCCTGCATCTCCTGACAGCCTTCAGCACTGAGCGGTATCTCTCTGTCCTCTACCCCATCTGGCACTGATGCCGCTGGCCAAGACATTTGTCTGCCATTGTGTCTGCCCTGCTCTGGGCTCTCTCCATGTTGTTTTCCAGACCAGTGGCTTTTTTGTGTGGTTATTTTGCAAATGAAATCTGTGTCATATCCCATGTACCCATCAGCATTCTGAATTTCCTGATATTCACTCTCATCTTGGTTCTGTCCAGTCTGACCCTGTTCATCAAGGTCTGACATAGCTCCCAGCAACATCAGCCAGGGAAGTTCTACACGGTTATCCTGCTCACCATCCTCTTCTTCCTCCTCTTTGCTGTTCCCCTCAGTCTCCACATGTTCCTTGTTTATTGTAATGTGTATGATTCCAGTGTGATACCTTACATACTAGCCTCTGCAAACAGCAGCATCAATCCGGTTATTTACTTCCTAGTCGGGAGCTACAGGAAGCAGCAATTCAGGGGCTCCATCAAGGTTGCACTCCAGAGGGTCTTTGAAGAGAAAGCAGATCCCCGACAGGATGGAGAGACCCCCAGAGCAGACCCAGTGGAGATGGCCAATTAAATCCCTACTGCACCCAGCCTGGGAGACCCTGTTCAGTGGCTGGAGAATTTCCTAGATCAAAGAAATTAGAGATGGCAGCCACTCACTAAATTCCTCCTCCCCCAGAGCAGGATCCTCCCCTAGAGTGGGTCCCTGGGGTTCTGTCTAGTTGTAAAGAACACAAATGAGTCACATGGAGCCTGCTCCTGCTCCCTTTGCAATCAATAGGGAAAGTCTCAGTGACTTGAATGGGAGCAGGGACAGGTCCATAATGGTCCCATTCACTTAGTTTTAGATGTAACCCTTCTGCCTGTCAGAGTTGGCAGCAACAAGGGCTGGGTTCAGTATCTAGGGGTTCCTTTTCAATAACACAATGCAAAACCAGCTCAATCCCTCACCCATTGACCTGGGACAATTACATACCATCCCCCTGGGTGCCTCTAAGAGGCAATACTTCCCCTCTCACAAGCACAGTGTCTCAGTGTAGCAAAAGCCTTTTAATAAAGGAGGGAAACAATGCGGCATTATGTTGGGGAACCACAAACAGGATTCATAACACAAACCATGAGCAAAGACCCACCCCCAAGTAAGTTTGGCAGTGTCCTTTCCCCCTCAGGATCTTAAGTCCAGCAACCCAAAAGTCACCCAACCCACAGTTTCTATCCTTTGTTAGTGCAGCCCCAGAGTTCAGAAGTTCATCTGCAGAGTTTACCTCCCAACCTAGGTGGAAGAAGAGAGGGAGGCATGGGCACACCTTAGATGACCAATTCCCATGCCTCTCCATAGAGCTCTGCTGCAGTTTTCATCACCAGCCATACCTCTCTGCCAGCTGTCCTGCTAGCCACTCACCAAAATGTCTTCAGCCCACCCCTTAACATAGCTCTCAGCAATTTCAGCTCTTAGGTAGGAAAGGCTCAGAGAAGGTGTACTCAGAATCACTAGCCTAAAGTAGATCTAACACTTAGACCTAGATGTCAGTGATTTCAGCTCTGCAGCATGAAACAAGAATCCTCATGGAATCAGAATTACAGCCAGGTACCAATATTTGTCTACAGAGTCTGTCTCAATCTATGCTTTGGAACCCATGTCCCTTGCCTAGTGAATGCTACTTAGTTGAGGGCAAGTCCCTCAGTCATAAATGCCAAGTCCAGTTCTAGTTTCCTTGATTCACATAACCAGGATAACAACACTTCATTACTCCTGCCCCAATAACAAAGAGACTAGGGATCCCACAGCAGCTAAAGTGACCATTTGGGCAAACAGTCCCATCATGCTAGGTGGGGTGGGTGAACCCATGCAAACAAGATCAGCCCCTAAAGTCCTTTTCCACAGCTCACCACCAGATATCAGGGGAGAGCTCATTCTGACTCTGCTTACATAGAAATGTCCCTGATAAGCAATTTCAGTTTTGGTGGCAAGTTTCTCCTGGTGGATGTTGTCTCCTCTGCAAAGAATTATTGTCAGTGACTCCTAGCAGCTTCATGATTGTCCCTGTAAAAACGCTGAGTAAAATGCATTGGTCAGGAGAAATGGTGGTGGCGGAAATAACAAAACAACAGTGATGCACGACTATACCTGTGTAACTCATTCCTCAGCCAGCTCCCCTGCACAGAGACACTCCCATGGAATGCTGTTGATCGTTCTATGCAGCTCTGGATGCTCGCTAATCCCAGCTGATATTTGAACCTTTCACCTCCACGCCGGTGGAAACAATCCAAAATTACTAGAAAGTAATTAGTAAGTTAAAATTCATCTACTAATAATGCCTGGCACCTGTGCCCCCAAATAACTGTGGTAAGTGCCTGGTGTGAGTCTGTCTAATCCTTTTTCATCTGTATTCATCCTGTTGTTACTCTGTGTGACTCTGTGTGACTATTTAGGGAATCAGTTTACAGCTTATGAATTCTATTTGTGGTGGTGAAATTTCTGTGTATCTGTTTATCAAGCTATGAACTCCATTTTGGCTGTAAGGCTGGTCTTTGCCTCCCTGTTGTCTTCTCCATCTTGGACTAAAATTCCAAGGGCTGGTGCCCAGGGCTACCAATGGAAGGTTGTTTAATTTTGATGATTGTCCATTCAAATACAGAATCCTTGGATGGTTGCACACCATTTTTCAATTCTAAACTCCACAGGGGGAGGTAACTAACCAACAGATCTCCCCATGAGGGACTTTGATCACCTGATGAGGCTGATCAGGGGGTCACCTGACAAAGGGGTCAGAAGGTTATAAAAGAGAGGCAACAGAGGGTCCTGTGGCACCTTTGAGACTAACAGAAGTACTGGGAGCATAAGCTTTCGTGGGTAAGAACCTCACTTCTTCAGATGCAAGTAATGGAAATCTCCAGAGGCAGGTATAAATCAGTGTGGAGATAACGAGGTTAGTTCAATCAGGGAACTAACTGGAGCTCAGCAGTTTCTGAGGGAGGAGAAACTGCTCAGCTCCAGTTCATTTGCAAATTTGACACCATCAGATCAGGATTAAACAAAGACTGTGAATGGCTATCCAACTACAGAAACAGTGTCTCCTCCCTTGGTGTTCACACCTCAACTGCTAGCAGAGCACCTCACCCTCCCTGATTGAACTAACCTCGTTATCTCCACACTGATTTATACCTGCCTCTGGAGATTTCCATTACTTGCATCTGAAGAAGTGAGGTTCTTACCCACGAAAGCTTATGCTCCCAGTACTTCTGTTAGTCTCAAAGGTGCCACAGGACCCTCTGTTGCTTTTTACAGATTTAGACTAACACGGCTACCCCTCTGATACATAAAAGAGAGGGTCTTTCACTGGCCCTTTTGGGGGGGGGGGAGAGAGTGGAAGGAACTGATTGCAGAGGAAAAAGAGAGACTTCCTGATTTGGAGAAGCCATGTACACAAGGGGGATCCGGGCACCCCAGAGGACTCTGACTGGAGCCCAAAGCGTACTCCCGAGTGGCAAGGTGTGATGCTTTGTATCTCGGGGGAATGCACTACTCCCCCATGTTCATCTTTTTAAATGATTGTGTGGTATCCAATGCAAAGTTTGTTGTGTTGGGTGTCTTCAGAAGGCTCGTGATTCGCTGAGCATGGTTGTTATAGTGATGTTATAGTAATCGATACAATAATGTTATAGTAAGGTTATAGGTTATAATTTCATGTATATAGTTATGAGGCTGAAAATGTATCCTCATGGCTTAAAGCAAGCCCAGGCAAAAACTCTCCAAGAACAGAGAAGAAGTTCACACCTCATCAGGGGATGTATGAGACAAACCCAGCCGAGCCTCACAGGAACAAAGGACGCTGGCCTAGGCAACAACAGAAGGATCTGTTATACTCTTGAGGAGAGTCACACTCCTTCAGTTTGGAACTGCAATGAGGTAATGCTCACCTGACTCTGAAGGGGGAAGGGGGCAAAGCCAAGAGGGAAGAAAGGACATGATAAACGGGAGAGACATTTGCCATGCTCACTCTCTCTCTTCCACCTACATCTACAGACACCACACCAAGCAACTGAAGCGCTGATCAAAGGGGAGAGCCTGACTGAAGGGCAACCAGCCAGTCTGTGGTGAAAAACATCTAAGGGTATGTCTACACTATGAAATTAGGTTGATTTTATAGAAGTTGATTTTTTAGAATTCGATTTTATACAGTCTATTGCATATGTCCACACTAAGTGCATTAAGTCAGTGGAGTGCATCCTCACTACCACGGCTAGCATCGACTTACAGAGCGATGCACTGTGGGTAGCTATCCCACAGTTCCCGCAGTCTCCGCTGCCCATTGGAATTCTGGGTTAAGCTCCCAATGCCTGATGGGGTAAAAACTTTGTCGTGGGTGGTTTTGGGTACATGTCGTCAGCCCCCCCTTCTGTGAAAGCAATGGCAGACAATCATTTCGTGCCTTTTTTCCAGGGTCCCATCCGCCGGACCCGCTCAGCCCGCTGCCTGCCTGGATGATCGGAACCCTAGGCAGGCAGTGGGCTGAGCAGGGCCGGCGGACGGAGCCCCAGACCAGCAGAGGGCTGAGCCACTCAGCCCGCTGCCGGTCTGGGGCTCCGTCCACGGGCTCCTGCCAGTCGGGGTCCCGCTCAGCCCCACTCAGCTGGCAGACCTCGGTGAGGTTGATCAGGGGTGCCTGGGCAGACATAGCTATCCTCCTCTTAGAGCACCAAATGGGAGTGACTCCAGGTCATTCTCTTCTTTAAGTTTTGTCTCATGGAGATTCAGTCCTGCCTGGAATATCATGCAAGCTGGAGGCTTCTGCCTCAGGCTGCTCTCTCAGCCAGCATTACCACACGGTTGCACCTACCCCAGCCTGCCCCTTGCTCCCATGGCTCATGAAACCTGGACAGTAGTAAGGAGCAGTTCAACTTGTGGAATGATAAATCCAGAACGAAGGATTGTACTCTATGGGCCACGTTAAGATTATTTCAGAGTCCTAGATAGCATTAGTCCCTATAAAAGGCTTCATGAAAATTTTCCCCCGCCCCTAACAAAAATGTTAATTTATCAGAGCAGCTGAGAGGGTAAGGAACCCGGGACTATAACTTAGAGAGAGCTTCCATTTTATTTAACTCATAATTGATATAATTCAAAGTAAAATTTTTAGTTTTTTCTAAGACTAAAAATGCAGGAGAGGAGTCAGAAAAAGGAACAGTGACCTGTTTCCACCTGGTAACGTTTCGCATGTTAGGTGAACGTGATCACCACTACACTACGGGGCTTTCGTGTATTAGGTGAATGTGATAACCACTACACTATGGGGCTTCTCTTTTTTTGCCACAGACTTTGCCGAATGCACAGGAATGTTTTCTCTAGCTACAGAAGCTACCTAATGTAATGTCTATATCCATGGCCTTTCTGCTCACAAAGCGGTCATGCCCCCACCCAAGGCTGACACAGCATGGAGTGCTGGCTCAGGCAGGATCACTAGTGAGGCATGATACTTTTACCGTTAAGCAAACACAGCAATTCTTTCCTGGCCTCTGCCACTGAATGCCTCCATGCATTACGCTGAGCCCTATCAGTGCGGGAGGACTGAATGAGCTCAGAAAACATGTCATCGCGAGTGCATTTTTTTCGCCTTCTAATCTGCAATAACCTCAGGGATGAAGATAATAGGGGGAGTGTAGAAACATTCCAAGGGGACTGCATGGTCACCTGTGCTGCTGAGTGCTGCTGAGTTCGCCATGCAGGAAATGAAATTCAAAAGTTACTGGGGCTTTTCCTGTGTACCTGGCAAGTGCATCTGAGTTCAAAGTGCTGTCCACAGCGGTCACAATGGAGCACTCTGGGATAGCTCCTGGAGGCCAATACAGTTGAATTGCATCCACACTACCCCAAATTTGACCCGGCAATGTCGACTTCAGCGCTAATCTCCTCGTCGGGGAGGAGTACAGAAATTGATTTTAAGAGCTCTTTAAGTCGACAAAAATGGCTTTGTCGTGTGGACGGGTGCAGGGTTAAATCGATCTAAACTCGTAGTGTAGAGGCTAAGGTTTGTAAGGACATTGAAAGTATTAAGATCAGCTTAGAATGCATTTTGCTTTTATTTCATTTGACCAAATCTGACTTCTTATGCTTTGACTTATAATCACTTAAAATCTATCTTTATAGTTAATAAATCTGTTTGTTTATTCTACCTGAAGCAGTGCATTTGGTTTGAAGCATGTCAGAGATTCCCTTGGGATAACAAGCCTGGTACATATCAATTTCTTTGTTAAATTGACAAACTCATATAAGCTCTCCCTGCACCCGCTCTCAGCCCATCCTGCTTCTCCCAGAGAGGGGGTGGGGCAGGTCTGATTGGCATGGCAGCTGCTGCTGCTGAGGGCAACAGCCCTGGCTACCCAGTGCCCGCTCACTCCTCACTCCATCAGGGGTGAAGGGCCCGTATGTGCCAGGCACGGGGACTGCTTCTTGCCATCTACTCACCACCCCCAACTCAAAGAACATGCCCTGGAGGCCTCATCAGAGCCATCCCATGGAAGCTAGTGGGGTTAATGACCCCCTAGCACCTCCGCGATACCCCTGCAGGGGGGCAATCAGGAACCCAAGCCCTATTGCTCCCCTCCTCTGGGAAAGGGGACCAGCTCAGCAGAGGGTCTGCTCAGAAGGGTGGCTGCTATCCATCCCCGCACCCATGCCAGTCATTGTTCCCCCATGCTGCCTGCCTGCCTGCCATGTTCCAGGGTCACCCCATTGGGAATCAGGCCCCATAACTGCCCCCAGGACTGGAGGGGATAGGGATGGAGCGGCAGGGAGGGAGAGAGAGAGACTCTGCCTAGAGCCCGGGAAGGAAGGGACGGCTCCCTCTGACCACCATGGCACACAGCCACAGCCTGACGGGCATGGACATTGCCATGACACGCAGCTCATGGCACTGGGGCTTGCGCTCTGCCCCAAGTGCCCCTCTGCCTAGACTGCAGCAACAGGCTGAGACCCAGCAGAACTTGTCTCCTGGGTCAGGGCTCTCCACAAGACCTGACTCTGTGGCTGGGAGAAGATATTTCCCCTCCCTTGTTGGCACAGAGCCTAAGTGCCCACCGATGCCAAGTTGTACCATCCATCCCTGAGTTGGATACCATGGGCAGGGCCACCTGGGCATCAGTCACATGCTCCCTGGTCATGGCCAGCCCGTCAGAGCAGGACCAGGCTGCAGAACCAGCCAGGGTCCGGTGCCAGCTAATGAGTGCCATTCATGAAGTGTTAGGCTCAATCCCCGCCACTGCAACCTGCCACCAAAGACTGGGAGGTCACCCACGGGAAGGGGGGATAAAGTAGGTCCTACACAAAGTGTCTGCAGTGAGAGTCAGGCAGGGATTAGGATGGAGCGAGCCCCCGCCTGGTGTCCAATCACTGCCCAGTCTCTGAAGAAGGATGAAAGCCAGCAGGAGTAGGAAGCTGATTTATATCGGTGGCAAGGGAGGAAGCAGCAGGAGGGTGGGGCGGGGGTGGAGACATGGTGTGAGCCAGTGGGGTGGGGAGGCAGATACCATTTAACTGGGGGCAGTCCAGCTAGCAGTTGCCATAGCCCACCTCGAGGCCCCATCCCCAAGCCTCAGGCCCCTTGGGCCCAGTTGGGTTGGGAAGAGCTGACATCCAGCCTGGGATCCTGCCCTTACCTGTCCAGCTAGCTTCACATGGCTGCAGACTCCATCAAGTGAAAGCCCAAGGATGGCCCCTGTGGACAGGGACAGGGCATCTGCCAGCCCGGGGTGGGGAATTCACGGGGTTAGGAGTGCGTGTCCACAGGGACAGGCTGTTGGGACCAAGTGCCTTGGCTGGGAGAGTTGGGGAATAACATGAGTTAAGAGGCAGTGTGGCCTAATGGATAGAGCACTGGACTGGGAGCCAGGAGATCTGCTCTGCCAATGGCCTACTGGGTAACTAGGATCAAGTCACTTCTCAGCCCTACATCTCAGTTTCCTCTCCCGCCCTGTTTCTGGCTGGTCTGTTTAGACTGCTAGCTCTTTGGGGCAGCGGCTGTCTCACAGGATGGCTGTACAGCACCCAGCACGGGGGAAGGGGACGATGGGAGGTGCTGCTGGTCTGCCGCCTGCTCCTCTCCGCTCTTTTGGGGGTCATAAGGGAAGTGAGTTAAGATTTGCCGCCCGGCTCTGTCCATATCACGCAGCAGGCATGTGGTTAGACAAAACTGCCAACCAGCGAGACTGGGAAACTGTGGCTGCAAACGCTGCCTGGCTACCAAGCCTAGGGCAAAATCAGGGCAGGAGGTTTTGATCAGCTACCAGGGGTTGGCTCCAGGTGATCAGTGCGGGGTTAAACAAAGGAGCCGGCTCTGGCCCGGTGAGCACGCTGATCTGAGCTGCGGGCTGAGAGCAGAGGGAGAAAAGGAGGAGAAAAAACATGTGTTGCTCAGCAACCTGTGATGGAGAGAGGCAGGTCGAGATGGGGTTATTTTGGGGAGGAAAATGTGGGTTTGGGTTAAAGGAAGAGGGAGCATTTCTGAGAATCAGATCCCGGAGGGGAGCAGGTGGGTTTGTTAATTGAGCAATCAAAGGGCAGCTCAGCCCACGGGATCCTCGATTAGTGCCTGTTAGAAACCGCCGCTGCAGGCGGAGGAACAGCAGTGCAGTGAAACCAGGTTTGTCCCAGACTTTGCTCCACCCCCCCAGTATTTGGGGCCTTGCCGGGTTATTTCCAACTGCATTTCCTTGGTGCAGTCCTGTTTATTTACTGAATTCTCCCACACAGTCCTGTGCTCCTGCACCAACCGTAAGAATCAGCAGCTGACCGTTTCCTTGCTCAGAAATCCTGAAGTCTGCCTCTCCAGCCGGTCCTGTGTCCCAAGGAGCTCAGACCATCACGGCCATGCTCACAACTCCTGCCCTTCCTGTCCGCTGCCTTTCTGCCTCTCACACAATTTGGCAAGCAATCCCCTAGCCCCTGCCTTTGCCGTCAATCCCAGCCAGGGAAACCCTTCCAACCACACAGCTTAACTCAGGCCTTGGCTACACTGGCAATTCACAGCGCTGCACTTGCTGCGCTCAGGGGTGTGAAAAAACACCCCCCCTGAGCGCAGCGAGTGCAGCGCTGTAAAGCGCCAGTGTAATCAGCGCCTGCAGCGCTGCACACTCGCTCGCAGCACTGCAAGCTATTCCCCTCGGAGAGGTGGAGTACTTGCAGCGCTGCGAGAGAGCTCTCGCAGTGCTGGCGGCGTGACTACACTCGCGCTTCACAGCGCTGCCGTGGCAGCGCTGTAAATCCACGAGTGTAGCCAAGGCCATAGTTCAGGCTTTGCCTGGTGGCTGATTGCCTTGGGTGGTGGTTTTTATTGTCTGCAGCTATCACAACATAAAAGGGTAAGTGACAATCAGGGTGGAGACACCCCAGCGGGGAATTAAATTCCAAAGAATAAGCAATTGAATCAACTGGTTGTCTACAATATCACTGTACTTATAAAAGTGTAATGAGTAAGGTCTTTTAGGAAAGTTCGGGACACACTGGTGATTAATATAATTGTGAGATGTCTGTGTGACACTGTATGGAATATGGGTGACCATTTATAATATTATTGATACCAATATCACAAAATTGCAATGAATCTTATACCGGATAGGCGATGTAAGCGATTAGTGGAAAAGGCACAATTTGTTAAATATGATAAGCTTGTTTATATGTATGTATCATCTTTGTATTGTGCGTGCAAACGTGTGGTATATTGATATCTCAAATTTGTGCTGTGTATCTGGGTAATCCCAGACAGTTTAGCATCAGCACTATCCGGCCTGCTTGATAACCCATCAAGCCTATGAGTCAGCAGGACATGTAGGGACATGCCTGTGGACAGGGAACTGCAAATACTTTTGCATGCCCCTATGCTGTGAGCTTGTGTTTGAGACAAAGGATGTACAAGCCACATGACAAAGGATATAAAAAGGCAGCTGCATCACATCCATTTTGTCTTCAATCCTGCGTCTCACCTCTGGAGCAACTTCTCTACAAACTGAAGTTTTGGACAAAGGACTGATAGACCCATCCAAGCTTTGTTGTGAGATGAACTCTCTACATGTATCGGTATCCGGCTGCAAACATAATTTTGATTCTACAGCTGTTTTGTTGCCTTCCTGATGCCTCTGTACCTCCATCTTGGACTAAATTCCAAGGGTTGGTGGCCCAGGAATACCACCTGAAGTTGTCTAACTTTGATGGTCGTCCATTCAAATGGAATCACCTGGGCAAGGAGATGGCTGCTGCCCAGGGCACACCCATGATTCAAGTGTGACTTCTGTGGGGAGGTTACTGAGCAATAGATCACCTGGTGATGGACTCTGAGCACCTGATGAGGCTGCCAGGGTTTCACCTGGCAAAGGGGATGGGAGGTTGTAAAAGGGAGGGTTTGTCAGTGGCCATTTTAGAGACAGAGAGATGAGGGCACTGACTGCAGAAGAGGAGCCATGTGCAGGATTGGGAACCCAGGACCCCCTAAGGGACTCTGACCTTCACCCAAAGCATACACCAGTATGGTGAGGAAAGTGAGGCAGATTTCTTATTGCTTTGTCTAGATATGTATATTTCTTGCACTAGCTACAGTAAAGAGTGATTGGGTTGAAACCCTTTTGCAAAGCCCATGTGCCTGTTTGCTTTACTATCACGACCCCCTGAAGAGGTGAACCTTAAATCCAGAGTGCTCACAAGTTTGGCAGTCTGGGAAAGGGTGTGTCTAAGCTACTGGGGAGTCTGGCGGGGTGTGGGGGGGGTCAGCACTGGTCCTGGGGGCGAGTGCTGCAGGGCCGTCTGGTCCCATTTCTGTGAAGGGCTAACAGAAAGAGAGCCTGAGCCCAGGGAATGTGCCAGACATGCCAAGGGGAGGGAAATGCTGCAGCCTACTCAGACTGAGGGACGCTTGAAAGAACAAACCCAGGAGCCTGGTGAGTGTCCAGCCGGGGGAGCTTTGCCAGGGCTTGGTGGGACAACGTGAATAAACACTGTGTCACCGTTACTTTGCTCGGCCTGTGACTGCTCCTTGTCTCTTGCCCTGAACGGGAGCTGCTCATGAAGGTCCCGAGCTCCAGAAGGATCAGCCCAAAGGGGTGTTTCGTTCCTTTGGGTGCTCGTGGTATTTCCAGAGAGGTTCTTCTGGTGAGGCCACTGGATCCTGATTGCTGGGGGTGGTGGACAGGATAAAGGGATAGAATAAGGCCATGGCTGAGAGGCTGGGTGTCCAGCCCCTCTCCCATGTGTCCAGCCCCTCTCCCATGTGTCCAGCCAGGTTCTGCTTCTCTATGGGGTTCAAGGCACAGCTAACTCAGCAGGTGCAAGCTAAATCCCTCATGCACCAGGAACTCACTGGCTGATCCAAACACAGCGACAGCTGCCCCAGGTGTGGCTCCGCGCACTGATTAGAAAGGGCCCAAGCTCACACAGGGATGCATCCCAGGCTCAGAGAGAGAGGGATGGAGGGACAGACATGCTCACTAAGGACCTGATCCAAAGCCCATTTAAATCAATGAAAGCCTTTCCACTGAGTATCACTAGATTTGGATCTGGCCCTTTGACAAGGGGCAAGGATGAGTCTGGCAGCAGCAGCACCCCAGCTATGAGACCCTGTTCTGCAGTAGCCAACAGGGGAGAGGAAGTGACATGGGGACTGCACAGGCGGGTAGGATGGAAGTGTTTAACCTGATACTTTATTGAATGCCAGGATGTAAACACTGCTGTAATCAGGGTTCTGTGGCCAGGGACTTGGCTTTGTTCGTTGGGCGTCAGCAGACAAGCAACCACTTCTTATACACCGAGGAGCGCCACACCCGCTAGGGGTGTTTGTATGGCAGGGTGGACAGTGTGAAGAGTTAACAAACCCTTCATTTACCTATCCCCCTGAGGAGTGGCCCTGGGCTGTCAGCCCATGCCTTGGGGACAGCTGGACACGGCCCCTCCCCTGGTAGGATTATCTCAGGGCTGAAGGGAGGTTGAACATTCAGCTCAACTTCTGCATCCCCTGACGTGCAGGTGCCTCCCCCACGGACGCCCCATCGCCTGGACATGGGACTCTGTGGCATGTGGAAGAGGTTCAGCACACGGGGCGAATCGGAACACAGAGCCTCTGCAGAGCGGAGCCTGAGGGAAAACGTCCACCAAACCTTGTGCTATAGGGTGAGGAGAATGGACAGAATAAAGGGGCCCCTCTCTGCGCCTTTGCTGACCCGGGGGGGAGTGTCAGCTCCTACACTGCACTTCCTCCAGAGCAGGCTTCGGCCTGGCAGATAACCCAGTGCGGGGGCAGACACTGACTTAACGATGAGAGTTTGGCTTTAACCTTTACATTCCCTGATGGCTCTGCTCATCACCATGCAGACTCCCTGGCACTGAGGGATGTGTGTGAATGAATATGGGATGCTCTGCAATCTGGGAGTTCCTGGACAAGGGGCATCTGCCAAACCAGAACATCTCGCTGACTCCTGAAGTGCTGTAAGGCATGGTTCAAGCTGCAGGTGCCTATCTGCCCTCTATCAAAGGGGTAGTCGTGTTAGTCTGCATCTGTAAAAGCAGCAACATGCATCCAAAGAAGTGGGTATTCACTCACGAAAGCTTATGCTCCTATACGTCTGTTAGTCTATAAGGTGCCACAGGACTCTTTGCTGCTTTATCTGCCCCCTGTTCATGTTAGGGAAATGACTAACGGCTCACAACGGTTGCCAGTCTCCCCTCATCTGGGGTCAGAAATGTTTAGCTTCTAGTGTAGATGGGGCAGACCCAGCCTCAATCCTCAGACAGAAAACACAATAGACCTCTGTGACAAAGTGGGAATTTCCTTAATGTTTTGTATGAACACTGTGGGTACCTGTTTCCCCTGTGAATTGAACAAGTATGTAGGTGGTGGGATAAGGATGTGTGATCTTTGCAGAACCCCTAGCGGGCAGGTGTGACTGCCATCTAGCTGCTGGGCCCAGGGCTGCCCGGGGGGGGGCAAGTGGGGCAATTTGCCCCGGGTCCCGCAGGGGCCCCCACGAGAATGTCGGAGGCTCCCCCCGCCTCCACCTTCCCCCATCCCCGGGCGCCTCAGCCCACCGTGTCCAGGAGCGGCCCTGGACAGAGCTAACGCGGCATGGCTCCAGCGGGTCCTGAGCTCCTCCCACTCAGAGCCACGTGGTAAGGGGACAGGGCTGCGAGCTGCGGCCAAGCAGCGAGAGCTCAGGTCCCGCTGGAGCCATGCCGCTGCAGCGCTGTCCAGGGCTGCTCCTGGATGCGGCATGCTAAGGCTCTGAGAGAGGGGGGAGGCGGGGGTAAGCGGCATGGTAAGGGGGCCGGGGGTGTTGGATAAGGGGCAGGGAGTCCTGGGGACAGTCAGGGGACAGGGAGGGGGCGGTCAGGGGATGGGGAATGGGGGGTTGGATCATGGGCATTCCGGGGGTCTGTCATGACTCGGCGGGGGGATGGATAGGGGTCGGGGCAGTCAGGGGACAGGGAGCGGGGGGGATTCATGGGGGGTGGGGTCCCGGGGTAGTGGTTGGGGGGGTTCTGAGGGGCGGTCAGGGGACAAGGAGCAGGATGGGTCGGGGATTCTGAGGGGGGCAGTCGGGGGGCAGGAAGTGGGTGGGGGTTGGATAGGGGGCAGGGCCAGGCTGTTTGGGGAGGCACAGCCTTCCCTACCCTAAAGCTCATTCAGCAGTTTGAGGCTTGCAGACAGCTATTTAACACAAAGAGCCAAGCTGTTATCTTTTCCCTCAGGGCTACCATCCCTTTGACTTCTCAAATGCCAAATTATAGTCTATATTTAATTTCAGTGCCATAGGGCGATTCATGTCAGGGGAGGGTAGCTTCATTTAAAATTAGCCACTTTAGATTAACAGTGATAGAGCTAAGAGAGCCATGGGGGAGGGATCACATGAGAACAGCAATATCCTACACTACCTACCTCCTTCCCAACCCTACCTAGGGAGACCCCCCTCCCCTGCATTCCCCAAAGCTCCAGAGGGGTTAATTCGGTGGTTCTCAAACTTTTGTACTGGTGACCCCTTTCGCATAGCAAACCTCTGAGTGCGACCCCCCCCCCTTATAAATTAAAAACACTTTTTTATATATTTAACACTATTATAAATGCTGGAGGCAAAGCAGGGTTTGAGGTGGAAGCTGACAGCTCGCGATCCCCAGTAATAACCTCGTGACCCCCTGAGGGGTCCCGACCCCCAGTTTGAGACCCCCTGGGTTAATTTAATTTTAGCACTCTGTATCCATTCACATGCATGTGCTATTTTGAGCATTTCAGTTTTCACAACATAGGCTCATCCCAGATTCTGGAACAAGCTCAAATGCTCAGTTAAGAACATAAGAACATAAGAAAGGCCGTACCAGGTCAGACCAAAGGTCCATCTAGCCCAGTATGCTGTTTACCGACAGTGGCCAATGCCAGGTGCCCCACAGGGAGTGAACCTAACAGGCAATGATCAAGTGATCTCTCTCCTGCCATCCATCTCCATCCTCTGACAGGCAGAGGCTGGGGACAGCATTCCTTACCTGTCCTGGCTAATAGCCATTAATGGACTTAACCACCATGAATTTATCCAGTTCTCTTTTAAACTCTGTTATAGTCCTAGCCTTCACAACCTTCTCAGGTAAGGAGTTCCACAAGTTGACTGTGCGCTGTGTGAAGAAGAACTTCCTTTTATTTGTTTTAAACCTGCTGCCTATTAATTTCATTTGATGACCCCTAGTTCTTGTATTATGGGAATAAGTAAATAACTTTTCCTTATCCACTTTCTCCACATCACTCATGATTTTATATACCTCTATCATATCCCCCCTTAGTCTCCTCTTTTCCAAGCTGAAGAGTCCTAGCCTCTTTAATCTCTCCTCATATGGGACCCATTCCAAACCCTTAATCATTTTAGTTGCCCTTTTCTGAACCTTTTCCAGTGCCAGTATATCTTTTTTGAGATGAGGAGACCACATCTGTACGCAGTATTCGAGATGAGGGCGTACCATTGATTTATATAAGGGCAATAATATATTCTCAGTCTTATTCTCTATCCCCTTTTTAATGATTCCTAACATCCTGTTTGCTTTTTTGACCGCCTCTGCACACTGCGTGGACATTTTCAGAGAACTATCCACAATGACTCCAAGATCTTTTTCCTGACTTGTTGTAGCTAAATTAGCCCCCATCATATTGTATGTATAGTTGGGGTTATTTTTTCCAATGTGCATTACTTTACATTTATCCACATTAAATTTCATTTGCCATTTTGTTGCCCAATCACTTAGTTTTGTGAGATGTTTTTGAAGTTCTTCACAGTCTGCTTTGGACTTAACTATCTTTAGCAGTTTAGTGTCATCTGCAAACTTTGCCACCTCACTGTTTACCCCTTTTTCCAGATCATTTATGAATAAGTTGAATAGGATCGGTCCGAGGACTGACACTTGGGGAACACCACTAGTTACCCCTCTCCATTCTGAAAATTTACCATTTATTCCTACCCTTTGTTCCCTCTCTTTTAACCAGTTCTCAATCCATGAAAGGACCTTCTCTTTTATCCCATGGCAGCTTAATTTACATAAGAGCCTTTGGTGAGGGACCTTGTCAAAGGCTTTCTGGAAATCTAAGTACACTATGTCCACTGGATCCCCCTTGTCCACATGTTTGTTGACCCCTTCAAAGAATTCTAATAGATTAGTAAGACACGATTTCCCTTTACAGAAACCATGTTGACTATTGCTCAACAGTTTATGTTTTTCTATGTGTCGGACAATTTTATTCTTAACTATTGTTTCGACTAATTTGCCCGGTACAGACGTTAGACTTACCGGCCTGTAATTTCCGGGATCACCTCTAGAGCCCTTTTTAAATATTGGCGTTACATTAGCTAACTTCCAGTCATTGGGTACAGAAGCCGATTTAAAGGACAGGTTACAAACCTTAGTTAACAGTTCCCCAACTTCACATTTGAGTTCTTTCAGAACTCTTCGGTGAATGCCATCTGGTCCCGGTGACTTGTTAATGTTAAGTTAATCAATTAATTCCAAAACTTCCTCTCGTGACACTTCAATCCATGACAGTTCCTCAGATTTGTCACCTACAAAAGCCAGCTCAGGTTTGGGAATCTCCCTAACATCCTCAGCCGTGAAGACTGAAGCAAAGAATCCATTTAGTTTCTCCGCAATGACGTTATCATCTTTAAGCGCTCCTTTTGTATCTCGATCATCAAGGGGCCCCACTGGTTGTTTAGCAGGCTTCCTGCTTCTGATGTACTTAAAAAAAATTTTGTTATTACCTTTGGAGTTTTTGGCTAGCCGTTCTTCAAACTCCTCTTTGGCTTTTCTTATTACATTCTTGCACTTAATTTGGCAGCGTTTATGCTCCTTTCTATTTGTCTCACTAGGATTTGACTTCCACTTTTTAAAGGAAGTCTTTTTATCTCTCACTGCTTCTTTTACATGGTTGTTAAGCCACGGTGGCTCTCTTTTAGTTCTTTTACTGTGTTTCTTAATTTGGGGTATACATTGAAGTTGGGCCTCTATTATGGTGTCTTTAAAAAGCGCCCATGCAGCTGGCAGGGATTTCACTTTAGTCACTGTACCTTTTAACTTCTGTTTAACTAACCCCCTCATTTTTGCATAGTTCCCCCTTTTTCAGATTAAATGCCACAGTGTTGGGCTGTTGAGATGGTCTTCCCACCACAGGGATGTTGAACGCTATTGTATTATGGTCACTATTTCCAAGCGGTCCTGCTATAGTTACCTCTTGGACCAGCTCCTGCGCTCCACTCAGGACTAAATCTAGAGTTGTCTCTCCTCTTGTGGGTTCCCGTACCAGCTGCTCCATGAAGCAGTCATTTAAAGTATTGAGAAATTTTATCTCTGCATTTCGTCCTGAAGTGAAATGTTCCCAGTCAATATGGGGATAATTGAAATCCCCCACTATTATTGAGTTCTTAATTTTGATAGCCTCTCTAATTTCCCTTAGCATTTCATCATCACTATCACCGTCCTGGTCAGGTGGTCAATAATAGATCCCTAATGTTATATTCTTATTAGAGCATGAAATTTCTATCCATAGAGATTCTATGGAACATGCGGATTTGCTTAAGATTTTTATTTCATTTGATTGTACATTTTCTTTCACATATAGTGCCACTCCCCCCCCCGCACGACCTGTTCTATCCTTCCGATATATTTTGTACCCCGGAATGATTGCGTCCCATTGATTGCTCTCAGTCCACCAGGTTTCTGTGATGCCTATTATATCAATATCCTCCTTTATCACAAGGTACTCTAGTTCACCCATCTTATTATTTAGACTTCTAGCATTTGTGTACAAGCACTTTAAAAACTTGTCACTGTTTATTTGTCTGCCCTTTTCTGATGTATCAGATTCTTTTTTATGTGAATGTTTATCATCTGATCTGGCTCCTACTTTATCCTCTTCCATCCTCTGCTCCTGACTATACCTGGAGATTCTCTATTATTAGTCTCTCCCCTAGGAGAAGTCTCTGTCCGAGCCACATGCTCCTCAGCTTTCCCCCATCTCCTAGTTTAAAAACTGCTCTACAACCTTTTTAATGTTTAGTGCCAGCAGTCTGGTTCCACTTTGGTTTAGGTGGAGCCCATCCTTCCTGTATAGGCTCCCCCCATTCCAGAAGTTTCCCCAGTTCCTAATGAATGTAAACCCCTCCTCTCTACACCATCGTCTTATCCATGCATTGAGACTCTGAAGCTCTGCCTGCCTACCTGGCCCTGCGCGTGGAACTGGGAGCATTTCTGAGAATGCCACCATAGAGGTCCTGGATTTCAGTCTCTTCCCTAGAAGCCTAAATTTGGCCTCCAGGACATCTCTCCTACCCTTCCCTATGTCATTGGTACCTACATGTACCACGACCACCGGCTCCTCCCCAGCACTACACATAAGTCTGTCTAGATGCCTTGAGAGATCCGCAACCTTCGCACCAGGCAGGCAAGTCACCATACGGTTCTCCCGGTCATCACAAACCCAGCTAACTATGTTTCTAATGATCGAATCTCCCAATACTAATACCTGCCTTTTTCTAGCAACTGGAGTTCCCTCTGTGCAAGAGGCAACCCCAGCACCATCTGGAAGGAGGGTCCCAACTATGGGAAGTTTCAGAGTAGCAGCCGTGTTAGTCTGTATCCGCAAAAAGAAGAACAGGAGTACTTGTGGCACCTTAGAGACTAACAAATTTATTAGAGCATAAGCTTTCGTGGACTACAGCCCACTATGGGAAGGTTTCCCTCTGCTCCCGTTGACTGCTCTGCTTCCCTGGGCCTTTCATCCTCCTCAACAGTGCAGGGGCTGTCTGACCAGAGGTGGGACAATTCTACAGTGTCCTGGAAAGCCTCATCAACATACCTCTCTGCCTCCCTTAGCTCCTCCAGTTCCGCCACCCTTGCCTCCAGAGTCCGTACGTGGTCTCTGAGGGCCAGGAGCTCCTTGCACCGAATGCACACATACGCCACCCACCCACGGGGCAGGTAATCATACATGCCACACTCAGTGCAATAAACTGGATAGCCCCCACTCTGCAGCTGGGCTTCTGCCTGCATTGTCTCCTAGTTAATGAAGGGGTTGTTTAAAGCAAGAAGTTTTGAATGTAGTTTGGGCTATAGGTTTTAAGGGGAATAAAGGGTTTAAGATAGAACCGGCAAGGGACCCGCGCTCCCTTCCTGCTCCCCTTTCCAACTCCCTTGCAAAACTCCCTGTTAGCAGCCCCTGTTCGCAAAAGCCATTTCGTGGAGTATGTACATAAGCTATACTAAAGACAAACCCACAGTAACCATCTCCAGTTTGTGAGGGACCCCATGGAGCTAGTCTCTAGGAAACAGATACATTCATGGAGGTTAAGTCCATTAATGGCTATTAGCCAGGATAGGTAAGGAATGGTATCCCTAGCCTTTGTTTGTCAGAGGGTGGAGATGGATGGCAGGAGAGAGATCACTTGATCATTACCTGTTAGGTTCACTCCCTCTGGGGCACCTGGCATTGGCCACTGTCGGTAGACAGAATACTGGGCTGGAGGGACCTTTGGTCTGACCCAGTATGGCCGTTCTTATGTTATAACCTAAATGAACCCAAAGTTATGGAGACAGATATGAGCCAAGGAAGCCAGCAGAGTATCAGAAACCTGGAAAAATCTCTGACTAGATGGGCTCAGGCATTTGGTCACAAGCTGAGGTGGTTCAAAAGTTTTAGATTTTTTTTAAGCAGACTTTTTTTATTGTTTATTGTTGCTTTTTAAAAAGTTTTGACGGAAAATATTTGTCCAACCCTTTTAATGAGCTTTAGTACCTTTTAGCACTAACTGATGCTGAGAACCAGTGATACCTTGTAAAGGTGACTTTAAAAGAAGTTTTCTCAAAACTGGGTTTGTGCTGAGATGTGGAAGGTTTTTAAATGTTTATTTTTCCCAGGGCGGCCCGGGAGAGGGAATGGGGGGACAAGTGGGGCAATTTGCCCCGGGCCCCACAGGGCCCCCACTGATATAAAAAGCAGCGCACAAGCGACCAGGGAGCTTTTGCGAACAGGGGCTGCTAACAGGGAGTTTCGCAAGGGAGTTTGGAAGGGGAGCAGGAAGGGGGCGAGGGTTCCTTGCCGGTTCTATCTGTTTTCTCTTTATTCCCCTTTAAACCTATAACCAACTACATTCAAAACTTCTTGCTTAAACAACCCTTTCAGCGGACAGGGGGCTGCAGACGGGAGTTTGACAGAGGGAGGCTTACGATGGTTAGGAAGACCCGCAACACCTGTGCCAGCACTGCTTCTGTCTCCTCCACCTGTGCCTGTAGCCAGACAGAGCACCTGAGCATGGATGCTTCTACCCAGATCTTGGTGTGGTTTTGCAGAGACTGTAACTTGCAATTTCCACTTACTGATATCCAGGCTGGGGGGACCATCCAATGTGAGAGGTGCCTGCTGGTGGAATCTCTCAGGCAGCAGGTGGGAGAGCTACAGGAGGAGGTGGCTAGGTTGAGGAGCATCCGAATCCACGAGCAATTCCTCGACAGTGTCCATGTGGAGACAGCTGAGGTAGCTGTCCCAGTACACAGGACTGCTGATACACGACTGGTGGAGGAGGAGATGGCTCAGGGTGGACACTGGCAGCTGGTTACTTCTGGCAGCAGGCAGTGCTCCACTCCTGCTCTGAACCCTCCTGCCGTGGTAATAGGTAACCGTTATGCTCTTCTTGATACAGGAAAGAAGGAATCACCCCCTACAGTAAAGGAGGAGAAGCCTCGTACCCCTAAGGCTGGGAGGTCTGCTGCCACCACTACGAATAGGAAACGTAGGGTAGTGGTGGTCGGAGACTCTCTGCTGAGGGGGACGGAGGTGCCCATCTGTCGCCCTAACATTTCATCTTGGGAGGTATGCTGCCTGCCAGGAGCCCGTATCCGAGACGTTACGGAGGCATTGTCGAGGATTATCCAGCCCTCTGACTACTACCCCATGCTACTCATCCATGTGGGCATAAATGATACTGCGCGGTGTGACACTGAGCGGATCAAGAGTGACTACAGGGCTCTGGGAGTACGGGTGAAGGAGTTTGGAGCGCAGGTGGTATTCTCTTCGATTCTTCCTGTCAAAGGTAGGGGCCCGGGCAGAGACAGATGAATCATGGAGGTGAATGCCTGGCTGCGAAGATGGTGTCGCCAGGAGGGCTTTGGCTTCCTAAACCATGGGATGCTATTCGAGGAAGGACTGCTAGGCAGAGATGGCGTTCACCTTTCGAGGAGGGGAAAGACCCTATTTGGGCACAGACTGGCTAACCTAGTGAGGAGGGCTTTAAACTAGGTTCGACGGGGACAGGTGAGCAAAGCCCACAGGTAAGTGGGGAACATGGAGACCGGGGAGATGGGTCGGAAACGAGAGGGAGTGTGGCAGAGAGAAAGGAGGGTCAGGACAAAACTGGGAGGCAAGATCAAACCAGTATCTTAGATGCCTATATACAAATGCGAGAAGTATGGGGAATAAGCAGGAAGAACTGGAAGTGCTAATAAATAAATACAACTATGATATTGTTGGCATCACTGAAACTTGAGGGATAATACACATGATTGGAATGTTGGTGTGGATGGGTACAGCTTGCTCAGGAAGGATAGACAGGGGAAAAAGGGAGGAGGTGTTGCCTTGTATATTAAAAATGTACACACTTGGACTGAGGTAGAGATGGACATAGGAGACAGAAGTGTTGAGAGTCTCTGGGTTAGGCTAAAAGGGGTAAAAAACAAGGGAGATGTCATGCTAGGAGTCTACTACAGGCCACCTAACCAGGTGGAAGAGGTAGATGAGGCTTTTTTTAAGCAACTAACAAAATCATCCAAAGCCCAAGATTTGGTGGTGATGGGGGACTTCAACTATCCGGATATATGTTGGGAAAATAACACAGCGGGGCACAGACTATCCAACAAATTCTTGGACTGCATTGCAGACAACTTTTTATTTCAGAAGGTTGAAAAAGCTACTAGGGGGGAAGCTGTTCTAGACTTGATTTTAACAAATAGGGAGGAACTCGTTGAGAATTTGAAAGTAGAAGGCAGCCTGGGTGAAAGTGATCATGAAATCATAGAGTTTGCAATTCTAAGGAAGGGTAGAAGGGAGAACAGCAAAATAGAGACAATGGATTTCAGGAAGGCGGATTTTGGTAAGCTCAGAGAGCTGATAGGTAAGGTCCCAGGGGAATCAAGACTGGGGGAAAAACAACTGAGGAGAGTTGGCAGTTTTTCAAAGGGACACTATTAAGGGCCCAAAAGCAAGCTATTCCGCTGGTTAGGAAAGATAGAAAATGTGGCAAAAGACCACCTTGGCTTAACCACGAGATCTTGCGTGATCTAAAAAATAAAAAGGAGTCATATAAAAAATGGAAACTAGGACAGATTACAAAGGATGAATATAGGCAAACAACACAGGAATGCAGGGGCAAGATTAGAAAGGCAAAGGCACAAAATGAGCTCAAACTAGCTATGGGAATAAAGGGAAACAAGAAGACTTTTTATCAATACATTAGAAGCAAGAGGAAGACCAAAGACAGGGTAGGCCCACTGCTTAGTGAAGAGGGAGAAACAGTAACAGGAAACTTGGAAATGGCAGAGATGCTTAATGACTTCTTTGTTTCGGTCTTCACTGAGAAGTCTGAAGGAATGCCTAACATAGTGAATGCTAATGGGAAGGGGGTAGGTTTAGCAGATAAAATAAAAAAAGAACAAGTTAAAAATCACTTAGAAAAGTTAGATGCCTGCAAGTCACCAGGGCCTGATGAAATGCATCCTAGAATACTCAAGGAGCTAATAGAGGAGGTATCTGAGCCTCTAGCTATTATCTTTGGAAAATCATGGGAGACGGGAGAGATTCCAGAAGACTGGAAAAGGGCAAATATAGTGCCCATCTATAAAAAGGGAAATAAAAACAACCCAGGAAACTACAGACCAGTTAGTTTAACTTCTGTGCCAGGGAAGATAATGGAGCAAGTAATTAAGGAAATCATCTGCAAACACTTGGAAGGTGGTAAGGTGATAGGGAACAGCCAGCATGGATTTGTGAAGAACAAATCATGTCAAACCAATTTGATAGCTTTCTTTGATAGGATAACAAGCCTTGTGGATAAGGGTGAAGCTGTGGATGTGGTATACCTAGACTTTAGTAAGGCATTTGATACGGTCTCGCATGATATTCTTATCGATAAACTAGGCAAATACAATGTAGATGGGGCTACTATAAGGTGGGTGCATAACTGGCTGGATAACCGTACTCAGAGAGTTGTTATTAATGGTTCCCAATCCTGCTGGAAAGGCATAACGAGTGGGGTACCGCAGGGGTCTGTTTTGGGACCGGCTCTGTTCAATATCTTCATCAACGACTTAGATATTGGCATAGAAAGTACGCTTATTAAGTTTGTGGATGATACCAAACTGGGAGGGATTGCAACTGCTTTGGAGGACAGGGTCATAATTCAAAATGATCTGGACAAATTGGAGAAATGGTCTGAGTTAAACAGGATGAAGTTTAACAAAGACAAATGCAAAGTGCTCCACTTAGGAAGAAAAAATCAGTTTCACACATACAGACTGTCTAGGAAGGAGTACGGCAGAAAGGGATCTAGGGGTTATAGTGGACCACAAGCTAAATATGAGTCAACAGTGTGATGCTGTTGCAAAAAAAGCAAACGTGATTCTGGGATGTATTAACAGGTGTGTTGTGAGCAAGACACGAGAAGTCATTCTTCCGCTCTACTCTGCTCTGGTTAGGCCTCAGCTGGAGTATTGTGTCCAGTTCTGGGCACCGCATTTTAAAAAAGATGTGGAGAAATTGGAAAGGGTCCAGAGAAGAGCAACAAGAATGATTAAAGGTCTTGAGAACATGACCTATGAAGGAAGGCTGAAAGAATTGGGTTTGTTTAGTTTGGAAAAGAGAAGACTGAGAGGGGACATGATAGCAGTTTTCAGGTATTTAAAAGGGTGTCATAAGGAGGAGGGAGAAAACTTGTTCACCTTAGCCTCTAAGGATAGAACAAGAAGTAATGGGTTTAAACTGCATCAAGGGAGGTCTAGGTTGGACATTAGGAAAAAGTTCCTAACCGTCAGGGTGGTTAAACACTGGAATAAATTGCCTAGGGAGGTTGTGGAATCTCCATCTCTGGAGATATTTAAGAGTAGGTTAGATAAATGTCTATCAGGGATGGTCTAGACAGTATTTGGTCCTGCCATGCGGGCAGGGGACTGGACTCGATGACCTCTCGAGGTCCCTTCCAGTCCTAGAATCTATGAATCTATGAATATAGTATTCTATAGTATTGCAACTTTTTTTTATGGAAGGGGCTCCTGAAATTGCTTTGCCCCAGGCCCCCTGAATCCTCTGGGCGGCCCTGGCTGGGCCCAGACAACAGCCGGACATTCTGTATCCTGGCAACTGATGACTCGGACCCATCCGCTGCAAGAGCTAGCTGGAGGAGTTGGAGAACAAAGCCAGAGGTGGAAGCCAGGTGACCGGTTTGCCTGGAAAGAGACAAAGGACAGAGGAGGGGCAACTGGGCATGACTGAGGGTCGGCTGCTGGAAGCGAGTCAGTCTCCTGGTGTGGGACTCAGGGGGACAGCCCAGGGCTCAGGGCCTCCCCAAGATGGACTTGGCTGAATCTTTCTACCCTTCTATGCTAACAAGCACTGTTCTACGCTGTGTTCCTGAGGTCTAATAAATCCTTCTGTTTTCCACGCTGGCTGGGAGTCACTGCTGACTGTGGAGTGGGGGTGCACGGTCACTTTGGGGGCGTGTAAGGCTTCCCCAGGTGTCCCATCCAGGTGGACTCACTGCAGGGAGCTCATAACATGTAGCAGGGGAGCTGAATGCTCCGAGGTCAGACTCAGGAGGTGCTGAAGCTGTGGAGACTTGCCCTGGTGACAGTGTGCCCTCAGGGGTGCCACACTACAAGAGGGGCCTGTCTCTACTCCTTTCCCGCCCTAGAGTGACTCCAGGGTGGCAGCACCTCACTGAAGAGAGAGGCTCAAGACTAGGGCAGAAGGGCAGGGGAAGGACAGCCTGCCCTGGCCCTAGTGAAGTGGGACACTAGGACCTGCCGGATAGGGTTACCATATTTCAGCAAGCAAAAAAGAGGACGGGAGGAGCCCCGCCCTAGCCCCGCCCCTGCCCCTCCCACTTCCCGCCCCCCCAGAACCCCCAACCCTCCCCCCGTTCCTTGTCCCCTGACTGCCTCCTCCTGGGACCCCTGCCCCTAACTGCCCCCCAGGACTCCACTCCCTATCTAGGCCTCCCTGCCTCTTGTCCCCTGACTGCTCCAACCCTTATCCACACCCCCACCCCCAGACAGACCCCTGGGATTCCCACGCCCCATCCAACCACTCCCCACCCCCGACAGCCCCCCCCAGAACTCCCAACCCATCTAAACCCCTCTGCTCCCTGTCCCCTGACTGCTCCGATCCCTCTCCGCACTCCTGCCCCCTGACAGCCCCCCCCAGAACTCCCAACCCATCTAAACCCCTCTGCTCCCTGTCCCCTGACTGCTCCGATCCCTCTCCGCACTCCTGCCCCCTGACAGCCCCCCCCAGAACTCGCAACCCATCTAAACCCCTCTGCTCCCTGTCCCCTGACTGCTCCGATCCCTCTCCCCACTCCTGCCCCCTGACAGCTCCTCCCCAGAACTCCCAGCCCCCCACCCCCGCGCTCCTTGTCCCCTGACTGCCCCCTCCTGGGACCCCTGCTCCTAACTGCCCTCCAGAACCCCACCCCCTACCTAAGACTCCCTGTTCCTTGTCCCCTAACTGTCCCCTCCTAAGACCCCCCCCAACTGCCCCCCAGGACCCTACCCCCTACCTGTACCCTGACTGCCCAAAACTTTCTCCACTCCCCCCAAAAAGCCCCCCCCCGTTTCTTGACTGCCCCCTCCAGAACCTCCCTGCCCCCTGGCCCCCTGACCCTGCTGCTCAGAACAGGGTGTTGGGCTCTGTGCGAGCCGAGCCGGACACGTGGCTGCACTCCCCAGCACAACAAAACCCGGTCCCTGGCCCTGCACAGTGCTGCCGGACCGGGCTGCAGGGGAGAGCTGCCGGCTCAGAATGCAGGGCGGATCCGGCTCCTCTACAGCTGCTCCGGAGTCCAGCCCGGGACTTTCCTGCAGCCCTCCCAGCCGCTCGCTCTGCTCTGCCGGGGGAGGGGGGAAATCCCGGACATTTTGAGTGCTTTACAAATTCCCCCGGACGCTATTTTTAGAACAAAAAGGAGGACATGTCCGGGTAAATCCGGACGAATGGTAACCCTACTGCCGGAAGACGGCAGCCTGCAGAGCGGAGCGGATTCAACATGTGCTGCAGGCTCCGCGGCAGTGAGGAGGCAGCAAGTGGGTGCCGGGAGACACTCCGGGGGGGCGCGTGGGGGTGGCAGGTGCCCCAAACATTGGGGAGCAGCGCACGGGGAGCTTAACAGGCACAGAAAATAACTCGGGGGGGGCAGGGGTGAGGGGAGTTTGGCGGCAACAGGAAGTAATGGGTGGGGGGGCGTGGGGAGCTCCACGGGCAGGGCCGGCTCCAGGCACCAGCTGAGCAAGCTGGTGCTTGGGGCTGCAGCTTGTAGGAGGCGGCATTCCGCCCAATCCTAGGGCAGCATGGCCGCTTTTTTTTTTGTTCCGCTCCGGCCGCCCTGTAGGGGGCGGCAGCGCGGAGGACGGGAGCGCCCTGCAGCAAGCCTGGCAGGGCAGCCCATGTCCTTCTGTCCCTGCCGACCGGAGCGGCAGAGCCCTCCCGCTAGGCGGTGCGGTGAGAGGGGCCGTGTGGTAGTGCCCCGCTGAAGCCCTGGCCGCCCCCCTTCTCTCTCTCTCTCCCACCCGCTTCCTCCCCCCGCTAGCCGGGGCACATCTGCAGCGCAGGGAGTCTCCCTGCACCCGTGCTCCGGCCGCGCCGCAGGGAGTGTTTTTTTGTTTTTTTTTGCTTTGCCATTCTGGCTGCCCCCTTTTTTTTTTTTTGCTTGGGGTGGCCAAAAAGCCAGAGCCGGCCCTGTCCACGGGCCGCAGGGAAGAGCTCCGCGGGCCGCGTGTTTGAGACCCCTGCTCTATGCTGTTATCCTGCTCATCGTCCTTTTCTTCCTCCCCTTCACTGTCCCTCAGACTGTCCAGATCTTCCTCCTTTATCATCACATATTCAATTCCAGACTTTCCAGTGAGATATTTCACATGCTGGCCTCTGCAAGCAGCGGCATCAACCCATTAATTTACTTTCTAGTCGGGAGCTATGGGAAGTGGCGATTCAGTGGCTCCATCAAGGTCGCTCTCCAGAGGGTTTTTGAAGAGAAGACAGATTCCAGAGAAGATGGAGAGACAACCAATGCAGAGCCAATGAACACTGTCACTTAAATCCCTACATCACCCAGCCTGGGAGACCCCGTTCTTAGGATGGAGATTCCCTAGATCCCAGAATCAAAGAACTTAGAACGGGAAAGGACGTGGTAGGTCACTGCCTAATTCTTCCCCACCTCCAAACAGAGTAGAGTCCTTCCCTATAGTGGATCCCCAGGGTTCTGTGCAGTTGTAAAGAACAACAATGGGTCACATGGGGCCCAACCTGCTCCCAGTGGAATCAGTTTGGAAAGTCCTGTTGACTTAAATGGGATCAGGAAAAGATCCATTATGGTCTGATTTGCTTTGTTTTAAAAATGCCTCTGACACATAATTTCAGTTTTAGTGGCAAGTTTCCCGCTGTGTCACCTGGTGAATGTTATTGCCTCCCCAATTTCCCTCTAAAATTTGCTGAGTAACAATTCAAAGGCCTGGAGAAATGGTGGTGGGGGAAATAATAGTCGCACCAATGTAGGACTATCCCTGTGTAACTCATTCCCCAGCCAGCTCCCTGCGCAGAGACACTCCCATGGAAGGCAGGGGATCGTTCCATGCAGCTCTGGACTCCCGCTGTTCCCAGCTGATATTTGAATCATTCACCTTTATTCTAACACTGACACAGTGTTTATTCACGTGGTCCCACCCAGCCCTGAAAGCTTTCCCGGCTGGACACTCATCAGGCTGCTGGGTTTGGGTCCCACCCACTGGCCCCTTGCGCTCTCAAGCATCCCACGGTCTGAGTAGACTGCAGCATTTCCCTCCCCTTGGCCTGTCCGGCACAATTCCTAGGCCCTGGCTCTCTTTCTGTTAGCCCTTCACAGAAATGGGACCAGACGGCCCAGCAGCCCTCGCCCCCAGGACCAGTGGTGACCCCCCAGACTCCCCGGTAGCTTAGACACACCCTTTCCCAGACTGCCAAACTTGTGAGCACTCTGGGTTTACAGTTCACCTCTTCAGGGGGTCGTGATAGTGAAGCAAACAGATACACAAGCTTTGGAAAAGGGTTTCAACCCAATCACTCTTTACTGTAGCTAGTGCAAGAAATATACATATCTAGACAAAGCAATAAGAAATCTGCCTCACTTTCCTCACCATACTGGTGTATGCTTTGGGTGAAGGTCAGAGTCCCTCAGTGGGTCCCGGGTCCCCAATCCTGCACATGGCTCCTCTTCTGAACCAGGCAAAATCTCTCTCTCTCTCTCTCACTTTAGCAGTCAGTGCCCTCATCTCTCCGCCCTGGTTGCTGCCCACTCCAACTAGCAGAAGGGTCACACTAGTTTGGATCGTACCCAATACCATGCTGCCAGCCAATCCTTTAATATTTAAAACCAAAGGTTTTATTATGAAAGAAAAGAACGAGAAGAGAATTGTTAAAAGCAGACATATGACTTCAGAGTCCATATATCAGGTTCTTAGCAGCATTGGTGAGTTTGCTGTCTTGTGAAGTCCCTCTGGAACACATCCAAAGCTTGGATGGGTCTATCAGTCCTTTGTCCAAAACTTCAGTTTGTAGAGAAGTTGCTCCAGAGGTGAGACACAGGATTGAAGACAAAATGGATGTAATGCAGCTGCCTTTTAGCCACTGACAAACCTCTCTTTTACAACCTCCAATCCCCTTTGCCAGCTGAAACCCTGGCAGCCTCATCAGGTGCTCAGAGTCCATCACTAGGTGATCTATTGCTTAGTGACCTCCCCACAGAAGTCACACTTGAATCATGGGTGTGTCCTGGGCAGCAGCCATCTCCATGTTCAGGGGGATTCCATTTGAATGGACGACCATTAAAGTTAGACAACCTGAGGTAGTACCCCTGGGCCACCAACCCTTGGAATTTAGTCCAAGATGGAGGTACAGAGGCAGCAGGAAGGCAATAAAACAGGTGTAGAATCAAAATGATGTGTCCCCAGCTTTCCTAAAAGACCTTACTCACTACACTTTTATAAGTACAGTGATATTGTAGACAACCAGTTGATTCAATTGCTTATTCTTCAGGGTTTAGATCCCCACTGCAGTGTCTCGACCCTGATTGTCATTTATCCTTTTATGTCATGATAGCTGGAGACAATAGAAGCCACCGCCCAAGGCAATCAGTCACCAGGCAAAGCCTGAACTGAGTTAAGCTGTGTGGTTGGAAGAGGTTCCCTGGCTGGGATTGATGGCAAATGCAGGGGCTAGGGGATTGCTTGGCAAATTGTGTGAGAGGCAGAAAGACAGCAGACAGCAAGGGCAGGAGTTGTGAGCATGGCCGTGAGGAGCTGAGCTCCTTGGGGCACAGGACTGGCTGGAGATTCAGGCTTCAGGATTTCTGAGCAAGGAAACAGTCAGCTGCTGATTGTTCCGATTGGTGCAGGGGTGCAGGACTGTGTAGGAGAATTCAGTAAATAAACAGGACTGCACCAAGGAAATGCAGTTGGAAATAACCTGGCAAGGCCCCAATTACGGGGGGTGGAGCAAAATCTGGGACAAACCTGGTTTCACTGCACTGCTGTTCTCCAGCCTGCAGCAGTGGTTTCTAACAGGCACTAATCGAGGATCCCATGGGCTGAGCTGCCCTTTGATTGTTCAATTAACAAACCCACCTGCTCCCCTCCGGGATCTGATTCTCAGAAATGCTCCCTCTTCCTTTAACCCAAACCCACATTTTCCTCCCCAAAATAACCCCATCTCGACCTGCCTCTCTCCATCACAGGTTGCTGAGCAACACGTTTTTTCTCCTCCTTTTTTCCCTCTGCTCTCAGCCCGCAGCTCAGATCAGCGTGCTCCCCAGGCCAGGACCGGCTCCTTTGTTTAACCCCACACTGATCACCTGGAGCCAACCCCTGGTTGTTAATCAAAACCTCCTGCCCTGATTTTGCCCTAGGCTTTGTAGCCGGGCAGCGTTTGCAGCCACAGTTTCCCAGTCTCGCTGGTTGGCAGTTTTGTCTAACCACATGCCTGCTGCGTGATATGGACAGAGCCGGGCAGCAAATCTTAACTCACTTCCCTTATGACCCCCAAAAGAGCGGAGAGGAGCAGGCGGCAGACCAGCAGCACCTCCCATCGTCCCCTTCCCCCGTGCTGGGTGCTGTACAGCCATCCTGTGAGACAGCTGCTGCCCCAAAGAGTTTACAGTCTAAACTGACCAGCCAGAAACAGGGCAGGGAGGAAACTGAGGTGCAGGGTGGGGAAGTGACTTGATCCTAGTTACCCAGTAGGCCATGGGCAGAGCAGTTCTCCTGACTCCCAGTCCAGTGCTCTATCCACTAGGCCACACTGCCTCTTAACTCATGTTATTCCCCAACTCTCCCAGCCAAGGCACTTGGTCCCAACAGCCTGTCCCTGATTACACGCACTCCTAACCCCGTGAATTCCCCACCCCGGGCTGGCAGGTGCCTTGTCCCTGTCCACAGGGGCCTTGTCCCTGTCCACAGGGGCCATCCCTGGGCTTTCACTTGACGGAGTCTGCAGCCATGGGTGAAGCTAGCTGGACAGGGCAGGATCGCAGGCCAGACAATCACTCTTTCCTGTAGCTAGTGCAAGAAATATACATATCTAGACAAAACAATAAGAAATCTGCCTCACTTTCCTCACCATACTGGTGTATGCTTTGGTCCCTCAGGGGCTCCTGAATCCTGACCAATCTCTTCTGAACCAGGCAATCTCTCTCTCTCTCTCTCTCTTCTGCAGTCAGTTCCCTCATCTTGCTGTCTCGAAAATGACCACTGACAAACCTCTCTTTTACAACCTCCCATCGCCTTTGCCAGGTGAAACCCTGGCAGCCTCATCAGGTGCTCAGAGTCCATCACTAGGTGATCTATTGCTTAGTGACCTCCCCACAGAAGTCACACTTGAATCATGGGTGTGCCCTGGGCAGCAGCCATCTCCGTGTTCAGGGGGATTCCATTTGAATGGACGACCATTAAAGTTAGACAACCTGAGGTAGTACCCCTGGGCCACCAACCCTTGGAATTTAGTCCAAGATGGAGGTACAGAGGCAGCAGGAAGGCAATAAAACAGGTGTACAATCAAAATGATGTTTGCAGCCGGATACCAATACATACAGAGAGTTCATCTCACAACAAATTCATAATCTGGAAATCGATTCCCCAGCTTGTCACACATTCCCCAAATCGTCAAAGCCGGGGTGAATACTGAGGAAGAGGAGTTAGAGAGCAATACCCGGCAGTTAGCCTGGTCATTTTGAATCACAGGTGCCTGGCAATATTAGTAGAGGAGTTTGAATTTGATTAGTCGATAGTTAGTTTGTCTTATTTGCATTGGAATAAATGTGAATGAATATGGGATGCTCTGCAATCTGGGAGTCCCTGGACAAGGGGCATATGTCAAACCAGAACATCTCGCTGACCCCTGAGGGGCTATAAGGGCACGGTTCAAGATGCAGGTGCCTATCTGCCCCCTGTGCACGTTAGGGAAATGACTCACGGCTCACAACGGTTGCCAGTCTCCCCTCATCTGGGGTCAGAAATGTTTAGTTTCTAGTGTAGATGGGGCAGACCCAGCATCAATCCTCGGACAGAAAACACAATAGACCTCTGTGACAAAGTGGGAATTTTCTTAATGTTTTGTATGAACACTGTGGGTGCCTGTTTCCCCTGTGTATTGAACAAGTATCTAAGTGGTGGGATAATGGTGTGTGATCTTTGCAGAGACTCCTAGTGGGCAGGTGTGACTGCCGTCTATCTGCTGGGCCCAGACAACAGCGGGACATTCTGTATCCTGGCAACTGATGACTCGGACCCATCCTCTGCAAGAGCTAGCTGGAGGAGTTGGAGAACAAAGCCAGGGGTGGAAGCCAGGTGACCAGTTTGCCTGGAAAGAGACAAAGGACAGAGGAGGGGCAACTGGGCATGACTGAGGGTCGGCTGCTGGAAGCGAGTCAGTCTCCTGGTGTGGGACTCAGGGGGACAGCCCAGGGCTCAGGGCCTCCCCAAGATGGACTTGGCTGAATCTTTCTACCCTTCTGTGCTAACAAGCACTGTTCTACGCTGTGTTCCTGAGGTCTAATAAACCCTTCTGTTTTCCACGCTGGCTGGGAGTCACTGCTGACTGCGGAGTGGGGGTGCACAGTCCCTTTGGGGGTGTGTAAGGCTTCCCCAGGTGTCCCATCCAGGTGGACTCACTGCAGGGAGCTCATGACATGGCGCAGGGGAACTGAATGCTCCGAGGTCAGACCCAGGAGGTGCTGAAGTTGAGGAGACTTGCCCTGGTGAGAGTGTGCCCTCAGGGGCGTCACACTACAACAGGGGCCTGTCTCTACTCCTTTCCGAGCAGTTCCAGAGCAGAGCCTGTGCACCGTGACAGCCTCACATTCCCCCAGGAGCTCCTCACGCCATGCGCAGGGCCCTGATCTATACTCACTGCACAAGCAGGGGTTCAAGTTCTGGTCTTCATTCGCTGGGTTTATTTGTGGCCGTTAATGCCTGATGATGTCACAGAAGAATCATTTTTCACAGGTGTCCCCAAATTGTGATTGCCTCAATTGCGGCAGAAATTGGTTCATTAGCAGCTGTAGTGACATAAGCATGTAACCTGCTGCCAACAGCGTTGGCAACAATAGGGGCCGGGTCCTTCTATCTAGGGGATTCTCTACCACTTGCTTAATTTTGGTTCTAGCCTCCACCCAGTAATCTAGGAACCCAGATCCACTCTGGGCACCTTTGATAGACAAATCTGTACCCACTTGCAAGCACGTTCAAATGAGGTTTAAACAGAAGAACTTTACTGGAGGAAGGAAAAGGACAGGACCGGGTGAACTTGGACAAACTTTGCAATTTAACACTTTCTACCACCTGCTACCTCAGAGAGCATGAATCACAGTCCCCGAGTGGCTAATGCAGTTTTTCCAGCTCCTGGGCTCCCGCCCCAGTTCATGGGTCCCCACCCAAGTTCATGGGTCCCCAAATTCCCCACTCACAGTCTGCAGCTCCAGGAGTGCCAGGAAAAATCTCAGTCCCCATTCCTCAGGCAGCTCTAGGGGACTCCCACCTTTCCTTCCATAATGATTGCAACAACTGGAACGGGAAGGCCTTACTAGAATCTTTAGGCTGGCATAGATGGCTACCATAAACTCCTCTGCCCTACCATAGTCCATACAACTGCTCCCAGTCTGCTGCTGTCCTGCATGAGAGCTCAACTATCACTTTTCTCTGGTCACTACTGACCAGGTAACCAGAACTGCTGCTGGACTCTGTCTATCACTTGCCCCCAGCTCTGTCCATAAAAGGTCCCTGTGGTCCTCACCTCGACCCTTTTAGATACAAGAGAATCCATAGCCTAAAAACCCCACCACACTACCTACCCCACAGACAGATATTCACAACAACTAGCCAAGCACACAAAATCACTCTCATCACTGGGTTTGTGTTTTTCCTAGGTTTCTTACCCAACCTCAGCAAACTTCAGTCTCCATTAGGGTCACCCTGAACCTAGGCACTGTTCAGGTCATGCCCAGGTGGTTCTTGATAAGGTAAACTCTAAAATATTGGCTCCCAATACAAAACAGAGCCAGATTACACCCCAATGTCCCCAAACTATCCACAACTGACATGCAAATGAGGTGCTGGATCGCCCAGTCAGCTCCCTTCATTGTCAGCAGAGACCAGCAGACAGCTCCTCCGTCGCCACCTTCTGCTCGTTGACTTCAGACCACAGGGCCTGCCAGCATAAAACACAACAAGGACATTCCTTAAAAGCTTTTTACAAACAGCCTCATTTATCATTTGGATCATGCGCTCCCACGTGGCTCATGACAACACCCAAAATAGCTGCTTTCTGGGCTGCTGCTTGGTACAACCAAAAAATCAGGGAGAGAATGAACTGGAAGTGTAAGTTACAAGGATCAGCACCTGTCTATCTATGTAGACTCACGAATTAAGGTTGCTGGGGAATGTACCCTTAAGGGCAGCGGTGCAGCCACTCCTTTCTCATGGGATGCAAACATCTGTCAGGGATGGTCTAGATTTACTTGGTCCTGCCTCAGTACAGGGGGCTGGACTTGATGACTTCTCCAGGTCTCTTCCAGCCCTGTGTTTCTATGAGAGGTGGGATAAGTCCAAGGACTTTGGCAACAGTAGATATTGGTAGACGGAAAGTGGTCTTTAGAATCTTTAAAATCTTTAGATCCTCTTTAGAATCTTTAGTGTCTCTCGATCACTAACTCCTGTGGGATCTTTCTGGGAAAGTTTTCTGACCATTTCCCTGCCAGTGCCTGTGCAGCATCCAACACTCAGTCGCTGCCAGGTCTTGCAGAGAAATGTCTTCCCCCTGCTGAGGAGAGCGGGACACACAGTTCACAGCATTAGGACGGAGGTCTCATGATCATTGGGTGGTTGATAACATCAGGCAGTAACAGGGCTCTGCACATTGCTTCTGAGCTTCTAAACATAAAGGAAATGGCTTGCCCAAGATTAGGCCTCCTGGGACAGATGTTACGGAAAGCTTCACTTATCATAAGCATACACTTACCAAGGTTCCTAATGTATTGAGGCTGTAACGCAGCTATGTTAACTAGCATGGAACTTAGCACCTTCATAATTACTCTATTTTCCTCTCATTTTTCCAATTAACGTATTTTTGTGATGTTTCAATCATGTGGCATCATACAGACTCCTACATTGGTCATCAGCACAGCTGGAACCTTTAGTTCCATCACACCGACCTCTGAAGTTAAATAGTGGGGAAAGTGTGTGTAAGATAGGCTGTTCTCCCCTGCCCTTTTTTTTTGAGGCTGAAACTGCTGTGTTTCTAGGAAATTAATGGCTTCCCCCCCCCCCAACCCCGCCCAAAAAGTCAATGTCTTCTCATTCAGATATCACGGTACATATTGTGTAGACCAGTGAATGCTGGCCTAGAAAACAGTCACACACCAAGGACAAGAAGGAGATTCCAGACTCAGGGTTTTTTCCTAAATGCACACTTCGATCCCACACAAAGGTCCTTCTTCTAGTGAACTGAGGTTTGCAGACTCGTCTTACAGTTCAGCCTCTAGATCGGGGTGCCAAATATACAGCCCGCAGGGCAGAACCTCCCCCTCCTTTCCCCCCCTCCACCATGGAACTGTTTCATCCAGCTTACAGACTCCCTGTGAATTGTCATGTTTGTCTACATGACCCTACACTCCATGATATGGGGGTGTTATTTGTAGAGTGCACCAGTGGGTTGAGCTCTAATACCACCGTGTATGTCCTGCTAGTGTGCATTGACGTAGTCCGGGGGAGTTAGGGTGCAACACAAATCACTGCTGTAGTCCAAACTCCAGGGCCATGTAGACATGCCATACATTTCTTATGAGTATGATGGTGGTCAACTTGTCGTTGGACCCTCATGTCTACCTGAGGGTGGGTTCAAATCCTAGTGAGTAGCATTAATTTGTACTTTAAGATCAACCAGGACTGCTGCGCAACAATCCAGCAAAACCTCACAAACGGGTGTAGAACCAGTTGGTCATGCTGAAGAGTCATAAGTCTAGTGGAACCTGGTATGTGTCCAGAAATGGCACTGAAGAGTGTTACCTGCTGGCTGGAGACTAGATACTCCAAGTGGCAAATCAAAGAAAAGAAAGCTTCAGATAAGTCAAAGGGTGGATGGCTCTTGCCAATGGTAAACCGGCACACTACCGGTTTACACTTTTTAAATAAAAAGAAAAGATCTACCTTTACCGTTCATCATTTCTTTGTTTAGCCAAGAAGAGAAAGGTAGATCAAGAGTGTTGTGCATTTCAAAAAAAATTGTATTTCTTTGTGGGCATGAATGGAAATGTGGACTGAGGGAACTGAGATTATTTAGTCTGCAGAAGAGAAGAATAAGGGGGGATTTGATAGCTGCTTTCAACTACCTGAAAGGGGGTTCCAAAGAGGACGGATCTAGGCTGTTCTCAGTGGTAGCACATGGCAGAACAAGGAGTAATGGTTTCAAGTTGGAGTGGTGGAGGTTTAGGTTGGATATTAGGAAAAACTTTTTCACTAGGAGGATGGTGAAGAATGGGTTACCTAGGGAGGTGGTAAGGTCAGGCTGGGATGATTTAGTTGGGGACTGGTCCTGCTTTGAGCAGGGGGATGGACTAGATGACCTCCTGAGGTCCCATCCAACCCTGATATTCTATGATTCTTTGAAAGACCATGTACTTGATTTGTCAGCAACATTTAGCTGCTGCTAAAAGAATACCACATTCGAAGACCCTGTGAAGCAAACCCTGGTGGAAAATGTAATAAATCATGGTTCCTGAATCAGAGAATCATTCTTGTCTCAGTTCAGCAATTTTGCCCATCTACCTTTCTGTGGCCTCATCACATTGAGTCCCAACAGTGTCAGGTAGCGATTTCAAGGCAGGAAAAAATGTGCCACATTATGCTGCTGAAGCTTAATTTCAAAAGCGTGAATGGTAGTGTAGAAATCTGTCCTTACTTGGTTGGGCCCCTGCATTCTGGTGTTGAGTGAGTTGAGGTGCTGTGTAATATCCGCCATGAAAACAATGTCTTGAAGCTGTTCATTGTCCTCGAATTCGGTGACACCTTTCACTTCCTGGTCCATGAAAAAATTGGATCTCACCATGCAATTCAAAAAATTACTTCAACCCAGCGTACTGGCTTAGCCAATGACTTCAGTGTGATACAGCAGTCCATGATGAATGTCCCGTTCTTCCAAAAGCTGGTGGCTAAGACCTGAAACTCAAATAAAATGTTCAGTTCTAACAATCACATCCATCACATGATTTAATTTCAGCATTTTACTACAGAGAGCTTCTTGATGTGAAATACAGTGAAAAACTGTTGCTTATGGTTGATTTGCAATTTGGCCTTCAATTTTCTCACAACTCCAGCTTTCTTGTCCATCACTGAGGGTGCTCTGTCTGTGTCCAGACTCACAGCTCTTGTCCAGTCCTCATGCAGTTTGTTCAGATCTTCCGCCAAGTTGCTGTAAAGGTCATTTGTTGTTACTGGGTCTCTCATCGGAATCAATTCTGAGATAATACAATAGAATCCCACAGTAGAGCTGTTAAAGAAGAAAGATTTTTTTCCCCCTGGATGATTTGGACAAATAAAAAATTGTTTCTGAATACATTTTTCCATTCAAAGATTCAAGTTTTGAATGAAAAATTAAAAACCAAAATATTTCAATTCTGAAATGTCACCATCGTTGCTCTTCGGAGATGTAGTTCAAGTGCCACTAATTCCCATTTTCCTCTATAGACTGGGCTCCCAGGTTGCACTACATCTCCCATGATGCACCACAGTCTTCCCTTTCGGTGAGAGGAGGCAGTTCATTACAGTAGTCACATGGACGCAGTACATAGTGGGAGATTTAGTTCAGCAGGATAGCCTGGCCCATAGAGAATGGGAGCATGAGGTAACACAAACTACAGCTCCCATGAGGCACCACAGAGGATAAAAATATTGTTGTTTATGCTTAAAATATTTCCACCTGTGATGTTTAGTTCTCCAACAAACAATAAAAAATGCAAGGAATTTGGACATTTATTGCAAAAATATTGATTGATACAAAAACCTAATTTCTCAACAACAAAGAATATAGATTGGAAATTTTTGACTGTTCCCCAATCCCATATTTCTCTTCACCATAAATGCAGCTTTCTACAACATCTAACTCATGCAATTTAATCTTGGGCAAGTCATTTCCTTTACGTTGAGGAAAGCAGGAGCAATGTGCTGAGCCCTGTCGCTACCTGATGTTATCAAACCACCCAGTGCTCACGAGACCTCCTGACGCTGTGATCTCTGTGTCCCACCACGCAGGGTGGGCAAGACATTTCTCTGCCTACACTTGGGAGGTGCTGGGTGTCACAGGGACTGGCAGGGACATTCTCCATGTCTGGATAACAGATTATTACTTGGAAAAACTTTCCCAAGAAGATCCAAGAATTGCAGTTAGTGACCGTGAGACACTGAGATTCTGAAGTGGATCCGGCCCAGCCCGGCTCCTGTAAACACTCGGTTCAGGCCCCAGGGAGGAAAGAAGGTAAGGAACTGCTGGATGGATTCAAAGCTCTTTGCCACCATTAATTAGACATGTTTGTTCTCTCTCTCTCCCATTATCCACTTCCCCTGGCCCCACCCCATCCCCAGTGCTGTTCCTTGTCCCTACATGGGCAACATCCTGTCCAATTTCTGTTTCTCTGTCCTTGTCTGTCTGTCCAGCTCAGCCCCTGTGTTTAATTCTGTCTCTGTCACTTGCTGTCAGTTCAGGATGCTCCCCACCGATCAGCCTTTCTCCAGGTCTCTCTCTGTCCCTAGCATCCCCCATGGCCATTATCTCTCCGGATATTTCTCACTCCCACTCATTGGGATCTGGCTCTACCTGGACAGGGGGCTGGGGAGGGACTGGATCAATCAGTGAAACACAGCGCTGGGGATGTCCAAGTCACTGATCCCCCTCTGTCTACTCTCTGCTAACAGGTGTGTGTGAGAGAGGGGGAGAGGGAGAGACCGACATCCTGCAGCAGAGGTTTCATGATGGCCGAGCTGAGCACAGTGTCTCTTCCCCCAACATTGTTTTACCTAGATTATGAAGTGGAATATAATAAGACTGGATGCCTACTGTTTGATGCACCACCAGGAGCCATCGATGGCATCACTTTGCTCATCTGCCTGTTCGGGCTGGTGGGGAACGGGATCGTGCTCTGGTTCCTCGGCTTCCACATTAAGAGGAACCCCTTCACCGTCTACATCCTCAACCTGGCCGTCTCCGACACTTTCTTCCTCCTGTGCTCGACTGCTTATCTCATAGTTTATGTGGTGGAATATCCATTTTGTGTGAATGATGTTTTTATTTACGTATTCTTGCTATTTAGCATGCCTGCTCTGTTGACGTACAGCACCAGCCTGTACCTCCTGACGGCCATCAGCACTGAGAGGTGTCTCTCTGTCCTCTACCCCATCTGGCACCGATGCCGCCGGCCAAAACACTTGTCTGCCATTGTCTGCACCCTGCTCTGGGCTCTCTCCATGCTGTTCTCCTGTCCAGTGGGTGTTTTTTGTATTGTTCTTTCAGGTGAACACTGTGTCATATCCTTCCTACCCATGTGTTTTCTGAATGTCCTGATATTCACTCCCATCATGGTTCTGTCCAGTCTGACCCTGTTCATCAAGGTTCAACATAGCTCACAGCGATGTCAGCCAGGAAAGCTCTATGCTGTTATCCTGCTCACCATCCTCTTCTTCCTCCTCTTCACTGTCCCTCAGAGTGTCCAGATCTTCCTCTTTTATCATAACATATTCGATTCCAGTGAGATATTTCACATGCTGGCCTCTGCAAGCAGCAGCATCAACCCATTTATTTACTTTCTAGTCGGGAGCTATGGGAAGCGGCGATTCTGTGGCTCCATCAAGGTCGCTCTCCAGAGGGTTTTTGAAGAGAAGACAGATTCCAGAGAAGATGGAGAGACCACCAGTGCAGAGCCAATGGAGACGGTCACTTAAATCCCTACAGCACCCAGCCTGGGAGACCCTGTTCTTAGCATGGAGATTCCGTAGATCCCAGAATCAAAGAACTTAGAACGGGAAAGGACCTGGTAGGTCACTGGCTAATTCTTCCCCACCCAGAGCAGAGTCCTTCCCTAGAGTGGATCCCCAGGGTTATTTGCAGTTGTAAAGAACAACAATGGGTCACATGGGGCCCAACCTGCTCCCTGTGGAATCAGTTTGGAAAGTCCTGTTGACTTAAATGGGATCAGGAGCAGGTCCATTATGGTCTGATTTGCTTTGTTCTAAAAATGCCTCTGACACGTAATTTCAGTTTTGGTGGCAAGTTTCCCGCAGTGTCACCTGGTGAATGTTATTGTCTCTTCTGTAAAGAATTAGTGTCGTGGACACCTCACGCCCTCCCCACTTTCCCTGTAAATATGCTGCGTGAAAATTCAATGGCCTGGAGAAATGGTGGTGGTGGGCGGGAGTGGGGGGGGGCGGAAATAATAGTAGCACCAATGTAGGACTATTCCTGTGTAACTCATTCCCCAGCCAGTTCCCTGCGCAGAGACACTCCCATGGAAGGTAGGGGATCATTCCATGCAGCTCTGGACTCCCGCTGATCCCAGCTGATATTTGAATCATTCACCTTTATTCCAATGCAAATAAGACAAACTAACTATCGACTAATCAAATTCAAACTCCTCTACTAATATTGCCAGGCACATGTGATCCAAAATGACCTGGCTAACTGCCGGGTATTCCTCTCTAACTCGTCTTCCTCGGTATTCACCCCGGCTTTGATGATTTGGGGAATGTGTGACAATCTGGGGAATCGATTTCCAGGTTATGAATTTGTTGTGAGATGACCTCTCTGCATGTATCGGTATCCGGCTGCAAACATCATTTTGATTGTACACCTGTTTTATTGCCTTCCTGCTGCCTCTTTACCTCCATCTTGGACTAAATTCTAAGGGTTGGTGGCCCAGGGATGCTACCTGAGGTTGTCTAATTTTGATGGTCGTCCATTCAAATGGAATCCCCTTCGGCATGGAGATGGTTGCTGCCCAAGGCACACCCATGATTCAAGTGTGACTTTTGTGGGGAGGTCACTAGCAATAGATCACCTGGTGAGGGACTCTGAGCACCTGATGAGGCTGCCAGGGTTTCACCTGGCAAAGGGGATGGGAGGTTGTAAAAGAGAGGTTTGTCAGTGGCCATTTTAGAGACAGCGAGATGAGGGCACTGACTACAGAAGAGAGAGAGAGAGAGAGAGAGAGAGAGAGAGATTGCGTGGTTCAGAAGAAGAGCCATGTGCACGATTGGGAACCTGGGACCTCTGAGGGACTCTGACCTTCACCCTAAGCATACACCAGTATGGTGAGGAAAGTGAGGCAGATTCCTTATTGCTTTGTCTAGATATGTATATTTCTTGCACTAGCTACAGTAAAGAGTGATTGGTTTGAAACCCTTTTTCAAAGCCCGTGTGTCTGTTTGCTTCACTATCACGACCCCCTGAAGAGGTGAACTGTAAACCCAGAGTGCTCACAAGTTTGGCAGTCTGGGAAAGGGTGTGTCTAAGCTACTGGGGAGTCTGGGGGGTCAGCAATGGTCCTGGGGGCAAGGGCTGCTGGGCCATCTGGTCCCATTTCTGTGAAGGGCTAACAGAAAGAGAGCCTGGGCCCAGGGAATGTGCCAGACAGGCCAAGGGGAGCAGGGCCGGCTCTAGGCACCAGCAAAACAAGCTGGTGCTTGGGGTGGCACATTTTTAGGGGCGGCATGGCCGGCGCCAGAATGCCGCCCCTAAAAATGTGCCCCAGCCGCCCTAGCTCACCTCCGCTGCTGCTGCCACGGCGCGCGAAACAGCTGATTCGCGCACCGTTATTCGCCCTCCCTCCCAGGCTCTCAAACGTGGGAGGGAGGGGAGCAGCGGTGCGCGAATCAGCTGTTTCGCGTGCCGCGGCGGCTCGGAGTCTCCCCCTTCCTCCCAGGCTCTCAAACCTGGGAGGGAGGGAGGGGGAGATCCCGAGCAGCCATTTCGCGCGCCGCTGCTCCCCCTCTGCCCCAGGCTTGAGAGCTTGGGCGGGAGGGGGAGAAGCGGCGCCCGCGCCGCGGCCACTTGGAGTCTCCCCCTCCCTCCCAGGCTCTCAAACCTGGGAGGGAGGGGGAGACTCCGAGTGGCCGAGGCGCGGCGCTGCTTCTCCCCCTCCCTCTCTCCCTCCCTCCTAGGCTTGAGAGCCTGGAGGGAGGAGGCAGGGCTGGGGATTTGGGGAAGGGGCGGAGTTGAGGCGGGGCCGGGGGCGGCCAAAATTGTTTTTACTTTGGGCGGCAAAAATCCTAGAGCCGGCCCTGAAGGGGAGGGAAATGCTGCAGCCTACTCAGACCGAGGGGCGCTTGAGAGCACAAGGGGCCAGTGGGTGAGACCCAAACCCAGCAGCCTGATGAGTGTCCAGCCGGGGGAGCTTTGCCAGGGCTGGGTGGGACAACGTGAATAAACATCGTGTCACAGTCACTTTGCTCGACCTGTGACTGCGCCTTATCTCTTGCCTGAATAGGAGCCTCTTGCAGAGGCCCCAATGTCCAGAAGTACCAGACCAAACAGGTTTATTCCTGGGGGTGCTCGTGTCATTTCCATTTCTTCTCTTCCTCCCAAAAGAACTGAAAACAAAAATTTCAGCAATGTCAAAACGTTTAGACATTTTCCAATGAAAGAGTTTTGACATTTCATTTTGTGGCAACTTTTCCTAAGCGAAACATCGATTGGAATCGAAAGGCCGTTTCAAAAGGATATGCGAAAAGCTGCCTTTGATCTGACTGGATTGGCTTTTTGATGCATCATTTCAGCAAGAAATACAAAAACCCTTCTGTTTTGGTTAGAAACAAACCGATTTTCTTTTCCCTGGTTTCTCGGTTTGACCACATAGAGCGGCTACATGGACGCTCTTACAGCAACGCAGCTGCATTGGTACAGCTGTGCTGATGTAAGCTCTCCACTCTAGACATGACCTAAGGATGTAGAGAAATTATATGAGGTTCAACCATACTGTCTGAGGAACAGCAGGCACTTCTGCTATTACAGGCTGTGTTATAATACAGACTCTCTGGGGACGGGGTGACATTAAGCTGCTATGGGACACATCTGTAGCCAGCTCGACACAGAAAGTGACAACCTCACACTAATACCATCTCCTGCTGCAAAAGAAAATCAGCCCCTGAAAACTGCAGTACAAGGTTTGCTGGATTTTATAAACATTGTTACTCACACAAGGAGCTGCTGGTGCTAATGGGGCTCAAACCCAGGACCGTCAGTGTGCAAAGCAGACGTGATAACCACTGCATTGCATATTCATTTCAGCAAAAATGGGTCAGCCATTTCTGAGCACGAGATCAGGGGAAAAAGATGCTCATGTTAAAAAGATTCCTAACCCAATTTTGTCACAAGCCTCTAGCGCCCTCATGCTTTGGAGCAGAGACTTGAAATTTTGCTGGAGGGTAGGAGGGGGGATTGCTCTGAGATCAGGGATGTGCCTTTTAGTGTTTCCATGAAAAATCACCCACATTTAGCCAGGCTATGAACATTTAAAAAATCTCAATTTGCAAATGCTCTATCCCCTCCCAGCTCCTACTTGTGACCAGACGGCATGTACACTCAGTCTACAAAGTGACTGAGCACGCTCGAACCTGGCACTGGCAGGGACCAAGCAGGACTTTCTCTGCAGTTTTTCCCAGCTCTGCATTGCTGGGCACCAGAACTGAGAGCAGGGAGACTGTCTCACGTGCATGCTCAATGCTCCCGCCAGCACGTAGGCAAGGTGGAGGAGGGTGAAGGAGCCAAACTCAAACATAGGGGAAACAGGAGGTAGACCTAGGCGACGTAGGGGAGGGGAGTACATTGGGACAGGGAACCTGGAGGCAGGGAGACTGGGACTGAGTGGGCAAAGAGAACAAGACAGGGTGCTGGGGGGAAATAACAAAGACTAGGAGGCAGGTGGGGCAGAAGAATAAGACCAGATGAGGAGCTCATGTTGGGGGAGACTGGGATTGGTGGGAAAAGGAGAATGGTACAAAGAGCTTGGGAGAGTGAGAAGCTGGTGGGGAGACTAGGACATGAGCAATGCAGAGAAGACAGAGGCAGTAGAGTCTGTGCCCACTAGAGCACACATCCTCCCGAGCCTGGAATGGAATTCCACGATTCCTGAGTCTACCCATTCCTCTCTGCTGGCCAATAGCACGGAAACACACTGGCAGAGTGCATGTCTCATCCGCCTCTGCTGCTGGGCCACAGAGATGATGATAGCCTACTACTGCTAGCAGTTATTCCATTAACTGCAGTGGCAGAGGATGGTATATTGGGTCTAAAGGGTCCAGCCCTGCTGATGACCCATGTGAAAATCAATATGGTGCCACATGAAGGAATCGTCACAGAAATGAGTTAATTGGGAAAATTAAAACATTAAGAAGGATCTCAGTTCCATGCTAATTAACAGTCAGATTACAGCCTATGTACACTGTCCATGACCCTTTAAACAATAACTGTGGCTTTCTCTCATTTCTGTCCCATGAGACTTAAACTCTGGAAGCCATCTCCTTTATGTTTAGGAGATCAGAAGCACTCAGCAGAGCCCTGTTGAAGCTTGATATTATCAAACCGTCCAGTGCTCATTAGACCTCCTGATACTGCAATCGCTTTGTCCCGCCTTGCTCAGCGTGGGGAAGACATTTCTCTGGCCGGTACTGGGTGTTGTATGCTGCACAGGGACTGGCAGGGGAATCCTCCACATCTGGAGGACAGATCATTACTTGGAAAACTTTCCCATGTGATTGTATGAAGAGAATCTCAGTTAGTGACAGTGTAACACTGAGATTCTGAAGTGGATCTGTTCCAGTCCAGCTCCCGTAAACAGTCAGATCAGGCCCCAGGGTGTTGGAGGAAGGATGGTAAGGGACTGCTGGATGGATTCTGTGCTCTTTGCACCCATTCACCAGACATGATTGTTCCCTCTCTTGCTCTCCACTTCCCCCAACACATGTATCCAGTGGTGTTCCTTGTCCATACATGGCCAACAGCCCCTCCCATTTCTGTTTCTCCCTCCCTTTTTCTCAGTCCATCTTGCTCGCTGTTTAATTATTTCTTTCTCTCTCTCCCTCTGTCTCCAGGCTGGTCTTCACCCATCAGTCTTTCGCCACATCTCTGTCTCTCCCTAGCATCCCCATGGCCATTATCTCTACTTATTTTTCACTCCCTTCATTAGGAGCTGGCTGTTCCAGGCCAGGGGGCTGGGGGGAGGGGCTGGAACGATCGGTGAAACACAGCGCTGGGGTTGTCCGAGTCACTGATTCCCGTCTGTCTGCTCTCTGCTAACAGCTGTGTGTGAGAGAGGGGGAGAGGGAGAGACCGGAATCCTGCAGCAGAGGTTTCATGATGGCCAAACTGAGCACAGTGTCCCTTCCCCCAACATTGTTTGGCCTAGATCAGGCCTGCACAACATACGGGCCACATGCGGCCCGTGTGGGCTCACTGTGCGGCCCGCGGGGGGGTGAATAGCTGGGCTCACTGTGCAGCCCGCATGAGGTGAGCAGGGAAGCCAACAGCCGGCTGGCTGGCTGGATGGCCGGCTGGTTGGCTGGCCGGTAGGTGGGCGGGGTGGTGAAGGGGCCAGTGTGAGGCTGGACTCCGGAGAGTGAGGGTGAGCCAGTGGCAGGAGGTAAGAGACCAGGCAAGTGAGCTGGCGGGTGGGGAGGGGTGGCTAAGGTGGCGAGCGGGGGGGCACGTGAGCCAGCAGGGGGGCTGAGGAGGCGAGCGGGGGGGGGGGCAGGTGAGCCGGAGGGGGGGCTGAGGAGGCGAGCGGGCGAGTAAGTGAGCCAGAGGGAGGGCTGAGGAGGTGAGCCGGGGGCAGCTGAGCCAGCGGTGGGGGAGCGGGGGCTGAGGAGGCGAGCGGGGGAGCAAGTGAGCCAGAGGGGGGGCTGAGGAGGCAAGCGGGGGGCAGGTGAGCCGGCGGCGGGGGAGGGGTGGCTGAAGAGGCAAGCGGGCGGGGGCAGTGGTGGGGGGGGCAATTGGGAGAGAGGTTTTTGTGTTACACATGCAGCTGAAGAGGCAAGCAGCGGGGGAGGAGGGGGCAGGTGAGCCGGCAGGGGTGGGGTGGCTGAGGAGGCAAGCGGGTGGGGGCAGTGGTGGGGGGGCAATTGGGGGAGAGGTTTTTGTGTTACACATGCAGCTGAAGAGGTAAGCAGCGAGGGAGGGGGGGAAGGTGAGCTGGCAGGGGAGGGGTGGCAGAGGAGGCAAGCGGGCGTGGGGCAATGGTGGGGGGGCAATTGGGAGAGAGGTTGTTCTGTTGCATGTGCAGCTGAAGAGGCAAGCGGGGGGGGCAATTGGAAGAGAGGTTTTTGTGTTACATGTGCAGCTGAAGAGGCAAGCGGGCGGGGAGCAGTGGTGGGGGGGCAATTGGGAGAGAAGTTTTTCTGTTGCATGTGCAGCTGAAGAGGCAAGCGGGTGGGGGGCAGTGGTGGGGGCAATTGGGAGAGAGGTTTTTCTGTTGCATGTGTAGCTGAAGAGGCAAGCGGGCGAGCCAGAGTGTGGGGGTATTGCCAGGGGGCAGCACGCCAGATCAAAGGGCACCAGGGTCTGGGAGGAACACGGGGCCAGTGGCAGCGGGACACTGGCCTGCAGAGGGCGCTCCAACGGCTGGATGAGCTAATTCCCAAGAAGACCAGCAGGAGGCGCCGCCTTACACGAGTGCTGGGGGGGGGTTCGGCGGGGCTGGGCGGGGCTGGGGGCGGGGTTTCAGCGGGGCTGAGGGGTTTCGGCCCTCGGCTATTTTCTTTGGAGTAATATGGCCCTCGCCGCTTTACGAGTTGTGCAGGCCTGGCCTAGATTATGAAGCGGAATATAATGAAACTGGATGCCAACTGGTTGATGCACCACCAGGGACCACTCTGCTCATCTGCCTTTTTGGGCTGGTGGGGAACGGGATCCTCCTCTGGTTCCTCGACTTCCACATTAAGAGGAACCCCTTCACTGTCTACATCCTCAACCTGTCCATCTCTGACACCTGCTTCCTCCTCTGCTCGGCTGCTTATTGCATAGTTTTAATGGTAGAATATGTGTTTTGTTGGAATGGCATTGTTATTTCCTTGCCCTTTCTACATGGCATGCTGGCTCTCATGTCATATAGCACCAGTCTGCATCTCCTGACAACCTTCAACATTGAGTGGTATCTCTCTGTCCTCTACGCCATCTGGCACCGCTGCCGCTGGCCAAGACATTGGTCTGCCATTGTGTCTGCCCTGCTCTGGGCTCTCTCCATGTTGTTTTCCAGACCAGTGGCTTTTTTGTGTGGTTATTTTGCAAATGAAATCTGTGTCATATCCCATGTACCCATCAGCATTCTGAATTTCCTGATATTTGCTCCCATCATGGTTCTGTCCAGTCTGACCCTGTTCATCAAGGTCTGACATAGCTCCCAGCAACATCAGCCAGGGAAGTTCTATACTGTTATCCTGCTCACCGTCCTCTTCTTCCTCCTCTTTGCTGTTCCCCTCAGTCTCCACATGTTCCTTGTTTATTGTAATGTGTATGATTCCAGTGCGATACCTTACATACTAGCCTCTGCAAACAGCATCAATCCGGTTATTTACTTCCTAGTCGGGAGCTACAGGAAGCAGCAATTCAGGGCCTCCATCAAGGTTGCACTCCAGAGGGTCTTTGAAGAGAAAGTAGATCCCAGAGAAGATGGAGAGACCCACAGAGCAGACCCAGTGGAGATGGCCAATTAAATCCCTACTGCACCCAGCCTGGGAGACCCTGTTCAGGGGTGTCACGTTATTGATTTGAACTGGGACCATATAGAACATGGTTGCAACCAAAGTCCTGTAGTGGCACCAAATCTTGTATAAAGGGGGTCAAATGAGGTGTCTAAGGCAAAATTATGGTTTACTGCTTATGATGTCTATATGTGTGTATCGATTTTGTATTTGAAGTTATGAATATTATAAATAAAGATATACTTATCTCATAGAGCTGGAAGGGACCCTGAAAGGTCATTGAGTCCAGCCCCTGCCTTCACTAGCAGGACCAAGTACTGATTTTGCCCCTGATCCCTAGGTGACCCTCCCCCCCTCAAGGATTGAACTCACAACCCTGGATTTAGCAGGCCAATGCTCAAACCACTGACCTATCACCCCAAGATATTGGCGCTATACTGTCTGTATTTCAAACTTATGCTATGCTTCTGGGAACCATCCCAGACAAGTTGGTGTTAGCTCTGCCTAGCCTGCTTGATGGCCCATTAAGGACCATCAGCTATACAATGGACCCATTGAGAGAAGGCAGATACACCTTGTAATTCAGCAAAGTATGCAGGAACTTGCCCATGTGACTCCAGACTCCATTTTGCTGTAATTTTCCACAGTAAGAACAAAGAGATGTTCTTACACCTGGAAAAGACTATAAAAGACTGATGTGTCATCTCCATCTGGTCTTCAGTCCTGCTTCATACCTCTGGAGGGACTTTGCTACAAGGAAGCTTTACACAAAGGACTGAATGACCCATCCCAGCTGTGGATGTATTGTACTCCAGAGAACTGATTTGAACCTGCAGTTTATTCTATCAGTGCTACAAGCCTGAACCAAGAACTTTGCCATTAGTGTATGTAATGGATTCCATTTAACCAATTCTAGCTCTCATCCATATCTTTTTCCTTTTATGAATAAACTTCTGGATTTTAGATTCTAAAGGATCGGCAACAGCGTGATTTGTGGGTAAGATCTGATTTGTATATTGACCTGGGTCTGGGGCTTGGTCCTTTGGGATCGAGAGAACCTTTTTTCTTTTACTGGGGTATTGGTTTTCATAACCGTCTGTCCCCATAACGAGTGGCACTGGTGGTGATACTCTAAGGGAGTGTCTAAGGGAATTGCTTGTGTGACTTGTGGTTAGCCAGTGGGGTGAGACCCAAGTCCTCTTTGTCTGGCTGGTTTGGTTTGCCTGAGAGGTGGAAAAAACCCAGCCTTGGGCTGTAACTGCCCTGTGTTAAGCAATTTGTCCTGAATCGGCACTCTCAGTTGGGTCACGCCAGAACCAGCATCGTTACAAGGGGCTGGAGAGTTTCCTAGATCAAAGAAATTAGAGATGGAAGCCACTCACTAAATTCCTCCTCCCCCAGAGCAGGATCCTCCCCTAGAGTGGATCCCCAGGGTTCTGTCTAGTTGTAAAGAACACAAATGAGTCACATGGAGCCTGCTCCTGCTCCCTTTGGAATCAATAGGGAAAGTCCCAGTGACGTGAATGGGAGCAGGGATGGGTCCATAATGGTCCCATTAACTTAGTTTTAGATGAACTCTTCTGCCCATCAGAGTTGACAGCAACAAGGGCTGGGTTCAGTATCTAGGGGTTCCTTTTCAATAACACAATGCAAAACTGGCTCAAACCCCCACCCATTGACCAATTACACACCACCCCCCTGGGTGCCTCTAAGAGGCAATACTTCCCCTCCTCACAAGCACAGTATCTGAGTGTAGCAAAAGCCTTTTAATAAAGGAGGGAAACAATGCGGCATTATGTTGGGGAAACACCACAAACAGGATTCATAACACAAACCATGAGCAAAGACCCACCCCCAAGTAAGTTTGGCAGTGTCCTTTTCCCCTCAGAGTCTTAAGTCCAGCAACCCAAAAGTCACCCTTCCCACAGTTTCTGTCCTTTGGATAGTGCAGCCCCAGAGTTCAGAAGTTCATCTGCAGAATTTACCTCCTAGCCTGGGGGGAAGGAGGCATAGGGGCACCTTAGACAGCCAATTGCCACATGCCACATCTCTACAGGGGGTTCTACTGTAGTCTTCACCACCAGCTACACCTCTCCACCAGCTGTTTGGCTAGCCACTCACCAATATGTCTTCAGGCCTCTGCCTCTTAACACAGCTCTCAGCAGGTGAGCCTCAGTGCAGGTGTACTCAGAACTACTAGCCCAAAGTAGGCCTAACACTTAGACCTAGTTTCAGAGTAGCAGCTGTACTTGTGGGCTGCTAGTCCACGAAAGCTTATGCTCTAGTAAATTTGTTAGTCTCTAAGGTACCACAAGTACTCCTATTCTTCTTTTTACTTAGACCTACGTATCAGTGATTTCAGCTTTACAGTATATAACAAGACTCCTAACAGGATCAAAATTAGCTCTATTACTCAGTAGCAAGACACCCCAGTATTAATATAATATAATATAATATAATATAATATAATATAATATAATATTCCCCCCTCCCCTCCCCATCAATTCACCAGGCTTTGGAACCCATGTCCCTTGCCTAGCAAGTGCTACTTAGTTGAGGGCAAGTCCCTCAGTCATAAAATGCCAAGTACAGTTCTACTGTCTTTGATTCACCTAATCAGGAAAACAACACTTCATTACTCCTGCCCCAATAACAACGAGACTGGAAATCCCACAGCAGCCAACGTGACCATTTGGGCAAGCAGTCCCATCATGCTAGGCAGGGTGGGTGAGCCCATGCAAACGAGATCAGCCCCTGAAGTCCTTTTCCACTGCTCACCACCAGATGTCAGGGGAGGGCTCATTCTGACTCTGCTTACATAGAAATGTCCCTGACAAGCAATTTCAGTTTTGGTGGCAAATTTCTCCTGGTATCACCTGGTGGATGTTGTCTCTTCTGCAACGAACTATTGTCAGAGACTCCTAGCAGCTTCATGATTGTCCCTGTAAATACGCTGAGTAAAATGCATTGGTCAGGAGAAATGGTGGTGGCGGAAATAACAAAACAACAGTGATGCAGGAATATCCCTGTGTAACTCATTCCTTAGCCAGATCCCCTGCGCAGAGACACTCCCATGGAATGCTGTTGATCATTCCATACAGCTCTGGATGCTCGCTAATCCCAGCTGATATTTGAACCTTTCACCTCCACGCCGGTGGAAACAATCCAAAATTACTAGAAAGTAATTAATAAATTAAAATTCATCTACTAATAATGCCTGGCACCTGTGCCCCCAAATCACTGTGGTAAGTGCCTGGTGTGAGTCTGTCTAATCCTTTTTCATCTGTATTCATCCTGTTGTTACTCTGTGTGACTATTTAGGGAATCAGTTTACAGCTTATGAATTCTGTGTGTGGTGATGAACTTTCTGTATGTCTGTTTATCAAGCTATGAACTCTATTTTGGCTGTAAAGCTGGTCTTTGCCTCCCTGTTGTCTTTTCCATCTTGGACTAAAATTCCAAGGGCTGGTGGCCCAGGGCTACTAATGAAAGGTTGTTTAATTTTGATGATTGTCCATTCAAACACAGAATGCTTGGACACAGAGATGGTTGCAGCCCGGGGCACACCATTTTTCAATTCTAAACTCCACAGTGGGAGGTAACTAGCCAACAGATCTCCCCGTGAGGGACTTTGATCACCTGATGAGGCTGATCAGGGGGTCACCTGACAAAGGGGTCAGAAGGTTATAAAAGAGAGGGTTTCTCACTGGCCCGGGTGGAGAAGAGAGAGTGGAAGGAACTGGTTGCAGAGGAGAAAGAGAGACTTCCTGATTTGGAGATGCCATTTACACAAGGGTGACCCTGGACACCCCAGAGGACTCTGAATGGAGCCCAAAGCATAAACCCAAGTGGCAAGGTGTGATGCCCTGTATCTCAGGGGAATGCCCTACACCCCCATGTTCATCTTTATAAAATGATTGTGTGGTATCCAATGCAAAGTTTGTTGTATTGGGTGTCTTTGGAAGGCTCATGATGCACTGAGCATGGTTGTTATAGTGATGTTATAGTAATTGTTACAGTACGATTATAGGTTATAATTTCATGTATATAGTTATGAGGCTGAAAATGTATCCTTATGGCTTAAAGCAAGCCAAGGCAAAAACTCTCCAAGAACAGAGAGACAGTTCACACCTCATCAGGGCATGTACGGGACAAACCCAGTCCAGCCTCACAGGAACAAAGGACGCTGGCCTAGGAAGCAACAAAAGGATCTGTTGGACTCTCAAGTGAGTCACCCTCCTTCCTTTGGTCAGTTTGGGACTGCAATGAGGTAATGCTCACCTGACTCTGAAGGGGGAGGGGAGCAAAGCCAAGAGGGAAGAAAGGACATGATAAACGGGAGAGACATTTGCCATGCTCGCTCTCTCTCTTCCACCTACATCTACAGACACCACCAAGCAACTGAAGCGCTGATCAAAGGGGAGAGCCTGACTGAAGGGCAACCAGCCAGCATGTGGTGAGAAGCACCTAAGTTTGTAAGGACATTGAAAGTGTTAAGATCAGCTTAGAATGTGTTTTGCTTTTATTTCATTTGACCAAATCCGACTTGTTGTGCTTTGATTTATAATCACTTAAAATCTATCTAGTTAACAAATGTATTTGTTTATTCTACCTGAAGCAGTGTGTTTGGTTTGAAGCATGTCAGAGACTCCCCTTTGGATAAAAAGCCTGGTACGTATCAATTTCTTTGCTAAATTGATGAACTCATATAAGCTTGCAGCATCCAGCGGGCGTAACTGGACACTGCAAGACGGAGGCTCCCAGGGTTGTGTCTGAGACCGGAGATATTGGCTAGTGTCATTCGCTTGCACAATCCAAGGAGCAGCTTACATGCTGGAGGCTGTGTGTGAACAGCCCAGGAGTGGGGGCTCTCACAGCAGAGCAAGGTAAGGCTGGCTCCCAGAGTCAAAGAATTGGAGAGGCCTAGCAAATCACCGGTTTGGATTTCACCAGAGGGGAATGTCACACAAGGAAATGCGCATAGGTGTGTTGTTGTTTTGTCTAAATCTGTATATTTCTTGTGCTAGGTAAAGTAAGGAGTGATTGGTTTTGGGAATCCTTTGCAAAACTCATGTCTGTTTTCTTCTTCCGCTATCACTTGTCCCTGAAGAGGTGAACTGTAACACCAGAGTGCTCATAAGGTTGGAGGTCTGAGAAAAGATGATGTTAGCGCATAGGCTCTAAGCATTCTTCCTAGTTATGCTAAGGGACTGTCAGTATATTGGCTGAAGTCCCATGAAGCTTTGCAAAAAGTAATGCTACAAGAGAGAATTTACACTTACTAGTGGACAGAAGTTAAACTCCTTGTAGAGTGGAAATATGTTTAAAAGCATGCATAACCTATTTTTACAGCTGCTTAAGGTTGTTTCTGTGCTTTGATTGGCTATGCTATGTGGATAACAAGTTATGAAGTTATAATCAAAACCACAAGCCAGGGCATATAGGATGGAAATGGTTAAGCGGAACACTATTCACCTTGCAGGTGCATGACCGCAATATGACGTTAACGTAAGATTGGACAATGTATTAAATGTTCCAAACCGCAAAGGACAAAATGAAATGATGGGTTACAGATTTGTTTAAAGTCATGCAAATGTTTATTGTTAAGTAAGTTAAAGTTGTTATGATGGAAGTATAGGCCTGATGGAACACGATATTTGATAATGATTGGATGGTATGCAGCTAAGCACAAAGTGTTGAATGAGCTAAACAAGGGGTCTATAAAGACCTAGAGATTGCAAATCAACTCAAGCAAGGGTGAGCTGGTGGGCGCCTGATTGGTAAACGATTGCCTTTCTGTTTGTGCTGATTATTTCTAGATGTCTAATCTTTTATTAAACCAGTTGAGCTTGCCTATTTGATGTCTCATCGATCAATCAATCAAACCAAACCCATATACTGCACTCTCTAATCTACTAGGCAGGCTGGGGGTCAGCCTGGTCCTGGGGCAGCTGGCCTATGGGGGTCTCATTTCTGTGAAGGGTTAACAGACAGACAGGCTGAGCCCAGAAATGTGTCAGAAAGACCAAGGGGAGGGACAAGCATTGCAGCCTATTCAGACCAAGGGAGGCTTGAGATCTCAACAGTCCAGTGTGGTGGGACCCAAACCCAGCAGCCTGGTGAATGTCCAGCCGGGGGAGCTTTCCCAGGGCTGGGTGGGACAACATGAATAAACACCATGTTCACAGTCCCTCTCCTACAGCTGTGGCTGCTCCTGGTCTCTTGCCCTGAATGGGAGCCACACACAAGTTCCAGAAGGATCAGACCAAATGGGTTTGTCATTCTTTTGAGGGCTTGCAGCATTTTCAGAAAGGTTTTTCTCATCTGGACAATGGAACCTGAGTGCTGGGTGTGTCCACAGAAAGGGGAAGAATAGCAGGGGGCTGGGGGATGGCAGCTAAGGTTCTGGCTACCAGCTGGGATTTTCAAATACCCGCACAGCACCCCTGCCCACACAGTCAATCCAACCGGGCTCCAGTCAGGTCAGGGCGCAGCTAACTTAGCAGGCATCAAGTAAGCCCCTCACCTAAGAGGAACTCATTGGCTGATTCAGAGACAACAACAGCTGCCCCAGACTCTGCACTGCATGCTGATTAGAAAGGGCCCGGAGATATGATTGTGGGATGAAGTTATCTGGATCTGAGCCACATCTACCCCATGTGTGTGACCAAAGCTAAGAGACGCATGGGCACCTTTAGGGATCCAACATGCGTCACTTCAGTGCTGAGTTGTGTAGGTTGTGGGGCACAGGGGTCTTCTTGCCATGGGGGTTGTCAACAATGAGATGAGAGGTGAGAACAGTCTTGTTTTTAAAGATGGGTGAGTCAGAGTATAGTGTTAGATGGAAACCTGTGAGTAGGGATGAGGGGGATTGTAAAAGGATGTGAAGGGGTTTTAAAATGTAACAAACATTGGGTTGTCCCCCAGAAGCAGGCTCAGTGTTTGAGCATGGAACAGGTGAGGGTAGCTCCTGTGCAGTACAGCTCACCTAAACACAAGGTCTGTCCTAGCAAAGAGAAGGCCTTAGACGCTGTCCTACAATTGTCATGTGCCCCATTCCCTAAGTGATGTGCACTATCTGCAAGGCAGAGTGCAAGAACTGGTGTTCTAGGCATATTAGGTCATTACTCAGAGAGGGCAGAGTTCAAGTTGCTTTGATGTGTACCTGACCTCTGAATTTTCTGGGTTGTCAAAGTTGGAGTTTGAAATACCTTAACACTCTGTTTCCTGGTTTTCAGAAGTTTGTTTTGTGGGACTCAATATTCTTCTAGGGCACAAGATACCTCTGGGCAACCTTTACTCAGCATTAACAAATTTTTTTGTCAGTGAATTTCCAAGTTCTTTTAACAGGAAGAGAAATGTTTGGTGTAGGAATTAATGGTAATTTAGGTGGTTGTGGTTCTTACCTGGGTTTGCAGTTGATATGCTGCTTTGACTAGGTAATAACAACAAAAAGACTTAGCTCTGGTAAAGTACTTTTCACTAATAGATCTCAAAGAACTTCATGTCATCCCCTTTATACAGATGGGAAACTGAGGCCCAGAAAGGGGAAGTGACTTAGATAAGGGCACTAAGTAGGGCAGTGGCAAAGTCAGGATTACTCCCAGTCCGACAGACTCTCCACTAGGCCCCACAGTTGCTATGTGGTGCCTCAGTGCTCCTTCCCGCTCCTGTACATTTTGCTATAGTGGAATGGTGCTAATGGTCATGCTTTGAAATGTTTGCAATGTGTAGCTGCTGAGAGGGCCTGTGAGAACAATCTCAGGCATTGTCTATGTCCCAAAATCTTGACAGTTCTATTGCATGTTACAGTAACCTGAAGCACATATGAGAAAACCGGGGTGTCTCTCTCCTTCTCCACACCCCTCCCCATCATTCCCCACAATGTGTCCCAACACACACCCCAAGATTTCCAGCTCTCCCCCCCCCCCCTCCCTTTCCATACCATTAAGGCATTAGAAGCCATTAGAGAGAAATTGCTTCTTGCTGCACTATGCTGGTGCATACACAGGCAGCAGTTTGGCCACACACTACCTCAGATTACATAGCCCGGGCTGCACTCTGATCTTGGCCCCTCACCCCCACTACCCACCCCCAGCTGGGTCCCCCATCCCTACTTCAGCCAGCCTTTCCCAGCCATGCTCTAGGCCCTCCCAGTCTACCCTTGCTCCAAACCAGCCCACCCACCCCACAGAGAGGTGAGGTGCACTTTAAGTAATCATTTCCTGGTTTTCAGGTGTTTAAATGTGTATTACCTTCATCCTGCCCCCTCCAATCCTGGCTCACATTGTGGGGGAGGGGCAGGAGACGAAGGAGGTCTGAGTACAAAAGAATAGCACAAGCACATAGGGATAAAATCAGAAAGGTTAAAGCACAAAATGAGTTATCCCTAGCAAGGGACATAAAAGGCAGTAGGGTGAGTTTTTATTTAATATATTAGGAGCAAGAGAAAGATAAAGGAGAGCTAAAAACAGAGGAAGGCTGAGATATTTTGCTTTGGTCTTCACTAAAATGGTTAATGGTGACCAGATATTTAACATAATTAACATTAATGACAAGGGGGAAGAAACACAAGCCAGTATAGGGAAAGAACAGGTTAAAGGATATTTAGATAAGTTAGATTTATTCAGACAGAAGGAGCTAATTAAATTCATCCTAGGGTACTTAAGGAACTAGCTGAAGCAACTGTTAGCAATTATCTTCAAGAACTCATGGAGCATGGGGGAGTTCCCAGAGGACTGGAGAAGGGCAAACATAATACCTATATTTAAAAAGAGGAACAAAAAGGACCCAGGGAATTACAGACCAATCAGCCTAACTTCAGTGCCTGGAAAGATACTGGAACAATCAATTTTCAGCACTTGGAGGATAGTAGGGTCATAAGGAATAGGCAACATGGATTTGTCAAGAAAAAATCATGCCAAACCAACCTAATTTTCTTCTTTGATGGGATTACTGGCCTAGTGGATAGGGGTGAGCTATAGATGTGATAGATCTTGTTTTTAGTAAGGTTTTCAACACAGTCTTGCACAATATTCTCATACGCAAACTAGGGAAATGTGGTCTAGACAAAATTGCTGAAAAGTGGGTGCACAACTCGTTGACTGGTACTCAAAGATTAGTTATCAATGATTCGCTGTCAGATTGGGAAGACATAGTGGGGGTCCCATATCTAATGTCCTGGGTCCAATACTAGTCAATATTTTCATTAATGACTTGGGTAACTGAGTGGAGGGTATGCTTGTAAAATTTGCAAAAGATACCAAGGTGGGCAGGGTTAGAAGCACATTGGAGAACAGGTTTAGAATTCAAAATGACCTTGACAAATTGGAGAATTGGTCTCAAATTAGCAAGATGAAATTCAGTAAAGACAAGTGTAAAGCAGGGCCGGGTTAACTCTCCTGTGGGTTCTAGGCCAGTGGTTCCCAAACTGGGGTTCGCGAACCCCTGGGGGTTCGCGAAATGTTACAGGGGGTTCTTGGGAAAAAATTCCCTAATGGCGGACAGAGCTGTCCCTAGGGACCCCAGGCACCATGGGGCCAGCAGCCCGGAGCCCCTGGACTTCCAAGAGGTAAGCAGATCAAAGCAAGCATATCTATCACACTGAAGAGATTTAAACTTCAAGACTCCTTATAAGAAATGAAAAGGGAGGTAAATATTTTTTGCTGTTTCTAAAATTAAATAGGCAGCTAGTGTTTTTAAAATTATTATGAAGAACGAATTTAAGCTTTGTTGTAACGTGCGTTGTTTGCCTGGACTGCTCAAGACCTGAATGCTTGTGTAGGAGGAACTCTTTAAGTTGGCTTCTTAAATACCTTTATGCTTGTTTCACATCTGCTACTCCTTGGTGAAACATAGGAGCCTTGTCTTATAACAGGCTTATTCAAAGTGATACAAGCTACGAAAGTGAGATCTTGGAAGAGTGTTGCCATTTTCATAATGTAATAAGAATGCTGTAATGATAAATAATAATTAATAATAAATAGTGTGTAATAAGCATGTCATAAAAACAAATTTTATATTTCCAAGATCACTTCTTTTATAATTTATACTCAGGTAAAGTTGAAAATCCCTGGAAATATTCATTTTTAGGAGGGGGGTCACGAGACTTGACATTTTAGTGAAAGGGGTCCACAGGTTGTTAAAGTTTGGGAACCACTGCTCTAGGCCATTAGATTTTGTGGGGCCCCTGTATACAAGCCTTTTTCCTGGGAGGGAGTTTGATGCAGGAGGAGGCTCCCTTGGTTCCTGGCCAATGGGAGCTGTGGAGACAGTGCTGGGGGCGGAGGCAGTGCACCCTCTCCCCACCCCCGACAGGAGCCGCAGAGACGTGCTAGCAGCTGGCCACTTCCGGGAGCAGCGTGGGGCACAGAATGCAGGCAGCCTGCCTGAGCATCTCGCTGCACCACGGGACCTTTAGCAGCCCGGAATTGGAGATCACTGCCTGTGATTTATTTTTGCAGGGCCCCCCTTGAGCTGGGGCCCTGGGCTGCAGCCCCTACAGCCCCTGCCTTAATCCAGCCCTGGTGCAAAGTACTGCACTTAAAAGGAAAAATCAAATGCACTACTACAAAATGAGGAATAACTGACTAGCTGGTAGTGCTGCTGAAAAGGACCTGGGGGTTATAGTGGATTGAAAGTGAGCTAACAATGTGATGCAGTTGCAAAAAAGGCTAATATCATTCTGGGATGTATTAACAGGCGTGTTGTACATAAGGAATGGGAGGTAATTGTCCCACTTGGTACTGTTGAGATCTCAGCTGGAGTATTGTGTCCAATTTTGGGGCCAGGCTTTAGGAAGGATGTGGACAAATTGAAGAGAACCCAGAGGAGAGCAACAAAAATGATAAAAGGATTAGAAAACCTGACCTAGAGGAAAGGATACAAAAAATGGGCATGTTTAATTATAAGAAAAGAAGACTGAAGGGGATACTAATAAATCTTGAAATACATTGAGGGCTGTTCTAAAGAGAATGGTGTCAATTGTTCTCCATGTCCACTGAAGGTAGAACAAGGAGTCATAAATTTAATCTGCTGCCCAGAACCTAGCAAATACATAGAGGGAAGAAATAGAGGGCTGATAGCCCCCCCCCTTCTTCTACCCCCACCCTGTGTCACCCCTCATATTGTCCAACCACTCCTGTCTTCTACTCTCTCACTCCCCCCAGTTCCCACTTTCCCCCTGTACCTGAGCCCCCCAAACTCCTCTTCCCTCCCCTACCACCCATTCCTATTTATCTCCCCATAATCCCCCATCCCTCACTTCAGACCCAAACCCCTCACCCCTATTCCAGCCTCCTCTGCCACCCCTAATCACCCCTCCCTTCCCAGCAAGCATGCACATGTGTAATTTATTTTCTTTTCAAAAACAGCTTGAGTGCCTTCTGAATCATTTCCTTTCCTCGGATTACATTTCTCCAAAATAATAAAAAAAAAACCTTGACAGAGACAGATTTTAGCCAAATGTTTACAGTCCATTCTCAGATTTCTGCCTTGGGTGGGTTTCAAACGCCAAAGTTGCTAGAATCTGTGAACTTTAAGAATTGCTATTTTTATGTTTTTCAGGGGGGTAGGGAGTTGTATCTCAGGAACCCCGTACTCAAATTACCCCAAATTTAGATCACTGAACCTACTCCACACCCCTATGAGGCACAGCAAATTTCAAGACAACCCATGTAAGTACGGGGATTTTCGAGCACTTAGAAGAATCATCCGTTAAACAGGAAAAACTTCCCAATCTTAACCATAGCAGACTGACAGGTTTCAGCGTAGCAGCCGTGTTAGTCTGTATCCGCAAAAAGAACAGGAGTACTTAGACTCATAGACTCATAGACTTTAAGGTCAGAAGGGACCATTATGATCATCTGGTCTGACCCCCTGCACGCTGCAGGCCATAAAACCATCCCCGCCCCTTCCCTGGACTCTGCTGCTGAAGTCCCCAATCCTGTTATTAGTGACTTCAATCGGCAGAGACCCTCCTGCTAGAGATCCCTGCCCCATGCTGCGGAGGAAGGCGAAAAACCTCCAGAGGCTCAGCCAATCTGCCCTGGAGGAAAATTCCTTCCCGACCCCAAATATGGCGATCAGTAAGACCCCGAGCATATAGGCAAGAGTCTCCATCCTGACCCCTTTTAGCCATTATGCTATTTACCTACCATTGCTTGGTTTTTCTTGACAACTATGTTTTACCATTAAACCATTCCCTCCATAAACTTATCTAACTTAATCTTAAAGCCAGACAAGTCCCTCGCCCCCACCGTTTCCCTCGGAAGGCCGTTCCAATATTTCACCCCTCTAACGGTCAGAAACCTTCGTCTAATTTCAAGCCTGAACTTCCCCACGGCCAGTTTATATCCATTCGTTCTCGTATCCACGTTAGTACTAAGCTGGAATAATTCATCTCCCTCCCTTGTATTAATCCCTCTAATATATTTAAAGATAGCAATCATATCACCCCTCAGCCTTCGCTTGGTCAGACTAAACAACCCAAGCTCCTCTAGTCTCCTTTCATACGACAGGTTTTCCATTCCTCTGATCATCCTAGTGGCCCTTCTCTGCACCCGTTCCAGTTTGAGTTCATCTTTTTTAAACATGGGAGACCAGAACTGCACACAGTACTCCAAATGAGGTCTCACCAGCGCCTTGTACAACGGAAGCAGGACCTCCTTATCCCTACTAGATATACCTCGCCTAATGCATCCCAAGACAGCATTGGCTTTTTTCACCGCCACGTCACACTGTCGACTCATAGTCATCCTGCGGTCTACAAGGACCCCTAGGTCCTTCTCCTCTTCCGTTACTTCTAACCAATGCGTCCCCATCTTGTAACTAAAATTGTTATTGGTCATCCCCAAATGCATCACCTTACACTTTTCACTATTAAATTTCATCCTATTTCTGACACTCCAATTCACAAGCTCATTCAAGTCTCCCTGCAGGATATCCCTATCCTCTTCCGAATTTACAACGCCTCCCACCTTCGTATCATCCGCAAACTTTACCAGCCTACTCCTGCAATCGGTTCCGAGGTCAGTTATAAATAGATTAAATAAAATGGGTCCCAAAACCGAACCTTGGGGAACTCCACTGGTAACCTCCCTCCAACCTGACAGTTCACCCTTCAATACGACCCGCTGCATTCTCCCCATTAACCAATTCCTTATCCATCTCTGGATTTTCAAATCGATCCCCATGTTTTTTAGTTTAACCAATAATTCCTCATGGGGTACAGTATCAAACGCTTTACTGAAATCCAGGTATATTAGGTCCACCGCATTTCCCTTATCTAATAAATCCGTTACCTTCTCAAAGAAGGAGATCAGATTCGTTTGGCACGATCTGCCCTTCGTAAAACCATGTTGGAATAAATATTGAGGAGATATATATACACAGATACAGAGAGCATAAACAGGTGGACTTCAAAAACAGACTCCAACGAGAGACTGCTGAGCTGGAATTGATATGCAAACTAGACACAATCAACTCAGGATTGAATAAGGACTGGGAATGGCTGAGCCATTACAAACATTGAATCTATCTCCCCTAGTAAGTATTCTCACACTTCTTATCAAACTGTCTGTACTGGGCTATCTTGATTATCACTTCAAAAGTTTTTTTTTCTCTTACTTAATTGGCCTCTCAGAGTTGGTAAGACAACTCCCACCTGTTTATGCTCTCTGTATGTGTGTATATATATCTCCTCAATATTTATTCCACTCTATATGCATCCGAAGAAGTGGGCTGTAGTCCACGAAAGCTTATGCTCTAATAAATTTGTTAGTCTCTAAGGTGCCACAAGTACTCCTGTTCTCATAGCAGACTAGCGCTCCACTGTAACATTGCATGAAATAAATCCTCATCAGTTGCTTTGCTGTCCCCAAATCCGCAGCTGAGGGTAATGCTGAAAGGAGTTGTTTTAGGAAGGAGAGAGGAAAGGGTCCCTGCACATACATCTGCAATATAGACAGCTCCTAAAAGATGTGAGGGGGCCCATTGATCTCAGTGTGCTGGCATCCGCTGAAGGACAGCGCCTATGGAGATGATACACCCTGAGACAATAGCTCCAGTCATCTCAGTGGGTGTTCTCAGCCCCCCGTGCTCCCCCCGGTCAGTGTTTGGGAGCCTGTGCTAGGCACCAAGCCTGCCCATTCTCCTCTCCTCACCCAAGTCTCAGCACTGTGCACTTGGTGCATGCTCCTAGCATGCCTGTACTCCGCTCTCCCCCCAAGAGGGGAGGGCTTCCTCAGCTGCTGGCTTGCATGGGGGGCTAGGGAGAAGGGGCTCAGACCCCTTCAGAGTAATAGGGCCCCAAGATCTTGGCTCCACATGGGAGGCAGGGCAGGAGAGAAGGCAGAGACGCCCTCAGACGGGCAGCCCTCCCAGATCCCAGCTCACAAGCACTCAGTCCAGGGGATTAAAAGAGAACTTTAATGAGGGTTGGGGGAGGAGAAGCAGGGAAACTAGAATAAACTTGGGAAAGCAAGCAATTAATTACCAAAACCTACTAGATAAGGCTTCCACCCCACCCCTTTGGTGTCTTACTCGTCCACATCTCAGTCCTCCTCTGGCAGATGTGAGTGGCTTCCCTTCCCAGCTCTCTCTGTTGCAGTTTGTTGTCCAGAGATGGAGGAATCCAACATTTCCGGCAGGTCAGTGTTTCCCGTGGTGCTACTGGGATCTGATGAGATTTGTGAAAGAATTTTGGGTTTTATGATAAAAGCATGAAACTTGCCAGATTCTTAGGGCATGACCTAATCAAGATTCTCAGATATGAGGGCATCACCAGCTCATGCCATGTTGGCTTTGACAGCCATATGAAATTCTAAGATGCATTTTTTCTACTGATTGATTGTTTATGGTATTAAACCACCCAATGGGTTTTCATTTTTGTATATTTATATTCCTATTGTCTTAGGTGTCCTAAAAACTAAAGCAATGAGTTATCATGGCTTGAGACTGGGTAGTCAATAGGTGGATCGCAGGCCAAATCTAGACCTCCAGATGCTTTTAAACAGATCCCAAATCTTTTTATTTACTTATTATTATCATTGTTATTATTATTTTGTCTGGAGTCTGGACCTTGACTATACATTGAACAAGACATTTGGACCTTGACAAAAAGTAATTGACTACCCCTGGCTTGAGATCATACAAATATATTAAGAATTAACATGCTCGGTAGCATGCCACTAGGGAGTATTCACTAAAAAGTTAATGCTATAGAAAAATAACACAATCAGTTGAAAAGTTTCCGTCCATGACCAGAAAGTTACATTTCTGTTTGCTAAGAATGATATTTCAGATTGATCTAGCCATAAAAGATGTTGCTGAGTCTCAAAAAGATTGAATTAAAAAACAAGAAAGTTGTTCACAGGCCTCAGTGTATTGAAACATCGCATTCCCTGCCATTTTTCAAGGAGGAGAGCTGTAACTGGGTCTTGGAGATCTCCCTTGCAGGAGGTCTGTGGAATAAGGAGTTTGTTTCACTTGGTGGGCTCCATTAATGGCTTGGTTTTGTCTTGGTTTGTCTGTTACAAATGTGGTGTGCTGCTGCTGCCCAATCTTCTCAGCCTCCCTAACAGAGGCAATCACAGAAGGATTGGCAATGTTTTTGGTGTCCAGTTTAGCTAAGTCTACACTCTCTCCTGACGGGCGGCTCCAGGCACCAGCGCAGGAAGTGCATACCTGGAGTGGCAAGCCGTGGGGGGTGGCCTGCCGGTCGCTGTGAGGGCAGCAGGCAAGCGGCATTCGGCGGCATTCGCTGGTCCTGTGGCTTCGGCAGCAAGGACGCCGATGGCATGGCACCGGCAGACCTACCGCAGGCATGCCGCCGAATCCGCATGACCAACAGACCTCCCACAGGCATGCCGCCAAAAGCCGCCTGCCTGTCATGCTTGGGGTGGCAAAAAACATAGAGCCGCCCCTGTCTCCTGAGAAGGGGTTGCCCCTATGTCAAGGTTCCCTCCCCATTCTGAACTTTAGGGTACAGATGTGGGGACCTGCATGAAAGACCCCCTAAGCTTATTTTTACCAGCTTAGGTTAAAAATACACTGCCACCACCAAGCGTTTTAACCAAATATTTATGGAAAGCCACTTGGAACTCTGCCTTTCCCCAAATATCTCCCAAGTCCCTATACCCCTTTTCCTGGGTAGGCTTGAGAATATCCCCTCACCAATTAGTCCTGGTGAACACAGATCCAAACCCTTGGATCTTAAAACAATGAAAAATCAATTAGGTTCTTAAAAGAATTTTATTAAAAGAAAAAGTAAAAATTATCTCTGTAAAATCAGGATGGAAAATAACTTTACAGGGTAATCAGATTCAAAGAGCCCAGAGGAAACCCCTCTGGCCTTAGGTTCAAAGTTACAGCAAACAGAGGTAAACTCTCTAGCAAAAGGAACACTTACAAGTTGAGAAAACAAAGATAAAACTAATATGCCTTACCTGGCTGTTACTTACTAGTTTGAAATATGAGAGACTTGTGCAGAAAGTTTTGGAGAACATGGATTGATGTCCGGTCCCTCTTAGTCCTAAGAGCGAACACCCCCAAAAACAAAGAGCACACAAACAAAAGCCTTCTCCCACCCCCAGTTTTGAAAGTATCTTGTCCCCTTATTGGTCCTTTGGGTCGGGTGTCAGCCAGGTTACCTGAGCTTCTTAACCCTTTACAAAAGGGTTTTGGTGCCTCTGGCCAGGAGGGATTTTATACTATTGTATATAGGAGGGTTGTTACCCTCCCCTTTCTAGTTATGACCCTGTCTTCTATGATGTCAACAAGAGCCTTGACATGTCGTGCCAAAGAAGCCTGAACACATTTTGCCTGCTCACAGTGCTTTGTGTTAGACCCTTTTTGGTTGGTTCATCTCTCTAGTGAGGCTTCAAATTCTCCTATCAGCCTGGCCACCTCTTGGCCCACTGTCATCGAGGCAAAAGGGCCTCTGGACTTTGTGTTGACCAAGAGCTCCACCATCCCCTTTGATTATGGCATTATTTTGCTCATGAGCTTAGCCGAGTGCTATTGTCGAGCAAACATGTTGTGGCTTGCGAATTGTGAAGATCGCCTTTAGGAATGCTCTAGCTGTGTCTGGGTGCACTGTATGAAGGGTAACCATATATCAGAGGTGAACAGGCACCCAATGAGTATAATTACTGTGATCTAGAACCAGGGTGGTAGCTTTCCAAGGTGTTCAATGTATGGAGCAAAGTTTGCCTGGTGGATTAACAGCACATAGGTCAATACAAGAAGCTCCCGATGAAGTGTGGCATGCCAGAAGTGGAACATGGGGTTTTCTAGTTTTTGCTTCATTTATCCTACCCCATGGGTGCCTCATCTTCCTTGAGACATTGGGTAGACTGCATGTATGCATTCTTCAGCAAGGTGTACAGACCGCTGGCAGTTACTTCATGGGCATGTCTAGTACGTGTGACATGAGACACTTTCAGAAAGTCAGCTGTTCCTGGGGAGTCCACTTTGGCTTCCATCTCTCTGCTATCTTCTAGCCAATTGCCAGTTTCTAATGAGCTTTAGACTTGTCATTTCCAGTTCCAGCTTAATGACAAATTTGTCCTCTCCATCCCCAGCAGGCCAGATCCACTGTATCTGTTTGGTTATGGTGAAAAGGGGCTGCTTCACAGCGAGTGTATTTTCTCTGTAGTTCTTCAGGGTGACCCACAGCTTTCTCAGTTCTTTTTTGTTAGTTTGTTTGTTTCTCAGCCCTTTTATGTGTGGTGCTGTTAAACTTGATGTAGAAGGGCTTGTGCCAACATCCATTGTTCTTGTTTAAAGTCTTTGCAATTCCATCACCATCATCTAATCTGTATATGTCTGTGGCTATGGGAAGCAGAGGGGACAAGGGGTGATGGGAAATGGGTGGGGGGTCCTGGGAGCCATAGGGGGCCAGAGATGATGCAGAGGTGGGGGGAGCCTGGAGAGGCAGTGGGGGCCAAGGGGGATGGGGGGATGGATGGAGAAGCAGCGGCAGTCATGGGGGGTGGTTGTGGGGGCTGGGGGAGGCAGCAGGGACCAGCAGTGATGAAGAGGTGGGGGGGAGGAGCCCGGAGAGGCAGTGAGGGCGAAGGGGGTTGGGATAGCAGCAGGGGTCAGGGGGATGAGTGACAAACAGGGAAGGCAGTTGGGGCCAGGGGCAATGAGGGTGTGTATGGGGAGCCCAGGGAGGCAGCAGGGCCAGGGATGCCAAAATACAAGTTCACCCAGAGCACCATTTACCATAAGGCTGGTCCTGATCTAGCTACTGCCTCTCAGAGAGGTGGATTTACTACAGCGATAGGAGAACCCCTCCTGTGGCCATAGTAAGCGTCTGCATTGGAGCGCAGCAGTGTTTTAAGGGTTGATGTAACCAGAAAGGTCTGGTGGTTCCTTCTGCAGGTACAGCAGCTGTGATAAACATTACATCGGGGTAGGCAACCTATGACACGTGTGCTGAAGGCAGCACGTGAGCTGATTTTCAGTGGCACTCACACTGCCCGGGTCCTGACCACCGGTCTGGGGGGGCTCTGCATTTTAATTTAATTTTAAATGAAGCTTCTTAAACGTTTTAAAAACCTTATTTACTTTACATACAATAGTTTAGTTATATATTATAGACTTAGAAAGAGACCTTCTAAAAACAGTAAAATGTATTACTGGCATGCAAAGCCTTAAATCAGAGTGAATAAATGAAGACTCGGCACACCACTTCTGAAAGGTTGCCGACCCCTGCATTACATTGTGGCATCTCACAAGTGTCTGGCTCGATTAGGGTGACCAGATGTCCCGATTTTATAGGGACAGTCCCGATTTTTGGATCTTTTTCTTATATAGGCTCCTATTACCCCCCCACCCCTGTCCTGATTTTTCACACTTGCTGTCTGGTCACCCTAGGCTCGATGGTAAAAAAGAGAGGAGTTCCTCTCCCCCACTAGAAGTGACACATGAGAAATGGTCTCCCAAAAAATCTAGCAAAAAACCTCCACATTAAAATTGACAGAGCCACATCTACAGACTCTAACCTTCCTCTAGGAAGACCACCATTTCCCAGCAGCCCAGGGAGGTAACTAGGTAACTAAAGCTGGAGGCACTCAATAATCTCTCATTTCCTCAATGGTCTTAATTAGAGCCAAGCAAATGATTGATGTTTCGGTTCAGGGTCCAAACCAAAAAATCAAGAGCAAAAATGTGGTTTGATTTGAACTGAAACTGAATTTTTTTCATCTCGTTTTGGATGGTTTGGGGTGTTTTTCCATGCCTTTCTGAGGTGTTTTTAATTAGCTAAATTTTTAAACAAACTACCCTTCTGAAATGAAAAGTTGTAAGGTTTTATTTTGAGATGATCAAAATGAACCATTTGACTTTAAAAAATTGCCCCCCCCCCCCCGCCTTTGTTTTGGGCCAAAACTATTCACTGAATTAAACCCAAATTTGCAAGTAGTTTCAGTGACCCGTACAATGTATTTCTTGGTGAATTTACTATTCACCAATTTAAAAAAAAAAACCACCCAGCTCCAGTCTTAATTTCAAAATCCTGGATCATTCTCTGATTATTTTCCCTGCTTCTCCCCCTCCCCCCCCCCCCCCCCCCGTTTTGTCATTTTGACTCAGGGACCTTCAAATCTTCTGACTGATGCCATGTCTAGCCAGCACAGGTAGGGAAGTTAAGGAGAGCCAGCTAAAGGTATGATGTCAGTGCAGATAGGTTACAGCATGTTCTGGAGTAAAGTAGCCTTTGTTCTGTGTAACTTAATCCTCTGTTTGCCAGAAGCTGGGAATGGGCAACAGGGTATGGCTCACTTGATGATTATCTGTTCTGTTCATTCCCTCTGGGGCACCTGACATTGGACACTGTCAGCAGACAGGCTACTGGGCTCGATGGACCATTGGTCTGACCCAGGATGGCCATTCTTATGTTCTTTTTGCCTCCACGCTCTGTGATGTGGAACCCATCACTCCTTCCATACTTTGTTTGTATTGATAGACAAGCTGGGGCTTGAGTCCCTCAAACTTCAAAAGCCTGGTAATTATGCAGTTAATTCCTGGGGCTGCTGGATAATAGCAGTGCCCCAGACATGGTGTGGAGTCAGCCTCTGGTAGGTGTCTCTGTACTAGCAAGGAGCACTTCTGCACCACCTAGAATGGCTGAGTCATTAAGGTGTGGGACTTAAACTCCTGTGGATGTGTGCCCGATGTGTGTTTGAGTCCCACTGTTAGTACAGCTGTTCTTTTATCTCCTCTATTTAACAACAAGGATGCAGGTTTCAGGGAGGGCAGGTCACTGCTCAGGACTTTCTCTGCCTACTAACCACCTGGGCAGATCTTTGGAACGATTGATTAGAACCATTTTCCTATTCCCCAGTTCTTAAGGTAATGGCTAAGTAATGGATTAATTGCAGTCCTCCTTTGAACAACAGTTTATGTTAAAACTCCATAGTAAGGCAGGTGAAGGTGGCTGATTGGCCAGACTCTTTTAGGGGCGGGGCTAATGTGATGTACAGTCTGCTCCACGGACCCTAGCAGTCATTTCAGTCTGACAGTTGAGACTAGCCAATGGTGCTTCCAGGCTGAGGTCTGGGTACATGACCATTTCAGTTTGTGTGTGTGATTTCTTGCCTGAAATAATTACACCAATACAATCGCCGGGAGTAATCTCTGCTGGTACAAGCAGCACTTAATCTGTGCCAGGGTTGAGCCCGGCACTCTAGTCTTGGCATTTCATAGCCACGGCACCTCTGGGCTTTGCTGTATCAGTTATGAATATAAAAAAAACCTGCTTGAGCCCCAGCACCATTACATTACAAATTAAACAATGAATACAAGGCACCTTTATACTGATCTAATTGCATCCATACCTCTATAGCTATCCTGGGATGGTATCCTTTTTTTCCAGACAAGCCCTTAAGGAGCTTCAGTTTAGCTCAGGAATGTGACTTTAGGGCTGAGAGATTGTAATGCGAGTTGGAATTCAAAGCTCATCTCCGATTCATGGGGGATTTTGCAAAGGGGCATTTCTCATGAAGCTGTTGTTGGAACATGAGTGACTGAAATTCTCTTAATTCCAAAGAGATATAAATGAAAAACTCATGAATCTCACTCTGATTATTTTGTGCTGTTTATTTCTTCTTTGCCCTGGTCTACATTTAAAATTTAGATCGATCTAACTACATTGTTCAGAGGTGTGAAAAATTCACACTCCTATGTGCCACAGTTAAGCCGAACTAACCCCTAGTGTAGATGCAGCCACGTCGATGGAAGAATTCTTCCTGCAACCTAGCTGCCACTTTTCAGGGAGGTGGGTTACCTACATCAATGGAAAAGCCCCTTCTGTTGATGCAGGAAGTGTCTATGCTACATTGGCAGAGCTACTGCTGTAACGTCCATCGTGTAGATATGGTCTTGGTCTTGCAGGGTTGCCAAGGCAGCATCTGCAGCTGATGAGTATGGTGTGACCGTGATCAAGGAGAAATATAAAGGTAGCAGTCAGATGTACCTCTGAGGCATTTTTTTCAGTTGATTGAAATAGGTGAGTTAGAAAAGTGTTAGAATGAAGATCTTAAGGTCCCTTGTTCAAGTTCTGCTCTTGGTAGCTGTCTGGGATTGATTTCCTTTTTAAAAATAAAGAGAAAAGTCAGTGGCACCAAACATTGTCATTGCCTACAGCTCTTGCTATGTTTTCTCAAGCCTCGTGATCTTTGGGGTTTTCTTAAAGCCCAAGCTCCTGGAGTCCTGTGATTATATTATTATAATCGTTATATATTATTATATAATTACAAAAAAAATATGGAAGCAGAAAGTTGCCAGCCCCCTGGGTGCAGAGAAAAGCTTGGAAATGTGACCCAAGTGAGCACAAAAGGATCAGAAAACAGAAGGCAAAAAAATAAAAAATAACACCATTTTTAAAATGCTCATTGATTTCAAACACTTGGCAAATCCACACTGGACTCTTCAGAGCTACGGCTTGAGCTAGACCTTTAATCATTTCTGTTGCTCTTCTCTGGATTTCCTCCAATTTGTCCACATCTTTCCTGAAATGTGGCACCCAGAACTGGACACAATACTCCAGTTGAGGCCTAATCAGCACGGAGTAGAGCGGAAGAATTACTTCTTGTGTCTTGCTTTCAACACTCCTGCTAATACATTCCAGAATGTTTGCTTTTTTTGCAACAACGTTACACTGTTGACTCATATTTAGCTTGTGATCCACTATGACTCCAGATCCCTTTCTGCAGTACTCCTTCCTAGGCAGTCATTTCCCATCTTGTATGTGTGCAACTGATTGTTCCCTCCTAAGTGGAGTACTTTGCATTTGTCCTTATTGAATTTCATCCTGTTTACTTCAGACCATTTCCTCAGTTTGTCCAGATCATTTTGAATTTTAATCCTATCCTCCAAAGCACTTGCAACCCCTCCCAGCTTGGTATCATCCACAAACTTTATAAGTGTACTCTCTATGACATTATCTAAATCATTTATGAAGATATTGAACAGAACCGGACCCAGAACCGATCCCTGCGGGACCCCCCTTGTTATGCCCTTCCAGCATGACTCTGAACCACTGATAACTACTCTCTGGGAACGATTTTCCAACCAATTATGCACCCACCTTGTAGTAGCCCCATCTAGGTTGTATTTCCCTAATTTGTTTATGATAAGGTCATGCAAGACAGTATCAAAAGCCTTACTAAAGTCAAGATATACCACGTCTACCACTTCCCCCTATCCACAAGGCTTGTTGCCCTATCAAACGTCATGGTGAAGTGTTGCCCATTGGGTGTTCCCAGGGTGGTATATATAGTTTCCCAGATTTCTAGATGGGGAGGTAGAGACAATGTTGCTGGAGTTTTTGGTAGGAACCCCTAGAAAATTGAGCCTGTCCCTTTTCCTGCTGCCAACATCTGCCAGAAGGATATGTTACAATGAGTGCTATTGTAAAAGCTGAGCCAGACTAAATGAGTTAGGAAGGGGCTAAATTGGGAATTTACTTTTGTGTTGGTTGATTCTTGATTGAAAATCAAGAGGATTCATCTTTCGCCACTAAATGAAAAACTGTGGGAAGGAAAATGGTTTTATTTATGGTGTTAAATGGTGGAGATATTGGGTGCTTGAGAAGCAAAAAAATCTTTTCTACCAGAAGTGGCGCTCGAACCCACGCAGACACATGTCCATTGGATCTTAAGTCCAATGCCTTAACCACTCAGCCATTCTGGTAAGTGTCCCAGAATGCTGTTTGCTATAGTGAGCTTTGATCCCCAGAGCATCGCTTTCATAGAATCATAGAATATCAGAGTTGGAAGGGACCTCAAGAGGTCATCTAGTCCAACCCCCTGCTCAAAGCAAGACCAATTCCCAGCTAAATCATCCCAGCCAGGGCTTTGTCAAGCCGGGCCTTAAAAACCTCCAAGGAAGGAGACTCCACCACCTCCCTAGGTAACGCATTCCAGTGTTTCAACACCCTCCTAGTGAAATAGTTTTTCCTGATATCCAACCTGGACCTCCCCCACTGCAACTTGAGACCATTGCTCCTTGTTCTGTCATCTGCCACCACTGAGAACAGCCGAGCTCCATCCTCTTTGGAACCCCCCTTCAGGTAGTTGAAGGCTGCTATCAAATCCCCCCTCATTCTTCTCTTCTGGAGACTAAACAATCCCAGTTCCCTCAGCCTCTCCTCATAAGTCATGTGCTCCAGACCCCTAATCATTTTTGTTGCCCTCCGCTGGACTCTTTCCAATTTTTCCACATCCTTCTTGTAGTGTGGGGCCCAAAACTGGACACAGTATTCCAGATGAGGCCTCACCAATGTCGAATAAAGGGGAACGATCACGTTCCTCGATCTGCTGGCAATGCCCCTACTTATACAGCCCAAAATGCCGTTAGCCTTCTTGGCAACAAGAGCACACTGTTGACTCATATCCAGCTTCTCGTCCACTGTGACCCCTAGGTCCTTTTCTGCAGAACTGCTGCCTAGCCATTCGGTCCCTAGTCTGTAGCAGTGCATGGGATTCTTCCGTCCTAAGTGCAGGACTCTGCACTTGTCCTTGTTGAACCTCATCAGGTTTATTTCGGCCCAATCCTCTAATTTGTCTAGGTCCCTCTGTATCCGATCCCTACCCTCTAGTGTATCTACCACGCCTCCTAGTTTAGTGTCATCTGCAAACTTGCTGAGAGTGCAGTCCACACCATCCTCCAGATCATTAATAAAGATATTAAACAAAACCGGCCCCAGGACCGACCCTTGGGGCACTCCGCTTGAAACCGGCTGCCAACTAGACATGGAGCCATTGATCACTACCCGTTGAGCCCGACTATCTAGCCAGCTTTCTATCCACCTTACAGTCCATTCATCCAGCCCATACTTCTTTAACTTGGCGGCAAGAATACTGTGGGAGACCGTATCAAAAGCTTTGCTAAACTCAAGGAATAACACATCCACTGCTTTCCCCTCATCCACAGAGCCAGTTATCTCATCATAGAAGGCAATTAGGTTAGTCAGGCACGACTTCCCCTTCGTGAATCCATGCTGACTGTTCCTGATCACTTTCCTCTCCTCTAAATGTTTCATAATTGATTCCTTGAGGACCTGCTCCATGATTTTTCCAGGGACTGAGGTGAGGCTGACTGGCCTGTAGTTCCCCGGATCCTCCTTCTTCCCTTTTTTAAAGATGGGCACTACATTAGCCTTTTTCCAGTCATCTGGGACCTCCCCCGATCGCCATGAGTTTTGAAAAATAATGGCTAATGGCTCTGCAATCTCACCCGCCAACTCCTTTAGCACCCTCGGATGCAGCGCATCCGGCCCCATGGACTTGTGCACGTCCAGTTTTTCTAAATAGTCCCGAACCACTTCTTTCTCCACAGAGGGCTGGTCACCTTCTCCCCATGCTGTACTGCCCAGTGCAGCAATCTGGGAGCTGACCTTGTGCGTGAAGACAGAGGCAAAAAAATCATTGAGTACATTAGCTTTTTCCACATCCTCGGTCACTAGGTTGCCTCCCTCATTCAGTAAGGGGCCCACACTTTCCTTGATTTTCTTCTTGTTGCTAACATACCTGAAGAAACCCTTCTTGTTATTCTTAACATCTCTTGCTAACTGCAACTCCAAGTGTGATTTGGCCTTCCTGATTTCACTCCTGCACGCCTGAGCAATATTTTTATACTCCTCCCTGGTCACTTGTCCAATCTTCCACTTCTTGTAAGCTTCTTTTTTGCGTTTAAGATCAGCAAGGATTTCACTGTTTAGCCAAGCTGGTCGCCTGCCATATTTACTATTCTTTCTACACATCGGGATGGTTTGTTCCTGCAACCTCAATAAGGATTCTTTAAAATACAGCCAGCTCTCCTGGACCCCTTTGCCCTTCATGTTATTCTCCCAGGGGATCCTGCCCATCTGTTCCCTGAGGGAGTCAAAGTCTGCTTTTCTGAAGTCCAGGATCCGTATTCTGCTGCTCTCCTTTCTTCCTTGTGTCAGGATCCTGAACTCGACCATCTCATGGTCACTGCCTCCCAGGTTCCCATCCACTTTTGCTTCCCCTACTAGTTCTTCCCTGTTTGTGAGTAGCAGGTCAAGAAAAGCTTTGCCCCTAGTTGGTTCCTCCAGCACTTGCACCAGGAAATTGTCCCCTACACTTTCCAAAAACTTCCTGGATTGCCTGTGCTTTACCTACTACTGGCTTCCATAGATTTTTAACAGCTCCGGGGTGGCGGGGGAGGAAGCTGTGAGGTTGAGAATTCCCTCATCTCTCCCTTTTATTTCCTAAGAGTGGTTGCTTCATACAGTTTCTCACATGGCTCACTAGTGAAACTGTGCTTAACAGTTGCCTTCGGGCTTCCAGCTTGCTACAAAAGAAGCAGGTGTTCCTGCAACGCCTGCCTTGGAACCTACTATAAGGTGAATCTTGGCCACAGCTGGCACTTGTCCCAGCATCTTCAACTTTTCCCTAGATGCTTGATGTATTTCCTCTCCAACCTTGCCAAATTCAGTTTATGGGTGAACTTCTTGAAGCATGGTAGGTGCCACCAAGCATTGTGTTTGACTAGGTCCTCCATGGTGGTAGTCCCCAAAGATTCAGCTACTAGGTGATACTCTTTGTCTCCCCACTGATGCCTAAAAATCATCAAGACCACAGTAAAATCAAGGATTTATGTAATAAATTACTTTGGGATTGTAATTAATTATGTTATGTAACTCTGTGCATATTGCTTGCTGATGGACTCTGGTAATTTCTGGCTGGATGCTGACATCACAACCCTTTTGACATAATAAACAAAATGGATAATCAATACCACTGAACCACTTCTTTTTTGCCAATGACAGCAATCAACTTGAAGCCTTCCTTCTATTTATAGTCATCTGTAACATAAAAAAAATTAATTAGGTGTCAGCATTAACTGATAACACAGTAGTGTCAGTCAAGGGCCGTCCTTTAACTTTGTGAGGGCTGCATGGTTGACATGCCCATGTTAACGTATAATTTAAAAAAATGATTTTTAACCATTTTCTCAAATATATATCTACATAACGAAGGAGTACTGCGGAAAGGGATGTGGGGTCATAGTGGATCACAAGCTAAATATGAGTCAACAGTGTAACACTGTTGCAAAAAAAGCAAACATCATTCTGGGATGTATTAGCAGGAGTATTGTAAGCAAGACCCGAGAAGTAATTCCTCCTCTCTACTCCGTGCTGATTAGGCTTCAACTGGAGTATTGTGTCCAGTTCTGGGTGTCACATTTCAGGAAAGATGTGGACAAATTGGAGAAAATCCAGAGAGGAGCAACAAAAATTATTAAAGGTCAAGAAAACATGATCTATGAGGGAAGATTGAAAAAATTGTGTTTGTTTAGTCTGGAGAAGAGAAGACTGAGAAGGGATATGATAAGTTTTCAAGTACATAAAAGGTTGTTACAAGGAGGAGGGAGAAAAATTATTGTTCTTAACCTCTGAGGATAGGACAAGAAGCAATGGGCTTAAAAAACAGCAAGGGCGGTTTAGTTAAAACTTCCTAACTGTCAGAGTGGTTAAGCACTGGAATAAATTGCCTAGGGAGGTTGTAGAATCTCCATCATTGGGAATTTTTAATAGCAGGTTGGACAAACCTGTCAGGGATGGCCTAGATCAGGGATGGGCAAACTTTTTGTCCTGAGGGCCACATCTGGGTGGGGAAATTGCATGCAGGGCCATGAATGGGGCATGGGGTTGGGGTGCAGGAGGGACTGTGGGGTGTGGACGGGGGTGCGGCGTGTACGAGGGGGCTCAGGGGAGGGGGTTGGGGTGCAGGGAGGGGTGTGGTGTGTATGAGGGGGATCAGGTCAGGGGGTTGGAGTGCAGGGAGGGATGCGGAGTGCGGAAGGGGGCTCAGGGCAGGGGGTTGGGGTGCAGGGAGGGGTGCGGATTGTGGGAGGGGGCTGGGGGTTGGGGACTCAGAGCAGGGGTTTGGGGTGCAGGAGGGGGATCAGGGCAGGGGGTTGGGGTGCAAGAGTGGGGCAGGGGCTCAGGGCAGGGGCTTGGGGTGCATGAAGGGGATCATGACGGGGTTGGGGTGCAGAAGGGGTGCAGAGTGCAGCAGGGGGCTCAGAGCAGGGGTTTGGGAGCTCAGGGCAGGGGTGTGGGGTGCAGGAGGGGTGGTGGGTGCAGGCTCCAGCCCAGTGCCTCTTGCCTGCCTGCCTGCCCTGGCCCCGTGCCACTCCCAGAAGTGGCCGGCACCACATCCCTGTGGACCCTGGGGAAAGGGGGGAGAAGGGCTCTGTCCGCTTCCCTCGCATGCAAGCACCAGTCACCGCAGCTCCCATTGGCCTGGAACAGGAAACCGCGGCCAATGGGAGCTTCGAGTGTGGAACTGACAGGGGAGGGCCGCGCAGAGGCCTCAGGGACGTGGTGCCAGCCGCTTCCAGGAGCGGTGCGGGGCCTGCGGCACCATGGGGGTGGCGATCCTGCAGGCCCAATCCAAAGCCCTGAGGGCCGGATCTGGCCTACGGGCTGTAGTTTGCTCACCCCTGGTCTAGATAATACTTAGTCTTGCCTTGAGTGCAGGGGACTGGACTAGATGACTTCTCGAGGTCCCTTCCAGTTCTATGATTCTATAATTGTTCTGGGTTTGTCATCTTTGGTACCATTGGGAGAAAGGGCTTTCAAATTATACACAACTCAACCCATTTCTGCCAACACTGTGTCATCAAAATTTTTCCTCTTCCTGTGAACTTTTGAAATGCGAATGTTTAACAAAAATGTTGGACACTTTTTGTTTGGAAATGGAGGGGAAACTCCCCTCTTTCGCCCTTCTGAAAAAACAACAACTTTTCACCAGAAAAATGTGAAAAAAGAGGGTGTGGATGAGAGGGTTTAACTCTCCAAATCCCCTTTTTTTTTTTGAGGGAGGGGAATGAAAAATAAGAAAAAGTGTCTGGGGGATCCCACTGACATGAAATTTTGAGTTGAAATATGAAAAATGTTCTGAAAAATATTAAGTGAAACAAAAAACCTTTCTTTTTTTTAATCAAGGATTTTTTTCTTTTTGTGAGATTTATTTCCTAGGTTTCCTCCAGCTCTAGGCCAGGCTGGGCAGGCCCTCATCTCCATGCTTGTTCTGACCTATGGCAATTCCTATTTCCATGTGGTTCTTTCATCTCCCCCTGAGGAAAAGTGGGTGTGAATATTGGTCCAGGACAGAACACTCCCCATCCCCCCGTACTGCTTTCACCCCCTCCCGACCCTCTGTAACTAGAGCAGAGACAATCTGCAAAGCACTGTCCCCTCAGGATCAGGAATAGGCCCCACTGCAGAAGAGGTTGGTCTACCCAGAGGGAAATATGATGAGTGGCAGAGCCAGTAGCATGAGCCTTGTGAGAGGAGCTGAGAGACCTGCAGGTCAGTACTTCCTATATCTCTTGATGTCTTCCCATCCCGCCTTGATGCCCTTCTAAGATCAGCATTAGTCAAACACAAGTTATCGGCTTCAATACAGGTCTGAGTGAGTCAGTTTCTCTGTCCTGTGGATATCAACCTAGTAATGTTGATTTAATGGCCCTGTCCGGTCTTAAAATCTATGAATTTCACACCTGATTGAGACTGGCTTAGAGGGACTAGGGGTTGTACTGGTGTAATTATTTCATTGAAATAGTTATGCCAGTACAAAACCTGAACATAACCCAGACTTCAGCCTGGAAGTACCATTGGCTAGGCTGAGCTAGCAGACTGGAATGACTGCTAGGTCCATAGAGCAGACTTTAAAAACATCAGACTGGCTACACCAGATCAGACCAATGGTTCGCCTAGCCCAGTAGCCTGTCTTCCGGACAGTGGCTAATGCCAGGTGCTTCAAAGAGAATGAACAGAACAGGGAAATAATCAAGCGATCTGTCATCCAGTCCCAGCATTAGGCAGCCAGAAGCTTAGGGACATGCAGAGCATGAGGTCACATCCCTGACCATCCTGGCTAATAGCTATTGACAGACCTGTCCTCCATGAACTTATCTAATTCTTTTTTGAACCCAGTTATACTTTTGGCCATCACAACATTCCCTGGCAATGAGTTCCTCCGGCTGACTGTGCATTGTGTGAAGCACGTCCCTTTGTTTGTTTTAAACCGGCTGCCTACTTTATAGCACATTAGCCACACCCCCTATAGGCTCGGACCAATCAGCTCCCTCCACCTGTCTCACAGTGTTTTAATACAACTCACCTTCAATGTAGCCCATTTTTAGACCAGCTCCTGGGCCCCCACACTCTTTGTGAGGGACCCACCCCGTCACACCTTTCATGTCCTGTTTGTGCTGACAGACAAGCTAGGGCTTGAGTTCCTTGTACTTCAAAAGCCATGTAATTACCCGGTTAACCCCAAGGGCTTCTGGATAGTGGCAATGCCTCAAATGTGGTGTGGAGTCAGGCTCTAGTAAGAATCTCTATGGTGCAATGCAGACTTCCTTGTGTACTCACCAGAATGGCCGAGTGGTTAAGGCGTTGGACTTAAGATCCAATGGACATATGTCCACGTGGGTTCGAACCCCACTTCTGGTAGTAATGTTTTTTTCTCCCTTTCAAAGCCCAGTGTCACCTCTATTTGACCATATCCTGCAAACCCACAGCTGTCCTGCACCAGGGGCTAAGGGAGGGCTGTTTAATGGCAAGGTATAGCCCTTCAGGCTTGAGCTAGAGACCAGGATCTAGGACCCAGCAAGGTGGTAGGGTCCCAGAGTTTGGGCTGTAGCCTGAGCCAGAACAGCTACATGCAAATAAACAGCCCCTTAGGCCAGCTGTGAGTTTTTAATTGCAGCGTAGATTTACCCATGGATGCAGGACTGTCTGTGCCTGCCAGTACCCTGGGCGAATCTTTGGAATGAGTCATTGAAACCATTTTCCTGTTCCCCAGTTCTTAATGTATTGGATTAGCCAATGATCCGCCTCATTGCCAGTCTTCATCTGAACAGCACAGAGATCAGTGATTAACTTCAGCCCCCATTGACTCACTGGGTCTGGCTTAGCTTTTCTCTAGCTTTTCCCTCAGACTAGTTCCTGGCAGTGAATTCCAGGGGATGGCTGGAAAAGCTGAGATTTGAGTAACTTGGATGAAAGATGAAACCAGTCGCTGCAAATCCCACCTTGTCTCCTGTCAGCCCCTTCCACCTGCCCCACCATGGACATTTAACACCACTAACCCCTGTAGCCCATTCACAGCCCAGCTCCTCGACTCCCATGCTCTCTGTGAGGGACCCATCCTATCCCATCTTCCCTCTCCTATCCATGCTGACAGCCACGCTACAGCTTAAGTCCCTCTGATGTCAAAGACGCCCTGGAATTACTCAGTTAACTCCTGGATATGTGTATTTTCCCTACGTGAAGGGTGAAAGCAGCATGTTCTAGGTGGCTCTGCGGCAGACTGGATAGCATGTTGGCCTTCTAGAGCAGCGCAGCAATTCAAAGGTTGTAGGCTTGAGTTAAGTCTTGTTCTAAATTAATTGATTCCTGCAGCTATCCCTTAGAAAATACAATCCATCAGGGAGGTATGTCCAATACTTTCTCAACTTTGCTTCTCATGGGGGCTCCAGTTCATCTCTCCTGGTATTGCCGATGTCCAGTGATGTGTTCTAGATAGATGTCCCTTGACCATCTGATGGCATCCGACACCATGAGTTGCTGCATCAGCCAAGCATAGGATTGACTGATTGTGCATTCTCACAATACTCACTCGTTACTGGGATCCCATGCGCCCCCACAATCAGCATGTGAGTTTGAACCTCGTAGACCCTAGCTCTCCAGGTGTCGGCCAGAGAGGCATATTTCTCCAACTTTCAAGATCAGGCATCGCAGATCCTGTTTTCAAAGGGAACTGTGACATTCACCATGATGATCTTCTTCCAGTCCTCATTGGTGATGACGAGGTCCGGTCACAGTTGGTTGTCCATTCTGGGGATGGCAGAGTTCACAGCAACCTTCCCCAGCAGTGGCGGGATGGCTCTGATTAGGCAATTCTGGTGGTGCAGCTGCTAGGCTCTAGAATGGGACTTGGTATTACACAGTGTCACTAAAACTGAGTCATGAACCCAGGCTCTCCTGGTTATAAAGCAAATGTGATAACCACTATGCTATGGAACCTGCTGTTGCTTAGCAGAAGCTATAACTGATGTCCTCTGTGCATTGGTCTATTGCTCCTAGCCAGGACTCTACAGGCCATTCCTGCCCCTTTTCCTCCTTCAGGCTAGCTCTTTAGCTCAAGCTGTAGGGACCCATCATTTTAGCGCAGGAAGCTTGCTGATCTTAAACACTAAAAAAGAAGCTTACAAGAAGTGGAAACAAATGACCAGGGAGGAGTATAAAAATATTGCTCAGGTATGCAGGAGGGTTTCTACAGGTATGTTAGCAACAAAAAGAAGGTCAAGGAAAGTGTGGGCCCCTTACTGAATGGGGGAGGCAACCTAGTGACAGAGGATGTGGAAAAAGCTAATGTACTCAATGCTTTTTTTGCTTCTGTCTTCACAAACAAGGTCAGCTCCCAGACAACTACACTGGGCAGCCCAGCATGGGGAGGAGCTGACCTTCCCTCTGTGTAGAAAGAAGTGGTCAGGACTATTTAGAAAAGCTGGACGAGCGCAAGTCCATGAGGCCGGATGCGCTGCATCCGAGGGCGCTAAAGGAGTTGGCGGATGTGATTGCAAAGCCATTGGCCATTATCTTTGAAAACTCATGATGATTGGGGGAGGTCCTGGATGACTGGAAAAAGGCTAATGTAGTGCCCATCTTTAAAAAAGGGAAGAAGTGATCAGGAACCCATGGATGCAGGACTGTCAGGAACAGTCAGCATGGATTCACCAAGGGCAAGTCATGCCTGACTAACCTAATTGCCTTCTATGATGAGATAACGGGCTCTGTGGATGAGGGGAAAGCAGTGGATGTGTTATTCCTTGACTTGTTATTCCTTGACTTTAGAAAAGCTTTTGATATGGTCTGCCACAGTATTCTTGCCAGCAAGTTAAAGAAGCATGGGCTGGATGAATGGACTATAAGGTGGATAGAAAGCTGGCCAGATCATTGGGCTCAACGGGTAGTGATCAATGGCTCCATGTCTAGTTGGCAGCCGGTTTCAAGCGGAGTGCCCCAAGGGTCAGTCCTGGGGCCGGTTTTGTTCAATATCTTCATTAATGATCTGGAGGATGGTGTGGACTGCACCCTCAGCAAGCTTGCAGATGACCCTAAACTGAGAAGACTAGTAGATACACTGGATGGTAGGGATAGGATACAGTGGGACCTATACAAATTAGAGGATTGGGCCAAAATAAATCTGATGAGGTTCAACAAGAACAAGTGCAGAGTCCTGCACTTAGGACCGAAGAATCTCATGCACTTCTACAGACTAGGGACCAAGTGGCTAGGCAGCAGTTCTGCAGAAAAGCACCTAGGAGTTACAGTGGATGAGAAGCTGGATATGAATCAACAGTGTGCCCTTGTTGCCAAGAAGGCTAACAACATTTTGAGCTGTATAAATAGGAGCATTAGCAGCAGATTGAGGGATGTGATCATTCCCCTCTATTAGACATTGGTGAGGCCTCATCTGGAGTACTGTGTCCAGTTTTGGGCCCCACACTACAAGAAGGATGTGGAAAAATTGTAAAGAGTCCAGTGGAGGGCAACACAAATTATTAGGGAGCTGGAGCACATGATTTATGAGGAGAGGCTGAGAGAACTGGGATTATTTAGTCTGCAAAAGAGAAGAATGAGGGGGGATTTGATAGCTGCTTTCAACTACCTGAAAGGGGGTTCCAAAGAGGATGAATCTAGACTGTTCTCAGTGGTAGCAGATGACAGAACAAGGAGTAATGGTCTCAAGTTGCAGTGGGGAAGGTTTAGGTTGGCTATTAGGAAAAAACTTTTTCACTAGGAGGGTGGTGGAATGGGTTACCTAGGGAGGTGGGGAATCTCCTTTCTTAGAGGTTTTTAAGGTCAGGCTTGACAAAGCCCTGGCTGGGATGATTTAATTGGGGATTGGTCCTGCTTTGAGCAGGGGGTGGGACTAGATGACCTCCTGAGGTCCCTTCCAACCCTGATATTCTGTGATTCTATAAGCTGCCAGTTTAGTCCCTCGTGGTCATCAAACTAGTAGCAATTACTGGGCAGCCTGCACCCTCACAGATGGGTAGACACCACTTTTTTCCCCTAAGGAGAGCACTCCCTTAGCTCATGTGCTACATCTGCTCCCTCCATTCTGAGCAGGCACAAAGTGCATCTTGAACCCAAAACCTTTGCACATCCCTCCTAGCTCTAGAAGTCCAATGCACAACAGGACTGTGAGAAGTATCTCTCTACTGCAGTGAAAGCCAAGGCTTAGCAGGGACTGAGTCATCTATCTGCCGCCCCGACCGGGAAAACCGAGAGGTCTGCTGCTTGCCAGGAGCTAGGATACACGATGTGACGGAGAGACTGCCGAGACTCATCAAGCCTTCGGATCGCTACCCCTTCCTGCTTCTCCACGTGGGCACCAATGATACTGCCAAGAATGACCTTGAGCAGATCACTGCAGACTACGTGGCTCTGGGAAGAAGGATAAAGGAGTTTGAGGCGCAAGTGGTGTTCTCGTCCATCCTCCCTGTGCAAGGAAAAGGCCTGGGTAGAGACTGTCGAATCGTGGAAGTCAACGAATGGCTACGCAGGTGGTGTTGGAGAGAAGGCTTTGGATTCTTCGACCATGGGATGGTGTTCCAAGAAGGAGGAGTGCTAGGCAGAGACGGGCTCCACCTAACGAAGAGAGGGAAGAGCATCTTCGCCAGCAGGCTGGCTAACCTAGTGAGGAGGGCTTTAAACTAGGTTCACCGGGGGAAGGAGACCAAAGCCCTGAGGTAAGTGGGGAAATGGGATCCTGGGAGGAAGCACAAGCAGGAGAGCGCAAGAGGGGAGGACTCCTGGCTCATGCTGAGAAAGAGGGACAATAGATGAGTTATCTTAAGTGCCTATACACAAATGTAAGAAGCCTGGGAAACAAGCAGGGAGAACTGGAAGTCCTGGCACAGTCAGGGAACTATGATGCGATTGGAATAACAGAGACTTGGTGGGATAACTCACATGACTGGAGTACTGTCATGGATGGATATAAACTGTTCAGGAAGGACAGGCAGGGCAGAAAAGGTGGGGGGAGTTGCGTTGTATGTAAGAGAGGAGTATGACTGCTCGGAGCTCCGGTATGAAACTGCAGAAAAACCTGAGAGTCTCTGGATAAAGTTGAGAAGTGTGAGCAACAAGGGTGATGTTGTGTTTGGAGTCTGCTATAGACCACCAGACCAGGGGGATGAGGTGGACGAGGCTTTCTTCTGGCAACTAGCAGAAGTTCATAGACTCATAGACTTTAAGGTCAGAAGGGACCATTATGATCATCTGGTCTGACCCCCTGCACGCTGCAGGCCATAAAACCATCCCCGCCCCTTCCCTGGACTCTGCTGCTGAAGTCCCCAATCCTGTTATTAGTGACTTCAATCGGCAGAGACCCTCCTGCTAGAGATCCCTGCCCCATGCTGCGGAGGAAGGCGAAAAACCTCCAGAGGCTCAGCCAATCTGCCCTGGAGGAAAATTCCTTCCCGACCCCAAATATGGCGATCAGTAAGACCCCGAGCATATAGGCAAGAGTCTCCATCCTGACCCCTTTTAGCCATTATGCTATTTACCTACCATTGCTTGGTTTTCCTTGACAACTATGTTTTACCATTAAACCATTCCCTCCATAAACTTATCTAACTTAATCTTAAAGCCAGACAAGTCCCTCGCCCCCACCGTTTCCCTCGGAAGGCCGTTCCAATATTTCACCCCTCTAACGGTCAGAAACCTTCGTCTAATTTCAAGCCTGAACTTCCCCACGGCCAGTTTATATCCATTCGTTCTCGTATCCACGTTAGTACTAAGCTGGAATAATTCATCTCCCTCCCTTGTATTAATCCCTCTAATATATTTAAAGATAGCTATCATATCACCCCTCAGCCTTCGCTTGGTCAGACTAAACAACCCAAGCTCCTCTAGTCTCCTTTCATACGACAGGTTTTCCATTCCTCTGATCATCCTAGTGGCCCTTCTCTGCACCCGTTCCAGTTTGAGTTCATCTTTTTTAAACATGGGAGACCAGAACTGCACACAGTACTCCAAATGAGGTCTCACCAGCGCCTTGTACAACGGAAGCAGGACCTCCTTATCCCTACTAGATATACCTCGCCTAATGCATCCCAAGACAGCATTGGCTTTTTTCACCGCCACGTCACACTGTCGACTCATAGTCATCCTGCGGTCTACAAGGACCCCTAGGTCCTTCTCCTCTTCCGTTACTTCTAACCAATGCGTCCCCATCTTGTAACTAAAATTGTTATTGGTCATCCCCAAATGCATCACCTTACACTTTTCACTATTAAATTTCATCCTATTTCTGACACTCCAATTCACAAGCTCATTCAAGTCTCCCTGCAGGATATCCCTATCCTCTTCCGAATTTACAACGCCTCCCACCTTCGTATCATCCGCAAACTTTACCAGCCTACTCCTGCAATCGGTTCCGAGGTCAGTTATAAATAGATTAAATAAAATGGGTCCCAAAACCGAACCTTGGGGAACTCCACTGGTAACCTCCCTCCAACCCGACAGTTCACCCTTCAATACGACCCGCTGCATTCTCCCCATTAACCAATTCCTTATCCATCTCTGGATTTTCAAATCGATCCCCATGTTTTTTAGTTTAACCAATAATTCCTCATGGGGTACAGAATCAAACGCTTTACTGAAATCCAGGTATATTAGGTCCACCGCATTTCCCTTATCTAATAAATCCGTTACCTTCTCAAAGAAGGAGATCAGATTCGTTTGGCACGATCTGCCCTTCGTAAAACCATGTTGTAAATTATCGCAATTGCCACTACCCTCCAGGTCCTCAACTAATTTCTCCTTCAAAATTTTCTCTAACACCTTGCACACTACAGATGTTAAACTAACAGGCCTGTAGTTACCCGGATCACTTTTTTTCCCTTTTTTGAAAATAGGAACCACATTAGCTATTCTCCAGTCTAACGGGACCACCCCCGAGTTTACAGATTCATTAAATATTATCGCTAACGGGCCCGCTATTTCCCGCGCCAATTCCTTCAATATTCTCGGATGAAGATCGTCCGGTCCTCCCGACTTAGCCCCATTAAGGCGTTCAAGTTTTGTTTCTACCTTGGATACGGTAATCCCCCATCCCGAACGCCCCTCTGTAATGGTGCTAGTATCCCTAATCCCTTCATTGGCCTCATTAAACACCGACGCAAAATATTCATTGAGATATTGCGCCATGCCTAGATTGTCTTTAATCTCCTCTCCGGCAATAGTCTTCAGCGGTCCCACTTCTTCTTTCTTTGCTTTCTTCCTGTTTATGTGGCTGTAAAACCTCTTACTATTGCTTTTAATTCCCCTCGCTAGGTCCAATTCTACACGGCCTTTGGCCTTTCTCACTCTATCTCTACATTCTCTGACTTCACTTTGGTACATTTCCTTACTGATCCCTCCCCTCTTCCACTCTTTGTACGCTTTCTGTTTTTTCCTAATCGCCCCTTTGAGTCGGTCGCTCATCCAGCTCGGTCTAAATCTCTTGCTTGGTAATCTTTTTCCCTTTTTGGGAATACAGGCCTCCGACAGCTCATGCATCTTTAACTTAAAGTAATCCCAGGCTTCTTCTGCCTTTAAATCCATTAATACGTTTGCCCAATCCACTTCCCTTACCAGTCCCCTTAATTTGTTAAAATTGGCCTTTTTAAAATTATAAACCCTAGTCTTTGACTTAATTCTGTTACTCCTTCCCTGTATTTTAAACCGAATTAGCTCATGATCACTGGAGCCCAAATTGTCCCCTACTACCACTTCCTCAACGAGGTCCTCACTACTTACCAGAATCAAATCTAAAATGGCCTCCCCCCTCGTCGGTTCAGCTACCACTTGATGGAGGAATTGATCATCAAGCACATCTAGGAACATCTGAGCCCTATTATTGCTACTAGCGTTTGTTCCCCAATCTATTTCTGGGAAATTAAAGTCCCCCATAATTACACAGTTTCTATTCCTAATTACTTCTCTAAGCACATTAAATAGTTCCTTATCCATATCCTGGGTCGATCCTGGCGGTCTATAGCACACTCCAAGCACTATCCCCGGAGAGGCTCTAGAAGTCCTATTACCCATTGTAAGTATTGCCCAGACGGACTCTGCGTTGTCTAATCCATCCACTATTATTTCTTTACAGTTTATTTCACTATTGACATACAATGCCACCCCCCCACCTTTACCTCTGTTCCGGTCTTTCCTAAACAGCACATACCCCTCCATACCTGTGTTCCAGTCGTGACTGTCATTCCACCACGTTTCCGTTATTCCTACAATATCTGGTTTCAGCTCTTGGACCAGGAGTTCCAATTCCTCCATTTTATTACCTAGGCTTCTGGCATTGGTGTATAGACACCCTAATGTATGTCGTATAGCCTGTCTCCCATTAGCAGCACTATATGTTGCGGGCCTCCTAGTGTCCGTCCCTCCTGTCCTTCCTATGTCCAATCTCATCTCCACAGCTATCTCTCCTCTCATTTTACTCACCTTCTCCATACTGGAATCTGGCGTGGAGATTAACTGTGCATCTCCCAACCGTCTCCCCAAACTTGCTAGTTTAAAGCTCTTTTGATAAGATGAGCCAGCCTCCCTCCCAAAAGTCTATTTCCTTCCCTACTCAGGTGAAGCCCATCCCGCGAGAACAGGTGTCTGTCCCCGAAAGCCTCCCAGTGGCCATACATCCCAAAGCCCTCCTTATAGCACCACTCCCTTAGCCAACTATTTATTCTCACAATCCTATCAGCCCTTTGCTGCCCTTCCCTCGGAACGGGCAGAATCCCACTAAAGATAATCTGAGCCTCTATCTCCTTGAGCGTCTTCCCCAGCCTGGCATAATCTCCCTTGATCCTCTCTAACGAGAACCTAGCCGTATCATTCGTTCCTACATGAAGGATTATCAGGGGGTTCTTACCTGCTCCTTGTAGGATCCTTTTCAATCGCAGGTCCACATCGCGTATCTTTGCGCCCGGTAGACAGCACACCCTTCTGTTCTCCGGGTCCGCCCTGGTCACAGGCCTATCCAATCTCCTCAGTAAAGAGTCTCCAATTACATACACCTGCCGTCGCCTGGCAACAGTGCGATCTAGTAATCTAGTCTCCGATCCCTCTAGTCCTGACCTGTGCCTATTCCTATCTTCCCTTATGCCTTCCTGAATCCTCACGGGGCCCAGAATTGGTGCTGTCTCCATCAAATCCTCCCCCCTCTCTCTTGGACTAGCAGCTCTTCTCTTCTTCCTCACCCTTCCACCTTCAGTCGCCACCTGCTGCCCCTCCACCTCGGTATCCAAACACTCGAACCTATTCCTGAGTTCTATTCCCCCCTCACTGGCCCTTCTTTTCCTTGGCCTGCTTCTCACAGTCACATGCTTCCACCTCCCATGTTCTCCCTCTTCCATTCCCCTCTCACCATCCTCTCCCTCTGCCTCTACCTCCACCATAGGGCGTTCTCCTTCAGCCCCCCCTTGCCTGTCCTCCATCAGCTGCTCAAACCCCCGCCTAAACTCCACCAGGGTATCTACCTGCATCTCCAGCCCCTTAATCTTTTCCTCCAGTAACACTATCAGGCGACACTTCATACACACATACCTGTGTTCCGGCTCCCCTGCTAGGACCATATACATACCACAGCTTCCACATGCAGCCATCTGCATTCTGTCTGCTGCTGCTGGGCTCATGGCTGCTGCAATCTCTGCCCACTGCACCTGTGGACTCAGAGCACACGCCACGCCGCGCCCTCCTGCCTCCCCCCTTACCTCCCCCTGCAAACTCCCTCTCAAACTCCCCTGTTAGCCGCCCTGTTTGCTGCCTCCGGTGCCGCTGCTCGTTGCTAGATCGCAGGCCCTGGTTCTCATGGGAGACTTTAATCACCCTGATATCTGCTGGGAGAGCAATACAGCGGTGCACAGACAATCCAGGAAGTTTTTGGAAAGTGTAGGGGACAATTTCCTGGTGCAAGTGCTGGAGGAACCAACTAGGGGCAGAGCTTTTCTTGACCTGCTGCTCACAAACAGGGAAGAATTAGTAGGGGAAGCAAAAGTGGATGGGAACCTGGGAGGCAGTGACCATGAGATGGTCGAGTTCAGGATCCTGACACAAGGAAGAAAGGAGAGCAGCAGAATACGGACCCTGGACTTCAGAAAAGCAGACTTTGACTCCCTCAGGGAACAGATGGGCAGGATCCCCTGGGAGAATAGCATGAAGGGCAAAGGGGTCCAGGAGAGCTGGTTGTATTTTAAAGAATCCTTATTGTGGTTGCAGGAACAAACCATCCCGATGTGTAGAAAGAATAGTAAATATGGCAGGCGACCAGCTTGGCTAAACAGTGAAATCCTTGCTGATCTTAAACGCAAAAAAGAAGCTTACAAGAAGTGGAAGATTGGACAAGTGACCAGGGAGGAGTATAAAAATATTGCTCAGGCATGCAGGAGTGAAATCAGGAAGGCCAAATCACACTTGGAGTTGCAGTTAGCAAGAGATGTTAAGAATAACAAGAAGGGTTTCTTCAGGTATGTTAGCAACAAGAAGAAAATCAAGGAAAGTGTGGGCCCCTTACTGAATGAGGGAGGCAACCTAGTGACCGAGGAGGTGGAAAAAGCTAATGTACTCAATGATTTTTTTGCCTCTGTCTTCACGCACAAGGTCAGCTCCCAGACTGCTGCACTGGGCAGCACAATATGGGGAGAAGGTGACCAGCCCTCTGTGGAGAAAGAAGTGGTTCAGGACTATTTAGAAAAACTGGATGTGCACAAGTCCATGGGGCCGGATGCGCTGCATCCGAGGGTGCTAAAGGAGTTGGCGGGTGAGATTGCAGAGCCATTAGCCATTATTTTTCAAAACTCATGGCGATCGGGGGAGGTCCCAGATGACTGGAAAAAGGCTAATGTAGTGCCCATCTTTAAAAAAGGGAAGGAGGAGGATCCGGGGAACTACAGGCCAGTCAGCCTTCCCTCAGTCCCTGGAAAAATCATGGAGCAGGTCCTCAAGGAATCAATTATGAAACATTTAGAGGAGAGGAAAGTGATCAGGAACAGTCAGCATGGATTCACGAAGGGGAAGTCATGCCTAACTAACCTAATTGCCTTCTATGATGAGATAACTGACTCTGTGGATGAGGGGAAAGCAGTGGACGTGTTATTCCTTGACTTTAGAAAAGCTTTTGATATGGTCTGCCACAGTATTCTTGCCAGCAAGTTAAAGAAGTATGGGCTGGATGAATGGACTGTAAGGGGGATAGAAAGCTACAAGAAGGATGTGGAAAAATTGGAAAGAGTTCAACGGAGGGCAACAAAAATGATTAGGGGTCTGGAGCACATGACTTATGAGGAGAGGCTGAGGGAACTGGGATTGTTTGGTCTCCAGAAGAGAAGAATGAGGGGGGATTTGATAGCAGCCTTCAACTACCTGAAGGGGGGTTCCAAAGAGGATGGAGCTCGGCTGTTCTCAGTGGTGGCAGATAACAGAACAAGGAGCAATGGTCTCAAGTTGCAGTGGGGGAGGTCCAGGTTGGATATCAGGAAAAACTATTTCACTAGGAGGGTGGTGAAACACTGGAATGCTTTACCTAGGGAGGTGGTGGAGTCTCCTTCCTTGGAGGTTTTTAAGGCCCGGCTTGACAAAGCCCTGGCTGGGATGATTTAGCTGGGAATTGGTCCTGCTTTGAGCAGGGGGTTGGACTAGATGACCTCCTGAGGTCCCTTCCAACCCTGATATTCTATGATTCTATGACTGAGTCAACAGACCCTGGGTTGGGGACCCAGGCCTTGAGCATCTACACTGGTTGTCAGCATTCAGTTAAGGATTTTCTAACCTTGGTTCACACCTAGGGCTCTGGTGTGCATGCTGCAACATGCAAACCTGAGTCAAACCAACCATACCCCAGACTTCACTAGCACCTTCCCCAAATGTGGCCGCTCTGGCCCTTTGACTATGGTGCAATGTGGGAAAACTTGACTGTCCTCTCTGCGCATTGCAGGAAGTTCAAACTGCCTGCCGACACATCCTGCTGAACTGTCCTTTTGGACTCTGCGGTCCCAGCAACCCAAGCCAGCAACATGGAGAAGACACCTGTTGAAGAATTTCTCTTGCGCTGTCATTCCTATCAGGAGATGGACAGAGCTTCCTTGAGATGCTGGTGGACATTTTGGCGGCTTTTTCTGACCCACCGAAGGCACCTGACAGAGCTTATGATGGAGCAGGAGGACACAGAAATGGCAAATTCAAATTGTCTGATGCTGCTTGTGACAGCTGCTGATGCCCCCTATGTAGACCTGGAGCAGGGCCACAAGCCCAAACTGGTGGGATTACATCATGCAGACCTGGGGTGACCAGCAGTGGGGCCAGAACTTTGGCATGAAGAAAGCTACTTTGCTGGAGCTTTGTGAGCAGCTTGCCCCAACCCTCCAGTATAAGGACACTTCCCCATGCCGGTTGAGGAACAGGTTCCTGGAATGGGTTGCTATTACTGTCTGGAAGTTGGATACCCCTGACTGCTACAGGTTCGTTGCCAACAAGTTTGGTGTTGGAAAGTAGACAGTGGGTAAAGTGGTGGCAGAGGTCTCTGAGGCTATCAGGCATGTGGTTTACCCCAAGGTGACAAGCATAAAAGATATTCCTAAGATAATTGCTGGCTTTGAAAGCACGGGGTTTCCTAACTATGCCGGGGCCATTGATGGGACTCATGTGCCCATAGCTTGCCCTCCTCAAGGAGCACATGAACTGCAAAAGGTACTGCTCCATCGTTATGGATTCACCAAGGGCAAGTCATGCCTGACCAACCTGATTGCCTTCTATGATGAGATAACTGACTCTGTGGATATGGGAAAAGTGGTGGACATGATATACCTTGACTTTAGCAAAGCTTTTGATATGGTCTCCCACTGTATTCTTACCAGCAAGTTAAAGAAGTATGGATTGGATTAATGGACTATAAGGTGGATAGAAAGCTGGCTAGATCGCTGGGCTCAATGGGTAGTGATCTATGGCTTGATGTCTAGTTGGCAGGCAAAGTGCCCCAAGGGTCAGTCCTGGGGCTGGTTTTGTTCAACATCTTCATTAATGATCTGGATGATGGGATGGATTGCACCCTCAGCAAGTTCGCGGATGACACTAAGCTGGGGGGAGAGGTAGATACGATGGAGGGTAGGGATGGGTCCAGAGTGACTTAGACAAATTGGAGGATTGAACCAAAAGAAATCTGATGAGGTTCAACAAGGACAAGTGCAGAGTCCTGCACTTAGGACGGAAGAATCCCATGCACTGCTACAGGCTGGGGACCGACTGACTAAGCGGCAGTTCTGCAGAAAAGAACTGGGGGATTATAGTGGACGAGAAGCTGGATATGAGTCAACTGTGTGCCCTTGTTGCCAAGAAGGTTAACAGCATATTGGGCTGCATTAGTAGGAGCATTGTCAGCAGATCGAGGGAAGTGATTATTTCCCTCTATTCAGCACTGGTGAGGCCACATCTGGAGTATTGTGTCCAGTTGTGGGGCCCCCACTACAGAAAGGATGTGGACAAATTGGAGGGCAACAAAAATGATTAGGGGGTTGGGGCACGTGTCTTACGAGGAGATGCTGAGGGAACTGGGCTTGTTTAGTCTGAAGAAGAGAAGAGTGAGGAGGGATTTGATAGCCTCAAAGGGCTAGGCTGTTCTCAGTGGTGGCAGAAGACAGAACAAGGAGCAATGGTCTCAAGTTGCAGTGTGGGAGGTCTAGGTTGGATATTAGGAAAAACTATTTCACTAGGAGGATGGTGAAGCCCTGGAATGGGTTACCTAGGGAGGTGGTGGAATCTCCTTCCTTAGAGGTTTTTAAGGTCTGGCTTGACAAAGCCCTGGCTGGGATGATTTAGTTGGGGATTGGTCCTGCTTTGAGCAGGGGGTTGGACTAGATGACCTCGTGAGGTCTCTTCCAACCCTAAGCTTCTATGATTCTATGCCGGCCTTCATGGATTAAAGAGGGAATTAATGAATGTCAGCATGGGTTGCACTGGAAAAGTTCATGATGCCAGGATTTTTCGCTGAGCGGTAATTTATATTTAGAGACAGACTGGGACACTATTCCCACCAATGGGCTTTGTCTGGAATTACTGGCCCCACAGTTATTCTGGGGGACCCAGTGTACCCCGTTTTGCCTTATGAACCCTGATATCAGAGGCCCTGGCAGATTACACTCTCAGCTGGTGCAGAATGATTGTTGAATGTGCTTTTGGCAGTGTGAAATCCCTTTGGAGATGTCTACAAACCCTTTGCCAGGCAGGCCCGCTGCCATTATCACACCAAACCACCAGTAAGAACACAACCACCTTACCAAAAGAAAAGGTGCTTGAACAAGTGCAAACAGTGAAACCATGCACAAGACAGAAACTGTCTACCGTTGCCTGGCGCCTGCCTCCCCCTTCCCCTTCCTTCCCCATTTGCCATGCACGTGGGTGTTCCCTGGGTCAGCCTTTCATATGGCTGGCTTTCTTCCCTGGGTCCTACAGCTGATGATCTAATTACCTCCTTAGCTCATCAGGCTCCCTACAGTTCTAAGTGATCTTCTACCGTGCCACACCAAATCAAGCCACCCAGCTCCCTCCTACTCTAACCACACCTGGTGTCCTGGGTGATCTAAGTGACCAGCCACTGGCCTCCAGGCAGCTCCATTTGTAGCTGCTCACAGCCCCCGTCCCTGTTGCAGGGCTGACCCTGCGAAACACACTACAGGGGTGGGAGCATAGAAGCAGATGCAGTATACTCACATGGAGCCAAATTCTATTAGCTGAACCTGTGCATTATCTGAAGCCCTTCCTAGCCCCCTGTCATGAGATAGTTCCCTCTGCTGCATGTAGCTCCTGCTGGGGGACAAGGAGAGGACTTGGATAATGGAGCAGAGACCAGCCAGGATTACAAGGAGGAGGAGCCCTGGGCAGGGCCACCCGAGAGGGGGCAAGTGGGGCAATTTGCCCCAGGCCTCGGGCTCTGCAGGGGCCCCCATGAGTTTTTCAGGGCCCCTGAAGTGGGGTCCTTCACTTGCTCCGGGAGCCCCGGAAAACTCTCACGGGGCCCGGGCCCCCGGAGCTTCTTCCGCTCCGGGTCTTGGGCGGCAATTTGGCGGTGGGGGGTCCTTCCGCTCCGGGATCCGCTGCCAAAGTGCCCTGAAGACCCGCGGTGGGAGATTCTTCCGCCCCGGGACCCGCCGCCGAAGTGCCAGGTCTTCTGTGGCAATTCGGCGGCGGGGGGCTCCCCGCCACCGAAGACCCCAGGCCCCCTGAATCCTCTGGGCGGCCATGGCCCTGAGCGGTGGAGGAGGCCACCCTGCTGCTGAATGGCTCCTGCCCCCTTGATTATCCAAACTCCCGATTATCTGAATAAAATCTGTCCGCCCTGCTATTTGGAGAATCGGCAGTGTACTGGAGACAGTACCGTGGCCCTCACCCTGTGTTTTTCACCGGTTCCTAGAGTCCCAGTCCAGAAGAGACCATTGTGATCATAGAACTTCTCCCAAATCATTGCTAGAGCAGAGCTGTTAGTCCAACATACCATCCCGAGTTAAATATTGCCAGTGACAGAGAATCCACCACGCCCCTGGGTAAATCATTCCAGTGGTTAACTGCTGTCACCCTTAAAAATATACACCGTCTGGATTTGTCTAGCTTCAACGTCCAGCGATTGGGTGGTGTTAGACCTTTGTCTGCTAGACTGAAGAGCCCATTGTTAAACATTTGTTCCCCATGTAGGTACTTACAGATTGTGATCAAGTCACCCTTAGCCTTCCCTTTATTCAGCTAAATAGATTGAGATCCAGGAGTCTAGCACTATAGTGTTTTCCAGGCTGTCCCGCCATGGGAGACCAGGGATCCAATTCTGATAGGAAGGCTAATGGATAGGTCCTCCTGGTGGGGGACTCAGGAGACCGGGGTTTCATTCCTCGCTCTACCCAGCCTTCCTGTATGAAGTTGGGCAAGTCACTTTGCTGCCCCGTGCCTCAGTTTCCCCTGCTGTGAAAAGGGGACAATGCTGCCATACCTCACTCGGGGGGGGGGGCGATTGTGAGGACAAAATCTATGACTGATTTGTAGATTTTAAGGCCAGAAGGCTTCATTGGAATGTCTGGCCTCTCCCCCTGGATAACCCAGGCCGTAGGACTGCGCTGATTAGTGCCTGGTTGTGATGTGCCGCGGGGTGAGGGGAATACAGGCACCTAGACAGCCCCATGTCAGTGCAGAGTGGCTCCCCTGATGAGAAAGGAGGCTGAGCAGTGCTCAACTCATGGCCTTGCTAGAGCACTGCTCTCTTTTACATGCCAGCCAAGACTGAGCACCTAAGGCTGGACTAAGTGGGCCCCCATGGGGTGCGAGGCAGCCAGGCCTGAGGCCTCCTGTGCTAATAATACTCATCCCTAGTTCTTCTCTGCCATAGATCTCAAAGTGCTTTTCAAAGGAGGGCAGTATTATTAGCCCCCTTTTACCAATGTGGAAACTGAGGCACAGAGTGGTGCAATGACTTACCCAGGTCACCCAGCAGCCGAGCCAGGAATAGAACCCAGGTCTCCATCCACTAGACCATGCTGCCTCCAGATCAGGTGCATAGACAGAGGAGACTGGGTGAAGGAGCGATTTTGGGGTGAGTGCCCTGAATTCTAGGTCCCACCGCTCAGGTGGCAACTGAGGGAATGTTGAGGGGATCCTGGCCTCGGGCAGGCCTTGTGCTCAGATACCCACCCTGGCCTTGATGGGTGTTTCCCACTCACACAGCAGTGAGGTGGTGTAGCCCACTGGTTAAGGTTGAGACTCGGGAGATGTTGGTTTGACTCCCCGCTTTGCCACAAACTCCCTGTGTGATGTGTGCTCGTGCCTCAGTTTCCCCTCTGTACAATGGGATAATGGCACTGCCTTATCTCTCAGGGGTGCGGTGGGGATAAATACATTAACAGTTGTGTGGCCACAGGCCTACAGGGGCCAGTTAATTGTGTGCAGAGCTCCCCACAGTGGGTATGAATGTATGTCATTGCGTCGTCTCCCCTGAATCCCCCCAGCCTACAGCTGTGTGAGCTGAGTCTGTGGCTGGAGAGTGACAGCCCTGGGGCGCACTCAAAGCAAGGACTCCTCCCAGCTTGGACTGAGGCCCTGGGGGGTGGGGGAGCATGGCACGGGCAGGCATCAGCCTGACTCCCGAGCTCAGCACTTTCACTTCCACACTGCAGTTTCCTGACTTCCATCTTCTACAACAATAAATGGGGAACCGAGAAATCTCTACTACTGGGAGAGGATGGGGGGAAGGTGCAAGTGGGGAATACTGCTGCCTTCACAAAACTAAATCTGCCAACTTTAAAAAATAGCCCATCTCGTGCTTTGAGCCTGTCACGCAGCTTGCTATAGAACCAGAGAGCTGAGGGTCATCAGACCATCCACCGTGACCTCCTGCATAGCACAGGCCAGAGAATGTGGCCCATTTATCCCTGCACTGAGCCCCATCTCTTGCATTTGGCTAAAGCATCTTCTGGGAAGGCCTCCAGGCTGGTTTTGAAGCCACCAAGAGCAAGAGAATCCACTAGCAGTCTGTTCCGATGGCTAACCACCCTCGCTGTTAAAGTCGTGCCTTGTTTCTAGTCAGAACGTGTCTGCCTTCAGCACCAAGCCTTTGGTTCCAGTTATGCCTATTCTCTGCTCAAAGAGCAGCTAGTGTTTTCTTCTAGGGATGTACTGATACGTTGTCACCAAGACCCCATCCTGATTGATCTTCTACTCCATAAGCTAAACACATGGAGCTCTTTCAGTCTCTCATTCTCAGGCATTTTCTCCCACCCTCAAAGCTTTTCTGCGGCTCTTCCTGGCACCCTCTCCAATTTTTCAGCATCCTGGGAGCTCTCATTACGAGTGAAATGGGGCCAGAGAGACTGAGATGAGAGTGAGAAAGCCCAGGTGGCAAGGAAAGGCAGGCCCTGCAGTAGCCCTCAGCAGCTATGGGGTCTGGGGTGACAGGGCCAGGAAGAAGGAAGAGAATGTAAGAGGTTCCCTATAGCACATTTGGCGCAGGGCGCTGGGTACGGGAGGCGCAGGGTGAAAAGGTGACTGGTTCTGGGGCTGTGCATGGCAGAAACTGAGAAATGGCCACGGTGAAGGAGCCCAGAATGGGAAGGTGACACTGATTCACTGGCCCCGATGATCCCCACAGCCCCAGGGACTAGCAGAAAGGGCGAGCGCAGCAGCAATCCCGCTTTCTTTGTGAGGGAAGCTCCAGTGAGGAGGCCGCATGGAGATCCCTGGGGACTGACAGCCTCTTTATGATGAGATAACTGGCTCTGTGGATGAGGGGAAAGCAGTGGACATGTTATTCCTTGACTTTAGCAAAGCTTTTGATACTGTCTCCCACAGTATTCTTGCCAGCAAATTAAAGAAGTATGGGCTGGGTGAATGGACTATAAGGTGGATAGAAAGCTGGCTAGATCGTCGGGCTCAACGGGTAGTGATCAATGGCTCCATGTCTAGTTGGCAGCCAGTTTCAAGAGGAGTGCCCCAAGGGTCGGTCCTGGGGCTGGTTTTGTTCAATATCTTCATTAATAATCTGGAGGATGTCATGGACTGTAGGGGCATTGCCGGCAGATCAAGGGACGTAATCATTCCCCTCTATTCGACACTGGTGAGGCCCCATCTGGAGTACTGTGTCCAGTTTTGGGCCCCATCTGGAGTACTGTGTCCAGTTTTGGGCCCCACACTACAAGAAGGATGTGGAAAAATTAGAAAGAATCCAGCGGAGGGCAACAAAAATGATTAGGAGTCTGGAGCACATGACTTATGAGGAGAAGCTGAGGGAACTGGGATTGTTTAGGCTGCAGAAGAGAAGAATGAGGGGGGATTTGATAGCTGCTTTCAACTACCTGAAAGGAGGTTCCAAAGAGGATGGATCTAGACTGTTCTCAGAGGTAGCAGATGACAGAACAAGGAGTAATGGTCTCAAGTTGTAGTGGGGGAGATTTAGGTTGGCTATTAGGAAAAACTTTTTCACTAGGAGGGTGGTGAAGCACTGGAATGGGTTACCTAGGGAGGTGGTGGAATCTCCATCCTTAGAGGTTTTTAAGGCCCAGCTTGACAAAGCCCTGGCTGGGATGATTTAGCTGGAGATTGGTCCTGCTTTGAGCAGAGGGTTGGACTAGATCACCTCCTGAGGTCCCTTCCAACTCTGATATTCTATGATTCTGTGTAGCCGACTGGCTACCCAGCCCACCAGTGTGCCCCCACCCCGCCACACACTGCCTCACCCCTTCCCCCTGCTCCCCTGCCTCCCGGACAAAATATCTCACCCCTGCCATGGAGAGACGCCCCCTACAGGCATGTGAAAGAAATACAGTCTCTATCCCACCCGTAAGGCCAGATCCCTAGCTGGGGGCAATTGGCCATAGCTCCATTGGAGCCAATTGGCTGGACCTCCAGTTGGGGTAAAGCAGTGGTCGCTCCATGGGAGTCAATGAAGCAATGTCAATTTCCACCAGCCAAGGAGCTGACCCTTTAAGTCTCTCTGCCACCTTAGCGCCAAGGATAGTGGCTGTTTTGTAGGGTGACCAGATGTCCCGATTTTATAGGGACAGTCCCGATTTTTGGGTCTTTTTCTTATATAGGCTCCTATTACCCCTCACCCCCATCCCTATTTTTCACATTTGCTGTCTGGTCACCCTACTGTTTTGTGGCACTGCAGCCTGGGCGAACTTACTCCTCGTGTGGGAGGAAGACAGTCACAGCGTAGCCACCAAAGTGGGTGACTGTGCCTCATCTTCCCAGGGAGCATGGGCACCATTGGCGGGAGGGGGAGAAGGGACTTCTCACCTGGATTCCTGTGGTGTTCCTGTCTATGTGTTAACTACATATCTCACACAGATGGGCATTAAGTTACTAGCAATGACTTACTGTTAAGACTCGTGGATTACTTGAATATAAACAACACAACTCCAGGGGCTGGAATAGAGTGTGGGAGCTGCTCAAAGAAGAGCTGGACACCACTGGGGTCTTAGTACAAGGGAGCAGTTCCTTTAAGGAGAGAAAGGGCCCAGTCTACCCAAGGCTGGCTTCATTAGCGAGAACAAGCCCAACTCAGCCCACTTGAAGTGATTAACCATCTAGGTGGCTGGTTCGCAGCTCATTGAGTAAGGAGCACCTGGGCCTGCAAAGCTACCAGAGTGCAGTTAAAAGGGCCTAGGGGGAGGGATTCCCCAAGCACCTGGCCTGACCCCAATCCTATCCCATTAGAGGAACCTGCCTGGTTTGTACCAACCCTGCTCCAGGGGGCAGGGCTTGTGATTCCTGAAAGAGGGAGATGTGGCCTAACTGAGCCCTTATAGGGACCCTAAGGAAGAGGGGTTTAGACTCATTCCAACAGCTAATACATCAGACTTCCCTCTGCTTGAGGTACTCTGTTGTAAGTAACTGATTGGTAGAATGGAGGGAGCTGAAGGCAATGCACCCTCAGGGCCACCAGGGGGCAGGCCGGAGGCCAGCACCTCAAAACATACTTGATTGGGGAGCCGAAGCCATAGCAGTCGGTCTGGCTATAGACACCCCCCAGCTCCCATTAAGCTCCTGGGTGGAGTTTCCCTCTGGCCTTCTCCTGTTCTCCCTCCCCCATTATAGCTGTATAGCATCCTAAGGTCTTCCATGCCTTCGGGGCTGGAGGTGGCCTTGGGGCCCTTAGACCTGCTGTGTCATGCTTTCTCTGGGCAGCTGCAGCCCAGTTCCCAGCTGGCTTGTCCCTGCCAGAGAGGGAAGGAAACACGCCCCACCCCTCACAACCAGCTTAGTACCACTCCCACCTTGGAAAGAAATCAGGGGGGAGAGGCTGTGGGTCAGGATGGAGGGGCTTCAGCAGGGCAGTGGAAGCCCAAGGCTGGAGTAGCAGGGGGGCTGTGAGTCAGGACTGAGGGACATTGGCACAGCTGCAGGGAGGCAGCTGCCGGTCAGGCTTAAGCTGCATTAGAAGAGCTGGTGTGGCGCTCCACCTAGATTAGTGAGGTACAAAAGCAGACCAGCAAGGGGGCCTATGGACAGGAGGAACTAGGGCAGGAACAGCAGAGAGAGAGATCTAAGATCTTTGTGAATAGTTTATCAGCTGACCAGGGACTTGAACCCTGGACCCTCAGATTAAAAGTCTGATGCTCTACCAACTGAGCTAGCAGGGGACTGAAATCAAGCTTGCAGAGACTTCCTGTCTATTCTACCAGCTCCCACCACCACCAGCCAATAATTCCCCCCCTCCCTCCCCCCCACACACACACCGATCTCCCTGTGCAGGGCAGGCTGGGAGAGAATACGGGGCTGAGAGATCTGGGCAGGCTTTAGATGAGCATGTGGGGCCTGATCCTCAGTGGGTGTAAATGAGTACTGACTCCAATGGAGTGATACCGATGTACACCCGCTGGGGCCCTGTCCTTTAGATATGGAGCCAAAGGAATCCAGTCAGGGCTCCCCAAACCCCTCAGGGTTCCTCCCACCCTTCCCAAGGCCTGGGGTTCACCTTCATTTCCTGGGGACTGTACATCCAGCATCTGGGCCTCTGAGATGCCTATGATCTGGGGATGGACTGCCCCCAACAGCAGCGGAGGTGCAGCAGGTCTCCGGGCTGGAGGCCATGAAGGAGACCTCAGTGCAGAGGTCACTGCCAGCCTTGGGGTATAATTCATCCAAGTCCCAACAGCGGGAGGTAAATATTAAACACTGAGGGGCTCCATGGCTTGCATCTTGAACAGATTCTCACACCTGGGAGCCCCGAGGAGAGATTGATATTGACGGCCCTTGACTGGCAGTGAACAGGATTGGAGCTGAGGGGTCTTTCTTAACATACACCCCCAGCCAGCAGGTGGGCTGGGACCTTTATCGGCTGCCTGAGAGGTGAGTGTTCAGCACTCCCAGGATATGCCTTTGGCTGCACCATTTCTAGCCTGTTTCACTCACTGTCACCTCGCCTCCACCTGGCAAAAAGAAGGGGACGCACCGTGGAATGGAGCCATCCTGGTCAGAGGAAACGCCTTTGTACCCCACGCCCAATCAGCCTGCGCAACTCATTGCCAAAAGGTATTGCTGGTGCTTAGCAGGATTTCTAAAAGGGGCAGTCATTCTGGTGGAAAACAAGGCCATGCAGATTTAGGATACATGTTCAAGGAATAAGCTAGGGTTATGTAAGGACTTTAAACCCTCATTATTCAAGGCACAACCCTGCAGCCTCTAATGACTGGGGGCTAAAGTGACCTTTCTCTGGGGGGCAGGCGATCCCACAACTGCAGCATTTCTTGCATGTGAAACAGCTGGGGCTGGCTATTGTACAAATCAGGATGCTGGGCTAGATGAGGCGTGGGTTGGATCCAGTCTGGCGGTTCCTCAGCCCTTTGCCCCCAGGAGAAGGAGGCACAGGAGGGAATGGTGGAGAGCCAATCTCTGCCCTCAGTGCCTGGAAACTCCTCCCCATCCTTGTGGGTTTTTCTTTTTGGTGACCTTGGCAGATTTGGCTTCCTGCCGGTGGCTTTTGTGTTCCTCTTATAACCCCTTGGCCCTGGCATCCTGCTGAGGATTCTGTCCCCATCTGGATCGTCCTGAGGCTCTTCCATACCTGCCTGTGGGTAAGTGCGGCTGCCTGAGTATCACGGGGTGACTGGCCCTTTAAGAGGAGCAGGGATCCCCCTGGGCAGCAGGGAAACCATCACAGGTGCTCCAAAACCCCACTCCCTCTTAAAAGGCCAGTCACCCTGTGCATAGTTTCCAGTCTCTGGAGAGCCTGCTGTGGCCAGTGCACCTGCTGAAAGCCAGGGAGGCTCGCCCTAGCGCCCCTGCCATGCAGTGTGAAGCCTGGCACAGGCACTGCCCTAGCAGATTCCCAAGAAGAGCAGGGCACCATCCATGGTCTGAGCGAGGGGAAGCCCTGTAACGCCTACACTGCTGAAAGGAAGCCATTCCCAGAGGCGTGGAGACAGGTGTGGGTTCCGCACTCCTCTGGCTGAGGAAGCCCCAGTAGATACTGATCAGAGAAGATACCAGCAGCGCCTCCAGCTGGAAGGTAACGGTAGCAGGGGGCATCCCAGCTGGCTTCTGAGCATCAGTCCCCTACAGTTGTCCGGGCGGTGGGGGGGGCAGCAACACCACCACCACCACAGGCCAGGCCAGTGGAGATGACATCAGAACAGCAGACGAGCCACTGGATGGGGAAGCTCCCATGTGGGCTCTGACCTGGGCAGCATTCTCTATTCTTCCCCCTCCAACAGGAGCAGAGCAGCCGCAGGAATGGCAGCCTCTTGCCGTTTCAAGCCCTTGAGCCGTGTGGCGGTGAGTGGGGGCACCCACGGTAATGAGATGTCGGGCATCTACCTGGCCAAGCACTGGCTGCGGAACCCCATGGAGCTGCAGCGTGGCAGCTTTGCCGTCACGCCCTTCCTGGGCAATCCACGTGCCATCGAGAAGTGTGTGCGTTACGTGGGGCGGGACCTGAACCGTACCTTCACCACCGAGTTCCTCAGGTGAGCTGCCCCAGGATGCACCGCTCTTCACTAATCCCCGGGTCGGTAGGGAGAGATGTCCCAGCATTTACTACTCTGCACTGGTCTCTGGGGCGGTGGGGAGAACTGTCCCAGCATGCAGCACTCTGCACTGGTCCTTGGAACGGTGGGGAGAGCTATCCCAGCATGCATCGCTCTGCACTGATCCCCGGGGTGGTGGGGAGAGCTGTCCCAGCATGATGCACTGCTTTGCACTGGTTCTCGGGGAGTGGGTGGGAAACTTATCCCATGATGCATCACTGTGGAAAGGTTCCAGTGATGGGTAAGGTTACCCATGATGCATCATTCTGCATCAGATCCCAGGGTTGGGATGAGTTATCTGCACTCTGCACTGCTATCCCAAGGGGTGGTGGGAAGCCCAGGGATATTCCATGCCCCTCAGCAGTGGATAGGCTTCCCCTCACACTGCACCCCCCATGGGACCCCTCTTCCCTCACACTACTCCCCCCAGGATCCTGCCCCAGGGGGATCCTCCACCCCTCACACTGACCCCCTTGGAACCTTTCCCACACCATGATTGGGGCCGCCAATGTGAGCTGAAGGGGAGCAGGCTCCCAGTGGCTGAGGGGGAGGGGAAGCCCTACTTGGAGCCATCCCCTGGCTCCAGGGGCCCTGGTGGCTCCATGTGATTTGTCTCTCCCTGTCCCAGCTCCACAGAGGCAGAGGACGAGCCCTACGAGGTGGTCCGGGCCCGCGAGATCAACCAGACCTACGGCCCCAAGGGCTCGGCCCAGGCCTTTGACTTCATGTTCGACCTGCACAACTCCACAGCCAACATGGGCACCTGCCTCATCGTGGACTCAGAGGAGAGCCTGCTGCCCATGCACATGTGTCACTACATCCAGGTGGGGCCAGTCCCCAATCTCTCCACTCGCCCTGCATTGGGCCAGGGTCCCCTGTCCTAATCCCTCTCCTCTCTCTCCCCCAGACACACTACACACGGAGCCCCTGTCCAATCTACCTGTACAAGTTGCTGGGCGAGGAGACTTATTCCATCAACTCGGTGGCCAAAGCCGGGCTAGGTAGGGAGCGGGTGCTGCCAGGGGGCAGAGAGAGCCCTGCGGAGTGAGCGAGTCTGTCCCAGGGCAGGGAATGACATTACTCGGCTAACCCCCAGAGCCCACCCTCCCATGCCCCTCTGGCACCAAACACTGCTGCCCCCCACCACATCCTTGGTTATGTCACCTCCTCACCATCCCATCACCATTCCAGCAGCTTCACACCCCTGCCCCTGTGCCCCATGTCCAGCGCCCACTGCACCCTCAAGCCCCACCTCCCCATCCCCAAGTCCATCCCCCTACTCCCAAGTTCTGCCCCCCAAGTTCTGCCCCCATTCCTAACCCCTGTCCTTTTCTCCCCAGCCCTCAAGCCCTGCCCCTTAGTCTCTTATCCCCAAGCCTTCCTTCCCCCCCATTCCCAGTGCCCTCTCTTCCCCTCATTTCCATGGCTCCCCATCTCCTTCTCCTGGGAGACACAACCCGTCCCACTGCTGCTCCCAGCTAAGCCCCACCCTGTCCAGAATATTGCGGGGAATTGCCCTACACAGACCCTCATCCCACTGGGAGGCTCATCCGGATCCTCGTTGCTCTGGTGGGTAGAACCCACCTTTCATTTCCAGCCTGTTTATTCATGGCTGGGTCATCCCCCTTCGTTCTTGTGCTGACGCTGCCCCTTTAGATTCTCTAGCTCGTCCCCCTCCCTGGTGTTTGCCCCCCGAGGTGGTTAAAGTTTTTCCAAAACCTGGGATTGAGCCAGGCTTAGCGCGCCAGGCTAACACTCTCCTGTTCAGGTGCCTCCAGAGAGGGACGGGTTTGAGATCATGCCTGAGGTTGGTGGCAGAGGCAGGGATTGACCCCATGGCTTCTGCATCCCTGTCCAGAGCCTTTTCCACTGTCCCATGCATGGGAGCGTCTTGAGAGCAGTGAGGGCCAGGTGTGTGAGGTAGGGGTTGGGGGTGGGTGGGATGAAAGGACACGGGTGGTATTTCAGCAGGCACCTGGGGCGTAGCTGTAATTGAGGGAGGTGGTGGGTGCTGGGCAGGGCCCCGGGGTTAGCAATAGGCATTGGGGCATGTTCGGGGGACTCCTGGCAGCTCCTTTCAGGAGGAACGCTGGCGAGGGCGCAGTAGCTGAGCCATAACTGGGTCCTTGTGGTCTCCCTGCAGCGCTGGAGCTGGGGCCACAGCCCCAGCAGGTGGTGAGAGCTGACCTGTTCACTCAGATGAGAGACCTCATGGCTTGCGCACTGGAATTCATCGAACTCTTTAACAATGGTGAGTTATCCCAGAGGGGGCATGAGCTATCCCATCAGGCATCACCCTGGAGATGAATTGAGCTATCCCATCATGCATTGCTCTGCAGTGGCCCCAGGGATAGGTGAGGCTAGGGTGACCAGACAGCAAGTGTGAAAAATCAGGACAGGGGGTCAGGGGTAATAGGCTTCTATAGACAAAAAAGCCTCAAATATCGGGACTGTCCCTATAAAATCGGGACATCTGGTCACCCTAGGTGAGGCTTTCCTCCAATATAAGTACTTTGAGGGGGTCACCTTCCTCTCTAGCCACAGCGGTGGGAGCCTGTGATTAACTGGGGTGGGATGGGGGGGAAAGGCAGGGCAGGGCAGCCTTCCTATGCAGTGCTCCCCCCATTCTGAGCCCCCTTTGCCCCATAGGCACGGTGCTCCCTGCCTTTGAGATCGAAGCGTACAAGATCACTGGGCGCATGGACTATCCACGCTACCCCGACGGGGAGATCTCAGCCATGGTGCATCCCAAGCTGCAGGTGGGTGTGTACTGGAAATAGGGTGGTCCCAGCCCCTGCATTGTTGTTCTCTTTGGGAGGCAGAGATCACAGCTGTAGCTCCAGCATGCCTGCAAAGCCAGCCTGGCAACAACAAGGACTGACTCACCGGCCTGGATTCTCCCTCAGCCCTTCTCTGAGCTCAGGGCAGAGCAAGGGGGAGATGGCTTTAAACCACCTCTGTGCTCCTTGCATTGTGAGCTGTGCGCCTGGCCACTGGTGTGGGTTAAAGCAGCCCAAGGGCTGCTGTGAGCTACCCTCTGCTCTCCATGGTCCCAGGGGGGCAGAGACCAGCCAGAGCATAATGCCCCCCACCCCCGCAGTCTTAATGGGGGCTGGGAGCAGGGCTCTTACACCAGCTCTAGAGCTGGTGGGACATCTCTGCTCCTGTTTCTTCTACTGAGCAGCACAAAGGGGCCTTAGCGCAACTGGACCACAAAGGCTCCGCCATGGCAAGGCAGTGCCAGAGTTAGCCCCCGAGCTCAGCGGGGTGAAGCTGGGTTTACTCTGGGACACGGGGCGACTGGAGTTGATTCCATGATCTTGGTTATGCAGCCCTCGGGCTCAAGGGAGCTGTAAAACTATAGGAATGCAGCACCAGGCTGGGTGACATTGGACAGCCAGGAGATGAGTTGGGGTGGGCTTAGTTCACAAGGCACTGTGACCTGCATGGGGTCTTGCCACATGTCTAATAAAATGTTTGGTTACCAGAGGGTAATTCCAGGACAGTGAGGATCCTGGCCTCAACCAGCAGGGGGCGCTGTAAGGAACAGGGCAAGAGCACTTACTCTGGGAGGAGCTCTTGGTTACTCCAGCCCCAGCCTATCACCAACTGTTCCACCCTTAGGATAAGGATTTCCACCCCTTGAACCCCGGAGACCCAATTTTCCAGACCTTCAGCGGGGAGGAGATCCCATATGAGGGCGACACCACCATCTACCCAGCCTTCATCAACGAGGCTGCCTACTATGAGAAGAAGGTGGCCTTTGCCAAGATGGAGAAGCACATGTTCTCCATCCCCGGCCTGCAGAGAGAATGAGCCTGGGGTCAGGTGGGCCATGGACTAACAGGGAATAAACAGACTGAATGGCTATGATGGTGTGTGCCATGAGGGACAGGATGGGTGTTACCAGGCGGACATCACCCTTGTGTTGTGATGGAGGGGCTGGGCTGGGTGTTGACTGCACCATCTGGTAGCACCACCTATTATCCAAGTTCCCCGACACTTCCCAGTGCAAGACTCTTTGTTTTTTCTTTCTTAGAACTTTGAAAAACGTTAACCATTCAGGCTGCAACTTTCCAGGCAGGCCTGCCTCAGGCAGACATGTTTTGGGAATGTTTCAGCCATTCAGCCTTTTCCCAAGAACAAGGCTAGGGCAAAAGGCATTGTTTTGCTAGGTTAATTTCTACAACAGTTTCTTTGCAATGCTCTAGCGCCCCCAAGCAGCAGGGTGGCCTGGGAGGAAGGGATGTGCCTTTTACTGTCCCCATTGAAATCCACCCAAATTTGAGCCTTTTTAATTCCCTGAAGATTCTGCTTCACCCCCTCCCAGCTCCTAGAATGGATTAGAGTGCCCATGGGCCCGCCCTACTGGGTGACTGAGCATGCTCCAGCCTGGGACTGCAGGACTGAGACCGATTTTCCCTGCAGTTGTTGTTGCTCCTGTCTGCTGTGGTGCCAGGCACCGGCACCCAGACCGGGGCACCTGTCTCTCCTGTGTACTCAGTGACCCCCTCAGGTGGTGTGGGGGAGGTGCAACTTGAGTTGACTACAGTCGCAGGAGCAATGCAGGAGTGAGAACAGGAGCAGGGTGGGAGAGTGAAGAGGCAGGATCTGTCTTGGGGGAGGCCGTGGGGGAGGAAGGTGGGCAGGAACCAATGAAGCGGGATGGGGGCTGGAGGCAGGGAAGTGATGGGGTGGGGAAACAGGGCTAAAGGTGGGGGTGGGAGATGTGGTGAGTCCCATCAGGTATGCGGTGGCCTGGCTCAGAACTGGGCAATCATGGAGGCTGGTTCCAACCTGCTGAGGGGAAGCAGAAGAGGCTCAGGGTAGCATGAGATGGGTCTGTCACAAGCAGGAGGACTTACCCCCCCCACACACACACAAACACACACAAGGGGATCCAGTCCATTGTTTTCTTCTTCTCATGTGAGGCCAGGGCAATAACCAGGATCATTAAAACCCTACCCCCCCCTCCAAAAAATCATGGCCTTGATCCAGAGTGCACCCTGCTGCCTCCAGTGGGCGAGCTCCAGCAGCTGCCCCTGCCTTCACGGGGGATTGCTCAACATGGCTCTGCCTGGCTTCCTGCGCAGCCCTGAGCCTGAGCAGTGGATTCCCCTTTGGACGCAGGGTTTTGCCCCCTGCCAGGAGCAGGTGCAGCTGGGGCCAAGAGCAGGGAATGGGTCCCTCTTTGGGCTCAGCTGTTCCACACCCAGCCCTGGGGTTTAGCTTTAACCAGCCCCGCGGGAGGCAGAGAAGCTGCAGGTGGCATTGGCCAAAGGCCAGAGTTAAACATTAACCCTGCAGACTGCTCCGGCCTGGGACTGCCATGTCTGCTTGCTGGCTCCTCTGGGGAGCACGGTGCGAATGGCCCTTGCTCAGTGCTTCACAGGCCAGGGGTGGGGCCAGTCTCTTCCTGGTGTGGGGCTGAGGTGGGCTAGACAGAAAAGTGGGGGCTGCCCCCCTCACCATGAGGCCCCGCCCCTCTCTGTGGCCTCACCCCCTGCTACTTCTCAAAAGGTCTCACCTCCTCCTTCTCCCCACCCCCCTGAGGTCCCACCCCCTGGCCAGGTTAGAGGCTGGAAGCCAGAGCAAGGCAGTTTGGGGTGCTGGCTACTCGCAGCCAGTAGGAGCTGCTTGGGCAGGGGGACTCAACTCTAGGGTTACCATATTTTGTGCCTCCAAATGGAGGACACTCCACGGCCCCCGGCCCCGCCCCCAGCCCCGCCCAACCCCGCCCCCTCCCCAAAGTCTCCGCCCCCTCCCCTGCTTCCCGCGAATATTTGATTCGCGGGAAGCCTGAAGCAGGTAAGGGGCAGTGTGGGGGGAGGAGGCGCGGCCCAGGCTGGCCCCCCGGCGTTTCCAGCCTGGGTCGGCTCGGGCCCTGGGGTGCCGGCCCCGGCCCGCCCAGCACTGCCGGCCCCCGGCGGCCCGGCGCACCCCCCGGCTCCCGGCCCCGCGGGCCCGGCCGGCCCGGCTCCCCGCGGGCCCGGCTCCCCGCGGGCCCGGCTGGCCCGGCTCCCCGCGGGCCCGGCTCCCCGCCGGCCCGGCCGACCCAGCTCCCCGCCGGCCCGGCTCCCCGCGGGCCCGGCCGGCCCGGCTCCCCGCGGGCCCGGCCGACCCGGCTCCCCGCCGGCCCGGCTCCCCGCGGGCCCGGCCGGCCCGGCTCCCCACGGGCCCGGCCGGACCGGCTCCCCGCCGGCCCGGCTCCCCGCGGGCCCGGCTGACCCGGCTCCCCGCCGGCCCGGCTCCCCGCGGGCCCGGCTGACCCGGCTCCCCGCGGGCCCCGCGGGCCCGGCTCCCCGCGGGCCCGGCTCCCCGCGGGCCCGGCTCCCCGCGGGCCCGGCTGACCCGGCTCCCGGCCCGGCACCATGCCCCCGGCCCCGCACCGCCGGCCCCTGCCGAGCACCACCGAGCCCTCCCGATTTTCCCGGACATGCCCGGCTTTGGGGGATTTCCCCCCGGACGGGGATTTGAGCCCCCAAAAGCCGGACATGTCCGGGAAAATCCGGACGTATGGTAACCCTACTCAACTCTGGGGCCAGCAGAGCCCTCGGGGAGCAGTGACCATGAAAGGTGTGGCCCAGGAGCCCCATCCAGAGTGGGTTAGTCCAGGCTGCTGTGGGGAGCCCCGGACTCTCCACCTGCCCTGGGCAGTGTACCCCAGCAGGCAGGGACGGGACGGGGGGTTGCTCTCAGGCACGCCGGCTCCCCCGCCCAGGCTTACTCCTTGCGCTGCTGCTGAAGCTGGGTGCCCAGCCAGCAGCCACTGCTCTCTCCGCTCTGCCTTCAGAGCTGGGCGGCCAGAGAGCGGCAGCTGCTACAGGGGGCTATGGTGGTGGTGTGCGGGGAGGGGAGGGAATGCAAATTTTGTAGGGACTATAGCTCCAGCAAGTCCCCTCCCCTGCTGGAGACACTTTTGGACACATAAACTTCATTGCGGAGCAGCCACTGGAGGAAGACAGAGACCAGCACAGCGGTAACCTGGAGGATGGTAAACTCATCCCCATCCTTGCTTTATCTTCCTGGACGGGCTGGACGGGAGCTGGGGACCTGGAGGAGAAAGGCCCCGGGTCCCATTCCCTGCTCCCCTGAGCCAGACAGTTCCACCCCTTGGGAGCATATTGGATCCAGCACCCCCAAAAGAAGAAAGACACCGTAATCCCACTCCCACCCGCAAGCCAGCCAGCCCCCTTCCCTCCGGGGCTGGGTCAGAACACAGGACCGGCTAGATTGGATCAGAGCCGGTGCAGCTAGCCCAGTATCCTGTCTTGGACAGTGGCTAACACCAGATGCATGAGTTTAATAGCCACAGCACTTGCCATGATCACTGTCTCTTCGTTCCAGACACATTCACCTCTCCCTCCCACCTCTCCTAGCTGCTTTATTCATAGGAACAAGATGTCTCCTTCTCCTAAACATCAAAGAAGGGAAGTCATGTGGACTCCTCCCCCCAGCCAAAAGGGGGTGCTGCAGGGGTTACAGGGATATAGCAAATTGAGACAGAAAAACATTCCATCCCCCTATGAAAAAAATCCCATCTCGGCCTTCCCAGGAATCTGGCCTAACTTCCTAGAAGCAAGAGACAAACGACAAGCATGTGGGAATACCTCCATCCTAGCACCACCCCAGTATCTGGAGAATCTGGTGGGAAACAGGTTTGTTTCTATTTATTCTATTGTGCTGAAGTTTGGATGCAAACTGGCAGCAAATATTTCTCCACGATTAAAAAGAGCTGGTCTTCACAAGCTTGAGCCTAATTCATCCATAGCTGCTGTCGAGCCCTGTGATTGAGCTGTCCCCCAGTATCTCTGGCCACCCTTTGAAAAGAGGCCTCTATCGTAGGCAGTGGCCTCCTGTCTACTGCACGCATATCAGGGGCTTTTTCCAGTCTTGGATAGGAATCACATATTATGCAGTATTCCTCAACGTTTGCCCTGTTCAGTGGGGAGAAGCCCCAGGGAAGGGTAAAGCAGCTGGACAGCAGCTACTGGACATGGACACAACTTGTCAGGGTATGGCCATGGACCTGATGGATTCTCCTACCTAAGACAGCCTGAATCACAGCCCATCGGGGCGGGGGGCCCTAAGACAGGACTCTATCCGGAGGGTGAGGGCAACAGGATGACCCCACCAACGGAAATGCATTCCCGGCATATGCATAGCCCTGGCCTTGAGATGCAGCTCCAGAGGGGGCCTGCTAGTGTGGGGCACCCCCCGGAATCCATACCTAAGTGCCCCTGGGATACTGGCGCCCCAGAGATGTGGTTGGGTTAAGACCAACCTTGCAGGGGGCCAAACGTACACCTATACCGCACCAGATGCTCATGGGGTCACTTCCTAGCCAACCTAGGGGTCAGGACACCCCAGGCTGCAGTTAGGATGGCTGACCCATGGAGGAATGTGGGTTCCTTCCCCCCCATCTTTCCCTGGAAGAAGACAAGGAGGAGGTAGCAGCTGGACCCAGTTTCAAACCCAACGGTTCCGGAGTGGCCAAAGGGCTGAGGGCCACATGAAAGCTTCCCAGGTGCATCCTGCTCATGTCATCAAACAGACCAGCCCAAAGGAAGGAGGTGAAACTGCTCTGCCCTTTGCTGTGAAAACTGTACACTTGGTTAGAAACTGCTTTACGCATCTCACAAGCGCCAGGTAGAACGGCTACCATGGAAATGGGCACTATGCTGGGGTGTCTCCGAATAACCATGGTGGACTCAAACCTCCCAGGTCAGAGGATAAAGCAGCCCTGCTCAGTTTGGCACCCGAGGGAGAAGAGCTGTGACGAAGTGGGAATCTTCTGTAATATATTTATGAATCTTGTGTGCCTCAGTTTCCCTCTGTACTCTGCGTTGCTAGCCAGTTTGGGAGTGGAGAGTTAAATCTGCTCTTGGGGGGCAGTGCGTGGCAGGAGATGGGTGTATGTGAGAATCCTTTCTGACTGGGCCCCAATGAAAGGGTCGTCAGGGAACTGGTTGAAACTGACCCAGCTCAAGAGAGAGTCCTGAGGGACAATGGGAAGCCCTAAGGACAGCAGGCAGGACTGTGAATTCTGCATGGCCTTGCGTGGAGCCAAAGGATTGGGAGGTGACCAGTGGAGGACCAAGAATAGGCTTCTGGAAGAATTGGCCCGACTAAGGACGCCAGAGAGAGACAGTGCCTGAGATGGAATCCGCTACAGCAAGGCAGGTGGTTTGCTTGGGCATGGCCAGAGGGATTGTGCTTTACCTTCCTTTCTCTGGGCTACCCTCAGGACTTGGAAAGCCGTGTGCCAGGGGCCTAACCAATCCTGCTCTGGTTGGAAAAGCTGCCCTCGCTGGCCAGAGCTCACCACATGAGGCAGGAAGACTGGAGCCCAGAGGCAAATGAGGTTGTGTGGCCGGCCCTGGAGGAAGAGTGGGACCCCCTTGGGGGCCTGGTCCACTGAGCAGAGTCTCCCAAAGCAGTGGTTCCCAACGTTTTTTTCTGCCATGGCACACCTTGATACCATCATGTGACTCCCGTAACGTCAAGTTCATATGACCATGGTGTAACGTTGCGTCTATCATAGGCCACTCTTAATTTTGACTCATGAATATTCAGGAACCAATCCAGAACGAGGCTAGTAGGGTTAAAATCAGAACAAACATGGCAGCTAGCGTTAGATCGCGATCTGTTGTTTGTGCCAGAATTAACATTTTCAGACAGTGGAAACTAACATTAAAGCTAAATATAAGAACTCTGGACATAAGCATGCTCAGTGGAGACAGAGACACGCCCTTCAGAATAATGTTTTGAGATGACAAGCAATTAATCCATCTCCCCTTGTAAGTATTCTCACACTTATCAAACTGTCTGTACTGGGCTATCTTGATTATCACTTCAAAAGTTTTTTTCTCTTACTTAATTGGCCTCTCAGAGTTGGTAAGACAACTCCCACCTGTTCATGCTCTCTGTATGTGTGTATATATATCTCCTCAATATATGTTCCACTCTATATGCATCCGAAGAAGTGGGCTGTAGCCCACGAAAGCTTATGATCTAATAAATTTGTTAGTCTCTAAGGTGCCACAAGTACTCCTGTTCTTTTTGTGGATACAGACTAACACGGCTGCTACTCTGAAACCAAGCAATTAATAGTTAATCATTTCTGCTCATTCCCAAAACAGTCTTCCCAAGTGCGTGTCACTTTCTCCGCTGTTTTTAAATGCGATATAACTACTGATGTAAGCAGAGTCAGGATGAGCTCTACCCTGACATCTGGTGGTGAATTATGGCAAGTGTGGAAAAGAACTTTAGGGGCTGATCTTGTTTGCATAGGCACACCCACCCTGCCTAGCATGAGCCCACGGCAGCCCAAAATGGTCACTTTGGCAGCTGTAGGATCCCCAGTTTCTCTGTTATTGGGGCAGCAGGAATAAAGTGATGTTACCCTGATTATGTGAATCAAGGACAATGAAACTGTTTTATGACAGAGGGTCTCACCATCACCTAAGTAGCACTTGCTAGACATGGGTTCCAACACCCAGTGACTTGAGAGAGATTGGGGCACAGGAATTTGATGGTATGGGGCCTTGGAACACTAATTTAAATTTTATTAGAGAATATTTAAAAAATAAATGATACAGAAAATTTGAAGCGTCAGTTATTGGTCATTGGGGGTAACATACAGAGTATAGGGGTATGTTGGTGTTTTGGGGCTGGGCAGCACACATAGTATATACAGACTGCAATGTCCCCAATGAGGGGTGGGTAACCAGTGGGTGGGATCAGGAAACAGCCGATAAGCGGTGAGGGTCTATCACCCATATGGGAAGTAGAGACAGTCATGGGTATAAGTAAGCGGCCTGGGTAATGGGGATGGGGTGACCCTCACGTGGCGGGATTCAGTTAGGTTTGGTGGGTTCAGGGCTCAGGGGATAGAGTCCAGCGGGGGGGGGGGTGCACGAGGTCTCCCCGGCTCACTCTCGGTATTGGCGGTGGCCGGTGATGTGCTCGATGTAGATGTGCCGGGACCAACGGATAGTGTCCGAGACCATTAGGCGTCTCATGAGCCGTGCGTAATGACGGCCCACCCCACAGGTCCTCAGCACGCGTTCGTTACACGGGTCCCAGGCACCCAGGGCCCCAACGAGCAGAGCGTCGACATGCACCTCGTAGCCCTTAGTCCGCAGGGTGTCAGCCAGGGGGGCGTATTTTTTGAGCTTGCGGGCTCGGGCTTCGCGGAAAGCCGGGGTCCTGTTCTCAAACGGAATCGTTACGTCGACCAGGATGATCTTTTTTCCAACCTCGTCCGTGATGACGATGTCTGGGCGCAGCGGGCTGTACACCATCTCTCTTCCCCCCCCGCCCCCCCTTGTTGAATAGCAGAGCTGATTTTGCTTCCACGGGGAGTCTAGCTAGAGATTGCTGATCTGAATTCACTTTGGGCCAATGGTCTACCAGCACTGGTGTTCCCCTACTACAAGCTAACATTACTAAGAGCTGAAATTGCTGAGCTGAGTTCACTGAGTGCTGTGTTAACTAGTGGGGCAGCCTGAAGATATATTGCTAAACAGCTGGCAGAGTAGAGCAGTTTGTGGGATGGTTGATGCAGCCCATGGAACAGTGAGCGGAGCTGAGCGGTTGGCAGAGCTCAGCAGTTTGTGGGGCGGTTGGAGCAGCCCACCGAGCGAAGCGTATCAGAGCAGAGCGGTGAAGGCTGCAGCAGAACTCCACGGAGAGGCAGGGCAGTCGGCTTGGAACAAGTAAGGTGCCCCTTAACACCCTTTGTGTGTGCCCCCCCCCCATTTCTACCTAGGCTGGGTGGGGGGGTAAAACTCTGCAGAAAAACTTTTGAACTCTGGGGTGGCACTGACCAGAGACAGAGACTTTTGGGTTGTTGGACTTTGGGGTGATTGGACTTAAGACCCTGAGGGGAAAAGGACACTGCCAAACTTACTTGGAGGTGGGTCTTTTGCTCATGGTTTGTGTTATGAATCCTGTTTGTGGTGTTTCCCCAACATAATGCCCCATTGTTTACCTCCTTTATTAAAAGGATTTTGCTACACTCAGGCTGGGTCTACACTACCCGCCTGAATCGGCAGGTAGAAATTGACCTCTCGGGGATCGATTTATCGCATCCCGACGGGATGCGACAATCGATCCCCGAATCGACGCTCTTACTCCACCAGCAGAGGTGGGAGTAAGCGCCGTCGACAGGAAGCCGCAAAGGTCGATTTTGCCACCGTGCCTACAGCGGGGTAAGTCGGCTGCGATACGTCGAATTCAGCTACGCTATTCACGTAGCTGAATTTGCGTATCTTAAATCGACCCACCCACCCCCCCGTAGTGTAGAAGTAGCCTTAGTCTCCGTGCTTGCGAGAGGGGAAGTATTGCCTCCTAGAGGCGTCCGGGGGATGGTATGTAATTGTCCCAGGTCACTGGGTGGGGGTTTGAGCCGGTTTTGCATTGCGTTATTGAAACGGAACCCCTAGATACTGAACCCGGCCCCTGTTGCTGCCAACTCAGAGGGGCAGAAGGGTTACACTTATAATGCCGTTCCAGGTCTGGCTCGTTCCAGCTATTACCTCAAGTCAAATGTAAATTTAAAACTTAGGCTTTAATTGTATGTCTTTTTTTATGTGCATCATCATCAAAGGTTCATTGCAGCACATTGCACATCAGGGCACGCCCGTCTGTGTTTACTTTTTCTCCCTTAGCCTCGCTTTGGGGAATGGAATGTGACGTGTGCATAGTATTTGAAAGGGGCCTCATCCCGGGAGCAAACGTACAGCCTGCCATCCAGCTCCAACGCTCATTAGAATACAAGGGAAGGTTTTTTGTTCTCACTTGTAGTTTTTCAAAAAATTCCACAGCCCACCTGCCGGCACAGTAGTGTGCCATGGCACACCCGTTGGGAAACACTGCTCCAAGGGACTGTGGAAAAGCCAGGGTGTAACGCTGACTCTGTGGATCCGTGACAGAGGGCAAATGGAAACAGCACCACTGTTAATGGTCTGTCACCACCGGGCATTTTAGCAAAGCCATTCAGTGAACAAGGGGATTGGGTGGAGCTGTAGTAGTGAAGGGTTGGGTGGTCTCCCCTGCTCCAATTTAGCCACTGGTGGGGAGGGGGGATTTCCCTGACTTGGGGCAGGAGCAGGAAGGTGGGTACCTAGGGCAGCTCATGGGCTGGGCTGGAGGCAGAGACCAGCTTAGGACAGCAGCAAAGGCGAGCTGGGGGGACAGTCTGACTGGGAGTGAGGGGGAGATTATCTGGGATCCCAGCTGGGGAGCAGGGCCTGGCCTAGTCAGAGCCTTAGCAGCCCCCAATGGGGTTGCCAACTGGGCATTCAGGCCCTGCCCCCTGGCAATGCACGGTGAGAGAGAGGGGCCAGCAGAGGGGCAGGCAGGACCCAGAGGGAGGGGTCTTCTTAGAAAGGCCCATAAGGGAGTCGCAAGGGAACTTCCTGCTGGCGAAGAAGGGGGGTCACCAGCTGTCAAGAAGCGGGGTCCACTTGGAGCTGCTTGGGTCCCCTGGAGGCTGGAACGGCGACTTCGATGGGGGGTGAGGGCCTCCCTCCCCGAGGCCTTGTTAGCGGGAGGACAACATCATCACAAACTCAGAGAGACACAACGTGGGATCTGGAGTGAGTGAATACAGCGCCTCCCTCTGCACATCCGGCACAACACAGCCTGACTGCACTGTCCTGTGCTGCCCCCACTGCAGCCCACTCCTCCACCCCCTGGACTGTACCCCTAGCCATGGCTCCCCCTACCAGGCTTCAGGAGGCTGCAGCCCATCCCAAGCCGGTCAAGTGGAGCTTCTGCATCAGGGGGCATGGGGCTGAGGGGGTCTGTGGAGAGCAGGGCGAGGGCTTGGAGCAGCCAAAGGGCAGGAATCATGCCCCCGGGAGGCAGGATGCTGGGGGGAGATTGTCCCCTTCACCCCCAGCCATCACTGCCCCTCCTTTCATGTGCCCCTCCCCAGTCCTAGCTCTGGCTCCCTCCCCTGCTCCATCCAATCCCACAGCAGGCAGCTCTGCCCAGGCACCCCCACCCCAATCCTGTGAAAAAACAGCCCCCCTGGGGCTGCAGGAAAGTGGGGCTGAGCCTCACCCTGTTCTGCAGGGGGTGGAGGGTGGCTCTTTAGCCCAGGGCCCTAGACCCTATAGCTCTGGGTTAAGGGCCCAGCACACAACTAAACACAAGGGGGAGAGCACAGACAGGACTGGGGGAGGGGGGTGTCACAGGAAGACACTGGTAGGGAAGAGAAGGGGGAGGTCTCTGCAGGGGTGAGTCCTTGCTGGAGGGGCAGAGGAGATATCCCAGGGCTCAGTGTGGAGGTAGGTGGGGGGTCTCTGGCACCAGTGGGTGGGAGGCAGGTTCCCAAAGGCCAGTGCAGTCAGTGGGGGAGAGGAGTCCCTGGGGTCAATGGGTTCACGAGAGGTTCAGTGGGTGGGGGCTGCAGAGCGTCTCTCACCGTCAAAGTCCACATGGACGTCTCCATTGAGGTCAACATCGCACAGGATCTCCTCCACCTCCGGTAGCGGGACCTGCTCCCCCAGCAGGGCCAGGAGGGTGTCCTTCAGCTCCGTGCTGCTGATCTCCTGTCCCCATTCCTGTCCAACTCCGGGGTGGGGTGGGGGGGAGAGAAGAGAACAGGGTGAGTGTGGGATGGCCCGGCTGGATGGGTGCCAGCCACATCCCCGCCCTGCTCCCCCTCCCCCCTGATCCCATGTTCCCCCTTCTTCCTACGCCCCCATACCTCACGGAAGGCAATCTTGAGCTCACACCCCCCACCATATGGGCCGTCTCCTCACGCAGCTTCGGCCCCATCATCTCCACAAAGTCCTCAAAGTCCACACGCCCAACCACTGCAGGAGAGACACGGAGATCAGTGCCCAGCCCCCGCAATGGGGAGAGGTCCCATGGAGGGAAGTCGTGTGAGGGGTGGGGGGTCTCTCTGGTGCTGGGGCAGGTCCCACGGGGGGCAGTATGTGGGGGAGAGGGATGCCCAAGGTGAGTGCCTGGGCTCCCAACCATGCTTCTTTTTCCAGAGGAAAACCAGGCTCCCTGCTTTACACAGGGCTTCAGCCCTCCCTTTGCAGTTTGCACTCGCCGGATGCTCTAGCTTGCACAAAATCGTTAGTGAGATCGGCTGCTTTTTGGATAGAATCCAGAGACTTTTCCCAAATGGCTTGCCTGATCTCTTCAGAACAACATGCTCAGGAACTGTTCCTGGTGAAGAGATCAAACAACTGGTTCTAATTCTCTGCCCTGTCCCCTTGGCCTGTTTTCTCATCAAATCCCACTATTTATACACACATTCCCTATAACTCATCTTGTCATTTGTTCTGAGGCCTCAGCATTTCATCTAAATGCTTCAGGGGTAATTCACATCCTTTGCAATGCACCCTTTATAAATTCATCATATTTCAAAGCTTGGTCAATTGGCATCTCATTAAATACATCCAATGCTTTACCCGAGAGCTTAGTAATCAACATTGTGTTGTTCTTCTGCTCTGGAACTTTATGGCCCTCACAGAGCCTTTCGAAAGTGGTAAGGAATTCCTTAATACGGTCTACTCCTCTGTATGCAGGACACAGCTTATCCCAGCTGGGTGTCCCTTGGGAGAGAGAGCACCTGTGGGTCGAGGGGAATCTGTCCACGCCTTTCCTGCTCTTTCAGCTCCATCACTCATTGGTTGGCACCTGCCTTCCAGTTCCAGGCCCACCGATGTGCTTCTTTGGCTCTTCGCTCCACTTCCCATTTTGGCAAAAAGAAGAACAGGAGTACTTGTGGCACCTTAGAGACTAACAAATTTATTAGAGCATAAGCTTTCGTGGACTACAGCCCACTTCTTCGGATGCATATAGAATGGAACATATATTGAGGAGATATATATACACACATACAGAGAGCATAAACAGGTGGGAGTTGTCTTACCAACTCTGAGAGGCCAATTAATTAAGAGAAAAAAAAACTTTTGAAGTGATAATCAAGATAGCCCAGTACAGACAGTTTGATAATAAGTGTGAGAGTACTTACAAGGGGAGATAGAGTCAATGTTTGTAATGGCTCAGCCATTCCCAGTCCTTATTCAAACCGGAGTTGATTGTGTCTAGTTTGCATATCAATTCTAGCTCAGCAGTCTCTCTTTGGAGTCTGTTTTTGAAGTTTTTCTGTTGTAATATAGCCACCCGCAGGTCTGTCACTGAATGATCAGACAGGTTAAAGTGTTCTCCCACTGGTTTTTGAGTATTTTGATTCCTGATGTCAGATTTGTGTCCATTAATTCTTTTGCGTAGAGACTGTCCGGTTTGGCCAATGTACATGGCAGAGGGGCATTGCTGGCACATGATGGCATATATCACATTGGTAGATGTGCAGGTGAACGAGCCCCTGATGGTATGGCTGATGTGATTAGGTCCTATGATGATGTCACTTGAATAGATATGTGGACAGAGTTGGCATCGGGGTTTGTTACAAGGATAGGTTCCTGGGTTAGTGGTTTTGTTCAGTGATGTGTGGTTGCTGGTGAGTATTTGCTTTAGGTTGGGGGGTTGTCTGTAAGCGAGGACAGGTCTGTCTCCCAAGATCTGTGAGAGTAAAGGATCATCTTTCAGGATAGGTTGTAGATCTCTGATGATGCGCTGGAGAGGTTTTAGTTGGGGGCTGAAGGTGACAGCTAGTGGTGTTCTGTTATTTTCTTTGTTGGGCCTGTCTTGTAGGAGGTGACTTCTGGGTACTCGTCTGGCTCTGTCAATCTGTTTTTTCACTTCAGCAGGTGGGTATTGTAGTTTTAAGAATGTTTGATAGAGCTCTTGTAGGTGCTTGTCTCTATCCGAGGGATTGGAGCAAATGCGGTTATATCTTAGAGCTTGGCTGTAGACAATGGATCGTGTGGTGTGTCCTGGATGGAAGCTGGAGGCATGTAGGTAAGTGTAGCGGTCAGTAGGTTTCCGGTATAGGGTGGTATTGATGTGACCATCGCTTATTAGCACAGTAGTGTCCAGGAAATGGACCGCTTGTGTGGATTGATCTAGGCTGAGGTTGATGGTGGGATGGAAATTATTGAAATCATGGTGAAATTCCTCAAGGGCTTCTTTTCCATGGGTCCAGATGATGAAGATGTCATCAATGTAGCGCAAGTAGAGTAGGGGCGTTAGGGGACGAGAGCTAAGGAAGCGTTGTTCTAAGTCAGCCATAAAAATGTTGGCATATTGTGGGGCCATGCGGGTACCCATAGCAGTGCCGCTGACTTGAAGGTATATATTGTCCCCAAATGTGAAATAGTTGTGGGTGAGGACAAAATCACAAAGTTCAGCCACCAGGTTAGCTGTGACATTATCAGGGATACTGTTCCTGATAGCTTGTAGTCCATCTTTGTGTGGAATATTGGTGTAGAGGGCTTCTACGTCCATAGTGGCCAGGATGGTGTTTTCTGGAAGATCACCGATGGATTGTAGTTTCCTCAGTAAGTCAGTGGTGTCTCGAAGATAGCTGGGAGTGCTGGTAGCGTAGGGTCTGAGGACAGAGTCTACATAACCAGACAAGCCTGATGTTAGGGTGCCAATGCCTGAGATGATGGGGCGTCCAGGATATCCAGGTTTATGGATCGGATACAGACTAACACGGCTGTTACTCTGAAACTTCCCATTTTGGGTATTCACACTTGCTCTCTCATTGTTCAGCTTCCCATTCTGGTGTCCTCGTGCTGCTTGCTCAACACCTCTTCCTCCCTTTCCAGACTAGCCAGCTCTAACTTTGCCGTTGTTTCACTGTCACTCATTTGAAACTTCCTTTGTTCTATTTCCACACCCGAAATAAACAGAAAATCAAACTGTAACCATTCTTTGATTTGTATTTGGGCAACTATTTTACAAAAAAATGGCCAAACAGACCAATGGTCCATCTAGCCCAGTATCCTGTCTGCCAACAGTGGCCAATGCCAGGTGCCCTGGCAGTGCCGTAACGAGGGCAAGGCGAGGGAGGCACTTGCCTCAGGCGCGAAAGGTGAGGGGCGCAGAAAGTCTCTCCTTCTGCGGCAATTTGGCGGCAAGTCCTTCACTCCGAGAGAGACTGAGGGACCCACCGCCAAATTGCCGCTGGTCGTCGGCAAGGGAGAGGGGCAGCACGTCCGGCTCTTCAGCGGCAATTCGGCGGTGGTGTTACTCAGTCCCTCTCAGAGGGAAGAACCTGCCGCCGAATTGCCGCTGAAGAACAGCAGCAATTCAGCGGCAGGTCCTTCCCTCCGAGCAAGAGGGACCTGCAGCCGAAGAGCTGGACGTGCCGCCCCGTCCCTTGCCTCGGGCGCAAAAATCCCTAGTTACGGCTCTGCGCCCTGGAGGGAATGAATAGAACAGGGCAATTATCCAGTGAGCCATCCCCTGTCATTAAGTCCCAGCTTTTGGCAGTCAGAGGCTAGAAACACCCAGCGCATTGGGTTGCACCTCTGCCCATCCTGGCTAATAGCCATTGATGGACCTATCCTCCATGAACTTATCTAGTTCTTTTTTGAACTCTATTATAGTTTGGCCTTCACAACATCCCCTGGCAATGAGTTCCACAGGTTGATTGTGCATTGTGTGAAGAAATACTTTCTTTTGTTTGTTTTAAACCTGCTGCCTAGTCATTTCAGTGGGTGAAGTTGATGAAATTCATAGGTATGTTATGTGAAAGCATAAATAACACTTCCCTATTCACTTTCTCCACACCAGTCATGATTTTTTAGATCTCTATCATCTCCCCTCTTAGTCGTCTCTTTTCCAAGCTTCACAGTCCCAGTCTTTTCCATCTCTCCTCATATGGAAACTGTTCTAGACCCCTCATCATTTTTGTTGCCCTTCTCTGTACATTTTCCAATTCTAAAATATCATTTTTGGGGTGGAATGACCAGAAATGTACACAGTATTCAAGATGTGGGCACACCATGGATTTTACCAGTGCTTGAAGTGCAAACCCCAGTCAGATAGCAAGCTGTGTGTGTAAATCTTGTTTGACTACACCAGTGTGATGCTTGGGGGTTCAACCCAGATCAGTAAGGAGTTTTGTCACCTCCTGCCCTATAACCCTGTTGTGCAGCTTTGAATAAGTGCCTTGACACCAACAATGGATATAACCAGGGCCTCCGGCACATCATCTCCCAGGGCTCTCTTCCCCACAGCCCCACAGCATTCTCCCTTATGGAGTTCAGGGGGTGGGGCTCTGGAACAAGGAGGGGGTGGGATTTCTCTCAGGCCCCACATCCCCAGACTGTGGTTAATGAGCTGGAGGAGCAGATTTACCATGTGGTGGCATGGGGCTCCCAATGACAGGGGGCCCCCAAAATGCAGGACAAAACTCATCTGACAACCTGCCCCCGAGTTCCAGCCAGCAGCGTGGCAAGGTACAGGCAGGCAGGCTGCCTGCATGCCATGGCCGGTGGCCCCACGCCACTCCTGGAAGCGGCCAGATGCTGGCATGTCTCTGCACGCCCCTGGTGGGGGGAGGTGGCTCTGTGCGCTGCCCCTGCCCCAGGCAGCACATGGAAACCCACTGTCCCTCTCTTCCCAAGGGGCATGCAGAGACGTGCCAGCAGCAGGGCTAAGGCGGCTCACTGCCCGCTCTGCCTCCCTCCCTCCCTCTATGCTGCGCCGCTCCCAGAAACGGCCATCATGTCCCTGCGACTACTGGGGGGAGGGGGTGTCTTCAAACGCTGCCCCTGCCCCGAGTGCCAACTCCGCAGCTCCCATTGGCCAGGAATTGCAGCCAATGGGAGATGCAGAGGCGGTGCCTGCGGGCAGCGGCACGTGGCGACCCCTGGCCCCCTCCTCCTAGGAGCCGCTGCCAGAGGGGTGTGTGTGCTTTGGGAGCCACACAGCCTGAGGTAAGCACCACTCCCCTGCCCCCTCCCGCACCCCAACCCCCTGCCCCAGCCCAGATCCCCACCCAGCACCCAAACTCCCTCCCAGACCCTGACCCCCACACCCCAACCCCCTGCCCCAGCCCAGAGCCCCACTCAGCACCCAAACTCCCAGAGCCCGACCCCCACACCACCTACTGAACCCCAACCTCCTGTCCCAATCACGGTACCTCACTTTATTTTCATTTACTTCCCATTACTTATAATATAGGAGGAGGATGAAGAAAAAAAGAATGAAAAACCCGGTGGGGGAAGGGAGAGATAAAGATTGTTCTTTTTCTTGGCTTGTTCTTGGGGGGGGGGGGGGGGGGGGGGGGCAAAAATGAAGCTGTGCACAGGGCAACCACTAACTCTAAATCCGCCACTGATGAGCTGACACTCAGATGCAGCAAGGACAGGGCCAGGGGTGCTGGAGTACAGTTAGGTTCGCCGATCCTTATATATCCCATTGCTCCCCCCGCCCCAGAGGAGACCCCAGAACTTACCCTCTCCAGGGCCCATCCTCCCCTCCGCCTCTCTGCTGGGATTGCCCTAGGAGACCAGCTAGTGGTTGCTGTGGTGGTGAGTTCTCACCTTCCCCTCCGGGGACCACACATCCAAAGCCCTGCACCCTCATGCCCAGCCTTGCTCCACCCTGGCATCCTGTCCAGGGCAACAGACCTCCCTGGGCGATGGGGCCAGCCCTGCAAGAGCCTCTCAGCTGGGGTCTAACTGTGCCCTGGGGGTTACGGCACTAGACTGGGCCTCAGGAGGCCTGGGTTCAAGCCCAGCTCAGCCAAAAACTCCCTGTGGGACCTTGGGCAGGTTCCCGTATCTCTCTAGGCCTCGGTTCTCCAGGTGCACAGGGAGAGCCAAGGCTGCCATGGGTATGGGTAATAGCATACTAGATCAGTGGTTCTCAACCTATTTACCATGGTGGGCCACATATGCAGCTCCCTAGGTGTTATGTGGGCCACTTCCACAGAACATATATACTACCTATATGGCCCTGAGGATGTCACATGGGCTGTGGCTGTGTGCTAATTGGGCCGCAAACAGCCTGCGGGTTCAGCCAGCACCTTGCAGTCTGCTCTGCTCTCATCATGCCCATGGTTTCCTGGCTGGAGGCCCCAGAGGATTCTGGATCTGTGCTTATGGGATCCCTTACTCTGCAGATGCCGGATAAGGAGCTGCTGCTGCTGCCTTGCTATCTTTTGTGGCAGCTACCCTCTCTCCTGAGCTTAGCATATTCCCCTCCGAGCTACAGTGATAAGGGGAAACCACTAACAGATAGAGCCAGGGTGTTCTGGGGCTACTTCCTCTTGCACATCTGATAAACCCTGCTGACACTTGTTCTAGGTGGCTGATAAGCTGTTCACAGCCCCTGGTGATCTGGCCTTAACAGATCTTGGCTTTTTCTGTTGAATTGAATTTTTGACTGGGATAGGAGATGCCAGATGGGCTGGTTAGGGAGGGTACCCAGGGGAGCCAACTCAGATCACTCAGTTAGGGTGAACTGCAAAGAATGGTGCAGACAATCCCTAAAGCTGGTGGATATTTGGATTTACCAAACCAGCTTCTATAATATCTCACTGGTTACCCGGAAGCCAGCAACACAGTTCCCTTAAAGTAACCCAGCCTCAGCCCTCCACCTAGACACCCAAGTCAGACATGATGAGGATTTCTGAAAATCTTATTCATCATATAAAAAAGTTCTACCAATCCCAAAGGATCGGACACATTACTTCCCAGGTTAATGAATATTGCAGATCTTACCCAAATACACATTTACAGCCAATTCTAATTAACTAAACTAAAATTTATTAAAAAAAGAAAAGAGAGAGAGTATGGTTAAAAGATCAGCATACATACAGACATGAGTACAATTCTCGAGATTCCGATTCATAGCAGAGATGGTGAGCTTTGTAGTTGCAAAAAGTTTTTTCAGAATTAATCCGTAGGTTATAGTCCAATGTTTATATTCAGGGTGGTCCAGTGAGGACTGGGATCTCAGTCCTTGGGATTGGTAGAAGTTTTTTATATGATGAATAAGATTTTCAGTAATCATCATCATATTTGACTTAGTTCTGTCTCATTATCTATTCCTTTCTTAATGGTTCCTAACAATCTGTTAGCTTTTTTGATTACTGCTGAATGGCTTAATGGCAGGAGTATTTAAATACAGCCAGAACTGTGAGTCATTGTGTTATCCCTTGTGATAAATGAAAGGGGGGGCTAGCTCCCTTTTATGGACACCCAGCCAGTGCTATAAAATCCCCTTAGTAGTTGTTCTCTACTTGCTTTACCTGTAAAGGGTTAAAAAATCTCCCTGCATAAGTAAAAGGAAGTGAGTTGGCACCTAGCCAAAAGAGCCAATGAGAAGGCTAGAACTTTTTTAAATTGAGGGGAAAACTTCCCCTTTGTCTGTCTGTATTGTCCTTGGGGAGAAGCAGAGACAGGGCTGCAGCTATGTTGTAAGAGCTTGGACCAGATATGAAAAACCATCAGATCATACCTAGAAACTACTCATTTAAAACCCCAGGAAATGTCCAGGAAGACGTGATTAGGTTTATTTCTTTTATTTCTTTATGGCTTGTGGATTCCTCTGTGCTAAACCCAAATGCATTTGTTTTGCTTGTAACCTATAAGCTGGACCTCAAGAAAGCTATTCTTGATTCTTAATTTTTGTATTTTTTTTTAAATCTAGCAATAGTCTGAGTTTTCAATGTATTTTCTTTTTTTTGTTTGTTTTTAATAAAATTTACCTTTTTTAAGAACAGGATTTGATTTTGTGTCCTAAGAGGGTTGTGCACATGTTGTTTAATTAGCTGGTGGCAACAGCTGATTTCCTTTGTTTTCTTTCTCAGCTCTTCCCTGGGAGGGGATAGGAGGGTGAAAGGGCTTGAGGGTACCCCACAGGAAGGAATTCCCAAGCACCTTCCTGGGTTCTCAAAGGGGTTTTTGCACTTGGGTGGTGGCAGCATCCACCCATCCAAGGTCAGAGAAAAGCTGTAACCTTGGGAGTTTAATACAAGCCTGGAGTGGCCAGTATTAATTTTTTGAATCCTTGCGGGCCCCCACCTTCTGCACTCAAAATGCCAGAGTGGGGAATCAATCTTGACACCCATCTTCCTCAGCAACAGTGAGCTTTCCTGGCAATGAGACCATGTGTCAGCTCCCAGCCTGTCTGCTCTCCTGGCAAACTCCTCGAGAGGCTGCCAGTCCAAACCTTGCCTTGCTGGTAACAATCAGTGCACCCCAGTTCCTGCGTTCCCCGGGGATGTCTCCCTGCAGCATCCAGTCCCTCTCCCGGGACACTCACTGAAACCGCTATGTTTGCTGCCTGGAAAGAGACAGAGCACACACCAGCCTGATAGGTTAGCTGGGGACTCACGCCTACATTGGTACAACACCCTGAGATGGTTTATAGCAAAACGAAGATTAAGTTAAAGAACAGAGGGTTAAGTCAGGGGTTCCCACTCTGTGGGATGCGACACAGTCCTGGGAGGTCTGCTGGCAAGGGTGGAGATGGGGGAAGGGGCATGTAGGGGCATTGCTCCCCCTCCAAACTACCCTGGCCCTTCAGTGCAGCTCCAGGGCACACAGCCCTCTCCACCTGCCCTGCCTGACAGAGCCTGCCTGGAGACCATGTGTGTGGGGAGTTTGAGGGGGACGGCCTGGAAGAAAGGGATTTTACAGGGTGGGAAGCTGGGGTCGGGGGAGCAGCAGAGGTACAGCTGGAAGGTTTCCTCCTCTCTTCCTCAGCATCTGGCTTGCAGGCAGCAGGGGCAGGGGGTGGCTATTTTGCAGTGTGGAGAATCCCTACTTGTGCACCGAGATGTCCCCTCCATCTCGGTTGCTGGTGGCAGGGAGTGGGTGTAATGTTTTGCAGTGGGGGGGGGGCAGGTATTCCCCTCCCCAAGGCACTGACCTGTCTCCTTTCCCCCCTCCCATCTCTGCTGTCCATGCTAGGAGCCACCCACCCCCTCCAATGCAGGGTTCCCTCCCCAGCCATCCATCTCTCGCCAGAGTGGGGCATCCTCAGCCTGTCCTCCTTCCTGGTGCAACAGCATCTCTTTGTGAAGCTGGATTTTCAGCACCAGCAGCTATCAAAAAAGCGAGTTAGCAAGGCTGAAAATTGAAGAGGAGATCAGGTTGAGCCTCACTAACACACGCCCCCAGCTGGAAAAACTGTGCAAGGAGAAAAAGGCACGTCCACCCTATTAAGAAGATTCCTGGTTCGTGAGTTATTTTATACTTTTATTGACAATATTTGAGTCTTTTCTAATTAGCAGAGAGAAGGGCTGGGTCTTTACTTACACACTAAAAGAAAATTGAACACACCATCTAGTGTGCAGACTTGGACAACTCTTTTGTTTTAAAAATCAACAAATAATTACACAATGTGTTTTGTTAACCATGTTGTTAACATTGTTTGGTTGCTTATTGTTCAGTATGGTTCGAACTTGTGTTTCCCCTGTTTGAACACCACATTTTGCGCTCAGCTGTTGTTTTTAAAGTGTAGTCTGACTAAAACTGGTTTCAAAGATCTTGAAGCATTTCTCAGGGGCATATTACTAGGAACTTCTCTCATTACAAGTGATGGCATTGAAATGAAGAGGAAACATGTACATTGTTTAGTTACAGTGTGAGAGTAATAATTAACATTCATAATTTCCCTCCAGAAGTGCTAATAAGTGAGCCCCAGGGAGAGAGGGCCCATGCCTGCCAATAGTGGGGGAGGGCGGGCAGCATGAGGGCAGCCAGCTTCAACAGTGTCACTGAGCATGTTCAGTCCGTGTGAGCATGCTCAGTACAAGCCAAGCAGCAAATCGAGGGGTAGGGACGTGACCCCACATGCCCCCCCACACATGTCACCGCGCCTATTGCAGTTGTACCAGTGGGCGTCAGGGGAAAAATGTTTGGGAGCCCTGCTTTTAGTGATACTACACAAGAGGAAAAGACAGGGCATGGGTACAAAAAAAAAAACCCCAAATCAAACCCGCTTCCTAGAGTCCAAACCTTTGTTTTGGCCAGTCACAATCTTTGTCTAAGCAGTTTTCTTACTCACACCAGGTTGCCAGCATCTCTAGCCCCACAAGCTAGTGGCTCCAACTTTCACAGGCTCTGAAGGTGTTTTACCCTACGTCCCTGAAGTGATGGATAACTAGGGGGTCGCTCCCCCCTTCTTTTTCTAGCCCAGTAAACATTTTACAAGTATTCTTTGGAGGGTTTTCTCCCCTGTATGTGTGTCTTCCTATGGATTTCCCATCCCCCTGCTGACCCACAAAAATGTTAGGGTACACTTATTCCATAGGCTAATATGTTTGTACATATTAATGACATTAGAATATACACATACATGTTATTTTTGTTTTCCCAGTTATTTCGGTTCTTTCCTTGGGGTGTACACGTTAAGTTTGAGGGTACAGACTTGGAACCCCCCCATGCCATTCTACCATTATCTATTTATCTAGGTGAAAGGTCCCAGACATGTGTGTGTGTTGACTTTGCTATCTGGGTGAAAGGTACCAGACCTAGATATGCTAACTTTGCCTTAGCTCAACATACAGGATGTGGCCTGTAGGTGCCTTTCATTACAGCTGAACTTACTTTAATATAAATCTATAAACCTATTACAATAAACCAAATACTTTAACTATAAGAAAAGATAGATAGAGAGAGAGAGAGAGAGAGATGCATGCAAGCAAGCGGGTTAATCCTATAGGCTACATGCCCCCTTTGACAGGGTGGCTTGCAACAATGAACCCCATCACATAGGTGCGGATGTAGGTGGTTAAGTATCTGTGGGGACAGTTTTAATGCCATTTTTCCTTGGTTGGGGTGGAGGAAGGGTATTAGAAAGATGGTATTCTGGACCCGGGCACGTTTCTGGAGTGGGCACCATGTATGCATATTTATTTTTCTCAACATTTGGTGCCTGTCTAGGTCTCTGCTTGGGCCTGTTGGATTTATACTGCAGGCATCCTAATTAATTTAATTGCAATTCCTTGGATAATAACCCATCCTTTTAATCCAAAATTCTCCCCGGGAGTTGTTGCAGGCTCATGACCCTCATTTATTAACTGGGTAATAGCTTGTTTGGCTTTGTCCATATCTTTAGTAATTTGTATGAGGTGGGTCTTCTTACGAGCCAATAATGACTTTAACTGTAACCGTAGTCGGGGAATGTAGACAAGAAAGGTGGGTGTACTTTGGATAACTGATAGATTGGGTCAGACTGGATAATGGTGATGTTTTCAAAAGTGGTATAGGGGAAATAGCTTGATTCCCTACCAAAGTAGGTTGCTTTGGAGTAAAACAAAAATTTGGTTCTGTGACAGGACACTGCAAGGGACCATACTGGTACCTTTTTTGATTGGTAACCATGCAAAATTGGCTATTTCCAGCATAGGTCACCCTTTCCATCGGAGTCTTCCACTTGGTCAACCTTATCAGGCATGATGGTGATGAATTCTGTCATTTTTTCCCCTGCAGTTCACAGAGAACAGTGTCTGTCTCAAACATGTTACACCTACAGATATACTGATGCCCTTTTTCAGAGCAACAGGCCGTCTGTGGTACTTTCCAAGTCTGAGTTGGAGTGTGATAGACCACCAAGGGTTTCCCTATAGATGTTGCCTTTGAGGTGACCTATAGAATGGACAGCTACCAATTGCCTTATGCATTTTTGTCTGGGTCAAATACCGGTAACGAGACTGTGAATGAGACATAGAAGAATCGTGCCATCCTACAATCTTTAGAAAGGGAACAACCGTCTCAGTTGGGGTGAGGTGTCACAGATCCTATCTCTCTCATAGCGTCCACTGATTAATGCTGGCATGAATCCAAACATGTGAATCGTTTCTTTTCCAGCCTTTGAAAACATTTGGGACAGTAACAACTTAACAGTTGCTCATCTTTAATTAAGTTAGGAATCTTTCCCAATCTTAAGGATCGTAATGTATCAGTGATTGCAGTTACAATATATTCCCCATATGCAGAGCATATCATCTTTTTTTCTAAATGTTGATCCTTGTGCTGATTATTGTTTAAAGCAATTAGCTGATTAATTTTACGTTGGGTCTCATTAAATACTTGGGTTATGTTATGCATATTATAAACAGTAAATCGCTCTTTCTGTGACAATCCCTTTATTTCCTGTAACATTGGATCGACCACTCGGTTGGCTTCCTCTTGTAACACATAATTTATATGTTTGTGAATTTTCCAAATATCCGCACGGTTCCAAATTGACATTCCTGAACCAAATAGTCCTCTTAGGGATCCTAAACTTCCAAGAAGATTCAAGCTACACTTTCTCCTACAGGTATGTGGTTTATGGATTTCATTATCCATTCCCAACAGAACAATATTTCGCAGTCGTTATTGATAGGCTGCAATTCTATCCACAAGTTGTACTGAGAAAAAAAGAAGCCACTTTGGTATGCTGGCAATAGCTAAATTTTTCTAGATACCAACTAGACAACTTTAACACTACAGGAATAAGCATAAACCAAACTTGATTAATCACTTCCCCTATTATGGGCGTTGTTGTGAGACCACTAGCAGGTTCTGGGTTTATCATTGGACAAGTTACATCATTTGGTATTGGATTGTCATAATCGTAGTCAATAATTGGATTCCAAACCTTAAGTTTAAATGTTACATTTAGTACATATTTTTTGCTTCCTGATTTGGTTTGAAAACCAGCTATAATGAGCACTTTATATTGTCCTTTATCCTCATATTTAAGTTTATATATGGTTAACCTCCCCTCCGTTATTAGATTATTACAAATGGCTTTGTTTCTCCAAGTTCCATAAGGTATTTCATGTCTTAGGGAAGTTGAATTTGTTGGTGAGGAGGTATAGGTTTTACATCCTCCCCCCTTTGAGTGATCATCTAAGGGCCAAATCTTTTTCCAGCCACTGGATGGCAACGAGATTACTCCAACCAATTGATATTCAAAGGTGATATCTTCCCCTCCAATTTCCTTAACCTGGTGGATAGGACTGTGGATAAGTTTTGGGTTGAGTATAATAGTCCGTCCCTTTTGTGTTGGTATGTTCTGTTTCACATGCTCAGGCAACTGAGCATGACTGTGTCATCTGGTTTCATGGAGTTGTAACAGTTTAGTCCCAAATTCATGATATTGACTCCGTCTTACCCTTAGAGCAACGATAGGGGGGTAGTAAATCAGAAATATCAATGTTCATTTTATGGTTGCAATTTGCTGTACTCCAGCTGTCGCAATTCTGTTGGATGCTGTTCACTTAAGTCCTGAGGAGGAAGTTGCTCCTGCGACCTGAATGATCGATACAGCTTTAACTGATTAGCATGGTAGATTCTGTCTCTATTACGCTTGCCTCCTGTTATTCTAATCTTATACACTGCTGAACTGAGTTTATCGATGACTCAGAAGGGTCCGACCCATCGGTTACACAGCCTATGGTCTGGTGCTTTATATGATAACAGCATTACTTGGTCTTTTACCTCCCAAGTATTCTCTCTCTGTTTTTTGTCAAAGTAAGCCTTTGCCTTTCGTCTGGATTTCCCTAATTTAGCTGTTCCCTGCAAGTGGATCTAATTTAAATGTTCTTGCAGATTCTGCAGGTAGGTATCCATTTTTATTTCCTCTAACTGAGTGCCACCGGTGTGCCAAATTTAAATGTTCTGGTAATCGCATCGTTTGGCCTATTATTACTTTAAAGGGTGTTTTATTAGTAGATGCAGCCAGTGTCGCTCTCAATGCCATTAAAATTAGAGGCATGAGAGTGTCCCAGTTACACCCATTGGCATCAATCAGTTTCCTCAACATTACTTTTATAGTCTGATTGGTTCGTTCCACCATCCCACATGACTGTGGTCTGTATGGGATGTGTAGTCTCTGGAGGACTCCCATTAATTTAAGGCAGTCCCTAAAGAACTGTCCAGTGAAATGTGATCCCTGGTCCGATTTTAACTTTGCAGGGATCCCCCATCGAGAGAAGACTTGCTCTACTAGGACCTTGGCAGTGGCTTTTGCAGTATTGGCCTTAAGAGGAAATGCCTCTACCCACTTTGAAAAAGGATCGACAACCACTAACAGGTATTGGTTACCTCTTTGAGTCCTTGGCAAAGGACCTACAAAATCAATCTGCAAAGCCATCCAAGGACCTTCATACACTGAGATTTTAATGGAGCATTTCTTTTGGATGGAATTGGATTGGCTTGAGCACATGCCAGTCAGTTATCACAATATTGTTGCACATTCATCCTAGGAAGTGGCCACCATTCCACAGATGCAAGACACTGGACAGTTTTGTCCACTCCCTGGTGTCCTCCTGTAGGAGTGTCATGAACCATGTACATCATTTTCCTCTGTAAGTGAGCTGGAATTACCCATACAGGGAACGGACCTCCTGAATACATGAGAACTCCGTCCACTACCGGCAAATGGTGCTCATATCTTCTGTACAAAGGATCTACTGTTAGTGACCCTTCTTCTTCTGTCTTGGAAAGCTTTTGGATTACTTTTACTATGTCTTTATTTGATTTTTGCATTTCTTTTAAATCCGGTATGTCAGCCTGTACAACTTTAGTTGTGGCAATAGGGCATTTGGGACTGGGGTAGTAACAGAATATTTCTGATTTTTTTTTTCCAGAATTCCCCTGATCAGGCTCCTTTTGTGGCTAATTTATCAGCCTTCCCATTTTTTGTAGCATAGGGTTCTAATTTCTAGTGAGATTTTATTGATACTACTAACCAGTGGATGTATTTCACCAGCGATGCATACCTAATAGATGAGCCATTAGAAGATGTGAACCTATTTGTCTCCCACATGGTAGAAATTCTGTAAGAGAATTGCATACCCATGCTGTGTCTGAAAACAGACAGATACTTTGGTATGTGGTGGTGATGGAGAACTGCACACAGTACTCCAATTCACAAGCCACCGCTGCTAAATCAGCATATTGAGCCGAATGTGGAATGCATGAATATCCCTTTTCCCAAGGCTCTCCTTTCTCCTCGGGAGGAACTGCATAGACTCCAAACCCGATATAAAGTTTGCCTTGATGGTAATAACTAGAACAGTCAACCAACAAATAATACCTCTTAACTGAATCTATCTCCTGGATCAATGACCAGAAAAGCTTTTGTTTTTCCTCCCCCCTTAGATCCAATTGATCAAGATCGGGACACACATGTGGCTCCCCTTGGTACAGTAGGGCAGTTGGTAACAAAGATGGTGTCCTAACAGGTTTTACTGCAATACCTTTTCCTTGCATCAGCAATGCCCAGTGGCTAGGCGAGCATTTGAGACTTGCCCATCTTTACCCTGTTGGACAGTAAGAACTGAAGGGGAGTGTGTGATGAATGTAATATGATCGGACTGAGGCCAATTAGAAAAGAAAAGTGTTGTATGGCCCAACTGGTTGCCAATAGGTACTTTTCACAGTTGTCATACTTAAGTTCAATTGATGACATTAAATGTGAGGCATAGGCCATAGGTCTGATTTTCCCATGTCTTTCTTGTGAAGCCACAGCCGCTAATACATTAACACTCACCACTACCTCCAGATGATAGGGTGTCTCAGGATTTGGAGTGATCAACACTGGAGCCTTGTGTCATAACTATAAAGGGAAGGGTAACAGCCCTCCTGTGTACAATACTATAAAATCCCTCCTGGCCAGAGACTCCAAAATCCTTTTACCTGTAAAGGGTTAAGAAGCTCAGGTAACCTGGTGGACACCTGACCCAAAGGACCAATAAGGGGACATGATACTTTCAAATCTTGGTAGGGGGAAGGCTTTTGTTTGTGCTCTTTGTTTTGGGGGAGTTCGCTCTTGGGACTAAGAGGGACCAGACATCCATCCAGGCTCTCCAAATCTTTCTGAACAAGTCTCTCATATTTCAAACTTGTAAGTAAACAGCCAGGCAAGGCGTGTTAGTTTTATCTTTGTTTTCTCAACTTGTAAATGTACCTTTTTGCTAGAATGTTTATCTCTGTTTGCTGTAACTTTGAACCTAAGGCTAGAGGGGGGTCCTCTGGGCTCTTTAAGTTTGATTACCCTGTAAAGTTATTTTCCATCCTAATTTTACAGAGATGATTTTTACCTTTTTCTTTAATTAAAAGCCTTCTTTTTAAGAACCTGATTGATTTTTCCTTGTTTTTAGATCCAAGGGGGTTGGATCTTGATCCACCAGGAGTTGGTGGGAGAAAGGAGGGGGGATGGTTAATTTATCCTTGTTTTAAGATCCAAGGGGTTTGGATCTGTATTCACCAGGGAATTGGTGAAGAGTCTCTCAAGGCTACCCAGGGAAGGGAATTAGCACATTGGGAGTGGTGGCAGCGGACCAGATCTAAGCTGGTAGTTAAGCTTAGAAGTTTTCATGCAGGCCCCCACATTTGTATCCTAAAGTTCAGAGTGGGGAAGCAGCCTTGACATGGTGGCAGAGAGGTGGGATCATTTTAAACCAAAAGCCAGTAAGATTTTTTTTTCTCCTTTCTAGCTGCTTGGAAAGCAGAGCTGAAGGTAGATGCATATCTGATCTCTCCTTGCCTGAAGGCAGAGGTGTTAAGTTTTTTTTAACAAGGGTCTTTGTTAAGAGAAGGGTTCAAGCAGTGAGCAAACAGCTGGCAAAAGGAATCTACAAGGTGAATTGTTTTTTTTTTCTTTCTACCTCTCGGGGATAGCTAGTTAGAAAGTCTCTGTTACCTGAGCAGCCTGAGCTGAGTGCATCCCAGTTTCAGAGAACTGCAGAGGGGGTGTGACCCAGCACAAGAAAGCAGGAAAATGACTACCAGTGAAGCAGTTAACAAACTAGAAATGGCCAGACTAGAAGCAGAAGAAAATGAAAAGAAACATCAGAGACTGCTCCAATTAAAAAAACTCGAGAAAGAAGCTGCTATGGAGGAGAGAGAAAGAGAAGAGAAAGCCAAAGAGGAGGCCCACAAGAGAGCTATGGAGCAAAAAGAAAAAGATGGAGCTGAAAGAAAAAGAGATGGAGGAGAGAGAAAGAGAGAGGAAGCATGAACTGGAATTAGCACGGGCTAGGCCGGATATACCAGCCAATCCTAGCAACCCCTCTCCAGGTACCACTTCCCATCCCAGAAAATTCCCCACCTACAAGGCAGGCAAAGATACTGAGGCCTTCTTAGAAAATTTTGAAAGGGCCTGCCTTGGGTACAGCATCACTACAGACCAGTACATGGCAGAGCTGAGGCCACAGCTCAGTGGACCCTTAGCAGAGATGGCGGCTGAAATGCCTAAGGAACACATGAACAGTTATGAACTTTTTAAAAACAAGGCCAAAATCAGAATGGGGCTAACACCTGAGCATGCCTGTCGGCAGTTCAGAGCCTTAAGGTGGAAACCAGACGTGTCATTTACCCGACATGCCTACCACATTGGGAAAAATTGGGATGCCTGGATACCAGGAGCAAATGTTAAATCTACAGAAGAGTTGCCCTTCCTAATGCAAATGGAGTCATTTTTAGAGGGTGTTCCTGAGGAAATAGAAAGGTACATCCTAGATGGGAAGCCCAAAATTGTAACCGAGGTGGGGGAGATTGGAGCCAAATGGGTGGAGGTGGCAGAAAAGAAAAAAACTAGTAGCAGTTGGAGCGAATATCAGAAGGGGCAAGCTGAAACAAAACCTTACCACCGGGGACAACCCAAGGCCCCACCTACCTCCCAAGGGAAACCCCAGATGCCTTCTCACCCCAGCACACCAGTCTCCACCAACCAACATCGCCCCGGTGATACCTTAGCAGGGCAATGTTTTAAATGTAATGAATTGGGACATATAAAGGCCCACTGCCCCAAGAATCCCAACCGATTACAGTTCATTACACCACAATCACACCAAAGATCCCCAGGCCCAGATGCCTCTCTCATACCCTCGAAGCGAAGGGAAACTTTGAGAGTGGGCGGAAAGAAGGTTATCATGTGGAGGGACACTGGGGCACAAGTGTTGACTATCCACCAATCCCTAGTGGACCCCAAACTCATCAACCCGGAGGCTCCAGTGACAATTCAACCCTTAATGTCACACTCTGTAACCTTGCCTACAGCCAAATTGCATGTCCAGTACAAGGGCTGGTCAGGAATGTGGACTTTTGCAGTCTATGACAATTATGCCATCCCCATGCTGCTGGGGGAAGACTTGGCCAACCATGTGAAGCTAGCCAAGAGGGTGGGAATAGTCACCAGCAGCCAGGCTAAGCAAGCTTTCACCCTCATCCCTGTTCCTAAGCCGTCCACCAGGGCCCCGTCTGGGTTACCAGAGACCCAGACAAAGGTGGTGGAACCGGATCCCATGCCAACGACTTCAACAGACGTAGTGGATCCAATCCCAGAGACCCAGCCAAAGCCAGTCCCAGAACTGGAACTGGCAACACAACCAGCGCCAGAACCATTGCCAGCACTGAGTACAGCGTTTGCAAACCCGTCTACCACTCCAACGCCAGAGGGCACCAGCGAGCCTGAACTGGCAGAAGCAGCAGATAACCCTACCCAAGAGGCTCAGCCGGAGCCTGAAATACTACATAGTGCACCAGTGGACAGCGGTTCACAGTCAATGGAAACAGCCCCATCACCTACATTGCTTCCAGAGGGACCAAGCCCCAGTCCACAGTCCAAGGAGGAACTGATGTCTCCAGCATCAAGGGAACAGTTCCAGGCCGAGCAGGAAGCAGATGACAGAAAGCTTGGGCTGTGGCATGGAGCACCCCACTGCCTCTCAGCTCTTCTAACCGATCCCGGTTTGTGGTAGAACAAGGACTTTTATACAAGGAGACTCTTTCTGGTGGACACCAGGAAGACTGGCATCCTCAAAGACAGTTGGTAGTTCCCACTAAGTATCGGGTAAAGCTCTTGAGCTTAGCCCATGATCATCCCAGTGGCCATTCTGGGGTGAACAGAACCAAAGACCGGTTGGGGAAGTCCTTCCACTGGGAGGGAATGGGCAAGGACGTTGCTAATTATGTCCGGTCTTGTGAAGTGTGCCAATGAGTGGGAAAGACCAGGTCAAAGCCCCTCTCCAGCCACTCCCCATAATTGAGGTCCCATTTCAGCGAGTAGCTGTGGATATTCTGGGTCCTTTCCCAAAGAAGACACCCAGAGGAAAGCAGTACGTACTGACTTTCATGGATTTTGCTACCCGATGGCCGGAAGCAGTAGCTCTAAGCAACGCCAGGGCTAAAAGTGTGTGCCAGTCATTAGCAGGGTAGGTTGGCCCTCTGACATCCTTACAGATTCAGGAACTAATTTCCTGGCAGGGACCACGAAAAGCCTGTGGGAAGCTCATGGGGTGAATCACTTGGTTGCCACTCCTTACCACTATCAAACCAATAGCCTGGTGGACAGGTTTAATGGAACTTTGGGAGCCATGATACGTAAATTCATAAATGAACACTCCAATGATGGGGACCTAGTGTTGCAGCAGTTGCTTTTTGCCTACAGGGCTGTACCACATCCCAGTTTAGGGTTTTCACCATTTGAACTTGTGTATGGCCGCGAGGTTAAGGGGCCATTACAGTTGGTGAAGCAGCAATGGGAAGGGTTTACGCCTTTTCCAGGAACTAACATTCTAGACTTTGTAAGCAACCTACAAAGCACCCTCCGACATCTTTAGCCCTTGCTAAAGAAAACCTAAAGGATGCTCAGGAAGAGCAAAAGGCCTGGTATGATAAACATTCCCGAGAACGGTCCTTCAAAGTAGGAGACCAAGTCATGGTCTTAAAGGCGCTCCAGGCCCATAAAATGGAAGCGTTGTGGGAAGGACCATTCACGGTCCAGGAGCACCTAGGAGCTGTTAACTATCTCATAGCATCCCCCACCTCCAACATAAAGCCTAAGGTATACCATGTTAATTCTCTTAAGCCCTTTTATTCCAGAGAAATAAATGTTTGCCAGTTTACAGCTCAGGAAACAGATGACGCGGAGTGGCCTGAAGGCGTCTACTACGAAGGAAAAAGTAATGGTGCCCATACGTTTAAGGACGGCGTTTCCAACTACAAACAGACCATGCTGCGCTACAGTGGCTTCATACCGCCAAGGGGAATAACAAAAAACTTCTTCGGTGGAGTTTAGCTCTCCAAGATTTTGATTTTGAAATCCAACACATTTCAGGAGCTTCTAACAAAGTGGCTGATGCACTCTCCTAGGAAAGTTTCCCAGAATCAACCAGTTAAAAATTGTTCTTGGAATGTGGAACATATTGTTAGTTTTTATATAATCAGTAGTATGTCTAAAGGTGTATGTGTCTTATTAACTCTGTTTTCTCCTAGAGCTCCAGGAAGAAATCACAGTCAGTGTGGAACCGGCTGTCCAACACTATCTGTGATTTGGGGGGCGTGTCATAACTATAAAGGGAAGGGTAACAGCCCTCCTGTGTACAATACTATAAAATCCCTCCTGGCCAGAGACTCCAAAATCCTTTTACCTGTAAAGGGTTAAGAAGCTCAGGTAACCTGGCGGACACCTGACCCAAAGGACCAATAAGGGGACATGACACTTTCAAATCTTGGTGGGGGGAAGGCTTTTGTTTGTGCTCTTTATTTTGGGGGTTGTTCGCTCTTGGGACAAAGAGGGACCAGACATCTATCCAGGCTCTCCAAATCTTTCTGAACAAGTCTCTCATATTTCAAACTTGTAAGTAAACAGCCAGGCAAGGCGTGTTAGTTTTATCTTTGTTTTCTCAACTTGTAAATGTACCTTTTTGCTAGAGTGTTTATCTCTGTTTGCTGTAACTTTGAACCTAAGGCTAGAGGGGGGTCCTCTGGGCTCTTTAAGTTTGATTACCCTGTAAAGTTATTTTCCATCCTAATTTTAGAGAGATGATTTTTACCTTTTTCTTTAATTAAAAGCCTTCTTTTTAAGAACCTGATTGATTTTTCCTTGATTTAAGGTAATCAAGGGGGTTGGATCTGTACTCACCAGGAATTGGTGGGGGGAAAGGAGGGGGAATGGTTAATTTCTCCTTGTTTTAAGATCCAAGGGTTTGGATCAGTGTTCACCAGGAAATTGGTTGAGAAGTCTCTCAAGGCTACCCAGGGAAGGGTTATAGTACTTGGGAGGGAGATATTCTGCGGGGGAAGGTAGACAGAGTTTCCCAAATAACTCCTAAATAATTTGGGTGGTGGCAGCAAAAGCAGATCTAAGCTGGTAGTTAAGCTTAAAGGTTTTCATGCAGGTCCCCACATCTGTACCCTAGAGTTCAGAGAGGGGAAGGACCCTTGACAACAAGGGACCTGCAATAGAAGCAAAATTGGGAATGAAATCCCTATGGTACCCAGTTAAACCCAAAAAGAATTTTAAAGCCGTTGGGTCCTGTGGTAAAGTCAATGTTTGGATTGCATCCACTTTCTGTTGCGCCGGGGTTCTATCCCATTTTGTCAGGCTGAGGCCCAAGAAAGAGACACTGTTGGCCATTAGCTGTGCCTTGGCTGGATTGCATTTTAGCCCTGCTTCCTTTAGGATCTGCAGGAGCTTGTTAAGCCTTTCCAGAGGCTCCTTCTTGGTCCGTGTTGCCAAACAAATGTCAGAAACAGAACAGTTGGTTTAGAAAATTGCGACAGTACCCGTCTCATTTGCGCATGGAATAAAGCTGGAGAATTTTTAAACTGGGGGTAAACATGTCCAGAAATATTGGAGCCCCTGGAAACTATATGCAAAACGGTACTGTGAAATGCGGGCCAATGGTAATGTCCAAAAGCTGTTACTGATGTCAAGCACAGTAAACCACGTGGCCTCTGGATCAAAGGACTTGATTAGATCTGGCATCTTGGCCACTGTAGGGGCACAAGTGGGTGTGACTTGATTCAGGAATCTGTGATTAATTGTGAGACGCTAAGAACCATTTGGTTTCTTCACAGGCCAAATAGGGGAATTAGAAGTGGAAGTACATCTACGTAGTACTCCCTGTGTCAGTAAAGACTTGATAGCCTTTCCTATGTATGGGTTTGCATGGTCTGGGTAAGGATATTGTTTTTGGGCTGATATATTTCCTCCTTCCACAACAATAGTGACTGCCATACATCCGCAATCATGTTTGTGTTTAGCAAAGGCATCCTCATGCTTGCAAAGTAGAGCCTGTAACTCAGGTTGGGCTGCATGATTAGCCACTATTTTGTTCAAATCATACCCCTCGGGTTCAGAGTCCTCCACTGGAGACACCATGCCACACTCAGGTATGATCACTGGTGAGTCATCCTCTGCCTGTTCTACAGTAAGACACAACAATTGGTTAACCAAATCAAGAACACATTCCTGTTTGTATAGGAAATCAGTTTCCAATAGGCAATTCCTTGGGTCTGCTAATTTCATTAATGCAAAGGTATGAACCTTTCTTAGGTGACCTATCTGTACTTCAGTGGGTTTAGAAAGTGTGGTAACAACCTGATTGCTTGCAAAAGTTGAAAGTGTTTTTGTACGCCCTGATGACAGAGAAGAGGATCTAGGATCCTTGACATGTATAATGCTAATTGCTGCCCCAGTTTTTATAATAAAATTCCTGTGGTGGCCCCCTACCACTGCAGATACTGTGGGTCTCCCGCTTGCATCCCTGCGTAAAGGGGCTATGACTACACTCGGGGCCGGTTGGCATCATGCCGAGTAATTTGTAGAGTATGCAGACAAATAATCTACAGGTTCTCCTTCTATCTCTTTGGAGGCAGCCAACTCTGGAGGAGGAGAGGCTGTCCACCGAAGAGAAGGAAATGGGTCTACGGAGGCCACCGGACAGTTTGAGGGTGCTGGGCCTTGGCCTTCCATCATTAGCTCATTCAGGCGTGCTCGGAGTTTCCGGATATTCCGTCGTTGAGCTTTAAGCATCTGCTGCACTATCTTAAACATTATTACAACTGAGTCCTCATCTCTGTGGGGAGGCGGTGACTTGGATCTCTGCAGGCGTGAATTGTTCTGAGCAGCATCTGAAAAGAAAGGAACACGGGCCCGGGCCCTTACATGGAGTCCAAACACATGACCCTGTTGAGGGGCACGCCCACTCGAAGGTCCAGGATTATTACGTGGGTTACGGTCATTTTGCCAACGCTGGTACCTAGGGTATTTAGGAACACCTCGGCCTAACCGTGGGGGTCCCTCAATTCTTATGGTGGGATTAGCTTGTGGTTTCTGAAGTATTGCAACAGGAGCTCCACGCTGACCTTTTTAGGGCCTCCCTGAGAATATGCCTTGGCCAGTAAGGCTAATGCCTCCTTCAAAGAAGTGCTATCATTTATATGCATGTTAACCTTTTCCTGTAAATGGGGAAGAGAGTTATTGACCACCAAACTAACGTATGGTTTCCTCTTTCATGTGACTGTGCCATGCTGCACTTAACCACAGGTGAAACTGATGTGGGGACTCATTAGGTCTCTGCTTTAAGTTAGACAGGATGACCACTTGAGCTTGCTGATTATGTTTCAATAGGGCTACTGTGTCTTTAAAAGATCTCTCTCCTACCCTAAACTCAGATGGCAAAGTACTACATAATGCTTGATTTACTGTGAGTTGTAAGATTTTAATCCAGTCTTCCCTTGGTAAGCCAAACACTTTTGCTGTTTTTTGTACACGTTGTACATGCATTGCAACCAAAGAATTCTCCATCATCCCTTCTTGCTTAGCTACCAGATCTAGGGTCTTAATATCTGTAACAACTGCTGCAGGGCAATCAGAATTAGAATTTGAGGATCTTCTCTCCAGATTGGTATTTGAGCTTCTATATGAGTTTGAAGCTATAATTCTTATGTTTTGACTTTTTCTACCCAAATCCACATTTTCCTCATCAGAGCTATCAGAACTTTCCTCTGGAAATAATCCTGGATGAGCAGGGTAACTTTCCATAAAACCTCTACGTCCTGCACTCAAGGCATTTCCACACTGATGCAGGATATCTCTCAGTCCATTAAGATCTGGTGTAGTAGGGTGTTCTACCGGTACATCAGGTGATACCGGCATATACCAAGGGGGTGTAGAGGGTCCATGAAATTCTAGGGACCTAGGCAATGTTGATGATCGCCCAAATGTCAATAAGTGTCCACCCAAAGGGGCTGGGTCTCCTGATCTATATGGTGCCAGTGTAACATTGGGTGGAGGAGCAGGAATTGCATCCCTTGGTTGTTGCATCTCTCTCTGTTGTAACCTAGAGATTACTACGTCACAGGCACTAGCTACTCGTGTCACTTCTAGTCTCTGAACAATCACTGTCTCTAAAGGTACTCCCTCTTTACTATCAGAGGCAGACACTAACAGAGGAGAGGACATTTCCTCCCCCTTTGCTCTGCTCATCTCATCTTTTACATCATTAGTCGCCTCCTCTATGATGACACTTCAACTCCACCTTTTGTGATGCTATCCCGGGACTTCCTTTTTCTATCTGCAGACTGCTAGTAGCTTCTGCACTGCTAACTTCCTCTTAACTCTCTCACAGAATTTACGAAGGACCCTAGGGGGCATGACAGGAAGCTCACACTTAATCTCCAACTCCGCTCCTAAAGATACTGTATTAGCCCTGGTCTACGCTATGAGTTTAGGTCAAATTTAGCAGCACTAGATCGATTTAACCCTGCACCTGTCCACATGACGAAGCCATTTTTGTCGACTTAAAGAGCTCTTAAAATCAATTTCTGTACTCCTCCCCGACGAGGGGATTAGCACTGAAATCGACCCTGCTGGGTCGAATTTGGGGTAGTGTGGACGCAATTCGACAGTATTGGCCTCCGGGAGCTATCCCAGAGTGCTCCATTGTGACCACTCTGGACAGCACTCTCAACTCAGATGCACTGGCCAGGTAGACAGGAAAAGCCCTGCGAACTTTTGAATTTCATTTCCTGTTTGGCAAGCGTCGCGAGGTGATCAGCACAGGTGACCATGCAGAGCTCATCAGCAGAGGTGACCATGAAGTCCCAGAATCGCAAAAGAGCTCCAGCATGGACCGAACGGGAGGTACTGCATCTGATCTTTATATGGGGAGACGAATCCATGCTATCCGAACTCCGTTCCAAAAGACAAAATGCCAGAATATTTGAAAAAATCTCCAAGAGCATGAAGGACAGCGGTTATAACAGGGACCCGCAGCAGAGCCCCAGACATGCTACTTCTATGATGAGCTGCATGTCATTCTAGGGGGTGCCCCTACAACTACCTCACCCCTGTGCTTCCCTCCTCTCTCACCCCTCCCGGGCTACCTTGGCAGTTATCCCCCCATTTGTGTGACAAATTAATAAAGAATGCATGAATTTGAAACAACAATAACTTTATTGCCTCTGCAAGCGGAGATCAAAGCGGGGAGGGGAGGGCAGTTGGCTTACAGGGAAGTAGAGTGAACCAAGGGGGTGGGTTTTCATCAAGGAGAAACAAACAGAACTTTCACACCGTAGCCTGGCCAGTCATGAAACTGGTTTTCAAAGCTTCTCTGATGCACAGCGCACCCTGCTGTGCTCTTCTAACTGCCCTGGTGTCTGGCTGCATGTAATCAGCGGCCAGGTGATTTGCCTCAACCTCCCACCCCACCATAAACATCTTCCCCCTTACTCTCACGGACATAGGTGGCAGGTTTGTATAATTTTTGGTGGTGCCCAGAATGGGTCTAATCCTCCCCCCCCCCCCCCCCGCCCTCCCGCCTTGTAAGCTGATATATATTTAGAACATAAGAACATAAGAACGGCCGTACTGGGTCAGACCAGAGGTCCATCTAGACCAGTATCCTGTCTACCGACGGTGGCCAATGCCAGGTGCCCCAGAGGGAGTGAACCTAACAGGTAATGATCAAGTGATCTCTCTCCTGCCATCCATCTCCACCCTCTGACAAACAGAGGCTAGGGACACCATTCCTTACCCATCCTGGCTAATAGCCATTAATGGACTTAACCTCCATGAATTTATCCAGTTCTCTTTTAAACGTTGCTATAGTTCTAGCCTTCACAACCTCCTTAGGTAAGGAATTCCACAAGTTCACTGTGCGCTGTGTGAAGAAGAACTTCCTTTTATTTGTTTTAAACCTGCTGCCCATTAATTTCATTTGGTGGCCCCTAGTTCTTGTATTATGGGAATAAGTAATTAACTTTTCTTTATCTACTTTCTCCACATCACTCATGATTGTCTATACCTCTATCATATCCCCCCCTTAGTCTCCTCTTTTCCAAACTGAAAAGTCCTAGCGTCTTTAATCTCTCCTCATATGGGACCCGTTCCAAACCCCTCATCATTTTAGTTGCCCTTCTCTGAACCTTTTCTAGTGCCAGTATATCTTTTTTGAGATGAGGAGACCACATCTGTACGCAGTATTCAAGATGTGGGCGTAGCATCAATTTATATAAGGGCAATAATATATTCTCCGTCTTATTCTCTATCCCCTTTTTAATGATTCCTAACATCCTGTTTGCTTTTTTGACCGCCTCTGCACACTGCGTGGACGTCTTCAGAAAACTATTCACGATGACTCCAAGATCTTTTTCCTGATTTGTTGTAGCTAAATTAGCCCCCATCATATTGTATGTATAGTTGGGGTTATTTTATTCTCCAACACCTTCAGTTGGCACCTTGCAGGAGAGCAGCCCAGGCCATCAGTTGCCAGGAGACAGGGTGTCTACAACAATCACACACCCTTATTCCACCACCTAGATCCTTAAGAAATGCATAGGGGAAACTGAGGCACCCACACAGTATTCAGAGAAAACATTAAGAACATTCCCACTTCATAACACCTGTATACAACCAATTATATATTTTAAAGGGTGTAAAATAATCAAGTAGTGTACTAAACACGATCATACCCGAAACTGACTGCCAAATTTAAGTTGCATGTTTTCCCCCTCAGGTGAGGGCTCTGGGGTGGGGTTGGGGATGAGGGGTTCACAGTGCAGGAGGGCGCTCAGGGCTGGGGCTCAGGGTTAGGGTGCTGGGGGTGCAGGCTCTGGGGTGGGGCAGGGCCGGGGATGAGGAGCTTGGGGTGCAGACAGGCTGCCCCAGGACTAGGGTCAGAGAGGACTCCCTCCCCCTGCAAACCCTCTCCCTGCCGGCAGCAGCAAGCTCCGGGTGAGGGACCCCTCCTCTTCCCCCTCCCCTGCAGCACACTCACTCTGCACCACTGTCACTGCACATGCTCCTAGGGCCCCTCTCAGGTCCAGGAAGCCCCCTCGCTTCCCCTATGGGGGTACTGGGGTGGGGGCTGCCATCATCTGTGGCCTCCCCTGCTGCTGCCCCTCACCATAGCCTCACTGGAGGTGGGGGGATGGGGCTGCCCCTTGCCCAGCGTGGGGCAGGAGTGGTGGCTGCAGGGTGCGGGGAAGGGCAGGGTGTCACAAAATTCACCCAAGCCCCAGCTGCTCAGGTGTAGGAAGCCCCCCACCCAGTCTCCCCTGCAGTGGGTGGGTGCTGGGGGCGGGGGTAGGGCTGCCATCACATGTGGCTTCCTTCCTCCCCTGCTGCAGCCTGCTGCCCCTCACCATAGCCTCCCTGGGTGTGGGGGATAGGGCTGCCCCTTGCCCAGCGTAGGGCAGGAGTGGTGGCTGCGGGGGGGCAGATCATGGGGTCAAACACTCACCAAAGCCCCAGCAGCTGCTCAGGTGAGTGAGGTCTCCTGCCGGAAGCTCCCTTGGCGTCTCCTCCCGGTGTGTGCCGGGGGAGGGGAGGGCTGCCAAGCACGTGTGTGCCTCCTCCCCCTCCCCATCCTGAGGTGCAGCAGCCAGCTGCCCCAGTCTGCTGCCGGCATCTCTTGTTGTTATAGGCAGCAGCAGCCGGTGCCGGCAGGCAAGGGAGAGCCGCTCGCAGCTTTCATTCTGGCAGGGAAACTCCGGGGCCGGGAGGGGAGAGAGGGGGAAGAGGTGGGGTCCTGGGCACACTCCAGTCAGGGCCGAGGGAGAGACCCAGCTCCAAATATTGGTGGAGCAGGGCCCCCGGCCCTGAATATTCCTGGAGCCTGGGGACCACAAAAGAATATAACTCGCCGCACATGCTCACAGATAGCGGTGAACAGCAGAGGCTAACAGTGGGAGTTTGCCTGGGAGCTGTCCAAGAGGAGGTACGCTAAGTGCTGCATTAGGGGGGCTGTGTTGGTGAGTATCTGAGTGCCTACTGCTGGGACAGTTGGTCAGTTTGACCGTGTGCCTGATTGCTTGCTCGTTTGTTTGAAAAGTGTGAATTGGGAGTGCTTTGTTCCAGGTGGGCCTTGAGTGGGCCTGACTGGTATATAAGGGCAGTCAGCAGCGAACCAGCTGAGCGGCGAACAGCAGAGGCTAACAGCGGGAGTTTGCCTGGGAAATCACACTTGGAGTTGCAATTAGCAAGAGATGTTAAGAGTAACAAGAAGGGTTTCTACAGGTATGTTTGCAAGAAGAAGAAAATCAAGGAAAGTGTGGGCCCCTTACTGAATGAGGGAGGCAACCTAGTGACCGAGGATGTGGAAAAAGCTAATGTACTCAATGATTTTTTTGCCTCTGTCTTCACGCACAAGGTCAGCTCCCAGATTGCTGCACTGGGCAGTACAGCATGGGAAGAAGGTGACCAGCCCTCTGTGGAGAAAGAAGTGGTTCGGGACTATTTAGAAAAACTGGACGTGCACAAGTCCATGGGGCCGGATGCGCTGCATCCGAGGGTGCTAAAGGAGTTGGCGGGTGAGATTGCAGAGCCATTAGCCATTATTTTTGAAAACTCATGGCGATCAGGGGAGGTCCCAGATGACTGGAAAAAGGCTAATGTAGTGCCCATCTTTAAAAAAGGGAAGAAGGAGGATCCGGGGAACTACAGGCCAGTCAGCCTCACCTCAGTCCCTGGAAAAATCATGGAGCAGGTTCTCAAGGAATCAATTATGAAACATTTAGAGGAGAGGAAAGTGATCAGGAACAGTCAGCATGGATTCACGAAGGGGAAGTCGTGCCTGACTAACCTAATTGCCTTCTGTGAGGAGATAACTGGCTCTGTGGATGAGGGGAAAGCAGTGGGTGTGTTATTCCTTGACTTTAGCAAAGCTTTTGATACGGTCTCCCACAGTATTCTTGCCGCCAAGTTAAAGAAGTATGGGCTGGATGAATGGACTGTAAGGTGGATAGAAAGCTGGCTAGATCGTCGGTCTCAACGGGTAGTGATCAATGGCTCTATGTCTAGTTGGCAGCCGGTTTCAAGCGGAGTGCCCCAAGGGTCGGTCCAGGGGCAGGTTTTGTTTAATATCTTTATTAATGATCTGTAGGATGGTGTGGACTGCACTCTCAGCAAGTTTGCAGATGACACTAAACTAGGAGGCGTGGTAGATACACTAGAGGGTAGGGATCGGATACAGAGGGACCTAGACAAATTAGAGGATTGGGCCGAAAAAAACCTGATGAGGTTCAACAAGGACAAGTGCAGAGTCCTGCACTTAGGACGGAAGAATCCCATGCACTGCTACAGACTAGGGACCGAATGGCTAGGTAGCAGTTCTGCAGAAAAGGACCTAGGGGTCACAGTGGACGAGAAGCTGGATATGAGTCAACAGTGTGCTCTTGTTGCCAAGAAGGCTAACGGCATTTTGGGCTGTATAAGTAGGGGCATTGCCAGCAGATCGAGGAACGTGATCGTTCCCCTTTATTTGACATTGGTGAGGCCTCATCTGGAATACTGTGTCCAGTTTTGGTCCCCACACTACAAGAAGGATGTGGAAAAATTGGAAAGAGTCCAGCGGAGGGCAACAAAAATGATTAGGGGTCTGGAGCACATGACTTATGAGGAGAGGTTGAGGGAACTGGGATTGTTTAGTCTCCAGAAGAGAAGAATGAGGGGGGATTTGATAGCAGCCTTCAACTACCTGAAGGGGGGTTCCAAAGAGGATGGAGCTCGGCTGTTCTCAGTGGTGGCAGATGACAGAACAAGGAGCAATGGTCTCAAGTTGCAGTGGGGGAGGTCCAGGTTGGATATCAGGAAAAACTATTTCACTAGGAGGGTGGTGAAACACTGGAATGCGTTACCTAGGGAGGTGGTGGAGTCTCCTTCCTTGGAGGTTTTTAAGGCCCGGCTTGACAAAGCCCTGGCTGGGATGATTTAGCTGGGAATTGGTCCTGCTTTGAGCAGGGGGTTGGACTAGATGACCTCTTGAGGTCCCTTCCAACTCTGATATTCTATGATTCTATGATTGTGGAGCACATAGGAAGCAGTAATAACTATGGGAATATTGGTTTTGCTGAGGTCTAACTGAGTCAGTAAACTGCACCAGCGAGCTTTTAAATGTCCAAAGGCACATTCCACCACCATTCTGCACTTGCTCAGCCTATAGTTGAACTGCTCCTTACTACTGTCCAGGCTTCATGAGCCATGGGAGCAAGGGGGGTAGGTGTGACTGCGCGGTGCTGCCGACTGGGAGAGCAGCCTGAGGAGGCAGCAAACAGGGCTGCTAACAGGGGAGTTTGAGTGGGAGTCTCATTGGAGGAGAAGGTATCTGTACTTGCGTCTGTCTTTGTAGTGCTTGTGTGTGTAGAGGCCTGTAGGGGCAGTGTGCTGGGAGGGATGCCGAGCCCTGATTAGGGGGCGGAGCTTGGCTGATTAGGGGTCCTATAAAAGCGGCCACCCAGCCAGGCAGCGGCACAGGAGCTGGCAAACAGGGCTGCTAACAGGGGAGTTTGAGTGGGAGTTTGCAGGGGGAGGCGGAATGGGAGGCAGGAGGGTGTGGTGCCCCATGTGCTCTGTGTCCCCAGGTGCTGTGGGCAGAGACTGCAGCAGCCATGATCCAAGCGGCAGTGGACAGAATGCAGATGATTGCATGTGGAAGCTGCAGTATGTATATGGTTCTAGCGGGTGAGCCTGAACAGAGGTATGTTTATATGAAGTGCCGCCTAATACAGTTACTGGAAGAAAAGATTTGAGGGTTGGAGATGCAGGTAGATACCCTGGTGGAGTTTAGAAGGGGGTTCGAGCAGCTGATGGAGGAAAGGCAAGGAGGGGCTGAAGGGGAATGCTCAGGGGTGCAGGTGGAGGCAGGGGCTGAGGACTGTGAGGGGGGAATGTTAGGGGGATAACAAGGGCAGTGGAAGCATGTGACCATGAGAAGCAGGCCAAGGAAAAGGAGGGTTAGTGAAGGGGAAATAGAACTCAGGAACAGGTTTGGGTGTTTGGATAACGAGGAGGCAGGGCAGCAGGTGGTAACTGAAGGTGGAAGGGTGAGGAAGAAGAGAAGAGCAGCTAGTCCAATAGAGAGAAGGGAGGAGTTGATGGAGACAGCACCAAATCTGGGCCCCGGGAGGATACAGGATGGCACAAGGGGGAGTATAAGGGAAAATAGGAACGGACACGGGTTACGACTAGAGGGAACAGAGGATAGATTAGTAGATCGCACTGTCGCCAGGCGAAGGCAGGTTTACGTGATTGGGGACTCCTTACTGAGGAGGTTAGACAGGCCTGTGACCAGGGCAGACCCAGAGAACAGAAGGGGGTGCTGTCTACCGGGCGCAAAGATCCAGGATGTGGACCTGCGGTTGAAAAGGATACTAAAAGGAGCAGGTAAGAACCCCTTGATAATCCTTCATGTAGGAACGAATGACACGGCTAGGTTCTCGTTAGAGAGAATCAAGGGAGATTATGCCAGGCTGGGGAAGACACTCAAGGAAATCGAGGCTCAGATCATCTTTAGTGGGATTCTGCCTGTTCCTAGAGAAGGGCAGCAAAGGGCTGACAGGATTGTGAAGATTTAGTTAGCTAAGGGAGTGGTGCTATAAGGATGGCTTTGGGATATATGGCCACTGGGAGGCTTTCGGGGACAGACAGCTGTTCTCACGGGATGGACTTCACCTAAGTAGGGAAGGAAATAGACTTCTGGGAGGGAGGCTGGCTGGCTCATCTCATCAAAAGAGCTTTAAACTAGGAAGTTGGGGGAGACGGTTGGGAGATGTACAGTTAATCTCCACGCCAGATTCCAACATTGAAAAGGAGAGTGACGAGATAAGAAAAGATATAGCTGGGGGGATGGGATTGGACATAAGAAGGAGAGGGGGGATGAACAGTAAGGGGTCCGTAACAAATTGCATAACTAATGGGAGACAGGCTAAACAGCATACATTAGGATGTTTATACACCAATGCGAGAAGCCTAGGTAACAAAATGGAGGAATTGGAGCTCCTGGTCCGAGAAATGAAACTGGATATCATAGGAATAACTGAAACGTGGTGGAACGGTAGTCATGACTGGAGTACAGGTATGGAAGGGTATGTGCTGTTTAGGAACGACCGGAACAAAGGTAAAGGTCGGGGGGTGGCATTGTATGTCAATAATGAGGTAAGCTGTAAAGAAATAATAACTGATGGAATGGATAAGACTGAGTCCATCTGGGCGATAATCACACAGGGTAAAAGAACTACTAGAGCCTCCCCTGGGATAGTGCTTGGGGTGTGCTATAGACTGCCGGGATCTACCCAGGATATGGACAAAGAACTATTTAATGTGTTTAGGGAAGTAAATACTAATAGGAACTGTGTAATTATGGGGGACTTTAACTTCCCAGATATAGATTGGGGAACAAATGCTAGTAGCAATAATAGAGCTCAGGTGTTCCTAGATGTGCTTGCTGATCAATTCCTTCATCAAGTAGTAGCTGAACCGACGAGGGGGGAGGCCATTTTGGATTTGGTTTTGGTGAGTAGTGAGGACCTCGTTGAGGAAATGGTTGTAGGGGATAACCTTGGCTCCAGTGATCATGAGCTAATTCGGTTTAAACTAAATGGAAGGATTAACAGAATTAAATCGAAGACTAGGGTTTACAATTTTAAAAAGGCTAATTTTTAATAAATTAAGAGGACTGGTAAGGGAAGTGGATTGGGCTAACATATTTATGGATCTAAAGGCAGATGATGCCTGGGATTATTTTAAGTTAAAGCTGCAGGAGCTGTCGGTGGCCTGTATCCCGAGAAAGGGAAAACAGTTAGTGAGCAAGAGATTTAGACCGAGCTGGATGAGCGACCGTCTCAAAGGGGCACTTAGGAAAAAACAGAAAGCGTACAAAGAGTGGAAGAGGGGAGGGATCAGTAAGGAAACTTACCTTATTGAGGTCAGAGCATGTAGAGATGGAGTGAGAGAGGCCAAAAGCCGTGTAGAGTTGGACCTTGCGAGGGGAATTAAAACCAATAGTAAGAGGTTTTATAGCCATATAAATAGGAAGAAAACAAAGAAAGAAGAAGTGGGACCGCTGAAGACTATAGCTGGAATGGAGATTAAGGATAATCTAGGCATGGCACAATATCTAAACGAATATTTTGCATCGGTCTTCAATGAGGCCAATGAAGGGTTTAGGAATATTGGCAGCGTGACAGAGGAGGATACAGGAGGGGGGATTACCGTATCCGAGGTAGAAGCCAAACTTGAACACCTTAACAGGACTAAGTCGGGCAAACCGGATGATCTTAATCCAAGAATATTGAAGGAACTAGCGCGAGAAATAGCAGGCCCCTTAGCGATAATTTTTAATGAATCTTTAAACTCGGGGGTGGTACCGTTGGACTGGAGAATAGCTAATGTGGTTCCTATTTTCAAGAAAGGGAAAAAAAGTGACCCGGGTAACTACAGGCCTGTCAGTTTAACATCTGTAGTGTGCAAGGTCCTGGAGAAAATTTTGAAGGAGAAAGTAGTTAAGGACCTTGAGGTCAATGGCAATTGCGACAAATTACAACATGGTTTCACCAAAGGCAGATCGTGCCAAACCAATCTGGTCTCCTTCTTTGAGAAAGTAACAGACTTATTAGATAAGGGAAATGCGGTGGACCTAATATACCTCGATTTCAGTAAAGCGTTTGATACGGTACCGCACAAGCAATTATTGGTTAAATTGGAAATGATGGGGATTGATATGAAAATCCAGAGGTGGATAAGGAACTGGTTATACTGAAAGGTGAACTGTCAGGTTGGAGGGAGGTCACCAGTGGAGTTCCTCAAGGTTCGGTTTTGGGTCCGATTTTATTTAATCTATTTATTACTGACCTCAGAACCAATTGTAGGAGTGGGCTGATAAAGTTTGCGGATGACACAAAGTTGGGAGGTATTGCCAATTCGGAGGAGGATCGGAATATTCTGCAGGGAGACTTGAATGACCTTGTAAATTGGAGTAACAGAAATAGGATGAAATTTAATAGTGAAAGTGTAAGGTGATGCATTTAGGGATGACTAACAAGAATTTTAGTTACAAGCTGGGGACGCATCGGTTGGAAGTAACAGAGGAGGAGAAAGACCTCGGAGTCCTGGTAGACCGCAGGATGACTGAGTCAGCAATGTGACGTAGCGGTGAAAAAAGCCAATGCGGTCTTGGGATGCATTAAGCGAGGTATATCTAGTAGGGATAAGGAGGTGCTGCTTCCGTTGTACAAGGCACTGGTGAGACCTCATTTGGAGTACTGTGTGCAGTTCTGGTCTCCCATGTTTAAAAAAGATGAACTCAAACTGGAACGGGTACAGAGAAGGGCCACTAGGATGATCAGAAGAATGGAAAACCTCTCGTATGAAAGGAGACTCGAGGAGCTTGGGTTGTTTAGCCTAACCAAAAGAAGGCTGAGGGGGGATATGATTGCTCTCTTTAAATATATCAGAGGAATAAATACCAGGGAGGGAGAGGAATTATTTCAGCTCAGTACTAATGTGGACACGAGAACGAATGGATATAAACTGGCCGTGGGGAAGTTTAGGCTTGAAATTAGACGAAGGTTTCTAACCGTCAGAGGGGTGAAATATTGGAACAGCCTTCCGAGGGAAACGGTGGGGGCGAAGGACCTGTCTGGCTTTAAGATTAAGCTAGATAAGTTTATGGAGGGAATGGTTTAATGGGATAACATGATATTAGTCAAATGAACAGCGTGCCATCGCTGGTAAATAGTATCAATGGCCGATGGGGTCTGGCTGGAGAATCTTGCCTACATGCTCGGGGTTCAGCTGATCGCCATATTTGGGGTCGGGAAGGAATTTTCCTCCAGGGTAGATTGGCAGAGGCTCTGGAGGTTTTTCGCCTTCCTCCGCAGCATGGGGCAGGGGTCGCTAGCTGGAGGATTCTCTGCTACTTGAAGTCTCTAAACCACAGGATTTGGGGACTTCAACAGCAGAGTCAAGGGAAAGGGGTTGGGACGGCTTTGTGGCCTGCATCATGCGGGAGGTCAGACTAGATGATCATAATGGTCCCTTCTGACCTTAAAGTCTATGAGAAGCCTCCAATTGATTTGATATTCCAGGCAGGACTGAATCTCCATTAGACAAAACTTAAAGAAGAGAATGACCTGGAGTCATTCCCATTTTTGTCCAGGCGCCCCCGACCGACCTCACCGAGGCCAGCCAGGAGCACCCATGTCTGCCCAGATGCCCCAACCAACCTAACCGAGGTCGGCCAGCAGCACCAACGGGACGACGACGACGATGGCTAGCAGTCGTATTACACTGTCTGCCATCGGCAAGGCAAGGCAAGAGGATGCTGCTGTGTAGCACTGCAGTACCGCGTCTGCCAGTAGCACCCAGGAGAGGTACGGTGACAGTGAGCTGAGCGGGCTCCATGCTTGCTGTGGTATGTCATCTGCACTGGTAACCCAGGAAAAAAGGCGAGAAACGATTTTTTGCCATTGCTTTCACGGAGGGAGGGAAGGACGGGGGCCTGACCAAGAGTACCCAGAACCACCCTTGACAATGTTTTTCCCCATCAGGCATTGGGAGCTCAACCCAGAATTCCAATGGGCGGTGGAGACTGCGGGAACTGTGAGATAGCTACCACAGTGCAACGCTCCGAAAGTCAACGCTAGCCTTGGTACTGTGGACGCACACTGCCGACTTAATATGCTTAGTGGGGACACACACAATCGACTCTATCAAATCAATTTCTAAAAAATCAACCTCTATTAAATGGACCTAATTTCGTAGTGTAGACATAACCTTAGTCTGAACTAACTTTTTTGCCCTACTTCTAGTAATTGGCCCTGCAGGTTTCTCTATTTCCATTGGTTCCACCATGCCAATAGGGATGGGAACCGATTCTTTGTCTTCCTCTAACACATCTTCTATCTTTTCCAACTTTTTGATTCTTTCCAACAGCCGACCATGGTCTGATTTATAGCCGTCCAGCGATTTTAAGCTGGCATCTACTCACTTCTGCCAGCAACATGCTTCCTCTCCTGCTTCCTGTATCTGGGGGATAAAGTAGGTCCTACCTGAAGTGTCTGCAGCACGAGCCAGGCAGGGGTTAGGATGGAGTGAGCTGTTCAAGAGGTCTCTTTCCTCTGTCAGGACCTGCCAAACAACCGGGGGAAACTGAGGCAGGTGGATCAGAGGTGCAGCCTGGGAGAGTTGAGGGGACTGAAATAAGGTAGCTCAAACTGTACAAGTTCTGAGTTACTGCACCCTCTTGGTGGCAATGAATACATAGATCAATCAAGTCCCACACCACCACTAGTGTGGGTCATCGGGCCTGATGCTACTGCTAATATCTCATCGGTACCATTCGTTATAACTTCAACCTTTAACAAAGTCCCTTAAACCCGTGTATCACTTTAAATAATAACACTATTAATCTTTATCTTGTAAGATTAAATTTAAAACCTCTAAGCTAAAATTCTAAGTCAAACCACAGTACATAACAGGAAATAGTGGGAACACTGCCAAGAAGTCACAAGAAATCAGGTTCCTGTCTTCTTAAGAGTGAGTGAGTAAAACACACAATCTTGCTCTCTAATGCTAACTCTTTACTAATGCCTCAGGTGAGATTCTCAGGGAATCTAGACCTGCCTGGAATCCCTGAAAATCCCTGTCACACACTCCTTGAGTCTCCTGGCTGCCTCACCAGTCTCTTGCCTGATTAGGAGGTTAATAATATTAATTTGGATAGTATGGGTTTTAAGCTCGCCAATCAGTTTGATCAGAAGATAATAAGGTTCTTGTCCTGAATCAGGCTTCACAGAATTTACAAAGGACCCTCGGAGGCATGACAGGACGCTCACACTGAGACAGATATAGCCTTAAAGACTTTTCATTAAGATAAATGACATAGTAACTAAATGATAAAATAATCAGAGTTACAAAGTTACAATTGTATTACTGCTATTTAAAAGATACATATGGTATTATATGCTACAAAGCTTTGATTAATATACTCAGACCCTTTCTTGATAACCTGGTGGTGAGAGATACAGGGCCAGCCTCTCCTCTGGAGGGTCAGGTTCCTTAATTCTTGAGTGAGAGGTGCAAAGCTTAGAAGAAGCTAGAGCTAAGAACTATCAAAGCTAACTTAGAGTTTACTTAACTAACTTAAACTTAAAATTAAAACCTAATAAACAAAACTAAGAACAAAATCTTAGGGAAACTAAGCTTTGCCTAGCCCCTTGGAACTTAGAAAGTTCTAACAAAAACAAGTAGAGCCTCTCTCGTAAGGCCCTCTTTTATAGGGCACAGGTATTTGAACCCTCCTTTTATGCACAAACTTCATTTCTTACCCACAAAAAGGTTAGGGTACACTTACTCCATAGGCTAGTATGCTTCTACGTATTGATGACATGTACATACATATTAATGACATTAGAATATACACACATGTTATTTTAGTTTCCCGGTTCTTTCGGTTCTTTCCTTGTGGTGTACATGTTAAGTTTGAGGGTACAGACTTGGAACCCCCCCATGCCATTCTACCATTATCTATTTATCTAGGTGAAAGGTCCCAGACATGTGTGTGTGTTGACTTTGCTATCTGGGTGAAAGGTCCCAGACATAGATATGCTAACTTTGCCTTAGCTCAACATACAGGATATGGCCTGTAGGTCCCTTGAATTACAGCCGAACTTACTTTAATATAAATCTATAAACGTATCACAATAAACCATATACTTAAACTATAAGAAAATATATATGTATGCAAGCAAGCGGGTTAATCCTATAGGCTACAAGGCAAAAGGCAGCAGACAGGAAGGGCGGGAGTTGTGAGCATGGCCGTGAGGAGCTGAGCTCCTTGGGGCACAGGACTGGCTGGAGATTCAGGCTTCGGGATTTCTGAGCAAGGAAACAGTCAGCTGCTGATTGTTCCTGTTCTTGCAGGGGCACAGGACTGTGTGGGAGAATTCAGTAAATAAACAGGACTGCACCAAGGAAATGCAGTTGGAAATAACCCAGCAAGGCCCCAAATACAGGGGGGTGGAGCAAACTCTGGGACAAACCTGGTCTCATTGCACTGCTCTCCCCCAACCTGCAGTGGCGGTTTCTAACAGGCACTAATCGAGGATCCTGTGGGCTGAGCTGCCCTTTGATTGCTCAGTTAACAAACCCACCTGCTCCTCCCCCACCCCCCAGATCTGATTCTCAGAAATGCTCCCTCTTCCTTTAACCCAAACCCACATTTTCCTCTGCAAAATGACCCCATCTCAACCTGCCTCTCTCCATCACTGGTTCCTGAGCAACACATGTTTTTTCTCCTCCTTTTCTCCCTCTGCTCTCAGCCTGCAGCTCAGATCAGCGTGCTCCCCAGGCCAGGGCCAGCTCCTTTGTTTAACCCCGCACTGATCACCTGGAGCCAACACCTGGTAGCTGATCAAAACCTCCTGCCCTGATTTTGCCCAAGGCTTTGTAGCCGGGCAGCGTTTGCAGCCGTGGTTTCCCAGTCTCGCTGGTCAGGAGTTTTGTTTAACTACATGCCTGCAGCGTGATACGGATAGAGCAGGGCGGCAAATCTTAACTCACTTCCCTCAGGACCCCCAGAGAAGAGGAGAGGAGAGGAGCAGGCGGCAGACCGGCAGCACCTCCAGGACCCATCTGAGATCAGTCCCATCCCATCTCCTGCTTCCCTGTGCTGGGTGCTGTACAGCCATCCTGTGAGACAGCCACTGCCCCAAAGAGCTTACAGTCTAAGCAGACCAGCCAGAAATAGGGTGGGAGAGGAAACTGAGGTGCAGGGCTGGGAAGTGATTTGATCCTAGTTACCCAGTAGGCCATGGGCAGAGCAGATCTCCTGGCTCCCAGTCCAGTGCTCTACCCACTAGGCCACACTGCCTCTTAACCGATCTTATTCCCCAGCTCTCCCAGCCAAGGCACTTGGTCCCAACAGCCTGTCCCTGATTACATGCACTCCTAACCCCGTGAATTCCCCACCCCGGGCTGGCAGGTGCCTTGTCCCTGTCCACAGGGGCCATCCTTGGGCTTTCACTTGACGGAGTCTGCAGCCATGGGTGAAGCTAACTGGACAGGTAAGGGCAGAATCCCAGGCCGGACATCAGCTCTTCCCAACCCGACTGGGCCCAAGGGACCTGAGGCTTTGGGGTGGGGCCTGGACGTGGGCTGCGGCAAGCGCTAGCTGGACTGCCGCCAGTTAAATGATATCTGCCTCCCCTCCCCACTGGTTCACACCATGTGCCTCCACCCCCACCCCTCCCGTGCTGCTTCCTCCCTTGCCACCGATATAAATCAGCGTCCTGCTCCTGCTGGCTTTCATCCTTCTCCAGATTGGCAGCGATTGGACACCAGGCGGGAGCTCGCTCCATCCTAACCCCTGCCTGACTCTCACTGCAGATACTTCAGGTAGGTCCTACTTTATCCCCCCTTCCCGTGGGTGACCTCCCAGCCTTTTGGTGGCGGTTGCAGGGGGAGATTGAGACTAACACTTCATGAATGGCACTAATTAGCTGACACTGGACCCTGCCTGGCTGGCTCTGCAGTTTGGTCCTGCTCTGACGGGCTGGCTATGACCTGGGAGCATGTGACTGATGCCCAGGTGGCCCTGCCCATGGTCTCCATCTCAGGGACGGATGGATGAGAGCAGGTGTGGGGAGAGTGGACCCAGCCGCAGACCGAGAGAAAGGGACAGTGGCTGGATGGAGCGAGAGTGAAATGTGGGAGGGCAGGAGTGGAAGCTCCATCCCAACCCCTCCTGCTCTGGCTCAGGAAGCCCCCATCCCGAGATGGGGAACCCCTGCAAGCCGCCCTTTGGCACCTCTCCACCCAGGAGCTTGTGCCTCCTCCTGCTGCCGTCCTCCCACCCACAGGGACCTCACTCAGCATTGGGGCAGGGCAGCCCCAGCTCTCCAGAGGAGGAAACTGATGCACAGTGCTCATCTGGCCCATCAGCAGCAGAGCTGGGGATAGGACCCAGGAGTCCCGACCACACCCTCCCCCCACTCCTAATACCACTGCTCGCTCACTGTTAGTGGCTAGGTCTCTCTGTTCTCCATACCCTGGGTACCTCCTCACTGGGCCAACAGTCCCTGATTGGCAGGTGTCAAGGCTGCTTCCCCACTCTGAACTTTAGGGTACAAATGTGGGGGCCTGCATGAAACTTCTAAGCTTAACTACCAGCTTAGATCTGGTCCGCTGCCACCACTCCCAAAGTGCTAATTTCCTTCCCTGGGTAGCCTTGAGAGACTCTTCACCAATCCCCTGGTGAATACAGATCCAAACCCCTTGGATCTTAAAACAAGGAGAAATTAAGCATCCCCCTCCTTTCTCCCACCAACTCCTGGTGGATCAAGATCCAACCCCCTTGGATCTAAAAACAAGGAAAAATCAATCAGGTTCTTAAAAAGAAGGCTTTTAATTAAAGAAAAAGGTAAAAATCATCTCTGTAAAATCAGGATGGAAACTAACTTTACAGGGTAATCAAACTTAAAGAGCCCAGAGGAATCCCCTCTAGCCTTAGGTTCAAAGTTACAGCAAACAGAGATAAACACTCTAGCAAAAAGGTACATTTACAAGTTGAGAAAACAAAGATAAAACTAACACGCCTTGCCTGGCTGTTTACTTACAAGTTTGAAATATGAGAGACTTGTTCAGAAAGATTTGGAGAGCCTGGATGGATGTCTGGTCACTCTTAGTCCCAAGAGCGAACAACCACCAAAACAAAGAGCACAAACAAAAGCCTTCCCCCCACCAAGATTTGAAAGTATCATGTCCCCTTATTGGTCCTTTGGGTCAGGTGTCCGCCAGGTTACCTGAGCTTCTTAACCCTTTGCAGGTAAAAGGACTTTGGAGTCTCTGGCCAGGAGGGATTTTATAGTACTGTACACAGGGGGGCTGTTAACCTTCCCTTTATAGTTATGACAGCAGGTCTATGCTGCCCCGCAGTGGGAAGGAGGGAGTGGGTCATAGCCACTCTGTGCTGTCCAGCTGGGAGCTAGTTAGAGCAGCCCTGATACTGGACATCCTGGCACACATAGAGCAGATCTCAGATCAGGGCCCCACTGTGCCAGGGGCTGCACAGGGTGAGAGACAGTCCCTGCCCCAAAGAACTCATGGTTTAACTAAACAAAGGATGGCTCATCATTCTGTATGGTTGCCTGTGGGAGAGGCAGGCATGCTTTGAGCAGAGGGTTGGACTAGATGGCCTTCTGAGGTCCCATCCAACCCTGATATTCTATTATTCTAATATTTTATGAAGCCAGATCTCCTGGGTCCCACCCCAGTGCATCAGCCACAAAGCCCAGCTGCCCCCATCACGCTGTCTGGAATGGCTCATGAGTCTGTGAGTGCCAACCTCAGGGCAGGCTGTCAAACACAGGGCAGACACCCCAAATTGGTGGAGTGTCTATCATTAGATTTCACCAACCAACTTCCAAACGTAATCTCCTGGATCACTGTACCCATGTTCCCTCGGCGTCACAGACAGTCCCTCAAGATAGACTCTCCACTCTATGTTGCCACCCAGACAAACTGGACTTAGTGATAAATGGTCACTTACACCAAAAATCACAGGTTGCTCCCAGTTCCAAGAGACCGGTCACTTACCCCAGATGAATTGGTACCGTAGATCTTACACCACAGGTAATGCCCTGCAATAAACATTTATAAGGATTTATCAACTAGGAAAGAGAAATAAGAGAGTTATTTACAGGTTAAAGCAAAGCAGATGTAAGCAGAGTTTGAATGAGCTCTCCCCTGACATCTAGTGGTGAGCTGTGGAAAAAGACTTCAGAAGCTGATCTCGTTTGCATGGACACACCCACCCTGCCTTGGCGCTCAGCATGATGGGTTTGCTTCCCCAAATGATCACTTCTGGCTGGTGTTGGATCCTCAGTCTCCTTGTTATTGGGGCAGGAGTAATAAAGGGTTGTTATTCTTGTTGTGTGAACCAAGGGCAGCAGAACTGTACCTGGCATATCCTGATGGAGGGACTCACCCTCAAGTGAATGGTACTTGCTAGGCAAGGGACATGGGTTACAAAGCTCAATGAATTGGTAGAAGATGGGTTTTGGTATGTGTAATATGGTGTAGAAAAAGAGTTAATGTAGGGTTTGTTTGGACAGACTTGTTAGATATTGCACAGGGGAAATCACTGATATTTTGGTTTAAGTATTAGGTCTGTTTTGGGACAGTGACTTTATTATAGGAGTATTGTGCACTGAAAACATTGCTGAAATTATTGAGAGCTAAAAATTTTTGTTATGCTCAGGGCTGATCTACACTGGGGGGGGGTTGATGTAAAATATGCAATTTCAGCTGGAATAGTGTAGTTGAAGTTGACGTATCTTATTTAAACTTACCTCCTGTTTTCACGGTACGGGATCAACGGCTGCGACTCCCCTGTCAACTCTGTTACTGCCGCTCACCCTGGTGGAGTTCTGGAGTCGACGGGAGTGTGTTTGGGGATCGATATATCGCGTCTATATGAGACATGATATATTGATCCCTGATAGATCGATTACTACCTGCCGAATCGGCGGGTAGTCTGGATGTACCCTCAGACTCTGTGCTTGTGAGAGAGGAAGTATTGGCTTTTAGACATGCCCTGGGGGCAGTGTATAATTGTCCCAGGTCACTGAGTGGGGGCTCGAGGTGGTTTTCTGTTGTATTGTTGAAAACGAACCCCTAGATACTGACCCCAGCCCTTGTTGCTGCTGGCTCCGCCTGGCAGAAGGGTTACACAAACATGTACACACCAATGAGTTACCATTAAATCCTAAGAGTGACAGAGTTGTCAAGTCATTTCAAAGGGTCTTTCAGGGCAGATCCAGGAGGCAGCCCAGGGGATCTCTGGCTTCAGAGTTCAAACAGCCAAAAAAAAAGATGGAAAATGTTCCTGTGGCTTAATTTCCTCCATTCAGCTTCCAAGCCCACATGACCAGCTTCCTGGCACATAGCATTTCCCAGGTCTGACAGGGCCATTAACTAATCGTTTGTATTGCGAGGTTCCGTGTTTCCGCATCTGGAGAGGCGGGGGGAGGTGTGAGGACAATTCCCAGGTCTGAGTTCACAGGCTCGGACCAAACATTTTCAAAGCTATTAAGTAAAACTTACATCTTTCCCTATAGCATGGAGTGCCGCCATGGCAAGTGAGATGAATGTAGGCAGCGACTCACAAGCATTTCACAGAGTCTAAACACTAAATATATTCTTGTAAAACTAATCCCTGTTTTGAGCAAAACTACCATAGAGGTGTGACCTGATCTGGGCTCCAGCTGCGAGGTTGTCAGTTCTTAGTTAACCCCTGCAGCAAGAGCTGGCATCTGGCCTGCCAGGGTCACACCCGCTGGCATTTCTATGTGACGACTGGTGTCTGTGGCAGTGGAGTGGAGGGGCTGTTCTTGGCGTGGGGTGAGGAGGGGACAGACACCCCATGAGGCTGCAGGCTCTGGGCCCCCATGGTCTCATGGATCCATAGATTGGAAAGGCAAAAGGGGGTGCTGTAATCATTCAGTTCGACACCCTCTCCCCACACCCTGGTGACACAGCCTAGGATCTTCCCACACATCAGGCCCAGAACTCCATGGCAAATAACCCACCCTCTCCCCAGGATCCGGGAGTTCTTCCCCCTAACAGACCCCTCTTCCCCTCCCCATTGTCCTAAGCCCTGTTGCTTCCAGGCAGCTCATCAGGGGCAGCCTGCCAAGGCTCGACTCATGAGGCACATTCTGGTCCGACCAAGGGACGGGGAATCTTAGCTGATAGCAGAAGCAATGGGGCGAGGCCACGACCAGCACAGATTAGTCTGCCTCACCCAGGGCCGGCTCCAGGCACCAGCAAAACAAGCAGGTGCTTGGGGCAGCACATTGCTAGGGGCGGCATTCTGGCGCCGGCCATCAAAGGCGCCGACTCCAGGGCATGGAGAAAAAGTGCCCCCGCCGCCCCAGCTCACCGCCCCAGCTCACCTCCGCTCTGCCTCCACTTGCTCCCCTGAGCACACTGCCACCGCTCCACTTCTCCCCCCTCCCTCCCAGGCTTGCCGTGCGCGAAACAGCTGTTTTGCGCAGCAAGGCTAGGACGGAGGAGAAGCCGGGCGGCGGGGCGCTCAGGGGAGGTGGCGGAGGTGAGCTGGAGCGGGGAGTGGTTCCTCTATCCCCCGTTACTTCCTGCGCCCCCCCACCCTAGCTCACCTCCGCTCCGCCTGCTCCCCTGAACGCGCCGCCGCTCCACTTCTCCCCCCTCCCTCCCAGGCTTGCCGCACACGAAACCGCTATTTCGCGCAGCAAGGCTGGGAGGGAGGGAGGAAGGAGAAGCCGAGCGGCGGGCGCTCGGGAGAGGTGGCGGTGGTGGAGCAGAGGTAAGCTGGAGCGGGGAGCGGTTCCTCTACCACCCCCGTTACTTCCTGTGCCCCCCCCACCCTAGCTAACCTCCGCTCTGCCTGCTCCCCTGAATGCGCCGCTGCTCCGCTTCTTCCCCTCCCTCACCTGAGAGCTAGAGAGCTCCAGTGGGGTCTCCCCCACTGCTGGGATACAAGGCCTCTGAGGGGCTCAGATTAGACAGATCTGTCACTGCCTTGGGGAGAAATACCTCGATGTGCTGCCTGGCAGGCGGGCATGAATCTGTCTGAGCGTGGAAGGAGGCACTGAGGAAAATTTGAGTCTCCAAACTAGGCTCAGCACACAGTGAGGTCCAGGGTTCCATATGTCCAGTGGCAGGGAGTTCCACAGGACCCATTCACAGTGCCGTCGTCCTACGGGAGCATGGCCCATATGTGTGGGCATGTCTCTGGGATCCCCAGGGGGACGTATCCCGTGGAGGCTAGGGTGATGCATTTGCAGGGATCTGTTTGGCTGTACAGTCAGGCAACTGTGATGCAGCTGGAATCTTTTCACATCGGCTCCCAGCCAAAATAAGCTAGGCTGCAATGGCTGGATCCCTCCAGACAGGTCCATGTCCCTAGGACGGAGTGACCTCTGCTGGCCAGGGAGTGTTTTGAGACAACATGGCTATTTGAGTAACATAACGAGAGGGTTGTGGGGTGACAATGGGGCCCAGTGAATCAGGATTCAGGGACCCATCTCTGCCACCAAATCAGTGGGTGATCTCGAGTAAGTCGTTTCCCACCTCTCTGTGCCTTAGTTTCCCCTCTCAAACTGTCTCTCTATGGGTTGTTGTTTAGATTGAGAGTTTTTAAGGGCAAGGACTGTCCCTCTGCACAGTGCCTGGTTCACTGGGGTGCAGATCTCAGCTGGGGTGCTAGCACAATGCCACTGACAAGTTAAACATTCATTCCTAATCCTAACTGCCACCCTGTAGGTGCCCCAAAGGGGCTGACAAACCGGCTAATCCCACAGACATCAGAGCGAAAAGGGTGGCACTGTTGGATGGAAACCCCTATGGTGCCAAAGCTACACAGGATCCATGACAGGAGCAGCTGGCTGCATCGAAGCAGCTGGGAATAGGACCCAGGAGTCCTGATCTTCCCCACCCCCAACACCTCCCTTCTCAGGACATGTGCCAGCCTCTCCCTGACAGTGAGTTGGGGAAAATTCCCACGGAGACAAGGGTGTGATCACTATTCCTAGCACTTGGAGAGCCTGCGATAGACAGGCCCTCCTGCAAAGAGCTGTCAAGGTATATAGACTCAGAGTGAGGAAGGGAAACTAAGGCACCAGGGGGAAGTTATTTGCTTAAGGTGGCCCAGGCCAGTGGTAGAACTAGGTCTCCACCTGGTTCTCTAGCCACTGGACAACGCTTCCCCTGCAGGAGATGAAGCTGGCAGTGCCCATGTCCTAGGGGCAATGGTTGGGAGAGAAGACCTGTCCTGATTCCTTCCATGTCCCTTCCATTCGCAGGTTGGCCCGCCTGGCGCTGCCCCCACTGAGACTGCTGGGAGCGGTGGATGGAGCCGGTTAACACCTCGCACGCCAACCAGACGGAACCCTTTATTCCAGCATCATGGCGAGCAGCCTTCCTAATCGGCACGCTGGGCATCGGGCTGCCCGCCAATGCCTTCATCATCTGGCTAACAGGGTGGCGGCTGCGGCGCCGGGGCCTCTCCGTCTTCATCCTAAGCCTGGCCACCTCTGACTTCCTCTTCCTCTCCACCTCAGTCATGCAGATCATGGAGACCCTGCTGGACGACAACTGGGTGCTGGGCACCCCCATGTGCCGCCTGCGCCACGTCCTCTACGACTTGAGCTACCACTGCAGCCTCTTCCTGCTGGCCGCCCTCAGCGTGGACCGCTGCCTGCTGGTGCTGCTGCCCCTCTGGTACCGCTGCCACCGCCCCCTGTGGCTCTCCAGCTACATCTGCCTGGGCGCCTGGCTGGTGGCCGCCCTGCTCAGCATCAAAGGCTTCATCTTTGCCAACGTCGTCCGGGAACCAGACGGGGTGCTCGTCTGCTCTAACAACCGGGGCAAATATGAGTGGCCCCTGCGCCTGCTGGAGGTGCTGCTGGAGGGACTCTTCCCCTTCATCGTCATGGTGACCACCCATGCCGCCACCTTGTCCCGCACCTTCCGGCGCCACACCCGGCCCCCCAGCCAGTTCTACCGCATCGTGGCCGCCACCCTGTCAGCCTATGTGCTGCTCAACCTCCCCTTCCAGATCATCCAGCTGCTCTTTCTGGTCTCCTGGCAGCACAAGGAGTTCAACTATCGCATCTTCCCCTTCATGGTCTACTTTGGCTACCTGATCAACCTCAACAGCAGCATCAACCCTCTCATCTACATCTTCTTCGGCTCCAACATCTGCACGGGCTGCGGTCGCCACACGACCTCCTCCCTTGCCACAGCCCTCACCGAGGAGCAAGGGAAAAGCCCTGGGGACACGCCCAGCACGTCCTTCTCAGCCTAGCCCTGCCAGCAAGACCCTGCTCTCCTCTCCCTTCGTGGCCCAGCCCCTGCTCTGGCCCAGCTCCAGTCACCAGTCGAATGGCCACTGGCTCCCCTGACTGGGCCTGGCCACAAGGAGGCGGGTCTGTGCACGATTGTAGGTTCACTAGTGCTAAGCCTTGTGTAAATGGGTGCAAGGTGGGGCTTGGTCAGGCATAACCAGATCCAGGAAGCTACCAGGAGAAGTTACACCAGTGCCAAGGCCCAGTTTGCCCCATTTCCTCAGCCTAGGCAAGCTCCAGCGGGGACAGATCCTCAGCAGATGCAAACCAGGCCTAGCTCCATGCAGGTCAATGGCCCGGGAACACCAGGCCCTAGGCAAGGCAATGTAAACACTGACGTGGCTGCAGCTGCCAACCCACAGGTGCCAGGAGACACTGCGATGAAGGGGACTCTGCCCCTTTGGGCCTATTTGTGCTTGGCAATCTTGCCTTTAGGTGTGGCTCCAAGGTCACTGTGTTTTAATACCGTGGCTGTTCTGCACACTACAGCCAGATTCCCAGCGCTGAGGATACAGGTGCCCCCCTAACTCTGTCCCCCTGAGCCCCTGCAGCCTGACTGTTCTGGCCTGCAGAAAGCAGGCCCAGTCTCCTCTTAGCACACATGACTATGACACAGAAGCTGCAGCCCAAGTGTATGTTGTGGGGGGGCTGCATCAGAACCACACACCCGAAGGGTCAGAATTAAGGCCATGGGACTGTCCTGGGGATCTTCACCTTCCCACACCCACCAGGGGTGGGTACTACTCCCCCCTACCACACAATGGGGGCAGGCCAGCCCAAAGAGGGCCACACCCCACAGCTTTAATTCTGACCCCTTGGGCATGTGGTTCTTTAATTCTGACCTTCCACGCACACACACAGAGCTCCCCCCCAGTTTCCCCCAGCAGTGTGTGGGCCTGGCTGCCTGCCAGCACTTCCTGCTAGGGACTCAGAGCCATCTTTGCCCCCACCAGGCGGGTGGGGTAAGAGAGGTGCCCTGGATATGCGCTGAGCTCATGTCAGCCCAGGGGCTCCCAGGTGAGTGACCGCAGGTAGGGGCATGGGGGATCAAGGGGAGAAGGGGTCCCCCAGCCCCGCACCCCCAGCCCCGCTCTGCCGGCCCCGGCCGAGCACCCCCAGCCCCGCTCTGCCGGCCCCGGCCGAGCACCCCCAGCCCCGCACTGCTGGCCCCGGCCCCGGCTCCCGGCCCCCAGCCAAGCACCGCCAGCCCCTCCCTCCCTATTTTCCTGGACATGTCCGGCTTTTTGGGATTTCCTCCCAGACGGGGATTTGAGGCCCAAAAAGTTGGACATGTCTGGAAAAATCTGGACGTATGGTAACCCTAGCCTTGGTATTCACCCCTTCTTGTCAACTGTTGAGAATAGGCCACTTCCACCTTAATTGAATTGGCTCGTTAACATTGACCCCCCACTTGGTAAGGCAACTCCCATCTTTTCATGTGCTATAATAAATATTCTGCTTACTGTATTTTTCACTCCATGCATCTGATGCAGTGGGTTTTAGCCCACAAAAGCTTATGCCCAAATAAATTTGTTAGTCTCTAAGGTGCCACAAGGACTCTTCGCTGTTTTTGCTGAGACAGACTAACACGGCTGCCCCTCTGAAACCTGCCCCATGCTCTGTTAGCACAGGTGGAGCAGGCCCAGCAAGCTGTAGCTAAGGCCCAGGCACCCCAGCAAGAGCAGAGCACCATGCAGAACGGGTCTGAGTCACAACAGCTCCCCGCAGTCCGATTCCACTCCCCTCCTTGGGGCCGCATTCTGCCCCCTGCATCCCACAGGCCACCAGTCGCCTCATACAGTCACAGTTGCTGCAGTTTTACGGCCCCATCTCAGGGCTCCTTTTACCCAGCGGTGCCAGGCTAGGGTGGGCACCCCATCTGTGTGTGTCCTCCTGGGCTGCAAGGAGACTGGGATCGTCCATTGCATTTGCTGTGCTGTCATGTCCAGCACCAGTGGATTTGTGGCTTGGAGTGACCAGTACAGATGCTGCTTGGCCACCTGCTGCACCCCATATGCTAGCAAGGTTTTGCTCTGCAATAAGGCTGCTGTGCCAGTCCGGGTAGCGTTAAAGCTACTGTCACCCCCAGGGAGGTGGGATCACACACCAGTCGTGAGAGGGACATCCTGTGTCTGACAGCCCACAGCAGGTCTGCCCCCTGTTGGCCCAGGCTCCACGATGGGTGCTGAGACAGACCTGTGGCCGTACGTCCCGCGCACTCAGCACCCTTCCCCGTCTTACGCATGTGTTCGTGTGATGTCGCTTGTCCTCTTTTTGGTTTTATTAAATGTGTTCCTGGAGAGCGTGTCCTGTGCTTCTTTGAGGACCTCCGCAAAGGGGTGTGGTGAGCCGTGTATCTGGATTGGAGCCAGTGTCCCCTGGAGGGGAAAAGCCCCGGGTCCCATTCCCTGGTTCCCGGAGCCAACCAGTCCCCATTACACACTCCCGCCCTGGTTTGACAGAGGGAGCCCAGAAGGGGATGCTCCATCTCCTCAGTCCCTGGGGTGTGGGGGGGTTCACAGCAGTCAGGCCCAGCCCCCCATAGGTATCTGAGATGACAGGATCCATCCTCACCTCCCTGTGGCTCCCCTGAACTGGCCCATCCCCCCCATGTGTCCCAATCCTGAACCATCCCCCCCATACTGGCCCATCCCCCTCCCACTGTCCTGACCCATCCCCCCCATGTTGGCCCATCCCCATTCCTGCCCCCCCGCTGCCCCATCCCCTCCTCCAGCTGACTGCCACCACACACACCCCCCCCCCTGCTCGGGGCGGGGCGGGCCGATCTCGGCGCAGCCAATCCCAGACCCGGCCCACGCAGGTGGAGGGGGCGGCCTCCCCCGCTACTTCCTGCCTGGCGCCTCCATCCACCAGACAGCGGCCCCGACCGCCAGCCGCAGCACAGCCGGTGAGTGCGGCCCCCAGGTGAAGGGGGCCGTCGGGGTTTGGGGGGTCCTTACTCCTGCTCCGGGGCGGGGTCGCCGAGCGTTCTGGGGTGGCCCTAGCCCCCGGGGGGTGTACAGGGAAGTCGGAAATGAAATCCTGCGGGTAAATGGTGAAATCGGGGAGGTGCGCATGTTACAATGTGCTTCTCCCCTCCCCCCCCTTCAGTTTTGGTCCCTCTGGCCAAGCAGAGTTCATGGTATTTTGCCCTCCCGTCTCCAGGGTGTGCCCCCCGCGGCTGTGGCAGGGGCAGAGGTTTGCCTGGCAAGCTATTAACAAACTTCAACAGAACTTTATTTACAGTGAAAATCTCTTTACCAAGCTGTAGCTGCACACTCTGTAACTCATTTTTCCTCAACTCCTCCCCCCTCCCTCCTGTTTCCTGGCTTTTCAGACTCCCAACAGCCAGTGCTCCCAGTTCTAATAATCACATGCAGCATCTAAACACCACATTCCCTCCTCTCTTAAGAAACTTTCCAAATTAAAATAAACGTTGTTCTAACCACAGGAACAAATATGAAACAAGACACTACACTGTTGGCAGGAATATTACACTTGTAACCCTTCTGCCCATCTAAGTTGGCAGCAACAAGGGCCGGGTTCTGTATCTAGGGGTTCCGTTTCAATAACACAATGCAAAACCGGCTCGAGCCCCCACCCAGTGACCTGGGACAATTACATACCACCCCCTGGGCACCTCTAAGAGGCAATACTTCCCCTCTCGCAAGCACGGAGTCTGAGTGTAACAGAAAATGTTTAATAACATGAGGTAAACAACATCAGCATTAAATTGGAAAAACACCACAACTAGAGTTCTTAGACCAAACCATGAGCGAAGACCCACCCCAGCAAATTGGGCCGTGTCCTCTCCCGTTGGTTCTTGAAACCAGCGACCCAAGAATCACCAAAGTCCCAAAAGTCCACCAATCCCAAAGTCTCTTGGGTCCAGCAACCCAAGAATCACAAAAGTCCCAAAAGTCCGACAACCCCCCAAAGTCTCTGTCCATGATCAGTGCAGCCCCAGAGTTCAAAAAGGGGGAGGGGTGAGCAGGGTGTTAAGGGGCACCTTACGTGATCCGAGGCCAACCGGCTGCTTCTCCGTGGGGTTCCACCGCAGCCTTCACCACGAACTGTTCCACTCCACCCGCAGTCCCACTCCTGCCATCCCACAAACTGCTCTGGCAGCTGCTCCGCTCCGCTCACCGACCTGTGAACCACGCCGCTCCGCTCACCAACCTGTGAGCCACTCCGCTCTGCTAAGTTAGCTTAGCAATATCAGGCTCCCCCACTAGTTAACACAGCCTCGGTGATCTCAACTCTTAAATAGCTTTAGCTCTTTTGTGATTTCAGCTAGTAGTAGGGGAGCCCCAGTGCTGGTGCACTATTGGCCCAAAGTGAACTCAACTCAGCAGTCTGTAACTAGACTCCTAAGGGAATCAAAGTTAGCTCTGACATTCAACAGTGAAGAGAGGAGGTAGTGCAATTGGTATTTCAACCCCCTCAGGGAGGGGGGCCATACCATCAGGTACAAATATCTGTCCCCATCTGCTCTCAATTCATTGGGTTTTGTAACCCATGCCCCTTGACAAGCAAATGCTACTTAGGTAATGGTGAATGACTCACTCAGTCCTTCTGTCATACAACAGTTCCACTGGCCTTGATTCACAGAATCAGGGTAACAAAACTTTATTCTTCCTGCCCCAATAACAGATAAACTGGGGATCCCACACCAGCCAAAGTAACCACTTTGAGTTGCTGTGGTTTCATGCCAGGCGAGTGGGTGAGCCTATGCAAACAAGATCAGCCCCTGGAGTTCTTTTCCACACTCGCCCTAATTCACCACCAGATGTCAGGGTAGAGCTCATCCTGACTCTGCTTACATACAGTTTAGAGCATAGCAATTTTAAAGCTCTGCATGTTCAGACCAACTGAGCTGAAAATTGTGATCTTGTATTCAAAACTATTAAGATGTGGGCTGAAATAAAATCAGCATGAATTGCTCAACAATATCAATGGAATCAGCATTGTGCTGCTATATATTGTAAAACATTACAGTGATATCTTGCAAGTATTACATACCACTTGGGCAAGGCGGCGTGCTAACTAAGCATAACATTTTCCTGTTTCAACATTCTTAACTTGTATCCCTCCTAGAAGTTGTTTTTTTCCAATCACTGAATGCTGCTAAGTTACGGGTTTTAACAGGTTTTTTTTCTTTTAAACCACAGTACTGAATGTTATTCTAAAATTGTTTTCCAAATATTCTTAAACTCCCAGTTTATCCCCTGCTGATGTTCATTGTGAAAAGTATTGCAGGTCTAATAATAATAATATTTGGCACTTTTGTAATTCACTGTCCAACATGTGTTTTGTGCCCTTCTCTGGTGGATTTTTAGAGGATAACTACCAGCTAAGGGAGTTATATCTTAAAAGCATGAGCTTCTACTACTTGAGTTCAAGTCTGGATGGCTCGGGTTCAATCTTTGTTGACTAGCTATGATGGAGGTTGCTACACTTATAATCCCTTTAATCAGAAGTTCTGAATATGCTTTGTTGTAGGTAGAACTAGCCTATAGTTAAGCAACCGAAAATTTAGAATGGGAAGTGTTGAAATGTTGGGAAGCCTTATAATTTTGCCAATCTGGAACGAACATCCCATCTGAGGGATGGGGGCGGGGAGAGAGGAGAGTGAGACAGGACCAGGAAACTGGGACAAGGAATCCAGTGGGGGGCAGCTGAAATCAGATGAGGAGCTGGGGCGGGTTAGACAGCAATAGGATAGACATAGACTGGAGGGGATGGGGAAGAAGGGTCTTTGACTACTCGAGACCACTCCATTCTCCGAACATTTGATTCGCGGGAAGCAGGGGAGGGGGAGGAGCAGGGGGTGGAGCGTTCAGGGGAGGGGGAGGTGTTGGGGCAGGGACTTTGGGGAAGGGGCGGGGTTGGGGCGGGGCCAGGGCCCCTTGAAGTGTCCTCTTTTTCCAGGACTGCAATGTGGTAACCCTAAATGAACAACAGTGGCCAGAGCGAACAGTGAGCAGCTGAAGGAACGAGCACGGTCCCTTCTTGCCCCCAACCTGGCAGGTGAACTCATGTGAAAGCAACTCTGAACTCTGAGTCTCCATTGACCAAGGACAACACCGGTGAGTGTTAATGAGGCTGTTAAGAATGCTGGAGACACAACACAGTTCATGTGAACAAACATGGCTGTAAAAAGAAGAACAGGAGGACTTGTGGCACCTTAGAGACTAACAAATTTATTAGAGCATAAGCTTTCGTGGACTACAGCCCACTTCTTCGGATGCATATAGAATGGAACATATATTGAGGAGATATATATACACACATACAGAGAGCATAAACAGGTGGGAGTTGTCTTACCACCTCTGAGAGGCCAATTAATTAAGAGAAAAAAAATTTTGAAGTGATAATCAAGCTAGCCTAGTACAGACAGACAGTTAGATAACAAGTGTGAGAATACTAACAAGGGGAGACAGATTCAATGTCTGTAATGGCTCAGCCATTCCCAGTCCTTATTCAAACCGGAGTTGATTGTGTCTAGTTTGCATATCAATTCTAGCTCAGCAGTTTCTCGTTGGAGTCTGTTTTTGAAGTTTTTCTGTTGTAATATAGCCACCCGCAGGTCTGTCACTGAATGACCAGACAGGTTAAAGTGTTCTCCCACTGGTTTTTGAGTATTTAACTATCTAAACTGCTACATGCCACAAGCAGCCACAACAGCAGTTCCCTTAACCCACCCAGCAATATTGTTAATCTTTCCAGCTATACTCTTAGCCCAGCAGAAGAGTCTGTCCTATCTCGGGGCCTCTCCTTTTGTCCCTCCAGACCCATGAATATGATACAGTTCTGCGGTGACCTAGAATCCTACTTTCGACGTCTCCGACTCAAAGAATATTTCCAACATACCTCTGAACAGCATACTAACCCACAGAATCCTCCCTACCAGCACTACAAAAAAAAGGATTCTGCGTGGACTCCTCCGGACGGTCGAAACAACAGACTGGATTTCTACATAGAGTGCTTCCGTCGACGTGCAAAGGCTGAAATTGTGGAAAAGCAACATCACTTGCCACATAACCTCAGCCATGCAGAACACAACGCCATCTACAGCCTCAGAAACAACCCTGACATCATAATCAAAAAGGCTGACAAAGGAGGTGCTGTCGTCATCATGAATAAATTGGAATATGACCAAGAGGCTGCTAGACAGCTCTCTAACACCACATTCTACAGGCCATTATCCTCTGATCCCACTGAGGATTACCTAAAGAAACTACACCATCTGCTAAAAAAACTCCCTGACAAAGCACAGGAACAAATCCGTACAGACACATGCCTAGAACCCCGACCAGGGGTATTCTATTTGCTACCCAAGATCCATAAACCTGGATATCCTGGACGCCCCATCATCTCAGGCATTGGCACCCTAACATCAGGCTTGTCTGGTTATGTAGACTCTCTCCTCAGACCCTACGCTACCAGCACTCCCAGCTATCTTCGAGACACCACTGACTTCCTGAGGAAACTACAATCCATCGGTGATCTTCCAGAAAACACCATCCTGGCCACTATGGACGTAGAAGCCCTCTACACCAATATTCCACACAAAGATGGACTACAAGCTATCAGGAACAGTATCCCTGATAATGTCACAGCTAACCTGGTGGCTGAACTTTGTGATTTTGTCCTCACCCACAACTATTTCACATTTGGGGACAATATATACCTTCAAGTCAGCGGCACTGCTATGGGTACCCGCATGGCCCCACAATATGCCAACATTTTTATGGCTGACTTAGAACAACGCTTCCTTAGCTCTCGTCCCCTAACGCCCCTAATCTACTTGCGCTACATTGATGACATCTTCATCATCTGGACCCATGGAAAAGAAGCCCTTGAGGAATTTCACCATGATTTCAATAATTTCCATCCCACCATCAACCTCAGCCTAGATCAATCCACACAAGCGGTCCATTTCCTGGACACTACTGTGCTAATAAGCGATGGTCACATCAATACCACCCTATACCGGAAACCTACTGACCGCTACACTTACCTACATGCCTCCAGCTTCCATCCAGGACACACCACACGATCCATTGTCTACAGCCAAGCTCTAAGATATAACCGCATTTGCTCCAATCCCTCGGATAGAGACAAGCACCTACAAGATCTCTATCAAGCATTCTTAAAACTACAATACCCACCTGCTGAAGTGAAAAAACAGATTGACAGAGCCAGACGAGTACCCAGAAGTCACCTCCTACAAGACAGGCCCAACAAAGAAAATAACAGAACACCACTAGCTGTCACCTTCAGCCCCCAACTAAAACCTCTCCAGCGCATCATCAGAGATCTACAACCTATCCTGAAAGATGATCCTTTACTCTCACAGATCTTGGGAGACAGACCTGTCCTCGCTTACAGACAACCCCCCAACCTAAAGCAAATACTCACCAGCAACCACACATCACTGAACAAAACCACTAACCCAGGAACCTATCCTTGTAACAAACCCCGATGTCAACTCTGTCCACATATCTATTCCAGTGACATCATCATAGGACCTAATCACATCAGCCATACCATCAGGGGCTCGTTCACCTGCACATCTACCAATGTGATATATGCCATCATGTGCCAGCAATGCCCCTCTGCCATGTACATTGGCCAAACCGGACAGTCTCTACGCAAAAGAATTAATGGACACAAATCTGACATCAGGAATCAAAATACTCAAAAACCAGTGGGAGAACACTTTAACCTGTCTGGTCATTCAGTGACAGACCTGCGGGTGGCTATATTACAACAGAAAAACTTCAAAAACAGACTCCAACGAGAAACTGCTGAGCTAGAATTGATATGCAAACTAGACACAATCAACTCCGGTTTGAATAAGGACTGGGAATGGCTGAGCCATTACAGACATTGAATCTGTCTCCCCTTGTTAGTATTCTCACACTTGTTATCTAACTGTCTGTCTGTACTAGGCTAGCTTGATTATCACTTCAAAAATTTTTTTTCTCTTAATTAATTGGCCTCTCAGAGGTGGTAAGACAACTCCCACCTGTTTATGCTCTCTGTATGTGTGTATATATATCTCCTCAATATATGTTCCATTCTATATGCATCCGAAGAAGTGGGCTGTAGTCCACGAAAGCTTATGCTCTAATAAATTTGTTAGTCTCTAAGGTGCCACAAGTCCTCCTGTTCTTCTTTTTGCGGATACAGACTAACACGGCTGCTACTCTGAAACATGGCTGTGGCATCATACTTTCTATTTAAGCAAGAGATACCACACACACTACAAACTGGGGGCCAATGTTAAGTGCATTGTCGCTTGTTCATCCTGAAGTTGAACACTGGTTCTGAACAAGGCCAGCAAATGCTCACTATCTTTCTGCAAGAAACTCAACTGACTGGCTAGAATCATGTGGTGCAACAGTGAAAGACTCAACAGTTGAAAAAGTGAAGAACTTTCTCACTACATTCAAAAAATGTGCATACATGGCTGATGAATGCACCAATGCAAATGGGTGTCAAGTATTAAGTCATTGTGTACATTATCATGATATCAGTGGTAGGCCAGTACATGCATTTCTAGATGTTCAAGTTATAAAAGACACATCGACTGCATCTCTGACAACCCACATCTTAGACAAGTTAAATGCTTGTCAATTAGACCCCAAACAGATGGCTGCTTGTGCATTTGATGGAGCTGCAAACTTCTCTGGAAGACATGGTGGAGTACAAGCTTTGCTCAGAGAAAAGTGTAACCCTGATCTCTCCTATACACACTGCAAAGGCCATTGACTCCAACTAGCGCTAGTACGAGCTGCAGACTCTTCAAAAGACATTAAAAAAGCTATAAATTTAATGTCTTCATTATATTTTTTTCAGCAACAGTCCAAAAAGACTGTTATATTATCTTGGAAAATATAGAAGATATACTGGGACTGACGTTCAAATTAGTCCAACCTGGGAAAACCCTCTGGCTTTCTCATGAGCGATCCTTGGCTGTTGTCTTAAAATTACTCCAGCCGTTATTACTGGCTTTGGAAAGTATCTACTAAGATGGGACGGAGCTAAGTAGTGAGGCTGGTGGATTGTTTTTGCTACTACATTCAGAGAAGGGAGGGATAGCTCAGTGCTTTGAGCATTGGCCTGCTAAACCCAAGGTTGTGAGTTCAATCTTTGAGGGGGCCATCTGGGGCAAAAATCTGTCTGGGGATTGGCCCTGCTTTGAACAGGGGGTTGGACTAGATCAGGAGTCGGCAACCTACGGCACGCATGTCAAATATGGCACGCGAGCCGATTCTGAATGGCACGCTGCCTACCGGTGAGAGGAGGAGGGGCGGAGGGGCCGGAAAGTGCCATGCTGGGGGAACAAGCAGGGGAGGAGGGAAGCTTGGCTGCGGCAGGACCAACCTTCTGCCTCCCGCTCCAGCAGGGGAGAGCGGTGTGGGGGTCCCACCACCGCTCAGCCTCCCCTGCCCACCGCTCAGCCTCCCCCGCCCACCGCTCTCCCCTGTGGGGGCAGTAGGCAGAAGCTTGGTCCTGTCGCAGCCAAGTTTCCCTCCTCCCCTGCTTTTTCCCACAGCTTGGTGCATTCCGGCCCCTCTGTCCCTCCTCCTCCCTCTCCCTGCTGGGATGGCCCTTGTGAGGGGGAGGGGGAAGAGCGGCAGGCTGCACACAGCTCCATAGAGCAGGCAGAGAGAGGTAGGGACAGGCCTGGGGTTAAGGGGTGGAACAGGGCATATCCCTCCCAGCCCCCTGCCATGAGCACCCCCATGAGCCGAGCACCCCAGCCTTCTGCCCTGCACCCTCCACACACCCAGCCTTCTGCCCTGACCTCCCCACACACACTCAGCCTTCTGCCCTGCACCCCCATACCCCCAGCCTTCTATCCTGCACTCCCCCACAACCCCCAGCCCTCTGCCCTGACCTCGAGTCGCCCCGCTCAGCCCACTGCAGGCCTAGGTGAACAGAACCCCAGGGTGGAACCGGGCTGAGCAGGCTGGCGGCGTAAGATCAGCATTTTAATTTAATTTTAAATGAAGCTTCTTAAACATTTTGAAAACCTTGTTTACTTTACATACAACAATAGTGTAGTTATATAATATAGACTTATAGAGAGAGACCATCTGAAAAACATTAACATGTATTAGCGGCACGTGAAACCTTAAATTAAAGAGAATAAATGAAGACTCGGCACACCACTTCTGAAAGGTTGCCTACCCCTGGACTAGATGATCTCCTGAGGTCCCTTCCAACCCTGAGATTCTATGAACACTATTGCCATTCTCTCTCTCTCTTGTAAGTCTACTGTTAAAACCACTTGGGTCATTAAACAATGCCATCCAGGCATCTGCTACAACAGTAGTAGATCTTTGTCCAGCAATAGAAGCTAAATTTGGATTAATCAGAGATTAATGATTAATCATAGAAAAGGTACTGGAAGAAGCAAAGACTTCAGTCCAGAAGTTGACTTCTAGATTCTACTCAACCTTTACATAACTTTTACAGATCCCTGTCCTATAAAACACTGACAGCGGAGTGAGGCACTACCAGCAATGGGGCTGCCATGTGCTCAGGACAGAATAGAGAATTTGAACACAGAGTGGAATATCATATGACGAATGAATGAAGATTTGACTTCAACTTCTTTTTATCATCATCACTAGTGGCTTGACCCAATCTTTATGCTATGCTTCCTGGGATGAAAGAAGTAGGAATTCATCTCTTGCTACTCCCTGTAACAACAGCTACAGTTGAGCATTCTTTTTCATCATTGAATAGAATGTTGTGTTCTGAAAGAAGTTGCCTTCTGCCTGATCATGTGAATGAACTAATGAGCATATCAATTGAAGAAATGGAAATACTCGACACTCGAGAAGCCACCAGGGATGAACGTATTGCATTCAAGAAGTTGATTAACAGAGTTGTGCAAAATTATAGCATGAAACCAAGAAGGATGTAGATGTTGTGCTTCACAGAAGGCATGAATAGCCAACTTTAATTTGTGTGATGATTTTAGAACGAGTTAAATCTAATAAAATGATCATGAAACATTTTTCAGTTTTTACTATGGTGCCATACAGCACACCTTCATCCTCATGGTCTTACCCCTCATTGGCCCTGACACACACACCCCTGTAAATTCAAACACCCCCCCCTAATTTCAATTCCTGTGGAAAACACTGGGGGAGGAAGATACCATCTATGAACTACGCAAGGCCACCGCAATGGCAGCCCAGTGGGGAAAGGGCAGTGCTAGAAGTAGCAAAGGGGATGCATCCCTTAGGGCAAAGGGAAGCAAGTGGGGCTAACATGAGCTTTGAGGTCCTAGAGCAGAAATACAGTGAGTCTGGGGGAACTGATGCCATCCACTCCATCCCCCACCCCAATCCCACTGGGGAGATGCTGACGCACACACCAAGGGAGCAAATCCAGATGAGGGCAGGGGTTGCAATGGGAGAATACACTCTCAGGTGCCCTTCTCCCCCAGCCCCACCCCTGGCTGTAACAGCCCAGCTGGGTGGGGCTCTCAGACCCCACCTCCCACCCCTCCAGCTGTTTTGCCAGGGGCAGAGAAAGAAATTAGATTACAAGCGCAGAGATCTCCCTGCTGCTGGAACCCAGTGGGTGTGACAGCCGACATGCTGGGAATTGAAGTGGGGTCCGCCAGAGCTAAAACCACAGAGCCACTACAGCTGGCACTAGAGACCTGGAACAGACTCATAACTTCTCTGGATGGGCAACTGTAATACGCACTCACCTTGTTCTCTGCTGGCTGGGATCAGAACTGCTCATCTATATGCCATAGCCCCTCTACTGCTGGTGGGGATTCTCCTTTAGCTCAGCAGCCTGGGCAGAAGGCTCTCAGGTCTATCCCCGCTGAAGAGCAGGGACACCTGGAAAGGCCTAGGGGGCCACAGCCAGGTGATACCCTGTAGTGCAACAGCCAGCTGGAAGGCAGCATGGCAACCTCAGGACTGGCCCATGGGACCTAACCCCTGAGAAGCAGCTTTGCGGGACCCAAAAGCTGATTCTCTCTAGGAGGCTGGAAGCTAGGGGACTTGCCCCAGACCTGGAGCCTGGTCTGTCTCCAGCACTGAGATCCCCATGATCCACAAAAAGAGTTAGATCCCAGGGGGAAGTGCTGGAGCAATGGAGGGAAGTTGAGATGGAAGGCTGGCCCGGTGGTTAGGGCACTGGCTTTGCGGGGGGCCTGGATTCAAGTTCCAGCTTTCCCATGTGCTCCCTGGATAACCTTGGGCAAATCACTTAGCCTCTCTGAGCCTCAGTTGCCTCATCTGTACAATGGGGATCACAGCACTGCCCTGCCTCATGGGGATCTGCAAGGGTCAATACATTAAAGGGTGCACAGGTGGTAGCTTGTGTCAGCTGAGTGCACTGCACCCTATGGGCTCCTTGCATCCCTCCATCCCCCCACAGCTCCCTGGTGCCAACCTGCCATCCCCCTCTATTGCAGGGACTCTCTGCATCCACCCAGTCCCTGTGTATCTCCATTATCCCCTGCTAGGGACTCCCTCTGCCCCCCACTGGCCCCTTCCCCTGTATCAGGGCCACCCATCTCCCCCCCCACACACACACACACACACACATGCCAGGGGCTGTGTGCACCCCTCCATTCCCCTTTTATCCAATATCACGTTCCCCCAATCTCCACCCCCCAGGGATCCCAGGTACCCCTGTAGAGGGGTTGCTCACCAGCCAGCAAGTGTGGCTGGAGCAGCCTTTTCAGCTCCAGCACCCCCTGGTCACAGTCACTGTTAGGCCTGAGTGGCCCCTTCCCATGCCTCAGCCCTCTGGCCAGATCCCTTCCAGCCCCATTGCTTCAGGTGAATCAGTCCCTGAAGAGTGGACAAGTCTCTACCAGGAGTCTAGCTTAGTTGGACTTGCTGGTCAGTACTCATGGCATGAAGCAGGAGGGCTGAAGCCCAGACACACAATCACGGAGTCAGTGAGGCTACAGGGCCTACCCTGGAGGAAGAGTGAGACTCCTTGAGGGTCTAACACACTGAAGGGGTTCCTCCAAAAAACTTATTAAAAGATGCAGTGGAGCACCAATCCTGTGGGTCCATGGTAGTTGGTGTTAGCAGTGGGATATTGAATGCATCAGTAGTGTTTTGCAATACGTGACTTGCTGAAGTAAAAAACAAGGTTAGTCAAAGGAAAAGGCAAGAAAATGGCATATAACCATCTCCCTAAGTAAGACATCATAAACCTGTGTGGGGAGAGAGGATTAAGCATTGGGAAGCTCAACAAGGAGCAACTGATTGTATGGCTGGAGAAGGATGATTGGACCAAGAACAGATTCCAGACCCAGCTGAAGTTCCAAGGGGATCTGTATGTGGGCTGCAGCCAGCCAGCTACACATGGATGATGCTCTGGCTTTCACCAGCCTTGACTATATTGCAGGGTGACACTAACACACCCCCAAGATCAAGAAAGGCTGCAGCCATGGCAGCAGCAGGGTAGCCTCAAGACCTGATTCCCCTTCCAGCAGGGCACTTTCATGACTGGGTTCCCCATCAATAGACTTAAAGTGGTGAGAATTGGAGCTGGGAGCTTCATATAGAGCAGCAGAGACTGGAGGACCGTGCAAGGGAGGGAGCTGACCAGGAGAAGCAGCAAAAACATGAGAAAGAACACAGAAGCAGGAACTGGAGATGGAGAAATGGATGTGGGGAAAGACCTCGGGGATGCCAATCCTCAGGAAACCTAGATACCAAACAGTTGCCCCAGTTTAAGGGAATGATATAGATGCCGACATCACTGCCTTTGAGAAGACTTGTGATTTGAACCAGGATGACCCTGCTGACCAGCTCCAATGTCTTACCCCCTAACTCGGTACCCGGGTACAATCCAGACTTGTGAGTAGCTGCTCTCTAACCTGGGGTGCCCTGTGCTGCCCTTTCCTGGCCAATACACATTCATATAAAGTCCATCATTTTATTAATAGAAATGCTATGCACCCCGCCTGCTGTCCCAAATGGAGGTTCTCAAACACTTCCGTTTAAACACACTGGATTAGATAAAACAAGTTTATTATCTACAGAGAGAGAGCTTTGAAGTGAATACATAATGAGGCATAAAAGTCAGAAAAGGTTACAAGAAAAGTAAAGATAAAACACAACTAAAGCCTCACTGAACAAACTATGTTAAATTCACAGCAAAATTTCTCTCACCACATGCTCTCAACAGTTTTACCAGCCAAACGTCCGAGGCCAGGCCCCCTTCTTCTGTGTAATGGCTGCTTCCTTTGTTCCTTCTAGTGCAGCAAATCGATGGACAGAGTGAAAGGAAGGAGGAGGAGTCCCTTGGGATATCTGCCCCTTTTTATAGACCTGTCCCCACTTTGAGATGCATTTCCAGCTGGGAACAGGCGACAGGCAACCTGTGTGGAGTGGAACCCCAGGCTGATTCTTTGCTAAGATGTAGGTTTTTTGGTTTGGGTTTTTTTTTTCCCCCTTCCCCCTTTCCTGCCAAAGAATGGCCACTTAGCAGGTAATGGCCCTGCTTGTTGACACCAGGCTGAGGCGTCCGTTTGCCCTTCCTTTCTGAGGAACTGGTTTGGCCACTCCCCCGACATTTCTGGAAAACCTACTTCTAGTCATGTCTACTCCCCTTATGTTTAGAACTTCCTACAGAACGCGTCTATGTATATTTTGCCATGATATTACTGATCAGCAAATTATGAGTTTTTTCACTGATACCTCCCAAGGCATACCTTGTACAATAGGGTGTGGACACAGGGGTACAGTCTGTCTCACTCGGTCCCAAAGCAATACAGGTGTTCAGCCAAACGGACAGAGTTGATATTGGGAACCATGAACAGTTTGAAAAGATTCTACTGCTTAAGTCTGAAATGACATCTGAGGTTTACAGGAAAAGGTTTGGAGTGTTTGCAAAAGATCAAGGTTGTGACACATATGGAAGCCATCCCCCTGATGGGGGAATGGTGATGGGGCAAGGATGCAGGTGTCACTACACTGGAGGATTTTGGGAACAATTCTATAAGATACGTCCCCACAAGCTTAAAACATGGTTAGCGGACAGAAAGCCTACGGCTGAGTGGGAGCCGAAGGTTAATGGGAAGACATTCATGGGCTGGAGGGACTGTGGGGCAGAGAGAACCCTTGCTGGTGAAACCCCATCAAATCCTGAAAGGCAGGACAACATGAGGTAAGGTTCCAAATGGGAAGCCATTGACCCTACCTATGGCTGAGATTCCTGGGCAGACACAGGAAGGATCGGGGTGGCTGGTCTCCAGGATATCAGCTTTGATTCTTGGGAATGAATGTGTCACTTTAAGACAAAATTCAGCCCCTCTTGCTGGACCAGCCCAGGGTTTGAACCAAGCAGACCGGAGGTGTTAGTGATAGTGCAAACAGGGAGGAGGAGGAAAGGTTGTTAAAGTCAGGAGACCTGGCTGTCTGTAAGCAGACAGCTGTACCTACGTGGGTCAGAGGAATGGACCCAGCCATCTCCGCACAGCAGATGTGAGTCACACAGGCTCAAGCACAACTTCCCTGAGGCCTGCTGCTGTGACCAAGGAAGCCAGCCTGGGGAAGTAGAGACCGAGCTGTGTCCGGTGGTGGCTGAGGCCCTAGCTGAGCATGGGAGGGAGGACATGGGCAGGGCAGGACAATTGCCAGACACGTTTGCCCTGTTCAGGGTGGGAGAAACCCCAGGGAAGGGTAAAGCAGCTGGACGGCGGCTACTGGACATGGAAACAACTTATCAGGGCATGACCATGGAACTGATGGGTTCTCCTACCCAAAAGAGCCTGAATCACAGCCCATCGGGGCAGGGGGCCCTAAGACAGGACTCTGTCCTGAGGGTGAGGGCAACAGGTTGACCCCACCAGCAGAAATGTGTTCCCGGCATATGCATAGCCCTGGCCTTGAGACGCAGCTCCAGAGGGAGCCTCCAGTGTGGGGCACCCCCCGGAATCCATACCTAAGCACCCCTGGGACACCGGCGCCCCAGAGATATGGCTGGGTTAAGACCAACCTTGCAGGGAGACAAACCTACACTGATACCCCACCAGACGCTCATGGGGTCACTTCCTAGACAACCTAGGTGTCAGGACACCCCGGGCTGCAGCCAGGATGGCTGACCCATGGAGGAATGTGGGTTCCCTCCCCTCATCTTTCAGAGAGGATGGTAGAGAGAGACAGAGAGGAGGTAGTGGCAGGACTCAGTTTCAAACCCAAAGGTTCCGGAGTGGCCAAAGGGCTGGGGGCCACATGAAAACTTCCTATGTGCATCCTGCTCATGTCATCAAACAGACCAGACCAAAGGGAGGACGTGAAACTGCTCTGCCCTGTGCTGTGAAAACTGTACACTTGGTTAGAAACTGTGCTGTACGCATCTCACAAGTGCCAAGTAGAACGGCTACCACGGAAATGGGCACTATGCTGGGGTGTCTCCGAATAACCATGGTGATCTCGAACCTCCCAGGTCAGAGGATAAAGCAGCCCTGCTCTGTTCGGCCCCCGAGGGAGAAAAGCTGTGACGAAGTGGGAATCTTCTGTAATATTTTTTATGAATCTTGTATGCCTCGGTTTCCCTCTGTACTCTGTGTTGCTAGCCAGTTTGGGAGTGGAGAGTTAAATCTGCTCTTGGGGGGCAGTGCAGGGCAGGAGAGGGGTGTCTGGGCCCTAATGAATAGGGTCATTGGGGAACTGGTTGAAACTGACCCAGCTCAAGAGAGGGTCCTGAGGGACAAGGGGAAGCCCTAAGGACTGGGCACTGGGGCAGCAGGCAGGACTTGTATGACCTTGCCTGGAGCCAAAGGATTGGGAGGTGACCAGTGGAGGACCAAGAGTAGGCTTCTGGAAGAATTGGCCCGACTAAGGACGCCAGAGAGAGACAGTGCCTGAGATGGAATCCGCTACAGCGAGGCAGGTGGTTTGCTTGGGCTTGGCCAGAGGGATTGTGCGTTACCTTCCTTTCTCTGGGCTACCCTCAGGACTTGGAAAGCCATGTGCCAGGGGCCTAACCAACCCTGCTTTGGTTGGAAAAGCTGCCCTGTGTCACTGCAAACACCGGCTGGGGTGCATCAGGCCCTGGAGAGTTACACATTCCTAAGAGGACATCTGGCTCAGTTGGCCTCGCTGGCCAGAGCTCACCACGTGAGGCAGGAAAACTGGAGTCCAGAGGCAAGTGAGGTTATGTGGACGGCCCTAGAGGAAGAGTGGGACCCCCTTGGGGGCTTGGTCCACTGAGCAGAGTCCCCCAAAGCAGTGGTTCCCAACGTTTTTCTCTGCCGTGGCACACCTTGATACCATCATGTGACTCCCGTAACGTCAAGTTCATATGACCATGGTGTAACGTTGCGTCTATCATAGGCCACTCTTAATTTTGACTCATGAATATTCAGGAACCAATCCAGAACGAGGCTAGTAGGGTTAAAATCAAAGCAAACATGGCAGCTAGCGTTAGATCGCGATCTGTTGTTTGTGCCAGAATTAACATTTTCAGACAGTGGAAACTAACATTAAAGCTAAATATAAGAACTCTGGACATAAGCATGCTCAGTGGAGACAGAGACACGCCCTTGAGAATAATGTTTTGAGATGACAAGCAATTAATAGTTAATCATTTCTGCTCATTCCTAAAATAGTCTTCCCAAGTGCGTGTCACTTTCTTCGCTGTTTTTAAATGCGATATAATTACTTATAATGCCGTTCCAGATCTGGCTCGTTCCAGCTATTACCCTAAGTCAAATGTAAATATAAAACATAGGCTTGAATTGTATGTCTTTTTTTATGTGCATCGTCATCAAAGGCTCATTGCAGCACATTGCATTCATCAGGGCACGTCCATCTGTGTTTACTTTTTCTCCCTTAGCCTCACTTTGGGGAATGGAATGTGACGTGTGCATAGTATTTGAATGGGGCCTCGTCCCGGTAGCAAACGTACAGCCTGCCATCCAGCTCCAACGCTCATTAGAATACAAGGGAAGGTTCTTTGTTCTCACATATAGTTTTTCAAAAAATTCCAGAGCCCACCTGTTGGGGACTGCTGGCACAGCAGTGTGCCGCGGCACACCGGTCGGGAAACACTGCTCCAAGGGACTGTGGAAAAGCCAGGGTGTAACGCCGACCCTGTGGATCCGTGACAGAGGGCAAATGGAAACAGCACCACTGTTAATGCTCTGTCATCGCCGGGCATTTTAGCAGAGCCATTCAGTGAACAAGGGGATGGGGAGGAGCTGGAGTAGTGAAGGGTTGGGTGGTCTCCCCCACTCCAAACTAGCCACTGGTGGGGAGGGGGGATTTCCCTGACTTGGGGCAGGAGCAGGAAGGTGGGTACCTAGAGCAGCTCATGGGCTGGGCTGGAGGTGGAGACCAGCTTAGGACAGCAGCAAAGACGGGCTTGGGGGGACAGTACGATTGGGAATGAGGGGAGACTATCTGGGATCCCAGCTGGGGAGAAGGGCCTGGCCTAGTCAGAGCCTTAGCAGCCCCCAATGGGGTTGCCAACTGGGCATTCAGGCCCTGCCCCCTGGCAATGCACGGTGAGAGAGAGGGGCCAGCAGAGGGGCAGGCAGACCCAGGGGGAGGGGGTCTTCTTAGAAAGGCCCATAAGGGAGTTGCGAGGGAACTTCCTGCTGGCGAAGAAGGGGGGTCACCAGCTGTCAAGAAGCGGGGTCCACTTGGAGCTGCTTGGGTCCCCCTGGGGGCTGGAACGGCGACGGCGATGGGGGGTGAGGGCCTCCCTCCCCGAGGCCTTGTTAGCGGGAGGACAACATCATCACAAACTCTGAGAGAGACACAACGTGGGATCAGGAGTGAGCGAATACCAGCGCCTCCCTCTGCACATCCGGCACAACACAGCCTGACTGCACTGTCCTGTGCTGCCCCCCACTGCAGCCCACTCCTCCACCCCCTGGACTGTACCCCTAGCCATGGCTCCCCCTACCAGGCTTCAGGAGGCTGCAGCCCATCCCAAACAGTGGAGCAAGTGGAGCTTCTGCATCAGGGGGCATGGGGCTGAGGGGGTCTGTGGAGAGCAGGGCAAGGGCTTGGAGCAGCCAAAGGGCAGGAATCATGCCCCCGGGAGGCAGGATGCTGGGGGGAGATTGTCCCCTCCACCCCCCAGCCATCACTGCCCCTCCTTTCATGTGCCCCTCCCCAGTCCTAGCTCTGGCTCCCTCCCCTGCTCCATCCAATCCCACAGCAGGCAGCTCTGCCCCAGGCACCACCCACCCCAACCCTGTGAAAAAAACAGCCCCCCTGGGGCTCCAGAAAGTGGGGCTGAGCCTCACCCTGTTCTGGAGGGGGTGGGGAGTGGCTCTTTAGCCCAGAAACCTAGACCCTATAGCTCTGGGTTAAAGGCCCAGCACACAACTAACCACAAGGGGGAGAGCACAGACAGGACTGGGGAAGGGGGTTGTCACAGGAAGACATTGGTAGGGAGAGAAGCGGGAGGTCTCTGCAGGGATGCGTCCTTGCTGGAGGGGCGGAGGAGATATCCCCAGGGCTCAGTGTGGAAGGAGGTGGGGGATCTCTGGCACCAGTGGGTGGGAGGCAGGTTCCCAAAGGCCAGTGCAGTTAGTGGGGGGAGAGGAGTCCCTGGGTCAATGGGTGGGGGCTGCAGAGCGTCTCTCACCATCAAAGTCCACATGGCCGTCCCCATTGAGGTCAACATCGCGCAGGATCTCCTCCACCTCCGGCAGCGGGACCTGCTCCCCCAGCAGGGCCAGGAGGGCGTCCTTCAGCTCTGTGCTGCTGATCTCCCCATCCCCGTTCCTGTCCAACTGGGTGGGGGGTGGGGGAGAAGAGAATAGAGTGAATGTGGGATGGCCAGGCTGGATGGGTGCCAGCCACATCCCCGCCCTGCTCCCCCTCCCCCCTGACCCCATGTTCCCCCTTCTTCCTATGCCCCCATACCTCACGGAAGGCAATCTTGAGCTCGCGCACCCCCACCATGTGGGCCGTCTCCTCACGCAGCTTTGGACCCATCATCTCCACAAAGTCCTCAAAGTCCACGCGCCCACCCACTGTGGAAGAGACACGGAGATCAGTGCCCAGCCCCTGCAATGGGGAGGGGTCCCACGGAGGGAAGTCGTGTGAGGGGAGGGGTGTCTCTCTGGGGCCAGGGTGGGGTGCCATGGGGGGGGAGCAGTGTGAAGGGCGGGGGTCTCTCTGGGGCCAGGATGGGGTGCCACGGGGAGGAGCAGTGTGAGGGGAGTGGGGTCTCTCTGGAGCAGGGGCAGAGGCAGGTCCCACGGGGGGAGCAGTGTGAGGGGAGTGGGGTCTCTCTGGGGCAGGGGCAGGCCCCTTGGGGGGAGCAGTGAGGAGGGGTCTCATGGATGGGTGGGATGCTATGCGGGGAGGGACCCCTGGGGGTACAGCCATTCCCCCCACTCACTCCTCATCTTGATGTGCTGGGAGATCTCAATGAGCTCCATCTCGGTGGGCATGTAGCCCATGGTGCGCATGCAGGCGCCCAGATCCTTGTAGCTCACGAAGCCATCCTGGTCCGTGTCAAACTCCTTGAAGGCATCCAGCAGCTCTGCCGAGGGGAAGAATCAGAGCCGCCCTCAGCACTGGGGTGCCTACCCCGGGCATCCCCAGGGGGGGCTCCAGGGAACCCAGCCGCAGTGGGGTGAGGGCTGGGTCAGAACCAACCCAAATTGGCCATAAGTGTGTGAGGGGTGACCCCTTCTTTGGCCACTGCACTGATGCCACCCAGCACCCATGACCCTGCCACCAGGACCCCCAGGGATGCACGGTGAGGGGTTCCACCACTAGCAGTGCTTCCAGCCGGTGCGCCCCCTAGTGGTCGTTCTAATCATAAAGTGGACAATGCCAGGTGGGCTATGCTACCCAGAATCTTCTGCTGCAGGCTGAGTGTGCCTGGGTTTGCAGAGATTCGTTCTAACCCAGGACAGGGTCACAACTGGGAGAGTCTAAAAATAAATCCAGACCCACCCACCCCCCCGGGCGGCAGGCACTGTGCCCTTCCTTGTGTCCCTGGTCCTCAACCCACAGGGGGCTGGGCATGGTTGAGAGACGGACACAATCCATTGCCCCACCTCTGAGAGGGCAAACAGACATGGCCAGGCCCCAGTGCCCCCCTGCCAGGGGCAACCCCCCCACTCGTGGTCGAGAGCCCCGCAGCCACCAGGGCTCCTGCCAACTCACCATCCAGTTCTATTGGGGACAGATCCCGCTCCTGGGGGCAGAAACAAGAGCAGTCAGTTAGACCCCAGGAACATGGGGTGGACCCCCTTAGATAGGCCGCCCCAGTATGGAGCTTGTGCCAGGGAAACCCTCCCCACAAAACCCACCTCTAGGAGCCATGACAGCAGGGCAAGCGGGGTCAGGAGCCAGGGCGGGCGACAGCAGGAAAGCGCTAAATAGGTAAAACTGCCCCCATCCCAGGGCAAGCAGGGATTGAACAAGGCAAGTGGGGGAGGAGGGCAGAGGGTAGAGCAGCCCCCCAAAGCAAGCAGGGGTGGAGGAGAGGGGCTCCATGCCCAGGGTGTTTCTGTGACTCCCAGGGATGCTGGAAGCTCAGTGCAAATGCCCCCACCCACTGCCCTTTGTAACTCAATCCCCATCAGCTTCCCCACTAGGATGCCAGCCTTGAACAGCCGGGTCAGCGTGGGCAGAGCCGCATGCTCCAGCCCCACAGCACAGGGAGCGCCCCCATGCCAGCCTGCCTCAGCCAACTGGCCCCCCACTGCCCAGCGCCTGAACCTGCCTGTGCCCCCGCCCCAGGGCCAGATCAGAGCCGGTGCCCCCTAGAGGGGAAAGGCCCTGTGTTCCATTTGCTGCCCCCTGAGCCAGGCAGTCCCCCCGCCCCAGGGCCGGATCGGAGCCTGCGCCCCCTAGAGGATTTTGGGCTGGGCAGTGATATTTTATTGGAGAAATGTGGGGAGGGGGTCTCATTTCTCTGAGCGCACACCTCATTATGGGGAGGAGTGATGTGAAGGGTACAGCGGGGGAGGGAGGGCACAGGAGGTGCTGTTAGGGTGTCAACTTCATTTAGAAGTCACAGAAGTGGGTGAGAAATCCCAGCCAAAATTAACCTGCTGAAACTGGGATTAAGGAGATTGTGAGCAAAGCTGTGATCTCCAGCCCCAGCCTGGCTCAACAGCCAGGTCCCAGTGTCCCCCACCCACACTCCAGTCCTCCAACGGTTCCCGTTCAACCCCTACCCCACTCCCCCCAGAAGGGCCCTGCTCCTCCCTCCATCCCCTGAGGGCCTCTACTCCCACTCCCCTGGAGGGGCTGACCTGCTCCCCCCATCTCTGACTGGCCCCGGCACTGGCCGCCCCACGCCCAGGGATAATGGGATTGGCAGGCTCCCAGCAGGGAGCTGAGAAGGGGCTATTTATACCAGCTAATCGGGGTGACAGGGTGCAGGCAGCAGGGCCATTGTTAAGCCCCAGGGGCGCCATGCCATGCTGCAGCCCACTGAGCCGCCTGGGGGGGCAGAGAAGGACCCGGAGGACTGGGCTCCATCCCTCCAGGCTCTTGGCCCCAGGAAATGATGGGCACCGATGGGGCTTCCCCATTTCACATCTGGGAATGGGGACCGCTGACCCACTGGGGACTGCAGTGCCCCATTCTCCCCCGCCCCTTGGGCCCCTTCGAGCCTGCCCAGCACCTCCTCTCTCTGGAGGAGCCTGGGGGCAGGGTGCCTGCCCCCCAGCACCGTTCTGGGCATCAGAGAGCTGTACCCGCTGCACAGACACCCTGCCCAGCTGCCCCTATCCCACCCTAGCATGCCCCCACCATGATCATGCCCGCCCAGCCATGGCCTGCCCACCCCACCCACACAATCCAGCTAGTCATGCCCCAACCCACCCCAAAGTACCCCCCAACCAACACCATCCAACCAGCCATGCCCCCACTGCCTCCCTGCTGCAGCTGCCCCTCCTCTCCCAGCCCACCCCCACACAGCACCCCCCCACCTCACGCCCACCCCTTCTCTCACCACTGCCTTGTCCTCTCCACCCCCCCACCTCACGCCCACCCCTTCTCTCACCACTGCCTTGTCCCGCACTCCCCTAGCACCTTTTTGCCTATCCTTCCCCCTCTTCGTACCCATGATCCATCCTCCTCCCCTAGTGCCCAGCCCCCCCGGCAATCCATCCCCTCCTCCTGCCCCCACACACCCATACCCCACCGCCGCACCTGTATCTCTGCTCCCATCCCCTGTGCCTCCATGCCCTGCCCCATCCCACCCCCATGTCCTCATCCCACTCTGCCCCCCATGCCCTGCCCTCTGCAAACCCCCATGCTGTGCCCCATCACTGCTCCCATTCCCATGTACCCATCCCTGCCCCCCACCCAGTGCCCCATCCCCACCCCACACCCAGCACTCCCATGCCCCACCCTGGAGCCCCATGCTCTGCCTCCCACTCCCAGAACCCCTATGCCCTGCCCCACACCCAGTGTCCTCATGCCCTGCCTCCCTGGTGCCCCCATCCTGCTCTGCCCCCCCTCCCCACCCCAGGCCAGCGCACCCTGCCGAAGACAGTGTTGAGGAAGGGCGAGTAGGCCTTGTTGGCGTCGGCATGGCCGTTGGCGTGATGCTTCTTGCCGTGCTTGCGCCCGTGGCTGGAGTGGGAGCTGCGGCGTGACTCGGAGCCAGGGCTCTTGCTGGCTTTGGGCTCTTCCTCCTCCTTAGGGGGCGCCTGCCCCCCCTTATTCGGGTCCTGTCCCCCTTTGCATGTCTCCGACTCGACCTCGTCGGGCCGCTTGTGGGGCATGGGGCCGGGCACCGGGGCACGGCAGCCGGCTCTGGGACAGGCGGCTCCAGGACAGGCACAGAGCGAGGGGACGGGAGGGCAGGGCCTTAAGAAGGAGTCAGAGAAATCCTCTTATTTCCCCACCTCCACCTCCAGGAGCACCAGGGCTGGGGGGCAAAGCCAATTAGCTGGGATTACAGGCAGGAAACTGGCAGCTCAGCTGCTCCAGCACCAGCCCCACCGGTATGGATCGCTGCCTCCCACCGATGCCCCCTGGCACCTCCCAGCTCCCTGTCCCTCCCCACTGCCCCCCACGGCTCCCCCTCCTCTCCTCTCCTCATCCCCTCCCCACTACCTCCCATGGCTCCCCTTCCTCTCACTACTGCTCCCCAGCTCCTCTTCCCTCCTTATCCCCTCCCCACAACTCTTCAGCTCTCCCTCCCCACAACTGTCCCTCCCCACAGCTCCCCCTCCTCTCACTACTGCCCTCTTGTCACGGGCTCACAGATCAAGCCCACCCCCCCGTGCGGTCCGTGGGGGGAACCCCCTTCAGTGAGACAGCCCTTCTCTGAGAGCAGCGGAAACTACCTCAAAATGGGGGAACCATGAGCACCCGAACTGTGGCCCCGCCCCCCTCATGCCAGGCATTGCCCCTTCGCCCGAAGCCCTGTCCTTGCGCCGCCCCACCTCCTGGAGCCGCACTTCTCAGAGCCTTAGCACACCTGTTTCTCGCCGTGGGCCCCCTCAGGGAGGCCACTCGCTCTGGACCCCCACGGCCTCCACTCCTCAAAGGGAATAATGCAACCCCATTCTCTAGACTGGAGCGACACTCAGCCAGCGTAAAACAGGAGGGCTTATTGAGCATCTGAACACAGCATAGGAAACTCTCAGGGCCCTCAGACCTGGCCTCCCTCAGCACAGTACATCCAAGTCTCCACTGCATCCAGGTGGGTCCTGCCTGCTCTCTCTCTCCAGTCCTGAGCCCCCCTGCTTCCAAGCTGGGCATCTGATATCACCTCCCCCAAGCCCCACCTCTGTCCATTGTCTTCTTTCCAGGTAAACAGGGTTGCCTGGGCCTCCTCTCCTCTCCTCTGTCCTCTGGCCCCCTCTGGCTGGAACCGGCTGGTTAGGTCTCTCTGGGTCCGGGGTGGGGTGCCATAGGGGGGGAACAGTGTGTGGGGGGGGTCTCTCTGCACCAGGGACAGGTCCCACGGGGGAGCAGTGTCTTCTCTTTGCAGCCCATTGTCCTCCAACTGGCCAGAACCGGCTGCGACTCCTGAGCTGGGCCTCCAGGTCACCAGTCGCTGGGCTATCCATTCTCCAGGCCATTGGCTTGGGTCCCAAGTTCCCTCGCTGGTCCTCTGTAACAACAACTCCCTCTCCCATCACCTCGTTAAACCAGTAACACCCAGGGAAAGGGAGTCCCACCCCCTCTGCTGCAAACCATTGGAAAAACAAGGAAAACACATGACAATCCCCCACTTCATCACACCTCCTACCCCCAGCTCTCCCTCCCCTCCACTCCTCAAAACTCCCCTTCCCCCCTCCCCTCCCTTCCCCTCCTCGCCCCTGGCCCGCCCTTCCCCTTGCTTCCCTTCCCTTACCATTGCACCACCCACAGCTCCCTGTCCCCTTCCCACTCTGCTGTCTGCCCAGCTCTCTGTCGCCTGCCCACTGCCCTCCTCTCCACACAGCTCGCCTTCCCCCTACACTTCCCCTGTTGTGCCCATCCCTACCACTCCTGCTGCCCCCTCTCCTCACTCACTCTTCCCAGCTTTCACAGCCTGGCCTAGAAACTCATTTCCACACCCCTGGGCCACTACCCAGTCCTGCCTGGAGAAACTGGGGGTCCCCTGCTGGGGAGGGCGGGCTGGGCAGTGCAGGCTCCTCCCCCTCCCTAGTGTCCCAGCACCCCCTGCTGGGGAGGGCCCCCTGTGTTAGAGCCACTGCCTCTGGATACCCAATGGCAAATCCACTATAACCAAGATATTCTTTCCCCTTTGGGTAGGCATAGGACCCACAGTGTCCAATGCTTAAATGTGTCTTGTGTCAGCAGCAAAGGGTGCAGAGGAACTCGCTGGGGTCCTTCAGGTCTCTTACTACTGGCATTTGTCCCAAGATCTGCAATAGTCTCTCACATCACTCTCCATCCCTGACAAGTAAAAATCCATCCTTCTTTAACCCCTCATGGGGCCTCTGTGCTCCCACGTGCCCAGCCAAAGGGCAGTTGCAGGCCTGCAACTATTCACCACCACCCCCAACAGGCACTGGGGAGGCACAAGTCTGCTTGTAAGGTTTCCCAGGGCTTTTGTTGTTCCCCAGGAGCTTCCCCGTACAACCTTCCTGACTCTTCAGAAACCCTTTCTCTGCTTCCTCTCCCTGGGGTTCCCAAGGGGTGGCCCTGGATGCTTTCTAGAGTTGGGGCCGCTCTCTGATCCAGGCTGGCAGCTGCTAGCTGGGACAGTGTCTTCAGTTACAGGGGTTAACTCCCCCACCCAGCCCAGCCCCGAGGCTATTCTGCTTTCCTCTGCTACATGGCACTTGGTATCAACCTCTCCCACACCTGAAAGCACACTGCTTTCTCCTGCTGAGCTGGAGCTGGCTGCACCCTCCCCGCCGCTCCCAGTGGTTTCTTGGTCTTTACCATTTCCTTCTGGGAGCAGAACATTGCGTTTTTGCAGCAGGTTACGGCATTAACAGCTTTCATCAGCGTTCAGCCATTCTTTCCCACCGGCCCTTCTGCTTTTAAGGTACCCACCAAACCTTCTCACTCCAAACAAGAGCAGGGGAAACTATCTCAAAGTGGGGGGACTATGAGCACTCAAACTGTGGCCCCACCCCCCCTCATGCCACGCATTGCCCCTTCTCCCCAAACCCCATCCTTGCGCTGCCCCATCTTCCCAAGCCCCCAGCCTTCACTTGCTCCTCTGTGCCCCCTTTCCCCGCCCCCCATCACTCCCCCTTATGGCTGGTAACAAGTGATGGGTCCATGGCCCCCTGATCCCCCTGACTCCAAATGCACTTTAGCAAAGGCACAGGAGTTTTCTATTGTCCCAGTGCCAGGAGATCTACCCTTCCTCCCTGCAGCTTGTCACAGTCCCTCACCAACCTTTCTCTGACCAGAGAAATCTGGGCCCCACTGTCTCCACCCTCGGCATTCTTTACCATTCACCTTTCATAAACTCCAGTGGTGGAGACCTCACAAAATTCATCAGGCATCCCTCAAGCACCTCTGTGTTAATGACAGCTGTATTAACCTGGGCCGGACAAGACATAGGTGTGACACACAGACCCGGTTATGGTTCAAACTCTGTGTCAGCGACTCTTGGCACACCTGACACACTCGCTACACCTAACACACAGTTGTCACGCTCTAGAGCCAAAAGGTGGCATGTATGATATCATTGGAAAAACAAACAGCTCACTGGTCATTAATATCCTTGGGTGATGTATGTCTGGATCTGTAGAAAGAGTCATAAATATAGGCCAGAATTATGTTCTTAAAATATGTTTGGCAAGCAATGCATAAGCCCAGTCTGCCCTGGACAAAGAAATGGGTGTTTGTGTGTCTGACCAGCCTCACCCTCAGGCAGAGTCAACGAAGGCACCTTTACATAAAAGGTAAACAAAGCCGTCAACCTAGCGAGTGGGGGAGATAGCATCTTAGCTGTAAAGACAGGGGGTCCGGACCTCAAATGAATCAACTGATTGTCCACAATATTACCAAAGCGTATCAACAAAGGTCTTTTATGAAAGCTAATGACAAACTGATGATTGATATCATTGTGAGATGTCAGTATTAACACTCTATGGGGAATTATGGATGCTCACTGATATCATGCTTTAAAATCTGTGACCAGATAAAGGGAGAAATGTTTTTTTTCCCCAGACAGGAGGGAAGGCAGCTGGCTACCCGTCACCAAGAAAATTAAGCAATATATGACCAAAAGCAATAAAAGCCCAATTTACACATGAGCCAGCAGGAGGATGGGAAAACCACAGGACGGGAAGAACAGCATGAGGTCATCCTGAGCCTGGGGAGAAAACAATGAGTTTAGCAAGATCTAAGGAGACAGAAGAAGCCAACATCGCATCCATCACTGGACAGACACAAGGGGCCAGAGCTCCTGCAAGCTGAGAATGATGGGCCCTTCAACCAAGGGGGTTGACTTCTCCTGGGAATTGAACATAGGTGAGAAACCTGCTTAGGCAAAGACCTAGGAAGACAAGGGACACCAGCCCCCTGTACTTCAGTGGAAGGTCCTGAGAGAGAGAGAGAGAGAGAGAGAGAGAGAGAGAGAGAGAGACATGGCTGGAAAGAAATACACCCTGAACCAAGGCTGTAGCTCGTTAAGTCTTAGCCACTGGAAAGTGTATTTTACTTTTATTTGCTTGTATCCACTTTGTCTTTATCCCTTGTACCTGAATTCATGGAGACCCTCTGTCTCTTTGTTAATTAACTTGCTTTACTTGTAATCTGAACAAACCATGAGCTGTGCTTGAATTGAAGTGATTGCTAACACCAGTTAAGCACAAAGCTGAGCTTTTCTCTCATTAAAGGAGCAGTGGACCTTCTTACTCCCTGGAGTGTTCCAGGAGAGGGCTGGACATTTCAGGGCAGATGGTTTGGGGGAAATTTGGGACTGGGAGGTGTTGGGGTCACCCTGCAAGTAGTAACCAAGGCTGGTGGAGCCCAGGGTGGGGTTGTTGTGCAGTGCCGTAACAAGGACGAGGCGAGTGAGGCACTTGCCTCGGGCACACAAAGCCGGGGGGGTCGCAGAAAGTGGTGGAGAGAAGGGGAAAAAAAAAGCTGCTGGCACAGAGATATTTATAACCCAGGTGATCTCCCCCCCGGCCCCACCTGCCCCCCCGTGCCTCCCCCGAGTGTCCCCCAGCCCCGACTTGCTCCCCCGTTCCCGGCCCCGGAGCAGAGCAGCTCCATGCTGCCTGCAGCAGCAGTTGCTGCAGGGTTCTAGTGCCCCCAACACCACTGCCAGGGCAGACTGACTCTGAGGCTGCCCTTCCCCCTCAGACCCTTTCATTTTCCAATGGGACCTTCCAGCAGCACAGGGGGCCCCCCCACCTGCAGTCACCGCTCCTGCCCCATGCTGGGCAAGGAGGCAGCCCCATCCCCCACCCCCAGTGAGGCTACAGTAAGGGGCAACAGCAGGGAAGGAGGCGCACGCAGCGCCCCCCAGCACCCACCACGGGGGAGTTGAGGGAGATTCCTGGACCTGAGAGGGTCCCTAGGAGCACATGCAGTGACAGTGGTGAGGTGAGTGTGCTGCTGGGGGGACAGGAAAGGGGGGGCTCCTCCCCCAGAGCTTGCTGCTGCCGGCAGGGAAAGGGCTGGGGGGAGTCCTCCTCTCTGGCCCCTGTCCAGGAGCAGCCTGCCTGCACCCCAAACTCATCCCCAGCCTGCCCCACCCCAGAGCCCACACCCCCAGTCAGCTTTCACCCCCCTGCACCCCAACCCTCTGCCCAAGCTCTGAACCCCTCCAGCACCCCAAACACCTTATCCCCAGTCCCAGCCAGAGCCCTCACTCCCAAACCTCAACCCTCTGCACCAGCCCTGAGCCCCTCCAGCACCCCAAACACCTTATCCCCAGTCCCAGCCAGAGCCCTCTGCCCCAGCCCTGAGCCCCTCCCACACCCCGAACCTCCCATTCCCAGCCCCAGAGCCCTCACCCCTACTCTCGCCCTGAGCCCCTCCCACACTCCAAACCCCTCATCTGCAGCCACAACCCACAGCCCTCACCCCTGCACCCCATCCCTCCACACCCCCTCCCATCCCCAAACTCCCTCCCAGAGCCTGCACCCCTATCACCTGCCCCAGCCTAGGGCCTGCACACCAGACCTCCTCCCTCACCCAAACTCCCTCCCAGAGCCTTGGGCGGGTGGGGGCGGAGTTTGGGCGGGGGTGGGTTCTGGGCACCACCAAAATTTCTACAAACCTGCCACCCCTGATCCTGCCCTGCAGACCTGAACTCCCAGCATTCTCAGGACACATGCTGATCCTTAGTGGCCACTGCTGATATCCAGCACCTCCCTCCTCTCTTAACCTGTGAGTCCCTCTCTGGATTGGAACTGGACTGGAACCAAAGACCATCTTGGAAGCAACATTATCAGCCCAAGCAGTCAAAAATCATGAGTTAGACCGCCCCAAAATCACAGGCTCTACCGCCATCCCTTCATTCATTCTTCGGCGGCAATTCGGCAGCAGGCCCTTCCCTCCAAGAGGGACTGAGGGACCCGCTGCCGAATTGCCGCCAAAAAGCCGGCCCTGGGGGAGGGCGCAATTTTATATTCTTGCCTCGAACACAAAAATACCTAGTTACGGCTCTGCTGTTGTGTTGTAGGCAGGCTGCCGGGGCCAGAGCGCTGAACAAGGCGGCACAGCACAGACACTCAGGGAACTGCATGCTTGCAGCAGAACATTTAAGACACCCAGTGTTACAGGGCAGACAGTGACAACCTCTCGCTGGTCTGGGTTGAACCCCCTAAATATGACAATGGGCTTAGTTTCTTTTCACTTAGTGCAAGCCTGTCTCATGCGCTCAGTCACTCCCATAGGTAACGCATTCCCTCATACAGCGGGTCTGCGAGTGAGATTCCCAAGGTGAGTGCCTGGGCTCCCAACCATGCTTCTTTTTCCCAGAGGTAAACCAGGATCCCCCCTTTACGCTGGACTTCCGCCCCTCCCTTTGCAGTTTGCACTCGCCAGATGCTCTAGCTTGCACATAATCATCAGTGAGATCAGCTGCTTTTTGGATAGAATCCAGAGACTTTTCCCAAATGGCTTGCCTGATCTCTTCAGAACAACATGCTCAGGAACTGTTCCTGGGTGAAGAGATCAAAGAACTGGTCCTAATTCTCTGCCCCTGTCCCCTTGGCCCATTTTCTCATCAAAACACACTATTTATACACAGTATCAGAGGGGTAGCTGTATTAGTCTAGATCTGTAAAAAGCAACAAAGAGTCCTGTGGCACCTTATAGAACATAAGAACAGCCGTACCAGGTCAGACCAAAGGTCCATCTAGCCCAGTATCCTGTCTACCGACAGTGGCCAATGCCAGGTGCCCCACAGGGAGTGAACCTAACAGGTAATGATCAAGTGATCTCTCTCCTCCCCTCCATCTCCACCCTCTGACAAACAGAGGCTAGGGACACCATTCCTTACCCATCCTGGCTAATAGCCATTAATGGACTTAACCTCCATGAATTTATCCAGTTCTCTTTTAAACGCTGTTATAGTCCTAGCCTTCACAACCTCCTCAGGCAAGGAGTTCCACAAGTTGACTGTGCGCTGTGTGAAGAAGAACTTCCTTTTATTTGTTTTAAACCTGCTGCCTATTAATTTCATTTGGTGGCCCCTAGTTCTTGTATTATGGGAATAAGTAAATAACTTTTCCTTATCTATTTTCTCCACATCACTCATGATTTTATATACTAACAGATATATTGGAGCATAAGCTTTTGTGGGTGAATACCCACTTCATCAGATGTATGCAATGCACCCTTTTTAAATTCATCATATTTCAAAGCCTGGTCAATTGGCATCTCATTAAATACATCCAATGCTTTACCCGAGAGCTTAGTAATCAATGTTGCGTTGTTCTTCTGTCTGGAACTTTATGGACCTCACAGAGCCTTTCAAAAGTGGTAAAGAATTCCCTAATACGGTCTACTCCTCTGTATGCAGAGCACAGCTTATCCCAGCTGGGTGTCCCTTGGGGAGAGAGAGCACCTGTGGGTCAGGGGGAATCTGTCCACACCTTTCCTGCTCTTTCAGCTCCATCGCTCATTGGTGGGCAGCCGCTTCCAATTCCAGGGCCCACTGATGTGCTTCTTTGGCTCTTCGCTCCACTGCCCATTTTGGGTATTCACACTTGCTCTCTCATTGTTCAGGTTCTTATTCTGGTGTCCTTGTGCTGCTTGCTCAACACCTCTTCCTCCCTTTCCAGACTAGCCAGCTCTAACTTTGCCGTTGTTTCACTGTCACTCATTTGAAACTTCCTTTGTTCTATTTCCACACCTGAAATAAATAGAAAATAATCAAACTGTAACCATTCTTTGATTTGTACTTGGCATCACTTACAACTATTTTACAAAACAAAAAAAGCCCAAACAGACCAATGGTCCATCTAGCCCAGTATCCTCTCTGCCAACAGTGGCCAATGCCAGATGCCCTAGAGGGAATGAACAGAACAGGGCAATTATCCAGTGAGCCATCCCCTGTCATCCAGTCCCAGCTTTTGGCAGTCAGAGGCTAGGGACACCAGCGCATTGGGTTGCACCTCTGCTCATCCTGGCTATTAGCCATTGTTGTCAGACATCACCGGGGTGGTGCTCTGCTCAATTCAATGTTGATAACAGTCGGCTGCGTGTGTGTGTTCCCTCTGTGTGCTGCCCCAGCTCTGCAGATCACTGGCACAGCAGACCCTGAGAGAACCCCCAATGACCACAGACTTTGATAAGGTACGAAGGCACCCAGCCAGGTTTACTGTCAAACGAAACACAGTCTCTAGCTCCCCGGATCAGATGTCTACAGTTCTGCTAGTACTGTTGCCAGCCCAAAAGGCCCGAGGAGGCAAACAGCGAGGTTCGTTGCCCGGTGTGCTTGGCACCAATAAAGACACCGAAGGGAGAAAGCAAGCCAAGTTTATTTCAGAGCTCTGAAATGGCACTAGGAGACCAGCATGTCTCAAATCAAGTGCAACAAATACAAACAAATTTTCCCTTTTATATTCCAAGCAATTTCTGTGCAAGCCTTTGTCTATTTCACCCTTACCCCTCCCTTCCAGACAACAATTACAGCAGGTACACAGTGTGCATGTTAGAAACATTCCCTTCGCCTGCTTATCTCTTGGCCTTGCAAGGCCTGTGCAGCAGTCTTCCCTCGTCTTATCTCTACTGTGAGAGTGAGCAAAACAGCAGCCATCTGCTAGAAAAGCTGACCCTTACATTTCTGCTTCAGCATGTAAGTAGTTAGCACAGAAGTAGGTGAGAGTTCACAAGATGGAGTTCTGTGGTTCAGGTAGGCCCAGAGCAGAAGAGCTTCATCAGCACTTTTGGCCTTCCACTCTCCCGAGTTACCTGGTAGCTATGCCTAGTGACACCAACAGTACTGTCGTGGTCAAAGACACCCACGCATTGATTTTAGTTTACAGACTCAAGCCTGAGGCCAGTTTATTGACATACATACCAGTGCACTGGGGTGCAGTCCGAAGACTAACACCCCTAGGTCAGCACGCAGGCTGCCTTTATTTCGTTAAACCGCAAGCACAGTACAAATTATATGTCATTTGCAAGAAATAAGAGTTGGGGTCAGTCCCCCTTTCCCGGTACCTTCCTAATTATTTTGTGAGAATTGGGTGTTTATTTGGGTAGAGGGGCGCTTCTTGGTGGCTTCCGATATGGGCAGTGCTTGACATTCATTCGGGGTATATTCTCGGCAGGGTGCATAGTACCTTCCGGGTGTTACGGTCAGTGTACCAGGGAGTGGTTGACAGGACGCTTAAAGAAGGTATTTAATTGGCTAGTTTTGCATTTAGCTAGAAATTCGGGGAGGTTACAGAGCATCCAGAAGAAAACCATGATTGGCTACCTTGCATTTAGCTGGAATCACGGAGTGGGTCACAGATCACCCAAAGGAGAAGCTGCATTTAGTCAGTTTGTATTTAGCTAAAGTTACCTATTGCTTCACACAAGCGGTTATTATATTTCATCAGCCATGAACATATTTCATTAGTGCTGCTGCTGGGGCTTTTTATTCTTTCCCTCCTCCCCCCCCCCCCCCCCCCCGGTCCTCTGGTCATGACCCTTGACCGAGTTTGGCAGGGAATTGTACAGCTTAGTCATGTACCGAGCCTCTGTCAGAGGGTCTGAATTTGGGCCTTCGGTGTTACTCAGGTTATTAAAAAGAAGGCCCCCCAGTTCTTTTTTTCCCACAGTACATATGTGCTCCCTGACAATGACACAGCTCAGTCAGTGGTGGAACACTCCACTGCCCCCTAGGCTGGACAAAGACACCACCCCAGGGATGCATTCTTATACACAGGTACAAACAAGTTACATATCACTCCTGACGCATAGAGGTGCAACCCCTCTACATATGAGGGTGCCGCCTCTCACAAAACAACTCTACCATATTACCTTCCTGCCCCTGTCTTTAGGATAGGTCAGCCTGTTCCTGTTATCTGTGGGGAATGTGCTAGTACCAGAGTGTTCTGGTACCATCCTGGCACATGTTTCCATAACTAGTGCCCAGTACCTGTTAGGGATGTGTATTTTTGCAACATCAGCCCTCTTCTTGCCAGATTCTGTGAGCAGGGCCTGCCTCTTGCTCACTGCTTAACTTTGCTTTATGGTAGCAAAGTCTTGATCATTACTTTAGTTCAGGCCTTAGGCTTCATACCAGGCCTCTGATGCAAGAGTTTATGTTTCAGGGCCTCATCTTACTACAGCCATTGATGAACCTATCCTCCATGAACTTATCTAGTTCTTTTTTGAACCCTATTATAGTTTTGGCCTTCACCTCATTGCCAGGGGATGTTTTTAGGGTGACCAGATAGCAAGTCTGAAAAATCAGGACAGAGGGTGGGGGGTAACAGGCACCTATGTAAGAGAAAGACCCAAATATCTGGACTGTCCCTATAAAATCGGGACATCTGGTCACCCTAGATGTTTTCCACAGGTTGATTGTGCATTATGTGAAGAAATACTTTGTTTGTTTTAAACTTGCTGCCTAGTCATTTCAGTGGGTGAAGTTGCTGAAATTCATTGGTATGTTATGTGAAAGCATAAATAACACTTCCCTATTCACTTTCTCCACACCAGTCATGATTTTATAGATCTCTATCATCTCCCCTCTTAGTCTCTTTTCCAAGCTTCACCGTCCCAGTCTTTTCCACCTCTCCTCATGTGGAAACTGTTCTGGACCCCTCATCATTTTTGTTGCCCTTCTCTGTACATTTCCCAATTCTAACATGACTTTTGCATTACTTTATATTTAACATTTTAAAACTCTGAACCAGAGCAGTATTCGAGGTGTGGGCACACCAGGGATTTTACCTGTGCTTGAAGTGCAAACCCCAGTCAGATAGCAAGCTGTGTGTGTAAATCTTGTTTGACTACACTGGTGTGACGCTTGGGGGTTCAACCCAGATCAGTAAGGAGTTTTCTCACCACCTGTCTTGTAATCCTGGGTGCCTCTGTGTTGTGCAGCTTTGAATCAGTGCCCTGACACCAGCAATGGGTATAACCAGGGCCTCCAGCACATCCTCTCCCAGGGCCTCCTTCCCCACAGCATTCTCCCCTATGGGGTTCAGGGGGTGGGGCCCTGGAGCAAGGAGGGCGGGGATTATACTCAGGTCCCACCTCCCCAGATTGTGGTTAATCATAGAATCATAGAATCTCAGAGTTGGAAGGAACCTCAGGAGGTCATCTAGTCCAACCCCCTGCTCAAAGCAGGACCAACACCAACTAAATCATCCCAGCCAGGGCTTGTCAAGCCTGACCTTAAAAACCTCTAAGGAAGGAGATTCCACCACCTCCCTAGGTAACCCATTCCAGTGCTTCACCACCCTCCTAGTGAAAAAGTTTTTCCTAATAACCAACTTAAACCTCCCCCACTGCAACTTGAGACTCCTTGTTCTGTCATCAGGTACCACTGAGAACAGTCTAGATCCATCCTCTTTGGAATCCCCTTTCAGGTAGTTGAAAGCAGCTATCAAATCCTCCCTCATTCTTCTCTTCTGCAGACTAAACAATCCCAGTTCCCTCAGCCTCTCCTCATAAGTCATGTGCTCCAGCCACCTAATCATTTTTGTTGCCCTCTGCTCAGGAGCGGCGCCAGAGTTTTTGGCGCCCTAGGCGGGGGTCCTTCTGCGCTCCCGGTCATCGTCGGCAATTCGGTGGTGGGGGGGTCCTTCCGTGCTCCCAGTCTTCGGGGCACTTAGGCGGCAGGTCCCAGAGCGAGTGAAGGACCCGCCGCAGAATTGCTGCCGAAGACCCAGAGCGCGGAAGGATCCCCCTGCCACCGAATTGCCACCAAGGGCGGCAAAATGCTGCCCCCCAAATCCTGGTGCCCTAGGTGACCGCCTAGGTCGCCTAAATGGAAGCAACGGCCCTGCCTCCGCTGGACTCTTTCCAATTTTTCCACATCCTTCTTGTAGTGTGGGGCCCAAAACTGGACACAGTACTCCGGATGAGGCCTCACCAATGTCGAATAGAGGGGAACGATCACGTTCCTCGATCTGCTGGCAATGCCCCTACTTATACAGCCCAAAATGCCATTAGCCTTCTTGGCAACAAGGGCACACTGTTGACTCATATCCAGCTTCTCGTCCACTGTAACCCCTAGGTCCTTTTCTGCAGAACTGCTTCCTAGCCATTTGGTCCCTAGTCTGTAGCAGTGCATGGGATTCTTCCGTCCTAAGTGCAGGACTCTGCACTTGTCTTTGTTGAACCTAATCAGATTTCTTTTGGCCCAATCCTCTAATTTGTCTAGGTCTCTCTGTATCCTATCCCTACCCTCCAGCGTATCTACCACTCTTCCCAGTTTAGTGTCATCTGCAAACTTGCTGAGAGTGCAGTCCATGCCATCCTCCAGATTTACCATGAAACAACCCGTGCGGTGGCACAGGGCCCCCAACAACAGGGGCCCCCAAAATGCAGGACAAATCTCATCTGACAACCTGCCCCTGAATCCTGGCCGGCAGCGCAGTTGGGCTCAGGCAGGGGGTTGGGGTTCAGTAGGGGGTGTGGGGGTCAGTCACTTTATTTTCATTTACTTCCCATTACTTATAATATAGGCGGAAGATGAAGAAAAAAATGAAAAACTGGGGGGAGATAAAATGTTCTTTTTCTTGGCTGGTTCCTGGGGGGGGGGGGGGGGCGACAATGAAGCTGTGCACAGGGCCCCACTAACTCTAAATCCGCCACTGATGAGCTGACACTCAGATGCAGCAAGAATGGGGCTGAGGGTGCTGGAGTACAGTGAGGTTCACAGATCCTTATATATCCTTTGCTTCCCCCACCCCAGAGGGGACCCCAGAACTTGCCCTCTCCAGGGCCCATCCTCCCCTCCGCCACTCTGCTGGGGCTGCCCTAGGGGAACAGTTAGTGGTTGCTGTGGTGGTGAGTTCTCATCCTCCCCTCCAGGGACCACACATCCAAAGCCCTGCACCCTCATGCCCAGCCTTGCTCCACCCTGGCATCCTGTCCAGGGCAACAGACCTCCCTGGGCGATGGGGCCAGCCCTGCAAGAGCCTCTCAGCTGGGGTCTAACTGTGCCCTGGGTGTTACTGCACTAGACTGGGCCTCAGGAGGCCAGGGTTCGAGCCCAGCTCAGCCAAAAACTCCATGTGGGACCTTGGGCAGGTTCCTGTATCTCTTTAGGCCTCAGTTCTCCAGGTGCATGGGGGAGCCAGGGCTGCCGTGGGTATGGGTAGTAGCACACTAGGTCAGTGGTTATCAACCTATTTTCCGTGGTGGGCCACATATGCAGCTCCCTAGGTGTTATGTGGGCCACTTCCACAGAACATATATACTACCTATATGGCCCTGAGGATGTCACATGTGCTGTGGCTGTGTGCTGATTGGGCCACAAGCAGCCTGCGGGTTGAGAACCACTGCACTAGATACTACTATCAGCCTGGCCCTTCCAGTAGGGTAGGGCTCAGCCCAGCACTACATATTGCACATGGGATCTAGCCAGCTTCCCGTGCCTTGTAGTCTGTTCTGCTCTCATCATGCCCATGGATTCCTGGCTGGAGGCCCCAGAGGATTCTAGATCTGTGCTCATGGATCCCTTACTTTGCAGATGCCGGATAAGGAGCTGCTTCTGTCGCCTTACTATCTCGTGTGGCAGCTACCCTCTCTCCTGACCTTAGCATATTCCCCTACAGTGATAAGGGGAAACCACTAACAGATAGGGCCAGGGTATTGTGGGGCTGCATCCTCTTGCACATCTGATAAACCCTGCTGGCACTTGTTCTAGGTGGCTGATAAGCTGTTCACTTCCTCTGGTGATCTGGCCTGAACAGATCTTGTTTTTTTCTGTTGAGTTGAATTTTTGACTGGGATAGGAGATGCCAGATGGGCTGGCTAGGGAGTGGGGCTGTGACCGGAGTCCTAGAGGAGCCAACTGAGGTCACTCAATTAGGGTGAACTGCAAAAAATTGGGCAGACAATCCCCAAAGCTGGTGGATATTCCAATACTTAGATTTACCAAACCAGCACAAAACAGCTTCTATAATATCTCACTGGTTACCCAGAAGCCAACTCTGACGGGTTGGATCACTTCTACCCCTGCTTTCCCTTCCAGCTCGGGACCCCTGCACACTGTCTTGCTGAGCCAGACACGCCCATCTGCTCCAACACAGACCCAGGGTCTGAATTACTTGCCCCAAAGCTGAAGACTTAACTGAAAGCAGCTAACAGAAGTGTTCTTGTCTTTAACACTCAGATGCCCAACTCCCAATGGGGTCTAAACCCAAATAAATCTGTTTTACCCTGTATAAAGCTTATACAAGGTAAACTCATAAATTGTTCGCCCTCTATAACACTGATAGAGAGGTATGCACAGCTGTTTGCCCCCCCCCCCCCCCCCCAGGTATTAATACATACTGTGGGTTAATTAATAAGTAAAAAGTGGTTTTATTAAATACAGAAAGTAGGATTTAAGTGGTTCCAAGTAGTAACAGACAGAACAAAGTAAATCACCAATCAAAATAATATAAAACACGCAAATCTATGTCTAATCAAACTGAATACAGATAAGATCCTGACCAGTTCCAGAATGCTCCCTTTTACAGACTAATCTCCTGTTAGTCTGGGTCCAGCAATCACTCACACCCTTTGCAGTCACTGCCCTTTGTTCCAGTTTCTTTCAGGTATCTTTGGGGTGAAGAGGCTCTCTCTTTAGCCAGCTGAAGACAAAATGGAGGGGTCTCCCCTGGACTTAAATAGACTTTCTCTTGTGCGTGGAGACCCCCCTCCTCTCTCCTATGCAAAGTCCAGCTACAAAATGGAGTTTTGGAGTCACCTGGGCAAGTCACATCTCCATGCATGAATCACAGTCTTTACATGCAGAAGCCATTGTCCGCATGGTATCTTGTATGTCTCCAGGAAGACTTCTTATGTGGATTGGAGCATTCCAAGATGCATTGTTCCCCAAGTGCTTCCTGATTGGGTACTTAACCTTGCGAATTCCTTTCTAAAGAAGCTGACCAAATGTCTCACAAAGCTTACTTAGAAATCAAGCAAGTATACAGCCAATATTCTTAACCTCAAGCACAAAATGAAATACGTGTACAAATAGGATGAATAAATATAGTAGACCATAACCTTTACAGAGATATGTTACATGGCACAGGCAGCACAAAACATATTCCAGTTATGTCATAGTCCCATAAAGCATTATGGGGTACAGCGTCACACCAACAACACAGTTCCTGTAAAGTAACCCAGCCTCAGGCCTCCACCAAGACACCCAAGTCAGGTATGATAAGGATAAATGAAAATCTTATTCATCATATAAAAAAGTTCTACCAATCCCAAAGGATCGGACACATTACCTACCAGGTTAATGAATATTGCAGATCTTACCCAAATACACACTTACAACGAATTCTTATTAACTAAACTAAAATTTATTAAAAAAGAAAAGAGAGAGAGTATGGTTAAAAGATCAGTATACATACAGACATGAGTACAATTCTTGAGATTCCAATTCATAGCAGAGATGGTGAGCTTTGTAGTTGCAAAAACAAGGAGTCTGGTGGCACCTTAAAGACTAACAGATTTATTTGGGCATAAGCTTTCATGGGTAAAACCCTCACTTCTTTGGATGCATAGAGTGAAAGTTACAGATGCAGGCATTATATACTGACACATGGAGAGCAGGGAGTTATTTCACAAGTGGAGTCAACTTGACTCCACTTGTGAAATAACTCCCTGCTCTCCATGTGTCAGTATATAATGCCTGCATCTGTAACTTTCACTCTATGCATCTGAAGAAGTGAGGTTTTTACCCATGAAAGCTTATGCCCAAATAAATCTGTTAATCTTTAAGGTGCCACCAGACTCCTTGTTGTTTTTGTAGATACAGACTAACATGGCTACCCCCTGATACTTTGTAGTTGCAAAGAGTTCTTTCAGAATTAGTCAGTAGGTTATAGTCCAATGTTTATATTCAGGGTGGTCCAGTCAGGACTGGGATCTCAGTCCTTGAGATTGGTAGAACTTTTTTATATGATTAATAAGATTTTCAGTAATCATCATCATATTTGACTTAGTTCTGTCTCATTATCTATTCCTTTGTTAATGCTTCCTAACATTCTGTTAGCTTTTTTGATTGCCACTGAATGGTTTAATGGCAGGAGTATTTCAATACACCCAGAACTGAGAGTCATTGTGTTACCCATCTTCCTCAGCAACAGTGAGCTTTGCTGGCATGAGACCATGTGTCAGCTCCCAGCCTGTCTGCTCTCCCGGCAAACTCCTTGAGAGGCTACCAGTCCAAACCTTGCCTTGCTGGTAACAATCAGTGCACCTCAGTTCCTGCGTTCCCCAGGGATGTCTCCCTGCAGCATCCAGTCCCTCTCCCAGGACACTCACTGAAACCGCTATGTTTGCTGCCTGGAAAGAGACAGAGCACACACCAGCCTGATAGGTTAGCTGGGGACTCACGCCTACATTGGTACAACACCCTGAGATGGTTTATAGCAAAACGAAGATTAAGTTAAAGAACAGAGGGTTAAGTCAGGGGTTCCCACTCTGTGGGATGCGACACAGTCCTGGGAGGTCTGCTGGCAAGGGTGGAGATGGGGGAAGGGGCATGTAGGGGCATTGCTCCCCCTCCAAACTACCCTGGCCCTTCAGTGCAGCTCCAGGGCACACAGCCCTCTCCACCTGCCCTGCCTGACAGAGCCTGCCTGGAGACCATGTGTGTGGGGAGTTTGAGGGGGACGGCCTGGAAGAAAGGGATTTTACAGGGTGGGAAGCTGGGGTCGGGGGAGCAGCAGAGGTGCAGCTGGAAGGTTTCCTCCTCCCTTCCTCAGCATCTGGCTTGCAGGCAGCAGGGGCAGAGGGTGGCTATTTTGCAGTGGGGAGAGTCGGGAATCCCCCTACTTGTGCACCGAGATGTCCCCTCCATCTCAGTTGCTGGTGGCAGGGAGTGGGTGTAATGTTTTGCAGTGGGGGGGGTCAGGTATCCCCCTCCCCAAGGCACTGACCTGTCTCCTTCCCCCCTCCCATCTCTGCTGTCCATGCTAGGAGCCACCCACCCCCTCCATTGCAGGGTTCCCTCCCCAGCCATCCATCTCTCGCCAGGGAGGGGCATCCTCAGCCTGTCCTCCTTCCTGGTGCAATAGCACATCTTTGTGAAGCTGGATTTTCAGCACCAGCAGCTATCAAAAAAGCAAGTGAGCAAGGCTGAAAATTGAAGAGGAGATCAGGTTGAGCCTCACTAACACACGCCCCCAGCTGGAAAAACTGTGCAAGGAGAAACAGGCACGTCCACCCTATTAAGAAGACTCCTGGTCAGTGAGTAATTTTATAATTTAATTGACAATATTTGAGTCTTTTCTAATTAGCAGAGAGAAGGGCTGAGTCTTTACTTACACACTAAAAGAAAATTGAACACACCATCTAGTGTGCAGACTTGGACAACTCTTTTGTTTTAAAAATCAACAAATAATTACACAATGTGTTTTGTTAACCATGTTGTTAACATTGTTTGGTTGCTTATTGTTCAGTATGGTACGAACTTGTGTTTCCCCTGTTTGAACACCACATTTTGCGCTCAACTGTTTTTTTTTTAAAGTGTAGTCTGACTAAAACTGGTTTCAAAGATCTTGAAGCATTTCTCAGGGGCATATTACTAGGAACTTCTCTCATTACAAGTGCTTGCATTGAAATGAAGAGGAAACATGTACATTGTTTAGTTACAGCAGGGATCAGCAACCTTTGGCAAGTGGCCCATCAGGGAAATCCACTGGCAGGCCAGGACGGTTTGTTTACCTGCAGCATCCGCAGGTTCGGCCAATCGTAGCTCCCACTGGCCGCGGTTCGCCGTTCCAGGCCAATGGGGGCTGCGGGAAGCGACGGCCAGCATATCCCTTGGCCCATGCCGCTTCCCGTAGCCCTGATTGGCCTGGAACGGTGAACCATGGCCAGTGGGAGCTGTGATCGGCCAAACCTGCAGCTGCTGCAGGTAAACAAACTGTCCCAGCCCGCCAGCGGATTTCCCTGATGGGCCACATGCCAAAGGTTGCCGATCCCTGAGTTACAGTGTGAGAGTAATAATTAACATTCATAATTTCCCTCCAGAAGTGCTAATAACTGAGACGCAGGGAGAGAGGGCCCATGCCTGCCAATAGTGTGGTGGGGGAGCATGAGGGCAGCCAGCTTCAGCAGTGTCACTGAGTATGCTCAGTCCATGTGAGCATGCTCAGTACAAGCCAAGCAGCAAATCGGGGTGGGGTAGGGACGTGACCCCACATGCCCCCCCCCACATGTCACCGCGCCTATTGCAGTTGTACCAGTGGGCATCAGGGAAAAATGTTTGGGAGCCCTGCTTTTAGTGATACTACGCAAGAGGAAAAGACAGGGCATGGGTACAAAAAAACCAAACCAAACCCGCTTCCTAGGGTCCAAACCTTTGTTTTGGCCAGTTACAATCTTTGTCGAAGCAGTTTTCTTTCTCACACCAGGTTGCCAGCATCTCTAGCCCCACAAGCTAGTGGCTCCAACTTTCACAGGCTCTGAAGGTGTTTTACCCAACGTCCCTGAAGTGATGGATAACTAGGGGGTCTCTCCTCTTCTTTTTCTAGTCCAGTAAACATTTTATAAGTATTCTTTGGAGGGTTTTCTCCCCTGTGTGTGTGTCTTCCTATGGATTTCCCATCCCCCTGCTGATTCATATGTAACTGGGGCTTCCATTGTTTAGGGTCCACAATGTCCCATGTCCATTAGAGACAGGGAGACAGCTGCCTTCCCTGCCTGCCTGGGGGGAAATCTGTTTCTCCCTTTGTTTGGTCACAGACTTTAAAGCTTAATGTCCGTGAGTATCCATGATTCCACATGCAGTGATATTACAGACTGTGACCCGAGGTGCCTAGGGGTCAGGGCAGGCAGCCAAAACTGGTGGTTCACAGTGACGTTAGATCCACCAACCTGTCACAAACTGCTCCTGATCCCCCACGCTGGTTATCAAGAAGCTGCAAAAAAGAAATCACACAGCCCCCTTTATTGCATTCCAGTTCTCTGGCTCCCAACCAGCTCATAGATCCAGTAAAACAAGAAGTTACTTAAAACTCTATTCATTATACAAAATGTTAGTCTGATCCCGAAAGGGCAAGCCTCATTACCAGATCAATACTACTTTGGATATTACCCAAAATACCACGCTGCCAACCAATCCTTTAGTATCTAAAACCAAAGGTTTTATTATAAAAGGAAAGAACGAGAAGAGAGTTGTTAAATGGTCAAAGCAACCAGATACACACATATGACTTCAGAGTCCATATATCAAGTTCTTAGCAGCATTAGTGAGTTTGCTGGCTTGTGAAGTCCCCCTGGAACACATCCAAAGCTTGGATGGGTCTATCAGTCCTTTGTCCAAAACTTCAGTTTGTAGAGATGTTGCTCCAGAGGTGAGACGCAGGATTGAAGACAAAATGGATGTGATGCAGCTGCCTTTTTATATCCTTTGTCATGTGGCTTGTACATCCTTTGTCCCAAACACAAGCTCACAGCATATGGGCATGGAAAAGTATTTGCAGTTCCCTGTCCACAGGCATGTCCCTACATGTCCTGCTGACTCATGGGCTTGATGGGCCATCAAGCGGGCTGGATAGTGCTGATGCTAATCTGTCTGGGATTACCCAGATACACAGCACAAGTTTGAGATATCAATATACCACACGTTTGCACGCACGATACAAAGATGATACATAGATATAAACAAGCTTATCATATCTAACAAATTGTTCGTTTTCCACTGATCACTTACATCGCCTATCCGGTATAAGATTCACTGCAATTTTGTGATATTGGTATCGATAATATTATAAGTGGTCACCCATATTCCATACAGTTTCACACAGACATCTCACAATTATATTAATCACCTTTAATCAATTACATTAATTAATTATTTGAATGATTGATTGATTGATTGATTAATAATTAAAGTGTCCCCAGCTTCCCTAAAAGACCTTACTCATTACACTTTTATAAGTACAATAATATTGTAGACAACTAATTGATTCAACTGCTTATTCTTTAGGGTTTAGATCCCCGCTGGGGTGTCTCGACCCAGATTGTCACTTACCCTTTTATGTCATGATAGCTGGAGACAATAAAAGCCACAGCCCAAGGCAATCAGTCACCAGGCAAAGCCTGAACTGAGTTAAGCTGTGTGGTTGGAAGGGGTTCCCTGGCTGGGATTGACGGCAAAGGCAGGGGCTAGGGGATTGCTTGCCAAATTGTGTGAGAGGCAGAAAGGCAGCAGACAGCAAGGGCAGGAGTTGTGAGCATGGCCGTGAGGAGCTGAGCTCCTTGGGGCACAGGACTGGCTGGAGATTCAGGCTTTGGGATTTCTGAGCAAGAAAATGGTCAACTGATGATTGTTCCTGTTGGTGCAGGAGCCAGGACTGTGTAGGAGAATTCAGTAAATAAACAGGACTGCACCAAGGAAATGCAGTTGGAAATAACCCGGCAAGGCCCCAAATACTGAGGGGTAGAGCAAACTCTGGGACAAACCTGGTTTCACTGCACTGCTGTTCTCCAGCCTGCAGCGGCGGTTTCTAATAGGCACTAATCGAGGATCCCGTGGGCTGAGCTGCCCTTTGATTGCTCAATTAACAAACCCACCTGCTCCCCTCCGGGATCTGATTCTCAGAAATGCTCCCTCTTCCTTTAACCCAAACCCACATTTTCCTCCCCCAAATGACCCCATCTCGACCTGCCTCTCTCCATTACTGGTTGCTGAACAACACATGTTTTTTCTCTTCCTTTTCTCCCTCTGCTCTCAGCCCGCAGCTCAGATCAGCGTGCTCCCCAGGCCAGGGCCAGCTCCTTTGTTTAGCCCCGCACTGATCACCTGGAGCCAACCCCTGGCAGCTGATCAAAACCTCCTGCCATTTCCCAGTCTCGCTGGTCGGCAGTTTTGTCTAACCACATGCCTGCTGTGTGATACGGAAGTGCTGGGCAGCAAATCTTAACTCATCTCCCTCATGACCCCCAAAGGAGAGTAGAGGAGCGGGCAGCAGACCGGCAGCACCTCCAGGACCCATCTGAGATCAGTCCCGTCCCTCCCTCACCCCCCCCCCCCGTGATGGGTGCTGTATATCCTGTGAGACAGCCGCTGCCCCAAAGAGCTTACAGTCTAAACAGACCTGCCAGAAACAGGGCAGGAGAGGAAACTGAGGTGCAGGGCAGGGAAATGACTTGATCCTAGTTACCCAGTAGGCCATGGGCAGAGCAGATCTCCTGGCTCCCAGTCCAGTGCTCTATCCACTAGGCCACACTGCCTCTTAACTCATGTTATTCCCCAACTCTCCCAGCCAAGGCACTTGGTCCCAACAGCCTGTCCCTGCTGACACGCACTCCTAACCCCGTGAATTCCCCACCCCGGGCTGGCAGGTGCCCTGTCCCTGTCCACAGGGGCCATCCTTGGGCTTTCACTTGACAGAGTCTGCAGCCATGGGTGAAGTTAGCTGGACGTGTGAGCGCAGGATCCCAGGCTGGATGTCAGCTCTTCCCAACCAGACTGGGCCCAAGGGGCCTGAGGCTTGGGGGTGGGGCCTGGAGGCAGGCTGCGGCAAGCACTAGCTGGACTGCCACCGGTTAAATGGTATCTGCCTCCCCGCCCCACTGGCTCACACCATGTGCCTCCACCCCCCACCCCTCCCGTGCTGCTTCCTCCCTTGCCACCGATATAAATCAGCGTCCTGCTCCTGCTGGCTTTCATCCTTCTCCGGAGACCGAGCAGTGATTGGACACCAGGCGGGGGCTCGCTCCATCCTAATCCCTGCCTGACTCTCGCTGCAGACACTTCGGGTAGGTCCTACTTTAAACCCCCTTCCCGTGGGTGACCTCCCAGTCTTTGGTGGCAGGTTGCAGGGGGGGATTGAGACTAACACTTCATGAATGGCACTAATTAGTTGACACTGGACCCTGCCTGGCTGGCTCTGCAGCCTGGCCCTGCTCTGACAGGCTGGCTATGACCTGGGAGCATGTGACTGATGCCCAGGTGGCCCTGCCCATGGTCTCCATCTCAGGGACGGACGGTGCATCTTCGCATTCGTGGGCACTTAGGCTCTGTGCCAATATTGGGGGGGGGTGGGAATATCTTCTCCCAGCCTCAGAGTCAGGTCTTGGGGAGAGTCTTGACCCAGGAGACAAGTTCTGCTGGGTCTCAGCCCATTGGTGCCAGTCTGGGCAGAGGGGTACTGGGGGCAGAGCCCAACCCCCAGTGCCATGAGCTGCGAAACATGGCAATGTCCATGCAGGCCAGGCTGTGGCTGTGTGTCGTGGTGGTCAGAGTGAGCCATCCCTTCCCTCCCTGGCTCTAGGCAAAGTCTCTCTCTCTCCCTGCCACTTCATCCCCACCCCCTCCAGTCCTGTCCGTTTCCCCCAGGGGCAGATCACCACTCCCTGGGGGCAGTTATGGGGCCTGATTCCCAATGGGATGACGCTGGAACAGGGCAGACAGGCAGCACGGGGGGAACAATGACCGGCGAGGGTGCGGGGATGGATAGCAGCCACCCTCCTGGGCAGACCCTCTGCTGAGCTGGTCCCCTTTCCAAGAGGAGGAGAGCAGTAGGGCCTGGGTTTCTGATTGCCCCCCTGCAAGGGTATCGGGGAGGTGCTAGGGGGTCATTAACCCCACTAGCTTCCATGGGGCGGCTCTGATGGGGCGCAGGGTGAGGCCTCCGGGGCATGTTCTTTGAGCCAGGGGTGGTGGGCAGATGGCAAGAAGCGGTCCCCGTGCCTGGCACATATGGGACCTGCACCCAGATGGAGTGAGCGGCACTGGGTAGCCAGGGCTGGTGCCCTCAGCAGCAGCAGCTGCCATGCCAATCAGACCTGCCCCACCCCCTCTCTGGGAGAAGCAGGATGGGCTGAGAGCCAGTGCGGTGTAGGGAGAGCGGACCCAGCTGCAGACCAAGGGAAAGGGTCAGTGGCTGGATTGAGAGAGGGTGAGATGTGGGCAGGGCTGTCCCTAGCAATTTGGGTGTCCTATGCAGCGCCCCTGCGGGGGAGCTGTGTAGGGCCCCAGGCATCCCCCCACCCAGGGTTTGGGAGGCAGGAGCTGTGGGGGACCACTTTTGGGGCCCCACAGGCCCAGAGTGGCCCAGGGGATTAGCGGGAGATGGGAGCAGCCCTCTCTGCTTCCCTGACCCCGGCCCCAGCCGTGCCACTCGGGGGAGCGGCTTGGGGGAAGGGATCCCCCCCACACTCATCAGCAGCAGCTGGAAGCGGAGCAACCCAGCCCCAGCCCACTCTACTCCACCATCTCTGAGCCGCAGCGCTCCGCTTCCTGCCGCTGGAGAGAGCCGGGGGTGGTCCTTTCCCCAACCCGAGCGACAAGGCTGGGGCCAGGGCAAGGGAAGCGGAGCGGGCTGGGGCCGTGTCGCTCCATTTCCCGCCGCCAGTGAGTGTGGGGGGCAATCTTTTCCCCGCACTCACCGGCAGCAGGAAACGGAGCGCTGCAGCTGGGAGCTGACGGAGTAGAGTGGGCTGGGGCCGGGTTGCTCCGCTTCCTGCCGCTGCCGATGAGTGCGGGCATCACTGGGGGAAGAGGTGGAATGGGGGCGGAGCAGGGGGAAGGGTAAGAGGCAAGGCGGAGGGAGTTGTCTGGGGCCCCACACCCCCCTAGGGATGGCCCTGCCACTTGCAGGAGGGGTCGGCCGGGCGATAGGGCTGGTCACCGGGGTTGGGGCTGGGGCGTATGCAGCACGCAGCTGCTAGGGCACCGTGAAATTTGGGGCAATTTGGTGCCCCAAATTTCATGCTGCCCTAGCCAGCTGCATATGCTGTGTATGCCTAAGGACGGCCCTGGATGTGGGAGGGGAAGAGGGGAAGCCCCATCCCAACCCCTCCTGCTCTGGCTCAGAAAGGCGGCCCCCTGCAGTCGCCCTTTGGCACCTCTCCACCCAGGAGCTTGTGCCTCCTGCTGCTGCAGTCCTCCCACCCACAGGGACCTCACTCAGCACGGGGGCAAGGCAGCCCCAGCTCTCCAGAGGGGGAAACTGATGCACAGTGCTCATCTGGCCCGTCAACAGCAGATCTGGGGCTAGAACCCTGGAGTCCTGACCACACCCTCCCCCCGCTCCTAACACCACTGCTCACTCACTGTTAGTGGCTAGGTCTCTCTGTTCTCCATACCCTGGGTACCTCCTCACTGGGCCAACAGTCCCTGATTGGCAGGTAGATGCTGCTCCGCAATGGGAGGGAGGGAGTGGGTCAGGGCCACTCTGTGCTGTCCAGCTGGGAGCTAGTTAGAGCAGCCCTGAGGCTGCACAGCCTGGCACACCTGGGGCAGGTCTCAGATCTGGGCCCCGCTGTGCCAGGGGCTGCACAGGGTAAGAGACAGTTCCTGCCCCAAAGAGCTCATGGTTTAACTAGATAAAGGACGGCTCATCATTCCCTATGGTTGCTTGTGGGAGAGGCAGACATTGAAGCCAGATCTCCTGGGTCCCACCCCAGTGCATCAGCCACAAGCCCAGCTGCCCCCATCATTCTGTCTGGAATGGCTTATGAGACTCAGGGCAGGCTGTCAAACACAGGGCAGACACCCCAAACTGATGGTGTGTCTATCATTAGATTTCACCAACCAAGTTCCAAACGTAATCTCCTGGATCACTATACCAGTGTTCCCTCGGAGTCACAGACGCTCCACTCTATCTTGCCACCTAGACAAACTGGACTTAGTGATAAATGGTCACTTATACCAAAAATCACAGGTTGCTCCCAGTCCCAAGAGACCAGTCCCAGATCAATTGGTACCCTAGATCTTACACCAAAGACAACGCCCTGAAATAAACTATCTAAAGGTTTATCAACTAGGAAAGAGAAATAAGAGAGTTATATACAGGTTAAAGCAAAGCAGGTGTAATCAGAGTCTGAATGAGCTCTTCCCTGACATCTAGTGGTGAGTTGTGGAAAAAGACTTCAGAAGCTGATCTTGTTTGCATAGACACATCCACCCTGCCTAGGTGCTCAGCATGATGGGATTGGTTCCCCAAATGATCACTTGATGCTGGTGTTGGATCCCCAGTCTCCTTGTTATTGGGGCAGGAGTAATAAAGGGTTGTTATCCTTGTTGTGTGAACCTGGCATACCCCAATGGAGGGACTCACCCTCATTTGAATAGCATTTGCTAGGCAAGGGACATGGGTTCCCCAGACCAATGAATTGAGAGTGAACATAAGAATAGTTGTGCTGGGTCAGACTAGGGGGTCTAGCTAGCCAGTTAGCTTAATATCTTGTTTTTTGATGGGATCAATGTTATGTGTTCTAGGGGAAGTGACCCCAATTAGTAATTATCAAGTGATCTTTTTTCTGCTATTCATCTCCACTTTCTGACAAGCAGAGGTTATGAATACTATTCCTTACCTATCTTGCCTAATAACCATTAATGGATTTAATCTCCATTATTTATCTAGTAAAAAGCAATAGAGGGTCCTGTGGCACCTTTGAGACTAACAGAAGTATTGGGAGCATAAGCTTTCGTGGGTAAGAACTTCACTTGCATCTGAAGAAGTGAGGTTCTTACCCACGAAAGCTTATGCTCCCAATACTTCTGTTAGTCTCAAAGGTGCCACAGGACCCTCTGTTGCTTTTTACAGATTCAGACTAACACAGCTACCCCTCTGATTATTTATCCAGTTCTCTTTTAAATGCTGTTATTGTTCTAACCTTCACAATCTCATCAGGCTGGAGGTAGCTGTTTGTACATAGTGCTCTGGGTTTTGTGTAAGAGTTGTAGATTATGTTTGACCCTTTTTTTCTTGAGGGTGTGATAAATGGGGTTAATTGAGTGTCTTGTTAACACTGATACGACCTAGTTTGGGACAGTGTCTTTATTGTAAATAGAAGAACAGGAGGACTTGTGGCACCTTAGAGACTAACAAATTTATTAGAGCATAAGCTTTCGTGGACTACAGCCCACTTCTTCGGATGCATATAGAATGGAACATATATTGAGGAGATATATATACACACAGACAGAGAGCATAAACAGGTGGGAGTTGTCTTACCACCTCTGAGAGGCCAATTAATTAAGAGAAAACAAACTTTTGAAGTGATAATCAAGCTAGCTCAGTACAGACAGTTAGATAACAAGTGTGAGAATACTTACAAGGGGAGATAGATTCAATGTTTGTAATGGCTCAGCCATTCCCAGTCTTTATTCAAACCGGAGTTGATTGTGTCTAGTTTGCATATCAATTCTAGCTCAGCAGTTTCTCGTTGGAGTCTGTTTTTGAAGTTTTTCTGTTGTAATATAGCCACCCGCAGGTCTGTCACTGAATGACCAGACAGGTTAAAGTGTTCTCCCACTGGTTTTTGAGTATTTTGATTCCTGATGTCAGATTTGTGTCCATTAATTCTTTTGCGTAGAGACTGTCCGGTTTGGCCAATGTACATGGCAGAGGGGCATTGCTGGCACATGATGGCATATATCACATTGGTAGATGTGCAGGTGAACGAGCCCCTGATGGTATGGCTGATGTGATTAGGTCCTATGATGATCAGGTCACTGGGTGGGGGCTAGAGCCGCTTTTGTGTTGTATTGTTGAAAAGGAACCCCTAGATACTGAACCCGGCCCTTGTTGCTGCTGGCTCCACCTGGCAGAAGGGTTACACAAACATGTACACACCAATGGGTTACCATTAAATCCTAAGAGTGACAGAGTTGTCATGTCATTTCAAAGGGTCTTTCAGGGCGGATCCAGGAGGCAGCCCAGGGGATCTCTGGCTTCAGAGTTCAAACAGCCAAAAAAATAAAAAGATGGAAAATTTGCCTGTGGCTTTATTTTATTTCTTCCATTCAGCTTCCAAGCCCACATGACCAGCTTCCTGGCACATAGCATTTCCCAGGTCTGACAGGGCCATTAACAAATCATTTGTATTGCGAGGGTCCGGGATTCCCCATCTGGAGGGAGCGGGGGAGGCGTGAGGACGATTCCCAGGCCTGAGTTCACAAGCTCAGACCAAACATTTTCAGTTATAAAGTAAAACTTACATCTTTCCCTATAGCATGGAGTGCCGCCATGGCAAGTGAGATGAATGTAGGCAGCGACTCACAAGCATTTCACAGAGTCTAAACACTAAATATATTCTTGTAAAACTAATCCCTGTTTTGAGCAAAACTACCATACAGGTGTGACCTGATTTGGGCTCCAGCTGCGAGGTTGTCAGTTCTTAGTTAACACCTGCAGCCTGGGCAAGAGCTGGCATCTGGCCTGCCAGGGTCACACCCGCTGGCATTTCTATGTGATTACCAGTGTCTGCGGCAGTGGAGTGGAGGGGCTGTTCTCGGCGTGGGGTGAGGAGGGGACAGACACCCCATGAGGCTGCAGGCTCTGGGCCCCCATGGTCTCATGGATCCATAGATAGGAAAGGCAAAAGGGGGTGCTGTGATCATTCAGTCCGACACCCTTTCCCCACACCCTGGTGACACAGCCTAGGATCTTCCCACACATCAGGCCCAGAACTCCATGGCAAATAACCCAGCCTCTCCACGGGCTCCGGGGGTTCTTCCCCCAAACAGACCCCTCTTCCCCTCCCCATTGTCCCCAGCCCCATTGCTTCCAGGCAGCTCATCGGGGCAGCCTGCCAAGGCTCAGCTCATGAGGCACATTCTGAGAGGGACAGAGGGACCCACCGCCAAAGACCCTGGACATGCCTCCCCTTTCCATTGGCTGCCCCAAGCACCTGCTTCCTGCGCTGGAGCCGGCCCTGCACACGGTGAGGCCCAGGGTTCCACATGTCCAGTGGCAGGGAGTTCCACAGGACCCATTCGCAGTGCCATCATCCTACGGGAGCACGGCCAGTATGTGTGGGCATGTCTCTGGGATCCCCGGGGGGACATATCCCATGGAGGCTAGGGTGATGCATTTGCAGGGATCTGTGTGGCTGTACAGCCAAGCAGCTGTGCTCCAGCTGGAATCTTTTCACATTGGCCCCCAGCCAAAATAAGCTAGGCTGTAATGGCTGGATCCCTCCAGACAGGTCAACATCCCTAAAACGGGGTGACCTCTGCTGGCCAGGGAGCGTTTTGAGACAACATGGCTATTTGAGTACCATAACGAGAGGGCTGTGGGGTGGCAACCTCGGCCCAGTGGATCGGGACTCAGGGACCCATCTCTGCCACCAAATCAGTGTGTGATCTCAGGTAAGTCGTTTCCCAACTCTCTGTGCCTCAGTTTCCTCTCTAAAACTGTCTATGGGTTGATGTTCAGATTGAGAGTTTTTAAGGGCAGGGACTGTCCCTCTGCACAGTGCCTGGTTCAGTGGGGTGCAGATCTCAGCTGGGGTGCTAGCACAATGCCATTGACAAACGTTCATTCCTAATCCTGACTGCCACCCTGTAGGGGCCCCAAAGGGGCTGACAAACCGGCTAATCCCACAGGCATCAGAGCGAAAAGGGTGGTGCTGTTGGACGGAAACCCCTGTGGTGCCAAAGCTACACAGGATCCATGACAGGAGCAGCTGGCTGCAACAAAACACCTGGGAATAGGACCCAGGAGTACTGACCTCCCCCACCCCCAACACCTCCCTTCTCAGGACATGTGCCAGCCTCTCCCTGACAGTGAACTGGGGAAAATTCCCCCGGAGACAAGGATGTGATCACTATTCCTAGCACTTGGCGAGCCTGCGATAGACAGGTCGTCCTGCAAAGAGCTGTCAAGGTATAGAGACTCAGAGTGAGGAAGGGAAACTGAGGCACCAGGGGGCAGTTACTGGCTTAAGGTGGCCCAGGCCAGAGGCAGAACTAGGTCTCCACCTGGTGCTCTAACCACTGGACCACACTTCCCCTGCAGGAGATGAAGCTGGCAGTGCCCATGTCCTAGGGGCAATGGCTGGGTAAGAGGCCCTGCCCTGATTCCTTCCATGTCCCTTCAATTGGCAGGTTGGCCCGCCTGGCGCTGCCCCCACTGAGACTGCTGGGAGCGGTGGATGGAGTCACTTAACACCTCACACTCCAACCAGACGCAATCCTTTATACCAGCATCATGGCGGCCAGCCATCCTGATCGCCACAGTGGGCATTGGGCTGCCCGCCAACACCTTCATCATCTGGCTGACAGGATGGCGGCTGAAGCGCCGGGGCCTGTCCGTCTTCATCCTAAGCCTGGCCACCTCCGACTTCCTCTTCCTCGCCACCTCGGTCATGCAGATCATAGAGACGCTGCTGAATGAAACCTGGGTGCTGGGCACCCCCATGTGCCGCCTGCGCTACGTCCTCTCCGACTTGAGCTACCACTGCAGCCTCTTCCTGCTGGCCGCCCTCAGCGTGGACCGCTGCCTGCTGGTGCTGCTGCCCCTCTGGTACCGCTGCCACCGCCCCCTGTGGCTCTCCAGCTACATTTGCCTGGGTGCCTGGCTGGTGGCCGCCCTGCTCAGCATCAAGGGCTTCGTCTTCGCCAACGTCGTCCAGTATTCAGACGGGATGCTCGTCTGCTCCAACAACCGGGGTGAGTTCGAGGGCCCCCTGCGCCTGCTGGAGGTGCTGCTGGAGGGACTCTTCCCCTTCGTCGTCATGGTGACCACCCATGCCGCCACCTTGTCACGCACCTTCCAACGCCACACCCGGCCCCCCAGCCAGTTCTACCGCATCGTGGCCGCCACCCTGTCGGCCTATGTGCTGCTCAACCTCCCCTTCCAGATCGTCCAGCTGCTCTTCCTGGCCTCCTTGGAGCACGAGTTAAACTATCGCATCTTCCCCTTCATGGTCTACTTCAGCTACCTGATCAACCTCAACAGCAGCATCAACCCTCTCATCTACATCTTCTTCGGCTCCAACATCTGCACGGGCTGCGGCCGCCACACGACCTCCTCCCTTGCCACGGCCCTCACCGAGGAGCAAGGGAAAAGCCCTGGGGACACGCCCAGCACGTCCTTCTCAGCCTAGCCCTGCCAGCAAGACCCTGCTCTCCTCTCCCTCCATGGCCCAGCCCCTGCTCTGGCACAGCTCCAGTCACCAGTCGAGTGGTCACTGGCTCCCCTGATAGGACCTGGCCACAAGGAAGGGGGGGTCTGTGCACAATTGTAGGTTCACTAGTGCTAAGCCTTGTGTAAATGGGTGCAAGGTGGAGCTTCGTCAGGCGCAACCAGATCCAGGAAGCTACCAGGAGAAGTCACACCAGTGCCAAGGCCCAGTTTGCCCCATTTCCCCAGCCTAGGCAAGCTCCAGCGGGGACAGATCCTCAGCAGATGCAAACCAGGCCCAGCTCCATGCAGGTCAATGGCCCGGGAACACCAGGCCCTAGGCAAGGCAATGTAAACACTGACGTGGCTGCAGCTGCCAACCCACAGGTGCCAGGAGACACTGCGATGAAGGGGACTCTGCCCCTTTGGGCCTATTTGTGCTTGGCAATCTTGCCTTTAGGTGTGGCTCCAAGGTCACTGTGTTTTAATACCGTGGCTGTTCTGCACACTACAGCCAGATTCCCAGCGCTGAAGATACAGGTGCCCCCCTAATTCTGTCCCCCTGGGCCCCTGCAGCCTGACTGTTCTGGCCTGCAGAAAGCAGGCCCAGTCTCCTCTTAGCACACATGACTATGACACAGAAGCTGCAGCCCAAGTGTATGTTGTGTGTATGTTGGGGGGGGGGGGAGGGGCTGCATCAGAACCTGTCATAACTATAAAGGGAAGGGTAACAGCCCTCCTGTGTACAGTACTATAAAATCCCTCCTGGCCAGAGACTCCACAATCCTTTTACCTGTAAAGGGTTAAGAAGCTCAGGTAACCTGGCTGACACCTGACCCAAAGGACCAATAAGGGGACAAGATACTTTCAAATCTTGGTGGGGGGAAGGCTTTTGTTTGTGCTCTTTGTTTTGGGGGTTGTTCGCTCTTGGGACTGAGAGGGACCAGACATCAATCCAGGCTCTCCAAATCTTTCTGAACAAGTCTCTCATATTTCAAACTTGTAAGTAAACAGCCAGGCAAGGCATGTTAGTTTTTATCTTTGTTTTCTCAACTTGTAAATGTACCTTTTGCTAGAGTGTTTATCTCTGTTTGCTGTAACTTTGAACCTAAGGCTAGAGGGGATTCCTCTGGGCTCTTTAAGTTTGATTACCCTTTAAAGTTATTTTCCATCCTGATTTTACAGAGATGATTTTTACCTTTTTCTTTAATTAAAAGCCTTCTTTTTAAGAACCTGATTGATTTTTCCTTGTTTTTAAGATCCAAAGGGGTTGGATCTTGATCCACCAGGAGTTGGTGGGAGAAAGGAGGGGGATGGTTAATTTCTCCTTGTTTTAAGATCCAAGGGATTTGGATCTGTATTCACCAGGGGATTGGTGAAGAGTCTCTCAAGGCTACGCAGGGAAGGGAATTATCATTTTGGGAGTGGTGGCAGCGGACCAGATCTAAGCTGGTAGTTAAGCTTAGAAGTTTTCATGCAGGCCCCCACATTTGTACCCTAAAGTTCAAAGTGGGGAAGCAGCCTTGACAGAACCACACACCTGAAGGGTCAGAATTAAGGCCATGGGACTGCCTGGGGATCCCCACCTTCCCACACCCACCAGGGGGCAGGTACTGCTCCCCCCCTACCATTCCATGGAGGCAGAACACACCAAAGAGGGCCACACCCCATGGCTTTAATTCTGACCCCTTGGGGATGTGGTTCTTTAATTCTGACCTTCCCCCCCTCCCCTCCGACACAGAGCTCCTCCCCAGTTTCCCCCAGCAGGGTGTCCAGTGTATGGGCCTGGCTGCCCGCCAGCACCTCCTGCTAGGGACTCAGATCCACCTTTGCCCCCACCAGGCGGGTGGGGTAAGAGAGGTGCCTGGAGATGCGCTGAGCTCATGTCAGCCCAGGGGCTCCCAGGTGAGTGACCACAGGTAGGGGCATGGGGAATCAAGGGGAGAAGGGGTCCCCCTGCTGAGCTATCTCAGCCACACTGACAGTGGGCTAGGGGGCTGAGAGAAGCATTACAAGGTGTTGGAGGGGGAAGTCATTTTCTCCTACCCCCAGCCGGGGGCTCGCCCACATTTCCAGGGAGCTGTGCAATTCCGTGGCAAAAGGGGGATCCAGCAGGGGCCTTGGGATCCAGACCCCAGTTAGTCTGGATCTGCCCAGTGACTAGGGTTACCATTCGTCCGGATTCCCCCAGACATGTCCGGCTTTTTTCAGTTAAAAATAGCGTCCGGGGGGAATTTGTAAATGTCCGGATTTCCCCCCGTGCAGAGCACGCACGGCTTACAGGGCAGCCAGCCGGATCGTGCCACTCCCTCCTCCACTACCCCTTCCTCTCTCCTGCAACTTGACACCACTCCCCTCCTCTCTCTCCCCCTCCCTCCCTGCATTGGCAGATCACAGCCTCCAGCAGTCTGGAGCTCCGACCCTGCTCCCCTCCCCCGCTGTCGAGCGCGCCGCTCTGCAGCACAATAAGGGGGCCAGGGGGTCAGAGAAGCGGCAGGGAGGTTCTGGGGGGGTAGTCAAGAGACAGGGAGCAGGGGGAGGGTTGGATGGGTCAGGAGTTCGGGGGGTGCTGTCTGGGGGTTGGGGGTGTAAGGTTTTGGGCAGAGTACAGGTGGGGGGGGTCTCAGGAGGGAGCAGTCAGGGGACAAGGAGCAGGGAGGCTTAGGTAGGGGGTGGAGTCCTGGGGGGCAGTTAGGGGCAGGGGTCCCAGGAGGGGGCAGTCAGGGGACAAGGCGTGGGGGGGAGGGTTGGGGGTTCTGAGGGGGCAGGAAGTGGGAGGGAGTGGAAGGGGCAGGGGCGGGGCTAGGGCAGGACGGGGGCGGGGCTAGGGCGGGGCTCCTCCCGTCCTCTTTTTTGATTGTTGAAATATGGTAACCCTACCAGTGACGCCAGTAGGATGACACAGGAGCTGTAAGTTCATTCCTGAAGTGAAGAATGAGGAAGCAGGACAACAGCAGCCATTTCCCATGCAGGCCACTGGCAGGAGTGATTAAACCCATGACCTTGGGAGCTAAAAGCATAAACCTCTACTGCTTGAGCTAACCCCCTGCTCTTGGAGTGGAGGGGTCAGTACAAAAAGTAATTTTCCCTCTACTGATACTCACACCTTCTTGTCAACTGTTTGAAATGGGCTACCTTGATGGCATTGGCCTCGTTAGCACTTCAAAAGTAATCCTCCCGCGCCCCCCCCCCCACTCACCCCTTCTTGTCAACTGTTGCGAATAGGCCACTTCCACCTTAATTGAATTGGCTCATTAGCACTGACCCCACCCCCCCGCTTGGTAAGACAACTCCCATCTTTTCATGTGCTCTAATATATATTCCGCTTACTGTATTTTTCACTCCATGCATCTGATGCAGTGGGTTTTAGCCCACAAAAGCTTATGCCCAAATAAATTTGTTAGTCTCTAAGGTGCCACAAAGACTCTTTGCTGTTTTTGCTGAGACAGACTAACACAGCTGCCCCTCTGAAACCTGCCCCCTGCTCTGTTAGCACAGGTGGAGCAGGCCCAGCAAGCTGTAGCTAAGGCCCAGGCACCTCAGCAAGAGCAGAGCACCATGCAGAACGGGCCTAAGTCACAACAGCTCCCCGCAGTCCGATTCCACTCCCCTCCTTGGGGCCGCATTCTGCCCCCTGCATCCCACAGGCCACCAGTCACCTCATACAGTCAGTTACTGCAGCTTCACGTCCCCATCTCAGGGCTCCTTTTACCCAGCGGTGCCAGGCTAGGGTGGGCACCCCATTTGTGTGTGTCCTCCTGGGCTGCAAGGAGACGGGATCGTCCATTGCATTTGCTGTGCTGTCATATCCAGCACCAGTGGATTTGTTGGCCATGTGGCTTGGAGTGACCTGTACAGATGCTGCTTGGCCACCTGCTGCACCCCATATGCTAGCAAGCTTTTGCTCTGCTCTAAGGCCGCTGCACCAGTCCAGCTAGGGACAGAGTAGGGTTAAACCTGCTGTCACCCCCAGGGAGGAGGCATCACACGCCAGTCGTGAGAAGGACATCCTGTATCTGACAGCCCACAGCGGGTCTGCCCCCGTTGGCCCAGGCTCCGCGATGGGTGCTGAGAGAGTCCTGTGGCCGTACGTCCCGCGCACTCAGCGCTCTCCCCAGCCTCACGCATGTGTTCATGTGATGTCATTTGTCCTCTTTTTGGTTTTATTAAATGTGGTCCTGGAGAGGGTGTCCTGTGCTTCTTTGGGGACCTCCACAAAGGGGCGTGGAGAGCCGTGTATCTGGATTGGAGCCGGTGTCCCTGGAGGGAAAAACCTCGGGTCCCATTCCCTGGTTCCCGGAGCCAACCAGTCCCCATCACACACTGGCCTCTCTCCCCCCACTGGTTTGACAGAGGGAGCCCAGAAGGGGATGCTCCATCTTCTCAGTCCCTGGGGTGTGAGGGGGTTCACAGCAGTCAGGCCCAGCCGGGGCGGCTCTAGCTTTTTTGCCACCCCAAGCACGGCAGGCAGGCTGCCTTCGGCGGCATGCCTGCAGGAGGTCCCCGATCCCGCGGATTTGGCGGGTGCACCAAATCCGCGAGGATCCGGGGACCTCCCTGCAGGCAAGCCGCCGAAGGCAGCCTGACTGCTGCCCCCCACAGCAACTGGCAGGGGCGCCCCCCGCGGCTTGCCACCCCAGGCACGCGCTTGGAGTGCTGGTGCCTGGAGCCACCGCTGGGCCCAGCCCCCCATGGGGCTCCCCCTATGGCTCCCCTGAACTGGCCCATTCTCCCCCCCCCCCCCCCGGCATGTTGACCCATCGCTCCCGGCCCTGACCCATTCCCCCCCCATACTGGCCCGTCCCCCTCCCACTGTCCTCACCCCTCCTGTTGGCCCATCCCCATTCCCTCCTCCCCTCCACCCATCCCCCTCCTACTGTCCTGATCCATCCCCTCCCTCCCTAACGCATCCCCCCATGTTGGCCCATTCCCCATTCTCTGCCCCCCCCCCCCCCGCTGGCCCTCCCCCTCCTACTGTCCTGACCCATCCCCCCATGTTGGCCCATTCCCGTTCCCCGCCCCTCCTGATGGCCCATCCCCATTCCCTCCCCGCCCCGCCCATCCCCCTCCTACTGTCCTGATCCATTCCCCCCCTCAGTGACCCAACCCCCTATGTTGGCCCATCCCCATTCCCCGCCCCCTTCCGCTGGCCCATCTCCCTCCAACTGTTCTGATCCATCCCCCGCCCTCGCTGACCCAACCCCTCATGTTGGCCCATCCCCATTCCCCACCTCCAGCTGAGCCCCCCCCCCCCCCCCAGCTGGGCGGGGCGGGCCGATCTCGGCGCAGCCAGTCCAGACCCGGCCCGGCCCACGCAGGTGGTGGGAGCGGCCTCCCCCTCTACTTCCTGCCGCCCGGCCTGGCGCCTCCATCCGCCAGGCAGCGGCCCCGACCGCCAGCCCCAGCACAGCCGGTGAGTACGGCCCCCAGGTGAGGGGGGGCCGCCGGGTGTGGGGGGCCCTAGTCCCGGTTTGGGGGGGGCCTTACTCCCGCTCCGGGGCGGGTCGCCGAGCGTTCCGGGGCGTGTACAGGGAAGTGGGAAATGAAATCCTGCGGGTAAAGGGTGAAATCGGGGAGGTGCGCAGGTTACAGTGTGTTTCTCCCCTTCCCCCCCCCCTTCAGTTTCGGTCCCTCTGGCCAAGCAGAGTTCATGGCATTTTGCCCTCCGTCTCCAGGGTGTGCCCCCCCCGCGGCTGTGGCAGGGGCGGGGATTTGCCTGGCTGGCTCTGGGGGCGTGGCTGATTCCCTGGGCATCGGTTTCTGCTCCGGGTGGGAATCAGGCTGGGTTTCATCCCGGACCCAACAGGCCTCTTTGCCCTACAAAGCTCTGGGGCTGGTAAGGGAGGAATTCTGGGTTATTTTGTGGGAGGGTCTTCACCCCTTGCCCTTTCCCATGGCCCCATGCTCCTGGCTGTGCCCCAAGTAGTAGGATTGATGCTCCCCCCCACATCCTGCAGATCAGAGTCAGGGGGACGCAGCCAGCCCTACTGCCCACACAAGGCTCCAGCAGCAGTTTCTAGGAGACCTTGTCTCCACTTCCCAATTCCCCCATGCTGTGGCACTAGATACTTGGTTCACTTCCTGCTCTTTAAACTCTTGTATAAGATGGCTGTGCTGTTACAGCTTCTGGGCTTCACCCCAGAGGCAGCTGCATCTTGGCATTGAGCAAGGGATCCTGTATATATAAAACGGTTGTGCTTCACCTCAGAGACGGCTGCCACTCAGCTTTGGGTGAAGGGTCCTGTGCTTATAAATCGGCTGCTGTGTCCTACCCCAGAAGTGGCTCTGCATTTCAGGCCTGGCCTCTCTGACTCTTGCCACCCCCACCCCCAGCCATGTCGTTCCGGAAGGTTGTGCGCCAGAGCAAGTTCCGCCATGTCTTCGGGCAGCCCGTCAAGAATGACCAGTGCTATGATGACATCCGCGTCTCCCGCGTCACCTGGGACAGCAGCTTCTGTGCTGTAAACCCCAAGTTCGTGGCCATGATCGTGGAGGCCAGTGGGGGAGGGGCCTTCATGGTGCTGCCAGTGCTCAAGGTGACTGGGGTAACGGGGGGCAGGAGCTGAGTCCTACCAGCTCATTGAACTGGTGACACTAATGTGCTTTGAGCCTCAGGAGAGATGGAAATGGGGAGAGCTGCAGTTAGCAGTGGGGGTGGAGAATGGGTCTGTGTCAGGGACTATACTCCCCCGTGCCCCCGGGTGTTTTCCCCCTGGCATTAAGGGGACAGTGTAGTTGGGAAGGTGATGTCCTGGAATTTTGTAGCTCACAGATGTAATGAGTTTGTTCTCAGCTGCATCACATGTGCATCCCTGCAAATACGCCCCTTCACTCCCCCGCCCCCCCCCCCCCCCCCCCAAATCAACAGGATTGCAAGTGTGTAGGAGGAGTCCAGGGCTGGGATAGCGGGGGGCTGCGGGTTGGGATGGAGGGGCATCAGCAGAGCTGTGGGGGGAGCCCATGACTGGAATAGCAGGGGACTGCAGGTCAGGGTGGAGGGGCTCTGGCTGTATATTGGGGAGGAATCTCCTGTGACTCTGCCCTTCTCCCCCAGACAGGGCGCATCGATAAGTCGTACCCCACGGTGTGTGGGCACACGGGCCCTGTCTTGGACATCGACTGGTGCCCGCACAATGACCATGTCATCGCCAGCGGCTCCGAGGACTGCACCGTCATGGTGAGAGGGCTGGGGGCAGGGGTGGCCCTAGGTGGGGGAAGGGGTTGGGGCAGGGGCAGCCAGCTCAGTCTGGATTCGGTGTGATTAGCAATCTGTCTCCTTCCCGTGTGTGTCAGGGCATGCCCATGGTGGCAGGTGGAGCAGGTGCTTGTGTCAGCCAAGAGGGTTCTCTGATGGGGTGAGGGGGTGCAGACTTCCCACAGGCCCCATCTAACCTCTGTGCCCTGACAGGTCTGGCAGATCCCAGAGAATGGACTAACACAGTCCTTGACAGAGCCCGTGGTGGCCCTGGAGGGGCACTCGAAGCGCGTGGGCATCGTCACCTGGCACCCGACCGCCCGCAATGTCCTCCTCAGCGCAGGTACAGCCTCCCCTCCCCATGATTGTGTGTGTGGGGTGGGGTGAGGCAGGGCCCCTGCAGGGGAGCAAGGGGAGCAGGTGGGGCTATATGTGGAGTGCTCTGTACCAGATGACTGGCGGATAGTTAATGTAAAGCCTTGTTTGTTTGCTTTGGTTTTAAATGGCTCTGAAGCAATAAACCTAACTTCAATCCCAAGCAAATTAGTAAAGGACAGGATTAGCAGACGCATAGATGAACATGATATGTTGGGAAGAGTCAACACGTTTTTTGTAAAGGGAAATGATGCCTCACCAATCTGTTAGAATTCTTAGGGGCGGGGGTGTCAACAAACATGGACCAGATCTAGTGGCTATAGTGTACTTGGACTTTCAGAAAGCCTTTGTCAGAAGTCTCTCACCAAAGACTCCTAAGCAAACTGAACAGTCATGGGATCAGATGAGTTCCTCTCATGAATCAGGAACTGGTTAAAAGAGAGGAAGTAAAGGGTAGGAATAAATAGTCAGTTTTCACAGTGAAGAACAGTAAACAGCAGGGCCCCCCATGCAGTGCTGTTCAACATGTTCATAAGTGATTTGGAAAAAGGGATAAACTGAGTTGGCAAAGTGTGCAGACTATACAAAATTACTCAAAATAGTTAAATCCAAAGCAGACTGTGAAGATTTACAAAGGGATCTCTCAAAACTGGGTGACTGGGCAACAAAATGGCAGATGAAATTCAATGTTGATAAATGCAAAGTAATGCCCATTGGAAAGCATACTAACTATACATACAAAATGGTGGGGTCTAAAATAGCTGTTACCACTCAAGAAAGATCTTGGGATCATTGTGGATAGTTCTCTGAAAACATCCACTCAATGTGCAGCGGCAGTCAAAAAAAGCAAACAGAATGTTAGGAACCATTAGGAAAGGGATAGATAGTTTGTCTTATTAGCATAATGCCTCTATATAAACCTGTGGTATGTCCACACCACGAATACTGTGTGCAGCTCTGGTCTCCCCATTCCAAAAAAAATATTAGAAATGGGAAAGATACAGAGAAGGGCAACAAAAACAACGAGGGGTCTGGACCAGCTTCCATATAAAGAGAGATCAAAAAGAGACAACTAAGGGAGAATATGATAGTGGTGTATTAAATCATGAATGGTGTGGAAAATAGGGAAGTGTTACCAACTCCTTCACATAACACAAGAACCAGTGGTCACCCAGTGAAATTAAGAGGCAGCAGGTTTAAAACAAACATAAGGAAGTGCTTCACATGACACAGTCAAACCTGTGGAACTCATTGCAGTTCAAAGTATAGGTCCATCAATGGCTCTTATCCAAGATGGTCAGGGACACAACCCCATGCTCTGGGTGTCCCTAAACCTCTGACTGCCAGAAGCTGGGACTGCACAACAGGGGATGGATCACTCGATAATTTCCCTGTTCTGTTCTGTCCCTCTGAAACATCTGGTCGCTGGCAGTGGCTAGGATACTGGGCTAGATGGACCATTGGTCTGACCCAGTGGCCATTCTTATGCTCTCTGGAGTGGGGACGGTGGGGGTGGGGAACAGTTCCTGCCCCCCGAGGCTGTGGTAATGTGGTGGTCGTGTGGAACATGGGCATGGCTGAGGAGCTGGGCGGGAGGAGGGATGAGGGAAGCTGTCTCTGGGGGTCGGGGTGTAATGGACCGGTACCCCCAGGCTGTGATAACGTGGTGATCGTGTGGAACGTGGGCACGGCCGAGGAGCTGTACCACCTGGACAGCATGCACCCCGACCTCATCTACAACGTCAGCTGGAGCCACAACGGGAGCCTCTTCTGCTCCGCCTGCAAGGACAAGAGCGTGCGCATCGTGGATCCCCGCCGAGGGGTGGTCGTGGCGGTACGGACCCCTCCAGGGCCCCCCGGTGTGGGCTGCAGATGGTGGGACAGATCCACCCTGGACCCCGGACCCCCAGCTCCTACATGATGGCCCCGGGTTCTCCCCTGCCCTGGCAGCATTGCCTGGTGGTTCCCCTCCCCTCCTGTGCTCTGCAGACCCATTCTGTCCCCTGACTGAGTGTGGGGCCCAGAGGTGTTAGAAGCCTGATCTGGGGAGCGGGGAGTATTTAAAGGCACCAGCTGCTCCCATCAATGGGGGGTAAGTTTGTCACTGCCCCCGGTGGTGGGGGTGAACCTGACTCCTTTACCCCAGTGGAGCTGAAGTTCCCGAGGGGGGGGGGGGGGTGGCGGCCCCAGGTCCCTTCTTGCCATGCAACAGTTGGTTGGGGGGGGGGGGGGAGTGTCAGTCCGTCCCTCACCCTGCTGTCCCCCTCCCTCCAGGAGAAGGAGCGTGCGCACGAGGGAGCGCGGCCCATGCGTGCCATCTTCCTGGCTGATGGCAAGATCTTCACCACAGGCTTCAGCCGCATGAGCGAGCGGCAGCTGGCGCTCTGGGACCCGGTGAGCTGGGGGCTTCATAGATACAGGGGACAGCGGTGCCCAGGAGGGGAAAGCAGTGGATGTGGTGTTCCTTGACTTTAGCAAAGCTTTTGATACGGTCTCCCACAGTATTCTTGCCGGCAAGTTAAAGAAGTATGGGCTGGATGAATGGACTGTAAGGTGGATAGAAAGCTGGCTAGATAGTTGGACTCAACGGGTAGTGATCAATAGCTCCATGTCTAGTTGGCAGCCTGTATCAAGCGGAGTGCCCCAAGGGTCGGTCCTGGGGCCGGTTTTGTTCAATATCTTCATTAATGATCTGGAGGATGGTATGGATTGAACTCTCAGTAAGTTTGCAGATGACACTAAACTGGGAGGAGTGATAGATAAGCTGGAGGGTAGGGATAGGATACAGAGGGACCTAGACAAATTAGAGGATTGGGCCAAAAGAAACCTGATGAGGTTCAACAAGGACAGGTGCAGAGTCCTGCACTTAGGACAGAAGAATCCCATGCACTGCTACAGACTAGGGACTGAATGACTAGGCAGCAGTTCTGCAGAAAAGGACCTAGGGGTTACAGTGGACAAGAAGCTAGATATGAGTCGACCGTGTGCCCTTGTTCCCAAGAAGGCTAAAGGCATTTTGGGCTGTATAAGTAGGGGCATTGCCAGCAGATCAAGGGATGTAATCATTCCCCTCTATTCGACATTGGTGAGGCCTCATCTGTAGTACTGTGTCCAATTTTGGGCCCCACACTACAAGAAGGATGTGGAAAAATTGGAAAGAGTCCAGCGGAGAGCAACAAAAATGATTAGGGAGCTGGAGCACATGACTTAGGAGGAGCGGCTGAGGGAACTGGGATTGTTTAGTCTGCGGAAGAGAAGAATGAGGGGGGATTTGATAACTGCTTTCAACTACCTGAAAGGGGGTTCCAAAGAGGATGGATCTAGACTGTTCTCGTGGTAGCAGATGACAGAACAAGGAGTAATGGTCTCAAGTTGCAATGGTGGAGTTTTAGATTGGATATTAAGAGAAACTTTTTCACTAGGAGGGTGGTGAAGCACTGGAATGGGTTACTTAGGGAGGTGGTGGAATTCTCCTTCCTTAGAGGTTTTTAAGGTCAGGCTTGACAAAGCCCTGGCTGGGATAATTTAGTTGGGGATTGGTCCTGCTTTGAGGAGGGAGTTGGACTAGATAACCTCCTGAGGTCCCTTCCAACCCTGATATTCTAAGTTTCTACGAGGTCTCCTGGGATGGGAGCTGCATGGCGCTGCCTCAGGGCGGAGTAGTGATGTCCTTGCCTCCCTGGATTGCCCCACAGATGCTGACGTGTGGGGGGGGGGGGGGCAGTGATCCTGGAGATGCTGGCTTCCCCCAGTCTGTCCTCCATAAGGGTGAGATCCCTTCCTGACCCCAGAGCCCTGAAGCATGTCTGTAGGTAATATTTTGGTTTTGGTGGGGGGGAGGGGGGTCTCAGGGCGGGAGGGGTCTGCGGGGGGCCTATCCTCTCCATCACCATCTCCTTCCCTCCCCATTCCACTGCAGGAGAACCTGGAAGAGCCCATGGCGCTTCAGGAGCTGGACTCCAGCAATGGAGCCCTGCTGCCTTTCTACGACCCCGATACCAATGTCATCTATGTCTGCGGCAAGGTAGTGGTCCAATCATCAGGGGATGTCATGCCCCTGCTGACCCCAGGCTAATGCTGTTAGGAGCAGCCTGTGGCCCCACAGGGAAGAGGCTGGGACCAGCTAGTGCTGATCCTTACAAGTAGAGGATGGGTGGGGGCAGGTGGCACTGCCTGTGTCCGTGGGGATTGGGTGTTGTGATGATGCCCTTATGCTGCCCGCACCCCCCCCCCCCCCCCCCACACACACACACACACACACACAGACTCCTCTCTGCCTCCCTCTTCACCCACAGGGGGACTCAAGCATCCGGTACTTTGAGATCACAGAGGAGCCACCCTACATCCACTTCCTGAACACCTTCACCAGCAAGGAGCCCCAGCGTGGCATGGGCTGGATGCCCAAGCGGGGTCTGGACGTCAGCAAGTGTGAGATCGCCAGGTGCGGGCTCCCAAAGTGGGGCATGTGGGGTGGGGCTGGCAGTGATAGAGGGATTGGGGGTGACTGGCGGGGTGGGGGGCAGCAGTGATCCTGGATGTAGGGGGCTGGGGGAGGGAGGTGTTTGGGGGCAGCACTGATCCTGGAGATGGGGGCAATCTAGAGGAAATGGGGGCGGCGGGTGACTTCTGCTCCGCTAACTCTTATGCTCCCCAACTGTGCAGGTTTTACAAGCTTCACGAGCGCAAGTGTGAGCCCATCATCATGACAGTGCCAAGGAAGGTGAGTGCCTGGCACGGCAGGGGGAGGGGAGTACTGTGTTTGGGAGTCAGACTTTGGGTGGGGAGCATCCCTGTTCTGTCCCCCTCCTTGGGAGCAGGGCTGGGTGCAGAGCAGTGGCTGTAGCAGGTCCGGTTGGAATGCTACTGCTGCCCCTTGGAGGAAGGAGCTAACTTCCCCCCAACAAAGTTCTTTTCCAAGCCAGTGTCTTGGAGTTGGGGGAATCCCCAGCCTCAGGTGTTGCTGGCCATGGGGCTGCCCATAGTAGGGGGGCTGCCTCCTCCCCAGTGGCTGAGAGTTCCACAGGCTGGTGCTGCATGGCTGACCGTGTGTGTGTGTGTGTGTGTGTGTGTGTGTGTGTGTGTGTGTGTCCCTTGCAGTCGGACCTGTTCCAGGACGACCTGTACCCAGACACGGCTGGGCCAGATGCAGCCATGGAGGCTGAGGAATGGGTGGCCGGGAAGACAGCAGGTCCCGTGCTGATCTCGCTGCGCGAAGCCTATGTGCCCAGCAAACAGCGGGACCTGAAAATCAGCAAGAAGAATGTGCTGCATGAGAGCCGCCCAGCTCCCGCCTCCAGCACCGGCAGTGCCACGCGCCTCAGTGCCACGGCCGCGCCCACCACGGTGCCCAGCATCAGCATCAGCACTGCCCCTGGGGTATGTACAGCATCCCACTGCTGTCCTCACCTGGGTTCGAGCCTGCCCAGCCCCACCCTGTGACACAAGCCTGTGCTGTCTGGCCCAGCTCTGTGCCACCGACCCGGGGCCGCTCCAGCCGGCCAGCTGGGAGTTGGGCCCCGGCGGCGCGGCCGCTGGGGCCATGCTACCTGGTGCTCTGGGGCCAGGGGGCACTGGGGCTGCTAGCCGGGGGAGGGGCCAGTGGCCACAGTGGGGGCTGGACTCTGGTGGGTATGGAAGGGGTGGGGCCTCACGGGGGCAGGGCTGGGGTGCTAGCCTCCCCATGTCGGGTTCACCCACCGCCCATGGGGTGGGGTCCTGGGCTTTGGCCCCATGGTTGATGGTCTGTCTGCAGGGAGGTGGGGGCTGGGCTCTGGCCCTGTGGCTGATGGTCGGTCTGTCTGTCTGCAGGGTGGCGGGCGGCTGGAGGAGGTGCTGCAGGAACTGCAGGCGCTGCGGCTGCTGGTGAAGGAGCAGGGCGAGCGTATCAGCAGGCTGGAGGAGCAGCTGAGCCGCATAGAGAATGGGGATGTCTAGGGTGGGGGTGGGGGAGCACGGTGCCCCCCTCCTTAAAGGGATCGCATAAACCAGGGTTTTGACTCTTCACCTCGGAGCTGCCAGTAACCACTCCCTGAAGTGAGGGGGGGCCCTGGGCCCCACTCCCACCTCTCCCCTTTCCGCTCTGCCACGGGGAAACCACTCCCTTTTTTCTATGAGTGACCAAAACACCCCACCTCTTAAAGGAGTGGGTGGTTCTCACACACACACACCCACCCCTTGCCTTAGGCAGTATCGCCCCCTCCTGGAAGCTCCTCTCCCACTGGGTGGGGTCACCCCAAGAAGCTGATGTGCTGGGGGGTGATTTCCTGCCTCTATCAGCCCCATGGTGGGGGATGGTGCTGGGTTCAGCTCTGTGCTTTTCTTCCCAGCCCCATGCAGGGCCCCCCCTCTGTCTGCGCAACCCCCTCCCCTCCCAGCACACATTTAGAGGAGACAAACGCTAAGCTCCACCCCCATCCCCGTCCATGCTGCTGGTGGAGGTTGGGTGCAGCCTGGCCCCGCCCCCCTCTTCCTGTGCCTCTGGGAGCGCAGGGGGTGCGATCGGGGGGTCGCTGTGCTCAGCCCTCCCCTTTAAATCAGACTTGGGTCTGCAGCTACCATCACCGTGCCAGTGCAGTGGGGTCGGAGCAGGGCACGGGCCCTGGAACCCACGCCTGGTTTTATGTGACTGTGCCCTCTTCAATAGCCATGGGGGGGGCAGTCATAGCAGGGACCATTCAGACCCAGCAAAGTGGCTTCTGCCTAGATGCAATTAAGGAAAGGAAAAAAACCACACACAGAGCTCTGTGCAGGGCCAGATCTATATTTTCATTCCAAATAAAAGGTCTTTATAATAAACCCTTGGGCTGGGTGTGTCTTACTGTGCGCCTGTGGGCCCCATCCTCCAGCCACTGCGCCGGGGACTGGGTGCCAAGAGCTGCAGCAGCTAACCAGGGCCCTGCAGGGAAACCGGGACAGAGGGGGACATGAGCAGGAGAGCTGGGTAGGGGGCAGACAGTGGGTATATACAAGGCAGGAGGGGAGACCTTTGTACCAGCAGTGGGCGCCTGATGCCCTGGGAAGGCAGCACCCATATAGCTGTGCTGAAAATAAATGGTTTGCTTTGCCCATGTGGGCTTGTGTAACTCACTGCCACTGGACAGCACTAAAATACTTAGCTAGCTGCAAGGGCCTGCTCTGCTGGAGAATGAAAACAGGCAGTGCATTGCCAGGGGCAGCCCGGCTCCTGCCACAGGTGAATGTGGTGGTGGGGGGACTAGAGCCTGCCAGGGACAGAGAACACCGCGCCCACAGCCTGAGTTCTGTCCCCGTCAGGCGCAGGGCTGTGGCTTCTCTCCCCTGCTGGGCACTAGGCGGGTGCCATGGTGCCCGTGGGCACCATGTTGGGGACCACTGCCCTAGGAGCTCTGGCACCATTTTCCCCCTTTGGCTGACTTGTCTGTTGCAAGGAGAGCTCAGCTCCAGTCCCAGGGTAGCGTGCCCGCACCAATGTGGCTGGCAGAGATGCAGTGGCTGGCAAGCGTGTCATCCCCCTTTCTTCTCCTCTCTTTCTCCCCTCCCCCCCCCCAGCCCCTCAAGGCCATGAGAACAAGGGGAAGAGATGGCTTCCCACCTGTGTGCTGAGCTCAGGGTCCTTCCTGTCACAGGCGCAGGCAGGGGCCATGTGGGGGAGACAGGAAACCAGTGGTTGGGGCTAATGAGCCGATACGGCAGCAGGGCTGGGGCAGGCAGGAAAGGAGGCTGCAGTGAGCACAGTGTGGTGCTGGGAGGGTGAATTCAAGGCCCATCTGCTGAGCCCTGCACTCTGTCTGTAAGCAGTAGCCCATGCCTCCCTTTTGGCACCCGGACAGAACCCAGCCATCTTACTTCCCCGGGGCAGCTACAGTTATTTAATCCCCTGGGCAAGTCTGTCCTGTCCCTCTTCTGGACCTGTTAGAGCAGGGGTTCTCAAACTGGGAGTTGGGACCCCTCTGGGGTCATGAGGTTATTACATGGGGGGGGGTCACGAGCTATCCGTCTCCACCCCAAAGCCCACTTTGCCTCCTGCATTTATAATGATGTTAAATATATATGTGTTTTTAATTTATAAGGGGGGTTGCACTCAGAGGCTTGCTATGTGAAAGGGGTCCCCAGGACAAAAGTTTTGAGAACCACTGTGTTAGAGGAGAACAGCCTGCTGCTGCTACCCGTGCTTGTTCTGTGCCCAGGGGAAGAGATGTGTGGTGGTGGTTTGACCGGCACGGGAGGGGAAAAAGAGGAAATGAGCATCACCTCCCAGCTGCTGTCTGTGGGCACCATCCGCCTTGCGCGCTCTTGCCGCAGCACCTGGAGGATCCTGGGCTTCCTCTGTGCCCTGCCTTTCTGCAGCTCCACCTTCCCCACATGGGCCAGGTTGGGCTGGCAGAGGGCACAGCAGGTCAGTTGTACCCCATCCCCTGCCAGTCACTGGTTCAAATCCAGCCCGGCTCTGGTGGTAGTGGAGTGCCCTTCTACTGGCTTTTGGGCACCCCCCTTACATGTGATGAGTTGGGTGGGCCTCAGTTCCTATGCCCTCAGCCTCAGGCACTGCCCAAATGGGTGGGATGGGCAAAGATGTCAAGGATCAAGCCCCCTTGCCCAGATCTGGGAGGGGAGGGGGTGGGGGTTGGCTGAAACCTGCGGTCTATCAGCAGTTGAGGGCTTGGGGCTTGATGCAAATCAGGGCTGCACAGCCCTTGGCTGCTGTTGCAGCTGCTCCCCAGTGCAGCAGGCTGGATGGGCTGGCAGGAAACGCCCGCCCACGCCTGCGCGCCTCTGTTGCTCCCCGCCAGTCGCACAGTCCCCCAGACTGCCGGGAGCTGCCAGCTGCCATCACCTCACAATGGTAAGGGTCCTCTCTGGGGGCTGAACCCCCACCACCACCCCCAGGGTAGGAGGGGGGGAAAACTCCAGGGGAGGTGGGGGGCAAGAAGTTAGATGAGGTTAATGGGCTTCTTCCCCTGGCTCTGCCCCACCCTCTGAACCAGGTATGTTTGGAGGGAAACTAGGCGGGGGGGAGGTTTCAAGCCAGGATGGGAATGGCCCGGGGGGGGGGGGTAGAGATGGGCACCCCACACACATACCAACTGAGAACTCAACAGGGGCAGGGACTGGCCTGGGTCTGTGTTGCCCCAGGCTGAGGGCGACAGCTGGGGCTGGGCCCTCCCCATGCAGGAGCATTGGCAAAGGGGCACAGAGGCTGCCATCTGATAGCCTCCTGCCCCAAAGGGAAGGCCTGGCTGGAGCTGGACCTCTAGGGCAGCGGGGTGGAGTATGGGGTAGCCTGACCCCTCCCCCATCCCTGCCCAGGCCCTGCTCCCAAGGTCTGGCACTCAGCCCAAAGTTTGCCCCCCCCCTTCCCACCTAGGTGAAGGGACCTGGGTGGGGGGGGGTTGCTTGTGCCTTTGTGGTGCCTCAGTTTCCCCTCTGTAAAATGGGAAGGAGATCTGTTCCCGGGTCTGTGGAGGAAATAGCTCAGCCCAGGCAAAGGCTGCAAGGAAATCCCCATCCAGAACAGCATGGGCTGCTCTGTTAACACCAACGGGCTCCCACCAAACCCGCTGGTCTGCTCCTCTTCCCCCTCCCCCGGCTCCCTATTAACTGTCCCTCCCCATGGGAGCTGCTGCTAACCCTCAGGAGCTGCTCTGGAAGTGGGGCAGGGGGACTGTAATCCATAGCCCTTAAACATGAGGGGACGGTGCCAGTGCTTGTGCTGTGCTCCCCAGCTTTGACTAGAGGCATGCTGAGGGGGGATTAGTTGGAGCAGCTTGGCAGGCTGTGATATGAGATATGTCCCTGGGGGACCCTGAGCCCTGCTCCCCCGCTTCAATGCATGTGTGCCTGGGATGCATGAAGGCACCAGCCTGCCTGGTTTCAGTGCTGAGTTCTGCAGTAGCCGGGCAGGGGGGTGTCTTGCCCTGGGGAGTGGCCATGCTGTGGTGCCATAGATGCATAGCTCAGCAGTGGCACGGCCATCAGGGTAGGCAGCTCCTAGTTGCTGTTGCAAAGAGAAGCTGTTGGCCTGAGGCCCAGCGAGTGCCAACCTGAGAGCAGCGAGCAGCAGCCAGGGCGTGCTGGGGCATTGCTCAGAAGGCAGCTAGGTGGTTGCATGGCAGAGAGGAGGGTACCTTGGTGCTTCTGCTCCTGGTTGGCAGCGGGTGAAGTTTAGTCTCTCCCTGCCCAGGAAGAGCATGAGCCAGCACGAGGCACCCTGCTCTTGGCTTGACAGTCTTCGGGCCATTTCCGGTCCATGGGCTGTAAAGACTCATTTCTCAGCAGCTCAACTCTCCTCCTCCCCTCAGCCCCCTGCCCCTGCAGCGTTGTGATGAGTTAGTGCCAGCGCTGCCCCTGTCTCTCGGGCTGGCCGCACTCCTACTCTACCTGGCCCAGCAAAGGACCGAGCCACCTAAGACAGGCCAGAGCCCCCTCAATTGCCCCCTCTGCCAAAGTTCCTGCTAGCCCAGCCCTGGTCTCCCCCCATGCACAAGGCAGCTGCCCAGGAGAGAGCTGGAGGCAGAGACGGGCCGGGGTATAGGGGCAGTCGAAGTTAAGGTGGTAAAGCCCCATTAGAGGTAGTGTTACAACAGACCCCCTGCAGCCCATTCTGCCCCAATGGGCAGCCCCACCTCCTCTCCTGGCTTCCCCCCCTCCCCCCGCAGCCCTCAGTGTTAGGGGCTCTTGGGCCTGCCCTGGGGCAGCTGCCCTCCCATCCCAAGCGGTTCAGCTTTTGGCCCTTCTCCCTCCCAGCCAGCTGGGATCTCCTGCCCCTCTGGGCACTGGCCAGGGCCCCGTGGGGCTGGCTGAGCCCCAGTGGCTGGCAGTGCGGTGGGCTTGGGGGCTACGGGAACTCAGCAGAGCGGCTGCTAGGTGAGGGACACCGTCCAGTCCCACCAGGCCTCCCAGCACCTACACTGTTGGGCACCCCACAGGCCCAGCAGGGAGAACAGCCAGTTACAGCCTCTCAAAGGCAGGTCTGAGCAGGAGCCATTAACTACACACATACATACACCCTCCCCTCACTCTTCCTTACTGCTCCATTACATTACAATAAGCTCTCCCAAGGGTAAATGCCTGCAAGCAGCAGGGGAACTATATCAAACCCCCACATGAGCAGCTCAGACTAAAAGTACACCCCAACACCACAAAGCCAGTCGAGGACCAGATGAGCGGCCCCATGGCAAAACAGCAGACTCAAGGAGGTGTCAGCAGCAAAAAGGCATCCTTTATGTCAAATCATAGTGAGGCTAATAGGAACGAGCAAAATGTTAAGTGTGAAAGTGTAGCTAGGCTGGCCAAAAATTGAGCCACAGCTTGCTAAAGAAGCAAAAAATAACCACACATTTTTTTAAAGTACATCAGAAGCAGGAAGCCTGCAAAACAGTCAGGAGATGACACAGGTGCTAAAGGAGAACTCAAGGAAGACAAGGCCATTGCAGAGAAGCTAAATGAATTATTTGCATCGGCCTGCACTGCAGAGGATGTGGGGGAGATCGCTCCATCCTGCCCCGAAAGCTAGCCTTTTGGGGGGGAAATCTGAAGTACTGTCCCAAATGTGTCAGTAGAAAAGGCTTTGGAACAAATTGATAAATTAAACAGTAATACGTCCCCAGGACTGGATCTTATTCACCCAAGAGTTCTGAAGGAACTCAAATATGAAATTGCACAACTACTAACTCTGGTATTGCATAAATCAGCCTTTGTAGCAGATGCCTGGAAGATAGTTAATGTAATACCGATTTTTAAAAAGGGTTACAGAGGCAATCCTGGCAATTACTGGCCAGTAAGCCTAACTTCAGTATCGGGTAAATTGGTTGAATTTGTGGTAAAGAAAAGAATGATCAGATACATAGATGAACACTGTATGTTGGGGTAGAATCAACACAGCTTTTGTAAAGGGAAATCATGCCTCAGCAATCTATTATAATTCTTTGTGGGTGTCAACAAACACGCGGACAAGGGTAATCCAATGGCTGTAGTGTACTTGGCTTTTCAGAAAATCTTTGACAAGGTCCCTTCACCAAAGGCTCCTAAGCAAACCAAGCAGTGATGGGATAAGAGGGAAGGTCTGCTCATGGATCAGTAACTGGTTAAAAGACATGAAACAAAGGGTAGGAATAAATGGTCAATTACAGAATGAGAAGAGGTAAACAGCAGGATCCCCTGGGGATCTGTATTGGAACCACTGCTGTTCAACGTATTCATAAATGATCTGAAAAAGAAAGTGAACGGTGAGGCGGCAAAATCTGCGGATGATACAAAATTATTTGAGATAGTTACGTCCAAAGCAGACCGTGCAGAGTTACAAAGATATCTCACAAAACTGGGTAGCGACTGGGCAACACAATGGCAGATGAACTTCAATGTTGCCAAGTGCAAAGTAATGCACACTGGAAAAAAATAATTCCAACTAGACATACAAAATGATGGGGTCTAAATTAGCTATTACCATTCAAAAATGATCTTGGAGTCATTGTGGACAATTCTCGGAAAACATCTGCTCAATGCACAGCAGTGGTCAAAAAGGCTAACAACGTTAGGAACCATTAGGAAAAGGATAGATATTAAGACCAAAAATATCATAATTACTATATAAATCCATGGTACAGCCACAAATCTCAGAGATGATATGGTTGAACTGGAAAAAGTTCAGAGAAGGTCAACAAAGATGATGGAGGGTCTGGAACAGCTTCCGTAGGAGGAAAGACTAAAAAGTCGGGGGCTGTTCTGCTTAGAAAAGAGACGACTAAGAGGGGATATGATAGAGGGCTAGAAAATGAATGATGTGAAGAAAGTGAATAGAAAAATGTTATTTACCCTTTCCTACAATACAAGAACCAGGGGTCACCCAATTAAATTAATAGGCAGTAGGCTTAAAACAAACAAAAGGAAGCATTTCTTCAGACAATGCATAGTCAACCTGTGGTATTCATTGCCAGGGGATGTTGTGAAGGCCAAATGTATAACTAGGTTAAAAAAAGAATTAAATAAGTTCCTGGAGAATAGGTTCATCAATGGCTATTAGCCAAGAGAGTCAGGGACACATCCCCACGCTCTGGGTGTCCCTAAACCTCTGACTGCCAGAAGCTGGGACTGGACGACAAGGGATGGCTCACTGGATAATTGCCCTTTTCTGTTCAGTCCCTCTGAAGCATCTGGCCCTGGCCACTGTTGACTGACAGGATACTGGGATAGATGGACCATGGCCTGACTCACTATGGCACCTCTTTAGGTTCCTATTCCTTGCTTCTGAGCCCCCTGGAAAACATGGGTGACCCTGTGCCCACTGGCAGGCCCTTGCTGGCTGGCTGCAGGTCTGGGAAGGGCTGCTCTGTGGGGCAAGGACAAGTGGGGCCCCAGCCCTGCAGTGGTCAGCGCTCTGGCCTGCTGCTCTGGGGAGCCAGGCTCGGCTCACACTGAGAGCCCGGGATTGCTGAACTGGGCCCAGTACCAGCCCAGGGGGCTGGAGCTCAGAACAAGCGGGGCTGGGCCCTGCAGCTGCTGCCAGCTACAAAGCCACCTCTCGCACTACTGCTGTCACCTGCCTGACCGCAGCTTCCTGTTACCCTTGTCAGCTGGGTGAGACCTGCACCCTCAGGAGACACCCACACAGGCCATGTAGCATGTGATACATGCCACCCGCCGCCGCCCTCCCCTACCCCCCCCCCAGACACACACACACGGCAGGGTGGGGAAGCCACACCAGAGCGAGACTCACAGCCCCTGCGGGGCGACTGAGAATGAGCTGAGCAGAAACCGCTCCCCTCCCCCGACACACACGGCCTTGCAACTGCCTGCGAGGGGCACGAGACCCAACAATGCACCAGCCCGACCTGCACCCAATGCACTTGCGTGGGGGGTAAGGCACCCCACACACTCATACAGCCTGCCTAACTCCCCACCTAGTGCCAACCCACAGCTCCCTGCACCCAACTCTGACCTCTCCCCTCAGCCCTGCCTAATGCCGCCCCCCCCCGTGCCAACCAAGTTCCCTGTAAGCTGCATGGCCACAAAGCAGCCTATTTAGCACCACGCAGGCGCTCAGGGAACCCCCCGACTGGGACCTGCCATGGCTGGGGAAGGGGCACCTCTCCCCTGGCCCCAACTCAGCTCCGGACTGGGGGAGGGGCGGTCCGAACCTGCAACGGCTGGGGCGGTCCGAACCTGCAACGGCTGGGGCGTCCCTCTTGCAGCCCCAACTCAGCCCCGGACCCAGCCCTGGCCCAGACCTGCCGTGGCTGGGGCACCCTACTCAGACCCGGACCTGCTGCGGCCAGGGAGGGGCTCCTCTTGCTCGGCCCGAACCCAACCCCCGACCTGAACCTGCCACGGCCCAGGGAGGAGCGCCTCTCCCTGCTAGCCCAGGTCCTGCTGTGGGGGAGAGAGAGCAGGGCGGAGTCCTCTCTCCCTGCCATAGCCCCAGAGCACCCTCCTGCACCTGAAACACCTCATCCCTGGCCCCACCCCAGAGCCCTCATCCCCCAACCCTCTGCCCCAGCCCTGAGCTCCCTCCCACACTCAGAACCCCTCAGCCCCACCCCCACCACATGAATTTTGTTATGTGCACCAATATGGAGGTGATGTTTTAGGTAAAATATAAAACAGATTTATTTACTACAGAAAGATAGATTTAAGTGATTATAAGTAGCAGGCATAGAGAGTAAAGTTGGATACATGAGAAATAAAAAATCTCGCAGTCTAAATTCTACAGACTAAACAAGATTTGAATCAAGCAGTTGCTCACCCCACTGGATGTTTCAGGCAGTTGACAGTTTTTATTACACAGGGGGAATTTGCTTCCCAGCCTGGGACCAATCTCCGCCATTCAAAGACTTTGCTTTCCAAACAAGCTTCCAGGTGTTGAGGTGGGGGAGGAGAGAGGCCAAGTGGTGATGTCATCGACTCTCGTTTAGACTTTCTCTCCAGGTGCTAGAAAAATCCTGGCTGCGACATTGGGGTTAGGCAGCCCCCATTGCGTACATGCCCTCTCTGAGGAGGCTCTGGGAGAGTGGCTTCTTCTTGATGGGCCATTAACTCCTGTCTGGCTGGTCCTGATTTAAATCTGTCTCACTAGGTGCTGCTTTGATACCACTGAAAGACTGGCTGTGGGCATGTCCCGCTTACCACATATTTCAGTACCAAACATATAGCAATACTTCATAACTTCACACGCCATGACAGTACAGACAATCCAACCGAATAGCAATGTTCAATGGATCAAGACTTTATAAATGATACCTCACAAGGCGTACTTTGTAAAAAACATATCACAATCACATCACAGTAGTGAATATGGGGATCCAGGGTGCTACTTTGAGATACAGAGTGTCACACCTCCCCCTACTGCAAGAGTGTTAATCCCTAAAGCAGAGACAGTGTGGCCACAGTCCTCTTTAGGTTTTGACAATATAATGCCCAAGTGTTGCTAAACATTGTAGTATTACCCACATGAGCTCTTGCAAAGTTCTGTGTACCTTCTAATACCTTGTGGATCTGTCCAGTGATCTCAAAAGTTAGCTAGCGTGCCTTCTCTGGGTTGCTCAAAAGCATCTATTTGTATCTTTGCAGCATTGTTAGCCCTTTTGCTTCTCCCATTGGTGTTAGCTCAATGTAGATATTAATGTGTTCTATAGCGTAGATATTTTGGCATTTAGCTATTAAAGAGATAAGGTGGTGTGTCTCAGTTTCCCCTTCCATATAGCAGAACAGGTTTATTATGGTTTCTCTGCTGTGACAAGCTCCAAGTCTGTTTACAGGTATGAGCTGAAAAGCAGCATTGCTACAGAGCTTCTTAACACATGGTTTGATCTTATTTACCACTCCGAGCATGTTCAAAAGCTTTCCCCCAAAATCATGCATATTGCACCTTTTCATCAGGCTTAACATCAGCCCCAAATTCTTCGTCACAAGGTTTACCATTAGCATCACAAATTTTATCAGGAGGTTTAAGAGTAGCATCAAACCCTTTACCACAGATGGGTGTTTACAAGTAGCTTTGTCATACCATGTCCTCTATTTAGACAGTCTGGTTTGTTCAACACCCATTGTGTCTTTCAACTCCTTCCTGAACCTTAGCATGTGTTCAGTTACTGGCTTTTCTTTCCCTTCAGTGTTCCCTTCTCAATCCATATCTTTGGGGCTTTGGTACTGCACAGTCTGGTGAGGTAAGGATGTAAGGGGATTCTGTATTTTGGCTGGTCCTGTGTGGAGCTGTCTCCCAACCCCAGTATGTCCATATGCAAGAAATCTATCTCCCCTTTTGGGACCTTCCCCACCCGCCTTTTTTAGAGATTCATTATTTGTGTCTCTAGGTTACAAGTGCTTGCTCTTTAGTCAGACACACCTTTTTCCAGCAGCTCTCCATCAGCTGCTTTGTGTGTCTTACCAGCTTCTCTTCTCCGCCAACTGAGTGATTTGTATGCTCACAGACAACCATTGCCTGGAAGCTTCCTGGACTCAGCTTCTTGGCTGTTACAGTTATGGGAGCTGCATCTTGACTTGACTTTTCACAGTCATATAAAGATGGGGATAGCTCAGTGGTTTGAGCCTTGGTCTGCTAAACCTAGTGTTGTGAGTTCAATCCTTGAGGGGGCCACTTAGGGATCTGGGGCAAAATCAGTTCTTGGTCCTCCTAGAGAAGGCAGGGGGCTGGACTTGATGACCTTTCAGGGTCCCTTCCAGTTCTAGGAGATAGGTATATTTATATTATTATTATGGGTGTCCTAAAAAAATGGGACCTGGATTGAAGTACCTCCATCACCCCTTTCCCTGAGAAATTAGCTATGTGACTGCTACCCTCCAAAAGGTCAGTTACACAGTCCCCTCTTTGAACCTAAGTTACAGGTGGCATGCCTGGGTGCACAGATGCTGAATCAGCCACTCACTTCTGGGCATCCTCTCCCAAGTGACCAGTGAGATATCCACGTGCTCCCACTATTCTTTCCACATTTTCCTTCTCAAAGGAAGGACCTGGGGTCCCCTCTAGGACACATCTCTCTAAAGCAAAAAACTATCCCTTGATTAGCTGCAAAGGGCTCACAGATAATGGCTGGAATAGTTTTCTCATAGAATATCAGGGTTGGAAGGGACCTCAGGAGGTCATCTAGACCAATCCCCAGACAGATTTTTACCCCAGTTCCCTAAATGGCCCCCTCATAGATTGAGCTCACAAACCTCGGTTTAGCAGGCCAATGCTCAAACCACTGAGCCACCCCTCTCTCTTCCTAAAGAGGTGCTAACTTCAGCTGTGGTACAGGAGCTGGTCTCAATCCCCCCCTCCCTCCACACCTGGAATCATATTATTTCCCTTTGCTGCAGAGGAATCAATGAGATTTTCTCCCTTTCCTTCAGCAGTTTCTGGGACTTTACCCTTTCCCTCTGGTGTCCCAGCAAAATATTCATAGACTGGAAGGGACCTCAGGAGGTCATCTAGTCCAACCCCCTGCTCAAAGCAGGACCAATCCCCAAACAGATTTTTGCCCCAGATCCCTAAATGACCCCCCTCAAGGATTGAACTCTCAACCCTGGGTTTAGCAGGCCAATATGCAAACCATTTCTTGCTGCAGGCTACAACAATCTGAGCTATAGGGAAAAAATCATTCCCAATAAACATGTCAATGGGGATATCATCCACTACTCCCACCTTTAATTCACTTTCTAACCCATCAGTTTCACTGTGCATTATGGCCAAAGGCACAAGAATCTGGAAACCTCCTACTAATAAAAGCTCTGCCATCTGTCCTGGCAATGTGTTACCTTCTTGAATTACATTCTACTTAACCGCAGAAATCTCTGCACCTGTACCTTCCCATCCTAAATTTTCCCTGCCATTAATTTTGACAACCTTTATGAGTTCCATGTCTGCTTCTTCGGAGGCCAATCCCACAAAATCAATATAAGAAGTGTCAGGTGCCTCAGAGGATCCTGTGCTGAGGACAGCAACATTAACATGGGCTACTTGTTGCCTTCTTCCTCCCAGCACAGGGCACTTATTTCTCAGGTGATCAGTGGAATTACTATGATAGCACCTTTTGGGCTCTTCTATTTTCACAGGAGGTTTGGGATGGTGAGTGCCCAGCCTCCCTCTTTCTTCCCAGGGGCAAAATGGGATTCTCCTTTCCCACCAAGGTTTACCCCCCACCCCCACCCCCACCCCCACCCCCTTCTGTGACTTTCTCTCAATAGATGCCTGGGTCTGCTCAAAGCCATCAGGTAGAGATGCCTTCTCGTCTACAGTTTTTACATTTTTATCCCATAGACACTGTTTTACATAGGGTGACCAGATGAGAGGAAGAAAATATCGGGACACCGGGGGGGCGGGGGGGAGGAGCAAAAAAAAACCAACCCCGAGTACTGCCGGCGGAGCAAAAAAAATAATAATAATAATAATGAGTGATGCCAGTGAGACAAATTGCGTCTGGTCACCCTAGTTTTACATCATCTTTATATATGCTTAGGAAATGCTCCTGAGCAACAAGGTCAAACATTTGTTCAAAACTTTTCTCCCTCATCCATTTTCCCATTCGATCTTTCATCCTGTTTACATATTCCCCATTACTCAGATCAGCATTTCTCTTAAGATTTCTAAATGTCACCCTATCTGTTTCAGGGGTAATCTGAAATCGTTTCAAAACAGTTTTTTTTTTTTAATTTACAGTAAGCTAAAGCATCCTGAATTGGCATTTCACTGGAGAATAGTAAGAACTTTACCAGTTAACTTTGCAATCAGGGAGGGGACTTTTTCATCAGGAATCACATAAGCTGCACACAGCCTCTCAAAAGTAGTAAAATATTCTGTGATATCACCCATCTTCTTATGTGAAGGACATAATTCTCCTGTTTGTGGATTTTTGGAGAGCTGGGAATCAGTGGGGTGAGATGGTTCTGGTTTTGCTTTTCTAGCAAGTCCAGTTGGTGTTTTCAATCTCTCTCCTTCCTCAGGGTCCTTGATTTTCAGCTCTAGAGGCACTTGATGTGCTGTCTCCTCTCTGGCAGCCCTTCCCCCCCCCCCTCTCCTTTATCTCTCGTTCTTTCATTTTCAACTGATGCTGTTTCTCTCTTTTTCTGCTACCTGCAGTCTGTACAGCTCTAACCTGGCAACTGTGTCACTCACTCCTTCTTATGCCTTTCTGCTCCTACTTCCCTTTCCCAAAATATGCAAACACAAAATAATTAAACTTGTAATTCTTTCTTGACTGCATTGAGGCAGCCCACTTAAAGTCTTACACTGGTGTAGAGATTTTAAGTAAGAATTGCAAATCTCGGTCAAAACAAGCCATGCATTTCATCCTGCTCATTGTGCCACTGAGACAGGATTCCTGGGGTACAACCTGGAACTTTGGGACCACTGTGCCCCCTTAACTCTATAACCTGAGCTGTTTCTCACAAGGCTATGCCAGTGACAAGCAGCAAACCCCTCCAGCTACTGTGATCACTCAGCCAACAGCATGTGGAGACCTACATCCAGCTAAATTGCATGAATACTCGCTAAGTCACTCATGAATTGTACAAATCACCCTAGTCCCCAGCTTGCACCTCAGAAATATAGCATCTTACACAGCTCAAGACTTCCGTGGACAGTGCAAGCCCATGAATTAGTTTGTTGGAGTGGCAAAGGATAGTGGATATGCACCAGCCCTTGTTAACCTGAGATTTCCCCAGCACTTCAACCGAAAACACAGTTTTAGGAAAAATCTAAAACAGATTTATTTACTACAGAAAGATAAGATTTAAGTGATTATAAGCAGGCATAGAAATCAAAGTTAGTTATATAAGAAATAAAAAAAACCTCAGTCTAAATTCACACCCCACTGGATGTTTCAGGCAGTTAACAGTTCTTATTACACTGGGAGAATTTGCTTCCCAGCCTGGGACCAATCTCCCCGGTTCAAAGACTTTGCTTTCAAAATGATCTTCCAAGTGCTGACATGTGGGAGGAGAGAGGCCAAGTAGTGATGCCATCAACCCTCAGGGGCTAGAAAGATCCTTGCTGTGACATGGAGGTTAGACAGCCCCCATCGCATATGTGCCCTCTCTGAGAGTGAATTCTTGACAGGACCAGCCAGACATGGCTTCGTGGCCTGATGTAAATCTGTCTTGTCAGTTGCTCCTTTGTTACCACTGAAAGGCTGACTGTGCACATGTCCCACTTACCACATATTTCAGTACCAAACATATAGCAATACTTCATAACTCCACGTGCCATGACAGTACAGACAATCCAACCGAATGGCAATGTTCAATGGAACAATGATACCTCGCAAGGTGTACTTTGCACAAAACATATCACAATATCCCAGTGGTGAATATGGGGTCCAGGATGCTGTGTTACAGCAACACAAAGCTATTGTGTTGAGCATGGGGAAGGGGTATCCATGCAGTGCCAAGGTCCCCGGCATGCCCACAAGCCTGGCACAGCTGCAGGCAGTCATTAACCTCGTCCCCTTTCCCTCCTCCCCCAGCACTCCGCTCTCCGTGCCCCATGGGGGATGCTCTCTGCAGGGCTGGCACTCCTGATGCTTCCGGGAGCCGCGCTGGGCTCAGACTCCAATCCAGACAACAACTCCGTGGCTGTGGTCTTCCTGGTCTTCCTGCTCCTGCTGCTGCTCCTGGTACTGGCCCTGGCCTGGCGCAAGCTGAGCCATGATTCAGACGGCAGGTATCACCCACGCCACCTGTGCCAGCCACACCGCCTGCTGGAAGCCCTGGCCAGGCGCTGGCGTGAGCTGCAAGGGCAGGTGCCCCCTGAGAGGCACTGGCAAGGCAAGGAGGACGACGAGGATGAGGACGACGAGGAGGAGGAGGAGGACAAGGAGACCCTTCAGCGGGATGAGGAGGAAGGTGGAGGAGGGCAGGAACAGCAGAGCGAGGAGGAGGGCACTGCTGTGCCAGAGGGGACCCTGCCCCGCGATGCCCCTGAGGGAGCCCTGGAAGAGGGAGGGGAGGCAGAGGGTGCCAGCGCCGGGGGCCTGCTCAGCGACCTGCACTCCTTCTCCGGGACAGCTGCCTGGGAGGACAGCGCCGCGGAGGGAGGCAGCCGCCAGCATGTCACTGCCCTCTAGGGGAGCTGAGGGAAGGACACAGACTACAGGGGGGGAAATGTAGCCCCCCACTTGCTCACTGGGGAGCAACTGCAGGTGAACAACTGCTCCCAGCCCCCCCGCAAGGAGCTGGGATGAACTGCTCCCCACACCCCACCCCTCCCTGCAGAGCTCTCCACCCCTCGCCATGGGGCTGCATGGGGCCCCCTGCACCCCACCTCTCCCCCCACACACACACCAGGAGAGCCAGCCCAAGCAGAGCAGGGAGCGCCCCCTTCCCCCCAGACTCTGCATTGACTCTAGCATTCCTCCTCCCCCACCCCCACTGCCTGCACCAGGATATGGGGTGTGACACCGTAACATGAGGGCGTGGCTCCACTCCCACTGGGGAGCTGCTGATTAGCCCACAGGCACCGCTACAGGCACCAATAAAGGGGCAGCATTGCTCATAACCTGTCACACTCTGCAGCTTCATTTACCCCAGAGGGGAATGCTGGGGGTGGGGCTGCATAGGAGGGGCAGAACCGGCTGTGAACCACACCGCTGGAAGAAGGGGAAGGGAGGGTGACCCCAGCCTTCTGGCCTTAAGGAAGGCTCTCCAGGCTCTCCTGCCCTAGAACATGATGGGAGCAGAGTATGAGGCTTCCCCATTGGGCAATTCCCCCAACTGGCTGCCCACCAGCTGGAGTGACACCCCTCCCCCCAAACACCATGGAGCAGCTGGCAAGGGGGTGGTGGCAAACTACCTCCCCTCCCCCCAGCAACAAGAAGGGAGGGCCACAGCACAGCCATATCCAGGCTTTAATTGGCACAGACCCAGCCACAGAGAGGGGCTGTCTGCCCCCCCCCCCCACATGTCACAAGGTGACACGGAGTACAGCAGACAAGCCAGCAAACCTCCCACCCAGAGGAGACAAAGTGTGGTCATTTCCCCAATACTCAGTACCCCCACTGTCCCCCCCCACACCATGCCTCTCCAGGCTTTGCCCCCCCCAACCCCTGGGGCTGAACCCCCACCACATACCCTGCATGATGCCCTTCTTCACACAGGCCCCCCAGACATGCTCTGCTCCCTCCCCAGCACACACTGACACCCCCCGACAACGCCCCTGCCATGCTCTACCCCCCACGCTCTGCTCTCCTCTAGCGCTAACACACACACACACACACACACACACACACACACACACAAACACCGCCCTGCGCAGCCCCTCGAACCCGAAAGATGATTTGTAGCAATAAAAACAGAGCACCAAGGAAGGGTTAAAAGCCCCGTTGGTGGGAGCTGCAGCCCGGGGGCTCAGCACCCCCTGCCCTCCCCAGCCGGGGCTGCCCCACCTGCTGGAATTGCAGCCCTGACAAAGCATCTCCTCCTGAGTCCATCCCGGCTGGGGGCCCCCGACACCCCCCAGCCCCACTCAGCTGTCAGGGGGCTATGTCCACCCCATGGGTCACCGACAGGCTGGGCACCTCCACAGGGAGTTTCCCGCCGGCCCAAGCTGAGTCTCCTGCCCAGGCAGGGGCACCATGCCTGCCTCAAGCTACCTTGCCACCCGGCCCCGGCCCCCCTTCTGCTTCTTGGTGCCCGGCGGCGTCTTGATGGGCAGGGGGGCTGTGCCCTCTGGTGGGGGCGGCAGCCCTAGCTCCATGGGCTCCACCGCCAGGCTGGGTTTGAAGGCCTCGAAGGGAGAGAACTTCAACGGGCTGAAAGCAAGAAGGAAACTGGGAGTGAAACCCTGCAATCAACAGCCCCAGGCCTTGGCACTCAACTCCCCCAAGCCCCAATCCACAGCCCCCATCCCAACCCCTCCACGGGAACCCTGTTAATAACCCCACGCCTTGGCACTGCCTCCCTGCCCACCCAGATCCGCAGCTCCACATGGCAACACCATACAGAGAGAGGGGTATCTACTGTTGAGAAATCCCAGGAAGGGAATGCTAGAGCCACTGCCCCCTAGAGAGGAAAGGCCTCATATCCCACTCCCCATCCCCCTGAGTCAACCAATTCCCCCAGCCTGGTGCCGGATCGGAGCCAGTGCCCCCTAGAGGGGAAAGGAGCCCTGCCTGTTGGTCATCTCCTTTGGAGGTGCCCCTAGTCGTACCTGACGGGCGTTCTGGGGCTGCTGTTGAGCCGGCGAGGGGAGCGCACCTTTGGCTGGAAGGAGAAGCCCTCCTTAATGCTCTCCAGCACCGATGGGGCCACATAGGTGAAGCCCTGCAGAGAGGACAGAGGTCAGAGCAGCAGGGATGCCACAGTGCAAGCTCCACCCCCCCCAGGTGTCAGAGGGCCCCCTGCTGGGGAGGGTGGGGCTGGGCAGTGCTAGCTCCACCCCCTCCCAGCTGTGACAGCACCCCATGCTGGGAATCCTTACCAGGAAGGCCTGGTTGGCACTCTCACTAATGGAGACATCGTCAGGGCTATCCACGGGTGTCTGACGAGTGAAGCGGGTGTCGAACTGGCTGACGTCATCATCCGATTGCTGCAAGGCAGGAGGGAGGGGGACAAAGAGGGGTCGGCCCAGAACAGGAGGGGCAGCCTGGCATCAGCGCCATCCACCAGCAGGGGAGGATGGCAACCAGGCTTGCCACATAAAGGATCTGGCTTCCCATTTGCCATCCAGGTTTTCCTCCCCCAGGGGGCTGGGAGCTGCAGGGCCTCCTGGGGGCTGAGCGCCCTGCACAGCTGTCCTGGACATCTGGGTCCCATTCTCCAACACTGTCTCCCTCCCCCAATACCGGGAGGGCTGGGCTGCAAGGAGCCCTAGGTGCGAGTGCTCTGCACTGCCACCCGGGGGAGGGTGCTGAGAGCTGCGAGGCCCCCTAGGGGTGAGACATCTATTGCCATGTGGGAGAGAGCAAGGCAGGCCTGTTCTGAGCTCAGCCCAGGCTGAGCTGGGCAAGGCAAGCAGGGAGCAATGGGCTGGCTCTCTCCTGCCATTGGGGGGTGGCTGGGGGCGGGGGCAGGGCAGTACCAGGCAGGGTCTGAAGGGTGGGTCCAGCTTGCGTGCCAGCAGTTCATCCCAGTTGACTTGGCGGAAAAACGGCTGCTTCTGTAGGGACAGACACACAGGCAGGAGGTCAGAAGTCCAGCAGCTGCCCTCTCCTCCCCCTTGCCCAGCATGGGTACCTGCCCAGCTCAGGCCTGTGCCCTCCCCTGGGCTTCCCATGCAGACGCCCTGTGGTGCGGGGAGTCCTGGGCCCAGGAAGGCCATGGCAAGGCTGGGCACAAGCCTGTGCCCATGTGGAGAAGAGGCTCCGCCCCCTGCCCAGAGCCATGGCACAGGGAAGGGAGCCGCCTCCTGCCACTGACTCCAGTGTGCCCATGGGTGCAGCTAGGGGAGAAAATCCCCCCTTCAGAGCGCTGCATACTGCCCCTTTCCTCCCACCTACCTACCTGCACATCAGCTGCATCGCCCGTCCCGCCCCCAATCCTCTGGCTGGGGTTTCTCTTGAGGAACTGAAAAGAGAGAACGGAGTCAGGGGGCCCTCAGGGGAAACAGCCTGGCGGACATGGGACGTGGGGGGTTCCCCCTCTGCCCCCATCCTGATTCCACATCTAGTGGCAACTATTTTGGTGAGACCCATACAAAAGCCCTGATCCAAGATCAGGTTGGTTCTGGGGCTGATGGGTCAGCAGCTTTGAAGAGCGGAAGTGAAGGAGATGGCAACAGTGTCAGACAGGGGCAGGTGCTGGTAACCTACTGGGGGGAGTCGCACAGGTCAGGAACGTGAGGCGGTATCCTAGTTGGGGGGGCAGGGAGAGGGCATGCAAGCAGTACCTTCTTGAGTAGATCCCGGGCGTCGGGGGTCAGGTAAGGCGGCAGCACCAGCTTCCCCTTGAGGATCTTGTCGATGGTTTTCTTCCGGTTCTCAGCCGTGAAGGGCGGCTACAAAGGAAGCACAAAGGGGGTTGAGCACGGGGGCGGGGCAAGGTGTGAGCAACAGCAAAAGGGGGCCATGCTGGGGGAGAGGCATGGCTCAGCATTGTGGGGAGGGGCACAAGGGGCGCTGAACCTGGCGCAGAACAAGGGTCTGGGCTGGGGCAGAGGGTGCAGAGTTAGGGATCGCGCTGGGGTGAGGGAAGGTGCCGTTTGATGCAAAGGCTCATGGGACAGAGCAACAGCCAGGCCCAGAACTGTACCTGGGGAAAAGGGAAACACTCAGCCTGTGGCTCCGGCCCCCCCACCCCCACGTTAACAGCACGAGCAGGACTTGCCGATCCAGTGAGCATGTCGTACATCAAGGCCCCGAGGCTCCACCAGTCCACGGCCCGGTTGTGTCCGCTCCGCATCAGGATCTCTGGAGCCCTAGGGGCGGCACAGACACCCTGAGCTGCTGGGCCAGCCACTGACCACCCCAAGGCCCCCCAGGGGAGCAGCGTGAGGGGAGAGGGGATGTCTCTGGGGCCAGGTCGCATGGGGGAGCAGTGTGAGGGGAGGTGGGTGTCTCTGGGGCCAGGGCCCACAGGCAAGCAGTGCGAGGGGAGGTGGGTGTCTCTGGGGCACCTACATGTACTCAATGGTCCCACAGAAGGTGTGAGTGACGGCTCCCTCATGGATCGACTCCTTGCACAGTCCGAAGTCTGTCAGCTTGATGTGCCCTGAGGGAGACAAGACCCCATGGGTCAGACCTCCCCAGCCAGGGCTCTCCCAGCACCCCGCATCGAACCCCGCTGCCCCCGGGCTCCATACCTTGGCTGTTCAACATGATATTTTCCGGCTTCAGGTCCCGGTAGATGATGCCGTTGCAGTGCAGGTGGCCCAGGGCCAGTGTGATCTCGCTCAGATAGAAGCTGCGGCACAAGCAGGAACGAAGCAGTCAGTACCACTCTGACACCCGCAGCTCGTGGGGGCCCTGCTCCCTGAAGTGCCAGCCATGCAGCTCCCCAGTGGGAGCAGCAGCTGACATGCCCGATCAAACCAGGGGGATGGCTCCCACCGTGCCAGAGAATTGGGCACTACCCAGGGGATCCAGTCAGGCCCTGGGAAATGCTGTGGGCACCCCCATGGCACAAGAACCTCTTCACCACTCACAGACCAGTACGGCCCCACCTCTCCCAGGCTGGCTGGGCCCCAGCTGGCATTCCCTCTACCTTCCTGCGCCCTCCCTCCTGCTTAGCTCTGCACCTGTGCAGCCCAGTTCCTCCCCTCTGTACCTGCCTCCCCTTGCTGGGACCCCTGCTCCCCCCAGCCCACCACTACCTCCTCCCAGCCCTTGCTTGTCTCCACCTGAAGGAGACTGGCTGCCATTCGAACCAGTGGTGACCGACACTGTGTAACCAAGGACTATGGTGTTGACCATGGAGTCAGCAGGTCACGGTGAGCCCCGGGCTGCTCCTGGCAGTGTGCACAACGTGGGATGCTGAGCTGTGCCAGTTATTATGTATTCCAACCTGCCCCCATTCCCTGCTGCACACGAGCCCCTGCCTCCCTCAGGTCCTGGCGCCAGCGGGTTGGCTCTGCCTTGGTGCTCTGGCACAGGGGCACCGTCTGGCTTTAAACATGGCTTTGCACTCGACAACAGCTCAGTGATCCCTCTGAAGAGCCCCGCTCTGTGGTGTGTTTGCACAATGGGAGCAGGTCCTTTCCACACAGACTGTCAACACAGCAAGGGCAGGACGGGTACTGGGCTGGAGATCGGGAGCCTACAAAAACAATCACAACACAGCCGGAGCACTGGCTGGGCGGGGCTGGGGGGGCAGTGTGCTCCCAGCTACTCCAGTCACTGACCATGCTGTATCCTCCAGGAAAATGCCCTCACGCTCCAGCTGCATGAAGAGCTCTCCACCTGCAGACCCAAAACAAAGAGGTACCTGAGCTCCCCACACAGGTCCTGGCTCCTGCCCCACATACTCCCCTCCCACCCACCCAGAGAGGTCATGAGGATAGAGAGGGGGCAGCTCTGGCCAGATTGCAGGCCGACAGCACTATACAGTCTCTGACAACACTGTTCTCACATAGGTCACTCACATGCAGCCTGGTCTCTCCCGCAGCCCTTGCCAGGGCCGAACCCTCCCAAGCCATCCCCAGCCTCAGCCCTGCCCCATACCACTCAAGCACTCGAGGATGAGGTAGAGCTTGCCACCCGTCTGGAAGGCGTAGATCAGGTCCACGATGAAGGGGTGTTTGATGGCCTCCAGGATGTTCCTCTCAGCCTTGGTGTGAGCCGTGTCCTTGGCGTTGCAGGCGATTTTGGCCTGGGGGGAGACAGACAGAGAGAGGGACATTAGGGTGCCAGTAGGGTGCACCTCCGAGCTCAGCAGCAGGAAGGGCTGGCCAGCTAGTTACCTTCTTCAGGACTTTCATGGCAAAGATCTTCCCGGCATTGGTCCCCTGCACCTTCCGCACCTGGAACACCTGCGAGGGAAGAGAGGAGTCTTTAGGGCAGGCGGTTGTACATAAGAACAGCCATACTGGGTCAGACCAAAGGTCCATCTAGCCCAGTATCCTGTCTACCCACAGTGGCCAATGCCAGGTGCCCCAGAGGGAGTGGACCTAACAGGTAATGATCAAGTGATCTCTCTCCTCCCCTCCATCTCTACCCTCTGACAAACAGAGGCTAGGGACACCATTCCTTACCCATCCTGGTAATAGCCATTAATGGACTTAACCACCATGAATTTATCCATTTCTCTTTTAAACGCGGTTATAGTCCTAGCCTTCACCACTTCCTCAGGTAAGGAGTTCCACAAGTTGACTGTGCGCTGTGTGAAGAACTTCTTCCTTTTCTTTGTTTTAAACCTGCTGCCTATTAATTTCATTTGGTGACCCCTAGTTCTTGTATTATGGGAATAAGTAACTTTTCCTTATCTACTTTCTCCACATCACTCATAATTTTATATACCTCTATCATATCCCCCCTTAGTCTCCTCTTTTCCAAGCTGAAAAGTCCTAGCCTCTTTAATCTCTCCTCATATGGGACCCATTCCAAACCCCTAATCATTTTAGTTGCCCTTTTCTGAACCTTTTCTAGTGCCAGTGTATCTTTTTTGAGATGAGGCGACCACATCTGTACGCAGTATTCAAGATGTGGGTGTACCATCGATTTATATAAGGGCAATAATATATTCTGTCTTATTCTCTATCCCCTTTTTAATGATTCATAACATCCTGTTTGCTTTTTTGACCGCCTCTGCACACTGCGTGGACATCTTCAGAGAACTATCCACAATGACTCCAAGATCTTTTTCCTGATTTGTTGTAGCTAAATTAGCCCCCATCATATTGCATGTATAGTTGGGGTTATTTTTTCCAATGTGCATTACTTTTCATTTATCCACATTAAATTTCATTTGCCATTTTGTTGCCCAATCACTTAGTTTTGTGAGATCTTTTTGAAGTTCTTCACAGTCTGCTTTGGTCTTAACTATCTTGAGCAGTTTAGTATCATCTGCAAACTTTGCAACCTCACTTTTTACCCCTTTCTCCAGATCATTTATGAATAAATTGAATAGGATTGGTCCTAGGACTGACCATTGGGGAACACCATTAGTTACCCCTCTCCATTCTGAGAATTTACGATTAATTCCTACCCTTTGTTCCCTGTCTTTTAACCAGTTCTCAATCCATGAAAGGACCTTTCCTTTTATCCCATGACAACTTAATTTATGTAAGAGCCTTCGGTGAGGGACCTTGTCAAAGGCTTTTTGGAAATCTAAGTACACTATGTCCACTGGATCCCCCTTGTCCACATGTTTGCTGACCCCTTCAAAGAACTCTAATAGGTTAGTAAGACACAATTTCCCTTTAGAGAAACCATGTTGACTTTTGCCCAACATTTTATGTTCTTCTATGTGTCTGACAATTTTATTCTTTACTATTGTTTTGACTAATTTGCCCGGTACCGATGTTAGACTTACTGGTCTGTAATTGCCGGGATCACCTCTAGAGCCCTTTTTAAATATTGGAGTTACATTAGCTAACTTCCAGTCATTGGGTACAGAAGCCGATTTAAAGGACAGGTTACAAACCCTAGTTAATAGTTTCGCAATTTCACATTTGAGTTCTTTCAGAACGCTTGGGTGAATGCCATCTGGTCCCAGTGATTTGTTAATGTTAAGTTCATCAATTAATTCCAAAACCTCCTCTAGTGACACTTCAATCTGTGACAGTTCCTCAGATTTGTCACCTACAAAAACTGGCTCAGGTTTGGGAAACTTCCTAACATCCTCAGCTGTGAAGACTGAAGCAAAGAACTCATTTAGTTTCTCCGCAATGACTTTATCGTCTTTAAGCGCTCCTTTTCTCTCTCTATCATCAAGGAGCCCCACTGGTTATTTAGCAGGCTTCCTGCTACTGATGTACTTAAAAAACATTTTGTTATTACCTTTTGAATTTTTGGCTAGCCGTTCTTCAAACTCCTCTTTGGCTTTTCTTATTACATTTTTACACTTAATTTGGCAGTTTTTATGCTCCTTTCTATTTACCTCACTAGGATTTGACTTCCACTTTTTAAAGGAAGTCTTTTTATCTCTCACTGCTTCTTTTACATGGTTGTTAAGCAACGGTGGCTCTTTTGTAGTTCTTTTACCGGGTTTCTTAATTTGGGGTATACATTGAAGTTAGGCCTCTATTACGGTGTCTTTAAAAAGCGCCCATGCAGCTTGCAGGGATTTCACTTTAGTCACTGTACCTTTTAATTTCTGTTTAACTAACCACTTCATTTTTGCATAGTTCCCCTTTTTTAAATTAAATGCCACAGTGTTGGGCTGTTGAGATGTTCTTCCCACCACAGGGATGTTAAATGTTATTATATTATGGTCACTATTTCTAAGCGGTCCTGTTATTATTACCTCTTGGACCAGCTCCTGCACTCCACTTAGGACTAAATCCAGAGTTGCCTCTCCCCTTGTGGGTTCCCGTACCAGCTGCTCCATGAAGCAGTCATTTAAAGTATAGAGAAATTTTGTCTCTGCATTTCGTCCAGTGCCAGATACCCAGTGCCATGCCAACAGCAGGTAGGCAGCTTCTTCCAGCAACTCAGGGGACCATCTGGGAGGAGATGCCCCGATGGAAACAACATGACAGGATTCAGAAATGCAGCCACAGGGCCTCATGGGAGTTGTAGCTCAGTGGCCTTATGCAGCCCCTCTATAAGCCAAGCTCCCCAACCACACTTCATTTCCCATGATGCGCTGGAGCCATGCGAGAGCCACTTGGTGCCGCCTGTCCTCCACAAGAACTGAGTTCATGGTGCATCCTGGGAGAGGTAGTCTAGCTAAGGATCCAGGTCCACAGAGGAGATCAGGGCCAGGAGGCATCTGAACTACACTAGCCATGTGGCACAACAATGGCATGTCAGAATTGAAATTTCTGACCAGTTCTCTCCACCAGACAAGTTGCCCGCAATATAGAGCCCTAGAGCAGACTCTGGCAAGGGTCCCAGCGCCCAATCTCTCCCCCCCCCCCACCCTCCTCGTTCTCATCCATAGAGGTTTCTGGCTAGCAGGGGTCCAGGAGAGAAATAGGGGTGAGTCAGTCCCACAGTGACATCCCCCAGTAGAGAGAGATGAGGTAGTAGGGACATGTGAGGCACACACCCTTGCTCCCCGCAGCTGGCCCCATCAGTCCCATGCGTCTGGCCCTTCCCTACCTTGCCGTAGCCACCCTTGCCTAGGACGCGCAGCAGCTCGAAACAGTGGGGCCCAATGCGCTCAGGGCCATTGTTGACGCTGCTCTCCGAGATCTCGATCTCCTCATAGTGCCCCACCGGCCTGAAGGAGATGGGAAGAGACGTGAGCAGGGAGCACATGCTGGAGACACCATAGAGAACAGGGAGGAAGAGCCGCCCAGGGAGAGGGAATACTGGGCCAGTGAACAGCTGGGGGAAAGCCCCTGGGAATAGGGCAGGTTCTGGCTCATGAGTGCCCACTCCCTCCACCCAGGGAGGCTGGTTCGATTCATCAGCTCCCCAAAGAAAGAATGACATTTGTCCAAAGCCCCTGCACCCACCCAGCCCCTTCCCTGGGCTACTTACTCCAGGCCATTCCCCCGCAGCTCCAAATCCATCTCCTAGGACAGAGATGGGGAAATCAGACAAGCACACACTGACAACCCCCACAAGGACAAGGGGTCACAGGGGTTAGGGGCAGTCTGCCAAGGGCACAGGGGCTAGTGGCACCAGAACTAGGATCAGGCACTTGGAGTCTAAGGGGGCAGCAGGGCTAGGAGCAGGCAGCCAGGGGTTGGGCATGGGGCAGAGAGATGAGTTATGTACCAGGGCTAGGAGCAGACTGCCAGAGAGTGCCAATGGGGTGGGCAGCACCAGTTTTCAGGTCTGGCTGCTGGGAGGTGCCAGGTTTAAGGTCAGGCTGTGGCACATCAAGAGGACAGGGAGCTGACAGCCTCCCAGGGGCAGGGTGAGGCGCTGGTTTCGCTGGGGTGTTATTAGTCACAGGTAACAAGGATGCTCTGTGATCGGGGTGCAGTCACCTTCCAAGGACACTGCTCATCACACTGTCCAGAGTCACAGACTGTGGGGAGGTGGGACAAGATGCAGGGGGCCTCGTCGCCCACGCAACTTCCTTGGGGGGGAGGGAGGGGGGGGCGGAAGAAAAATCACATGCTACCCGGACACTGGGGGCAAGTGCAGAGGGAGATCTTAAGGGGGGGGGGGGGCAGAGGAGCACAGAAGCCCAGGGAGAGGGGGCAGGTGCAGGGGAGCTGAGGACTCTGTAGGGGTAGCAGGGTTGAGAGGCAGATTAGGGTGCCTGGGGGCATATGGGGGAGCTGAGGAGCAGGTTGGAGGGCCCAGAGGTTCAGGCAGGGGATACATGAAGGCCCTGAAGGGCAGGTGTGTGGCCCCTGGGGACCAGGTTGGGGGGCCATGCAGGGGATAGATAGGGAACCTTGGGGGCAGGTTGGAGGGACCGAGGGCAGGGGACCAAGCTGGTGGGCTGAGGAGCAGGTTGAGGGCCCCAGGGATTGAGGTAGGGGATAGATAGGAGCCCTGGAGGGCAGGTGGGGGGCCCCAGGGGACCAGGTTGTGGGGCCAGGCACGGGATAGATGGGGGGCCTGGGGGCAGGTGGGGGTCCCGGTCCGTGGCTCTGTCCACCCCCCGCTCTCACCGCCCCCAGCTCGGGCTCGTCCCCGTCGCTCCCCTCCTCGGTCTCCAGGTCGATGTCGAACACCCCGGCCATGGCGACGGCTGCGGCTGCCCCGGGTTCCCCCGGCCGGGCCCCGCCCCCTCCTTCCCAGTGCTGCGTCACAGCCCCGCGCCCGCCACCGTCCCGGGCCCCCGAGCGCCGTGTGTGACGTCACCAAGGCTTCTGGGAACTGTAGTCCTGGTTCGCTGAGGGATTCGGAAAGGGAAGAGACTCAGTCGCGGGGGCCTCTGGGAAACATGACCCCGGGGTCGGAGTATATGTAGCTGTGCGCTTATGCCTATTGCTCTCCCCCAGACCTGCCCCCCCTCCTCCCCCGTGAGTCTCTTCCCGCAGGGGCTCCTCTTACCTCCCCCCCCCACTCCTGCCCCTTCCCTTCCCTTCCCTGGGCGGGGCTCGCTCCGTGTTCCTGCCCCGGCTGTGATCCCGGCCGCCAGGGTGGGGTGTCCCACGTCTGTCCGGCCCCACAGCGCACTGCTCCCCACATGCTGGGGGTCCCGTAACGCGGCTGGATTAACTCTCCCGTGGACCCCTGGGGGTCTGGAGTGCGGGGGTGGGGGCAGGGGATTGGGGTGCGGCTCTAGCTGGGGGGGGGTGCAGCCAGGGATGGGACAGGGGTTGGGGTCTGGCAGGAGGTTTGAGGTGTGGGCTAGGGCTACCATATTTCAACAATCAAAAAAGAGGACACGGGGGGGGGGGGTGTGAGCCCCGCCCTAGCCCCCATCCACTCCCTCCCACTTCCTGTCCCCTGACTGGCCCCCTCAGAATCCCCAACCCCCCTGCTCCTTGTGTCCCCTGACTGCCCCCTCCTGAGACCCCCCCCACCCTCCCTAGAACCTTACCCCCTACCTGTCCCCTGACTGTCCCGACTCTTATCCTCACCCCCGCCCCCAGACAGAGGCCCGGGACTCCCACGCCCATCCAACCACTCCCTGTGCCCTGACTGCCACCCCCCCCCCAGAACCCCCAACCCATCTACCTCCCCTGCTCCCTGTCCCAACTGCTCCGACCACTCTCCACACCCCTGTCCCCTGACAGGCCCCCCCAGAACCTCCAACCCCCCCTACTCCCTGTCCCTTGACTGCCCCCTCCAGAACCCCCCTGCCCCTTCTCCAACCCCCTGGCTCCCTTACCATGCTGCTCCGCGGCACACTCCAGGGAGCATCTGGACACAGCCACAACTGGCTCAGAGGGCCTGGGGGTAGGGAGACTTCAGAATACCTTAATGGGGGGGACCCCCCCAAGGCCTCTAACCACCATCTGTCTAGGGCTTTGTTTTTTTTTTTTTAATCTTCCCCAACATCTATCCCCCAGCACCAGGCTGGGCACGGCTACTGCTGCCAGGCGTCCTTTCCATCGGTCAAGTACCCCGCAGTCACCCTCCCCCTGCCCCCGCTCCGTTCCAGCGAGGGCACGACCAGCGCCCTGTGAGGAAACGGACACCTGGGCTCCAGACAGGAGCTAAATTCTGTTTTCCCTGCTGCGGGGCAGTTCTCTCCCCCCTGCAAAAGCAGGTTAGAACAGCCGTGCCCCGGCTCTCCCCAGGGTGCCGCACACTGGGCAGCAGGGGAGGGGGGGGGGAGGAGGAGGGAGGATCTCTAGAGCTGCCGGAGGACGCCTGGCCAGTGATTTGAAGCTGCAGGGGAGGGAAGGGGAGGAGAGGCTCTGGCTGCTGGAGCCCCATGCTAGTGGCTCAATCCAGCCGGCCGCACTATCACCCGCGCCGTGCTCTGCAGGGGGGGAGAATGCCGGACATTTTAAGATATTTACAAATTCCCCCCCGAACGCTATTTTTAACCTAAAAAGCCGGACGTGTCCGGGAGAATCCAGACAAATGGTAACCCTAGTGTGGGGTCTGGGTGGGAGTTTGGGTGTGGGAGGGGGCTCAGGGCTGGGGTTGAGGTCTACGGTGCATGCTCTGGCCAGGAGGCACTTACCTCGGGCAGCTCCTGGTCAGTGGCACAGCAGGGCTAATGCAGGATCCCTGCCTGCCTTGGCTCCATGCTGCTCTGCTTCCCGAGGTGGCCGGCATGTCTGCTCTGCGCGGTGCACAGGTCCTGCGGCCAATGGGAACTGCAGAGCTGGCACTGGGGGCGGGGGCAGCATGCAGAGATTCCCTCAATCCCCTCGCCTAGGGGCTGCAGGGGCACATCAGCAAGCCGGCGCTGGCGGCTCCAGTCTCGGGGGGGGGGGGTGCCGAGGCTTGGGGACCAGTGTGCGGCCTGTGGCACGGAGATTTGCCACAGTCTGGGTGAAAAGAAGCCACGGACTGCATCCTGGCCTGCGGCGCTCCCCCTTAGCCTGAGGCCTTGGGCTGCAGCCCCTAAAGCCCCGCATTAATCCGGCCCTGCCTGTAACAAAAACAGACGCCCTGGGTGCCAATGCCGTGAGGCTTTCCTGGCCTGCCGATCTAGCCCAGCAAAAGCCAGGGCCCCCAGGTGTCTGAGCAAGGGGTAACTGTGACGTTCCCCACAGTACAATCTGGATCTGAACAGCTGTGCCCTCAACTCTCTAACCTGGGGTTCTTCACTGTGAGAACAACCACTGCTGGTCTGCTCACGCACCGCCTCCAACATGTAAAAATCACTCCCTGCTGAATTATCTGAGAGCTTCTAGCCAGCTGCTCCTGAATTATATTACAGAGCGACACCAGTAAATTCCCAGTCCCAGATTTGTCTCCAGAAATGTGCATCTTGTACTGCCCAGCTCTTTCCTTCTGGGCAGTACAAGCTCATAGAAAGTCTACCATTTCATTCATAGAAAATGATATGCACAAACCCTTTTATCTCAGATGGAGTTTCCCAAACCATTCAAACACATGCTGGTTTAGATAAAACAATAAAGCAAGTTTATTAACTACAGGAAGATAGATTAATGATAAGTGATGAGGCATAAAAGAACTGGTTACAAAGCAATAAAAAGTAAAACACAAACTAATATGTAACTTAACAAGCAAAGTGAATTTAAAGCAAAAGATTTCTCTCACCATATGCTTACAGTAGTCTGGCTGGATTCCTTCAGCGAGGACCCTCCCCCAGTTCAATGATGCTTCTTTTGTCCTTTAAACACCATTGATAGAGATGAGGGGAGAGAGGTGATTTGAGGTCTCTGTTCCTCATTTTTATATCTTTTCCTCCTCTTTGAGAATCATCTCCAACAGGGGTTCAGGGACAGCCAGTCTGTCAAGATGTAAATTTCTCATTCACACCCTTCTTCCTACCAAAGAATGGCTGATTTAGCCAGGTGATAGTCCATTTGATTGTGTGTACTATCATTATATGTGAAGTTATGAAGTTTTGCTATGTGCGTGGTACTGAAATATGTTGTGAGGTTGGGAGACGCACACAGACAGCCTTTCAGTGGCAACAAAGGAGCAGCTAGTAAAGCAGATTTATATCAGAATCAGCCAGACAGGTGTTGATGACTCCTTACAGAGGGTACATACGCAATGGGGGCTGCTTAGCCTTCAAGTCACAGCCCGGATCTTTCTAGCCCCTGGAAAGAAAGTCTAAATGAGGGTTGATGACATCACCGCTTGGATGTCATTCCTCCCCCATGGAATCACAGGACTGGGAGGGACCTTGAGAGGTCATCTAGTCCAGTCCCCTGCACTTATTGCTGGACTAAGTATTATCTAGACCAGGGGTCTCAAACACGCAGCCCACGGGGTGATTTTCTGCGGCCCGCGAGCCCCCCCCCCGCCCTCCCCCAGTGTTTACCAGAGCAGCTCCGGCCGGACATGCACCGGGGGCAGGGCATGCTCCCTGCCTGCCTGCCCTGCCCTGCGCAGCTCCGTGGGGAAAGGGGGGCGAGGGGGCTGTGTGTGGCTGTTACTTCAGGCGGAGCCCCCAGCAGCTCCAATTGGCCGGGAACGGGGAACCGTGGCCAATGGGAGCTGCTGGAGGCGGTGCCTCAAGCAACAGAAACACACAGCCCCTACACCTCCCTTCCCCACGTTCCAGCCTCTTGTGGGGGCAGGGCAGACAGGGAGCCTGCCCTGCCCCCGGTACGCGCTGGGCCAGATCCTGCCCCCTGAACCCATCCTGCAGCCGAACCCCCTGCCCTGACCCCCCTGCCATACCCTGCACCCCTCCTGCACCCCGACCCCCTGCCTCACCCCTCACCCTTCCTGCAACCCAACCCACTGCCCTGAGCCCCATGCCGCACCCTTCCTGCACCCCGACCCCCTGCCATACCCTGCACCCCTCCTGCACCCTGAGCCCTCTGCCACACCCTGCACTCCTCTTGCACCCCAATCCCCTGCCCTGAGCCCCCTGCTGCACTCTGCACCCTGATGTCTTGCTGTACCCCTTACCCCTCCTGCACCCCACACCCCAACCCCCTGCCCTGAGCCCCCACCACACCCCTCCTGCACCCCCTGGGCCGGGCCAGATCCTGCCCCCCGAGTCCCTCCTGCATCCAAACCCCCTGGGGGCAGGGAGGGGGCAGAGTTGGGGTGGGGATTTCGGGGAAGAGGTTGGAATGGGGGCAGAGAAGGGGTCAGAAGAGGTGGGGCAGGGGCCTCATGGAAGGGGTGGAGTGGGGGCAGGGCCGAGGGTGGCAGGGAGGGAGGTGTCAGTAATGCAGCCCTTGGGAAATGTACTAGTCCTCATGTGGCCCTCATGGTCATTTGAGTTTGAAACCCCTGATCTAGACCATCCCTGACAGGTGTTTGTCTAACCTGCTCTTAAAAATCTCCAATGGTGTGATAAATGAAGCGGGGGGGAGTTGAACACCCAGCCAGCCAGTTAGCTACAGAATCCCTGTTAGTAGCTATTCTCTATTTGCTTTACCTATAAAGGGTTAAAAAAAAAGCCCATAGGTAAAAGGAAGGGAGTAGGCACCTGACCAAAAGAGCCAATAGGAGGGCTAAAACTTTTTAAAATTGGGGGGAAACTTTCCCTTTGTCTATCTGTTGTTGCTCTCTTGGGAGAGGAGACACAGAGCAGCAATGCTGTAAGAAGCTTGTGCCAGGTATGAAAAAGCATCAAATCATACCTAGAATTACTCATTTGAAACCCCAGATATGTAAGTAGATCAGGAAATGTCTAGGAAGATGCAAGTAGGTTTCTCTCTTTTATTTCTGTAAGGCTTGTGGACTCCTCTGCTAACCCCCAAATGCTTGTTTTGCTGGTAACCATTAAGCTGGACCTCAAGAAAACCATTCTCGATGCTTAATTATTATATTTGCTCTTTTAAAATCTAGCAATAGCCTAAGTTCCAGATGTATTTTCTTTCTTTTTGTTTTTAAGAAAATTTACCTTTTTTAAGAACGAGACTGGGTTTTTGTGTCCTAAGAGGTTTGTGCATTTGTTGTGTAATTAGCTGGTGGCAACAGCTGATTTCCTTTGTTTTCTTTCTCAGATCTTCCCCGGGGGTGTGTATGTGAAAGGGCTTGAGGGTACCCCACGGGGAGGAATTTCCAAGTGTGCCTTCCTGGGTTCAAAGGGTTTTTTTTGTTTGTTTGTTTTGCATATGGGTGATGGCAGCATCTACCATCCAAGGTAAGAGAGAAACTGTAACCTTGGGGGTTTAATACAAGCCTGGAGTGGCCAGTATTAATTTTTAGAATCCTTGTGGGCCCCCACCTTCTGCACTCGGAGTGACAGAATGAGGAATCTGGAGCTCCCACAACCTCCCTAGGCAATTTAGTCCAGTGCTTAACTACCCTGACAGGAAATTTTTCCTAATGTCCAATCTAAACCGTCCTTGATGCAATTTAAACCCATTGCTTCTTGTCCTATCCTCGGAGGTTAAGGCGAGGTTAAAACAACCTATTATGTACTTGAAAAATGTTATCATGTCCCCTCTCAGTCTTGTGTTCTCCAGACTAAACAAAGCCAATTTTTTCAATCTTCCCTCATAGGTCCGGTTTTCTAGATCTTTAATCATTTTTGTTGCTCTTGTCTGGACTTTCTCTAATTTGTCCACATCTTTCCTGAAATGTGGCACTCAAATGTTTGCTTTTTTTGCTTCATTGTTACAATGTTGACTCATATTTACCTTGTGACCCACTATGACTCCAGATCCCTTTCTGCAGTACTCTTTCCTAGGGAGTCATTTCCCATTTGGTATGTGTGCAACTGATTGTTCCCTCCTATGTGGAGTACTTTGCATTTGTCCTTATTGAATTTCATCCTGTTTGTCAGACCATTCTCCAGTTTATTCTGAATTTTAATCCTGTCCTCCAAAGCACTCGCAACCCCTCCCAGTTTGGTATCATCCACAAACGTTATACATGTATTCTCTATGCCATTATCTAAACCATCTCAATACCTGGAAGACTCTCTGGAAGACGAAGACTTTGAGAGGGAATGCAGCCTGGATATAAAGAACTGTAAGATGCTTATAATCTCTCTTAGGGTGAGAAACTGCTTGATTCAAATCTTGCTTAGTCTGTAGAATTTAGACTGTGTTTATTTTTATTTCTTATGTAACCAACTTTAATGTCTATGCCTACTACTTATAATCACTTAAAATCTATCTTTCTATAATTAATAAATCTGTTTCCTATTTTACCTAAAACAGTGTGTTTTTGGTTGAAGTGCTTAGAGAATCTCAGCTCAGGTTAACAAGGGCTGTTGCATGTCCACTACCCTTTGTCAGAGTAGCGAACTAATTAATGCGCTTGCACTGTCCAAGGGAGTTTTGAGAAGTGTAATACGGTATACTGCTGGGGTGATTTGCTGATGCCTCTCTCTGTATAATTCATGAGTAGCTTGGAGAGCCTTCATGCAATTCAGTTAGGTGTGGGTGTCCACATGCTGATGGCTGAGTGATCACAGCGCCTGGAGGGTTTTGCTATTTGTCACGGGCATAGCATTGTGAGAGACAGCCCAGGCTGGAGAGTTAAAGTGGAACAGCAGTTCCAGGTTGTACCCTGGGGATCCCATCACAGTGGCACAGCGAGGAGGGTGAAATGCACAGCTTGTTGTTCTGATCAAGATTTGCACTTCATATACTAGTGTCCATATTTTAAGTGAGACTTTAAGTGGGTTGCCTGAACACAGTCAAGAGAGAATTACAAGTTTGTTATTTTCTCTTTGCTTATTTCAGGAAAGGGAAATAGCAGCAGAAAGGCATACAAATGACTGAGTGGTGAAGTTGCAAAGTTAGAACTGTACTGCAGGTAGCAGAAAAACAAAAAGAGCACCAATGAATCTTGGAACTAAAGCAGGTGGAGGCAGAGAGAGAGGTGGGCAGAAAGGAAGCAGCACACAAACGAGCCCTAGAACGCCAAGCCAAAGAAGCTGAGGAAACGGAAAAAGAGCGGAGGCACCAATTGGACTTGCTAGAAAAGCAGAACTAGAACTGTCCCACCCTAATGATTCCCATCGCTCCAAAAATCCACAAATGGGAGCAGTTGTATTCTGTATATAAAGAGACAGGTGATGTCACAGAATATTTTACTACTTTTGAGAAGCTGTGTGCAGCTCATGTGATTCCTGATGACAAGTCCCCACCCTGATTGCAAAATTAACTGGTAAAGCTCTGAATATACTCAATGAAATGCCAATTTAGGATGCTTTAGATTATTGTAAATTCAAAGAAACAGTTTTGAAATGACTTCAGATTACCCCTGAAACAGATAGGGTGACATTTAGAAATATTAAGAGAAATGTTGGTATGAGTAATGAGGAATCTAATGGGAAAATAGGTGAGGGGAAAAGGTGATGAAAGTTTTGAACAAATGTTTGACCTTGTTGCTCAGGAGCATTTCCTAAGCATATATAAAGATGATGTAAAACAGTGTCTATGGGATAAAAATTTGAAAACTGTGGATGAGATGGCATCTCTACCTGATAGCTTTGAGCAGACCCAGGCATCTATTGAGAGTAAGTCACAGAAAGGGGGGTTTAAACCTGGTGGGAAGAGGTAAAACCTGTTTTACCTCTGGGAAGAAAAAGGGTGGCTGGGCACTTACCTCCCCAAAACCATTCCTCTATTCCACATCCCAAACCTCCTGTGAAATAGAAGAGACCAAAAGATGCTAATTGTAATTCCACTGATCACCTGCTGGGAGGAAGAAGGCAACAAGTAGCCATGTTAATGCAACTGTCCTCAGCACAGGAGCCTCTGAGGCACCTGATACTTGAAATGTTGGTTCTATGGGATTAGCCTCTGCAGAAACAGACATGGAACACATAAAGGTTGTCAGAATTAATGGCAGGGAATATTTGGGATGGAAGATACAGGTGCAGAGATTTCTGTGGTTAAGCAGGGTGTAATTCAAGAAGGTGACACATTGCCAGGACAGATGGCAGAGCTTTTATTAGTAGGAGATTTCAGGATTCTTGTGCCTTTGGCCAGAATGTGCATAGAAACTGGTGGGTTAGAAAGTGAATTAAAGCTGGGGATAGCGGATGATATCCCCATAGACATGCTTATGATAAATGATTTTTCCCTGTACCTCAGGCTGTTAAGGTGTCTGCCCGCAGCAAGAAGGAATATTATGCTGGGGCCCCAGAGGGAAAGGGTAAAGTTCCCAAGACTGCTGAAGGAAAGTGAGAAAGTCTCTTTGATTTTTCTGCAGCAAAGGGAAGAAGCATGCTCGGGGGGCGGGGGGTGGAGTTTGAGACCAGCTCCTGCACTGCAGCTGAATGCAGCACCTCCTCCAAAGGGGGCGGGGGGAGTGCCTATCACTGAGAGAACTCTTTGAGTTGTTAGCTGCAAGCCCTTTGCACCTGAACAAGGGGAAGATCCTGCTCTAGAGAGCCATCCTAAAGAAGGAAAATGGGGAAAGGATTTCTGTGGGAGATAAGCAGCCCAATAAGCAATTGGCATTGTCTAGCCAGTAGCATAGGGAAGGAATAGTGGGAGCACATGGTCATAGAATATCAGGGTTGGAAGGGACCTCAGGAGGTCATCTAGTCCAACCCCCTGCTCAAAGCAGGACTAATCCCCAGACAGATTTTTTTGCCCCAGATCCCTAAATGGCCCTCTCAAGGATTGAACTCACAACCCCTGGGTTTAGTAGGCCAATGCTCAAACCACTGAGCTATCCTCCCCCTAATGATGTCTCCTCACTGGTGACTTGGGAAAGGATGCCCAGGACTGAGTGGCTGATTCAGCATCTGTGCACCCAGGCATGCCACCTGTAACTCAGGTTCAAAGAGGGGACTGTGTAAGTGACCTTTCAGAGGATAGCAGTCACATGGCTAACTTCTCAGGGACAGAGAAGGGGGTGATGGAGGGTACCCCAATCCAGGTCCCAGTTTTCCAGGACACCAGTCTTAATATGCTTGTGGAAATTAACTGTGTCTCTTTAAGACAGGATGCAGATTCTACTGAGGAAGTGGTGGTTGTCTGTGATCATGCAAACGACCAAGCTGTCAGAGGGGAGGGCGTCTTCCTCCAGTCTGCTAACTCACAGAAAGCAGCTGAGAGAGAGTTGCTGGGAAAAGGTACATCTGACCAAAGAGTGACACTCTTAACCCAGAGAGGACAGATCACAACCATCTAGAAAAAGGGGGCTGGGAAAGTCCTAATGCTGGGAGTGGGGAACACAGGGTAACCTCAAGAAGGGAGATGGATTTCTTGCATATGGACGTCCTGGGGTTGGGAGACAGTTCTACACAGGGCCAGCCAATATGCAGAATCGTCCAACAGCCTTATCTCACCAGACTCTGGAGTACTAAATCCCCAGAGATATGATTGGATTGAAAACCTAGAAAACCAGTAACTGAACACATGCTAAGTTCAGGAAGGAGTTGAAAAACACAATTAGTATTGAACAAACCAGACTGCCTAAACAGAAGGCGTAGTATGACAAAAGATATTTGTAAAGGGAAAGGCCCATCTGTGATTTGGGTTTGGTGCTACTGTTAAACCTCTTGATAAAAATGTGGATATTAATGGTAAACCTGATGACAAAGAATTTGGGGCTGATGGTAAACCTGATGAAAAGGTGCAATATGCATGATTTTGGGGGAAAGCTTTTGGATATGCTCGGAGTGGTAAATAAGATCACACTGTGTGTTAAGTATCAGAGAGGTAGCCGTGTTAGTCTGGATCTGTAAAAAGCAACAAAGAGTCCTGTGGCATCTTAAAGACTAACAGATGTATTGGAGCATAAGCTTTCGTGGGTGAATGCCCACTTCGTCAGACGCATGTAATGGAAATTTCCAGATGCAGGTTCTTGCCTGCATATTTATACCTGCCTCTGGAAATTTCCATTACATGCGTCTGACGAAGTGGGCATTCACCCAAGAAAGCTTATGCTCCAATACATCTGTTAGTCTTTAAGATGCCACAGGACTCTTTGTTGCTTTTTACTGTGTGTTAAGAAGACCTATGGTAATGCTGCTTTTCAGCTAATACCTGTAAACAAAGTTGGAGCCATAGTAAACCTTGTTTGCTGTATGAAAGGGGAAACCTAGGCATACCACCAGGGGCGGCAGGTTTGTATAATTTTTGGTGGTGGCCAGAACGGATGCAGGAATGGGTTTGGGGTGCGGGCTCTGGAAGGAAGTTTGGGTGTGGGAGGGGTGCGGGCTCTGGGACAGAATTTGGGTGCTGGGTGCAGGCTCTGGGCTAGGGCAGGGGGTTGGGGTGTGGGCTCAGAGGGAGTTTGGGTGCAGAAGGGGGTTTGGGGGGCAGGCTCTGGGAGGAAGTTTGGGTGTAGGAGGGGTGCAGGCTCTGGGAGGGGGTTTGGGTGCAGGCTCTGGGCTGGGACAGAGGGTTGGAGTGCAGGGCATGGGGCTGGGCTGAAGATGAGGAGTTTGGGGTGCAGCAGGCAGGCTGCCCTGGGGCTGGGGTGGGGGGCCAGAGAGAAGAACTCCCCCCAGCCCTCTCCCCACTGGCAGCAGCAACATTCACTCAAGCCCCAAAAGGCTGCTGCTCAGGAGGTCCAGCCAGGATAAGCTCCCCCCCGCCACCAGAGTTGCCTCGGAGTTGCCTGACGGGGGGCGAGGGGGTTGCCATGTTCAGCCTGCCCTGGGAACCACTCCCTTGTAGCTGGCTGCAGTAGCGGCCAGCGAGAGACTGCAACGCAGAGCTGCCCAGGGCAGGCAGGGACGCTCAGGGGATGCATGTGGGGGTGGCAGGCGGGGCCAGGCCCCAAATTTGCTGGAGCCTAGGCACCACGGGCCTATACAGCTCGCTGTCCCTGCATATCATTTCATTGCTTTGATGGCTAAATGCCAAGATATCTACACTTTAGAAAACATTAATAACTCAATGTAGATAACACCAATTGGAGAAGCAAAAGCGTTAACAATGCTGCGAACATACAAGTAGATGCTTTCTAGCAACTCAGAGAAAGCACACTTGCTAACTTTTGATATCACTAAACAGATCCACAAAGTGTTAAAAGGTCCACAGAACTTTGCAAGAGCATATAGGTAACAATACAATGTTTAGCAACACTTGGGAGTTATATATCAAAACCTAAAGAAGACCTTAACGAGGGCTGTTGCATGTCTACTACCCTTTGTTTGAGTGGCAAACTAATTAATGAGCTTCCACTGTCTAAGAGAGTCTTGAGGATTGTAAGACAGTATATTTCTGGGATGCAAGACTTAAGGCTGGGGTGATGGGTGGTGCCTCTCTCTGCATAATTCATGAGTAGCTTGGAGAGCCTTCATGTAATTTAGCTGGGTGTGGTTGTCCACATTCTGATGGCTGAGTGAGCATAGCACCTGGAGGGGTGTGCTGTTTGTCACCGGCATAACATTGTTAGAGACAGCCCAAGCGGGAGAGTTAAATGGGCCCAGCGGTCCCACAGTTCCAGGGTGTACCCTGGGGGTCCTGTGACAATACCTCACAAGGCCTACTTCGTACAAGATTTATCATAGTCCTCTAAAAGTGATGAACATAAGGGTGCAGACTGTTCCAGTAAAACACCCAGACTGGGGCTGCATGAGGCTTGGGGACTAATCCCCTGTATGAGCATCATGGCTCTCCCAGCTCCTACTGACTCAAACTGGTAGGTTAGGGGCTCAGTCCCTCTGACTCTCAGGGCTGGGGAGAATGGGTCTGTCAGTCCAGCCCACCCCATCTCCCCCTCACTGCCCCCAGCTTGGGCTTGTCCCCTTTCCTTCAACCCCTGAGCACACTCCCCTTGCTTTGGGACTGGGGCAGCCTTTTGAGGGATGTTGCTCATTGCACTGCCTGGGATCACAGACTGGCAGCATGGGGGACTGTGCTGACATGGGGATGGACCCACAGGAACAATGGATCATTCATCCCCCTTGCTGGGGGGGGGGGGGGCCTGCACACACTGCCCCTGCACCACTCCGTTCCCTTCCCTGGGATCGAATTGCACCATCATCTAGATGTAATCATGAGGCTGCAGTCCCCTGTACCACTTGTGATTTCCCGGTAGGACCAGCTGTATTCAGGTCTTTGGAACCTAAACGAGCCTTCATGAAACACAGCATCACTTCATCTCAACAGCAGGAACCCTGTACGACAAGAGAGGATTAAAGCAACACAGGTCCTCCCCGTATCCAGATGAAGGACTTGTCTATGGAATGAGTGAATCAGAAACAGCTAGACAGTCTTTGATGAACTCCATGCATGAACACTCATGTGCTGGAATAATGGAATGTGTTCCTGCTTAGTTTATCCCACACGGGGAGTTGATCAGGAATAGATATTGCACTTTAAATTCCCACCTTACCTTAATCCAAGTCAGCTTTCAAGTGGAGACGAGCTCTGAGCAGCTTAATTTAGTCAGACACCCCAATTTTAGATTGGGGGGCAGTCTGTTTCCCTATAATCCCCGTGTGTCTCTCTTCTCCTGCCAGCTGAGGCAGATCTTTTACTCCTCTCCAAGTTCCTTTGTCTGTCCCAGGCATCCCAAACCTAGACTTCCCAGCAGTTGTTCTTTGCATTGTCTTTTAACCACTGGTAAATGCGTGAGGGGCTCTCTCCAGCTCAGTATTTACCTGTTGGGATGGGACATAGAGCAGAAGGCAACTGTCAAATACTTGGGCAGCATCACGGCCAGTGCTGGAGGATTCTCGAAAGATGTGGCCAACATATAACAGCAGCTACTGCCATGTTACTGCAGGCCCTTCGGCAGCCTCTTTGGAGACCCCAGGACATCAAGCTTGCTACGAAGCTGCAGATCTCTAGAACCCCAGTTATGCTAACTCTGCTCTACAGCAGTGAAACGTTGGTGCTGAGGAAGGCTGACGAGCAGCAGAAGAATTTTTAAATTTTCATTGTCTCCATCAGCTTTTCCATAGCAGCAGGTCAAGATCAGCAATAAGGAGATTCATAGTTGAACCCAAGCAACTGCCTCCATCAGCACAGGTTTCTCTTTCCTGGTGCGGACATGTTCTTAGGATGGAGAATGAGCAAATTACAAAGCGTGTTTACCCAGGAGTGCTGCTACTTTGCCAGTGATCACATGGGTGCCAAAAGCTTTGCTGGCACGACAAGATTGCCAGTGATGGACATAAACCCAAGATCTTAAGGACCTAGTTAGAGATCGATCTGGGTGGCACATGATCTGCAAGGCCACATCCCTGGAGATTTGCCGGGGTGATGATGTGGGGGCTCTATGAAGTGTTTGCTTCTCTTGGAATGAACCACCTTTGTAATCACAGCAAGTAACACACAATTGAACAAGCAGAGGAACGTATAATATTCATAAAATCCAGACATCTTCCTGGGGAGGCCACAGCACCAGAGAAATCTCCCTTCCTATTCCTGTCCCACAATTGCTTTGCAATCCACGCTACACCCCTAGCAATTTGGTGGCAGAGAATTTCATGGAGGATGATCAGAGCTCAGTTCACTCTGTGCCACTCTCCTCACCCCCCTCTGGCACCCTTCCTCCCTCCTTCTCATGATCTTTAATCTGACCCACCCCCACTCTTGCCTCTCCCTACCGGGTGCCTGTAACTTGATCTCAGCCTGGCAAGGGCTCCGGAGAGCCAGCCACATGATACTATGGGGCTGCTGGCAAGAACAGCTGGTGTCCTCAGGAATCCACTGAGTAGGACAGTTCTGATCAAAGCCCGATCCTGCTGCCTGCGGGGGGGGGGGGTGTCTGCTCCTCCCTCTTCTCTTTAATCTTTCCCCTGGCACATGTGGGGCAAGTTTCCCAGGGAAGCTGGGGGACCTGCCCCCCTTTTAGGAGATTAGCAATCTGTCTAGATATGCTGTAAATCAGCTTGTAAGAGAAGATCTAGGACCTGTGTTGGGGTGGGTCAAGCGAGATGGCTCATTCTGGCCTCAGAGTCTGTGGTCCCCCTACTCATTCCTTTCCTTCGTGGGCCACAGGGAGATCAGAATTGCCAGTATGCTCACACCACTCACGTCTCTGTGTTATGACACTAACTGGCCCAGCCTCATTCTTCAGGGCTATACTTAAGAGACGTTTTCAGCAGATGCCACCATTACACTCTTCAGTATGCTAGCAAGTTTTGATTCTTGGGAAAATATACTGGGTGGTTGGTTGTTTGGGGTTCTGCAATGTTCTGGTAGGCAGTGATCCTGGGGGTGAGGGAGCTGGCTGAGCAGTGGGAAAGTTTGCTGTCTGCCTTGGGCTTTCACTGGAGTCCATTTCTGAAGGCAAAGTTGATCCTTATGAACCAGGCACTGGGGTTGGGCTGAGCCATATGGAAGCACGGATTGCCGTGTGCTGTTTGACCACCTCTGTTTCAGGACTTGTGTATGTAAATAGTGAGTTACCTTAGACTCTATCCATACTCCACATCACTGATTCTCTTCTGCTGGGAAGATGAACTGCAAGGTCTCAGAGGTCAGCTGCCCCCGGCAAAAGGGCTATGCTGGTGCCAGGACTAGGTCACTGATGTCAGAAGGGACAGAGATACTGTACAGAAACACTGTAGTCCTTTAGAGGAGGATTTGTGGCTGGGACAGAGCAGGATACATTAGGATTGGAACTAGCATGAGCACTGACTGGTAGTGGAGAGCATCCAGTGCTGAGCCCCCACCCTGCTCCCTGCAGCACAGTACGTGTGCTCCTCCCAACACACACACTGGGGCATTGGGGTCAGCACAGACTACTGGGGACAGCACCCCTTACTGAGCCCCCACCATGCTTCCTGCAGCACAGTGCCCCCCAGCACCATGCTAGTTCAGCAGCAGAAGGGGGGAAAAATGAGAGGGGATCCACCACCCATAGTCAGATCTCAGTCTCTCCTGCCTCTCACCACGCAGGGTTAGGGAGGCTCTGTGTCCTGCAGCTCCAAAGCCTTGGTCCTGTCATTAGGAGTGTCACCAGCAGACTCAGCAGCAGGCCTATGAAACCTGCTCTGCGCTGGGCTGGGCACTGCAGGATGCTGCTGAAGCAGGGACAGGAGACCATGGATGCACAGCCACCTCTCCCTATGGGCTGCGTCTGCCCAGAGCTAGAGGCAACGCCCTGCTTGCCCCTTTGGGCCACTGCTCTGCAGGGGAGGGGGACACCCTCAAGGAATTGGGCATTCCTCAAAGCTGGGCATGGGGTGGCTCCCTGCTCCTGTTGCCATCCTGCTGGCATGTGAGGGGTGGTCTTAAAGCAGCAGGCTCCACCACATCTTTCCCCAGCTGCTGGCGGGGCTTGGGACAGCTTGGTAGGAGCTGCCCCTCTAAATGACATGGTCTAGGTAGCCTGCCCTTAACACCCGCCATGGCTGGAGGCAGGTGCAGGGGGGTCCAGGCTGGGTGGGGGAGAACCCCAGGGCAGCAATGATGCAGGGAGGGATTAGGTGAGTTTGGGATTCCTGCCCCCCCCGCCCCGCCTCACATACCCACATCTCCACTTCCATCCTGCTTGCGGAGGCTTCCCAGAGTTGAACCGATGCCGCTGGGAAGTGAAGGGCATCCTAGGGGAACCTAGCAAGGCCTGGGTATGGAGGTGAAGCTGGCATGACATGGGGTTCTGCCAACAACTGGTGAAGGCCAATGAGATGTGGGTGGTGCTGCTTGCTGGCCTGAGCTGGCCTCCTGGGGGAGGAGGGGGGTGACACGGAAGTGTGAGGATAGGGTGCCACACAGGCACCAGGGAGATGGGCACCAGAGCTGACAGCAGCTCCCCATGCAGGGATCTGTGGCAGGGCCCTGCTTGGCAGGGTCTTGAGAGATGAGCCCAGTTCTCCACTACAGAGCTTTGCACTGTCCTCTGACCCAAACCCCATCAGAGCCAGGATATTGGGCTGGATGGGTCCAAGGGTCTGATCTGGGGTTGGAGGGTGGGGGGCAGATATACAGGGCCGGCTGGGCCCATGGGTCTGATCTGGGACAGTAATTCCTTCACTCCAAACTGGTCAGAACCCCAGCATTTTAGGCAGCTGAGTCTGAATCCCAGGGCCCTGGCTCAGGCCCCTCTAGGTAATAGCTGGGGAGGGGGCTGGATGGGCTGATGCTCCCTTAGCCCCACATGCTGTTTGTGCCTGAAGTGCCAGGGTCTTGGCCTCCGAAGAGGCACTAGGCAAGTCTGGGGGCCTCGAAGGAGCCTGGTGAGGGATCCCAAGGCACAAGGTGACTTTACCATTGTTAAGAATGGAGCTGAGGCCAACTGAGGCACCCCAGGCTGCCCTCCATTCTGGAGTGGGCTCCAAGAGGTTTGCTGAGCCGGGAGGGGAGGCCCAGGAGGTGGACAGTCACTATGGGCTCTGTCCAACCGCAGCAGCTGCTGGAAAAGGCAGGGTCACAGAGAAGACAGGAAGATGACCCCTTGGCAGAGCAGGCCTGGAGAAGGCTGGCCACCATCATCATCATCTTCTCTGTTGTCGCTCCTCCAGTTGAGACCCAGGAGGGGAAGGCTCTGGGATGGAGGGAGCTGGGGCCCAGGTTGCCCCAGGGGAATGGTGCTGTCGCTCCCATGGTGCAGGAGGAGTTGCTGGGATGGACCCTGCAGACAGGAGAGGCACAGGGAGGTAGCTGGCAGTGCCTCCTCATTTCTCTGCAGGCCACTGGCTCCCTCTACGTCCCGTTCTTCCTTGGCTGCTGGATCTTCTTCCAACCCTGCTGCAGTTCAGGGTGCCAATAATGCCTCAGGGACCCGCATATTTGCACATGGCATTTTATTGGGGAGGGACTACTTTGTCCGTCTGCTGCCGGTTACAGAGGCGGCAGAAGGACACATAGGTGGGGAGTGTCACGAGGAACTCCAGCCCATGTTGACAGGGGGACAGGCTTGCTAATGCCCCCGTCCTTGGGTACCCTGGCATGGGATGCCATGGCTAAAAGCTCCATGGTGATGTCACTTCCCATCTCCCACCCACCTCCCTCTGCCCTGGTTCAGGGCCTCTGCTTCTTTAAGACATCACAATTTCCAGATGCTCCTCCCCTCACTGATGATGTCATCATTCCCAATGATCTCACAATCTCTTGCTGTGACAGCAATAACACCAGTCAGGGAGGAAGCAGCAGGAATCCATGGGCTCTTAAAGAGGAAGAGAACCTGACCAAGCTTCCTTTAGACCTGAGTCTTGCTTCCTTCTACTTTTGCTAGTTTGTTATTGTAGGGTCACGGGGGCTGCACAGGCTGGTTTGTTATTATGGAAGTCTCTCTGGGTGCCATGCACTGGTTTGTTATTGGAGAGTCACTCAGGGACACTAGGGCTATGCATGCTGGTATGTTAATATTATTGGGTCTCTCATGGCGCTGCACGTTGCTTTGCTTCTATAGGATAATTTAAGGATGCTAGGAGCTGTGCTTTCTGGTTTGATATTATTGTAGGGACACTCAGGGCAGTGCATACTGGTTTGTTGTTATTGAAGGGTCATTCGGGCTGCTATGCACTGGTTTGTTATTGTAGGATCACTCGGGGACACTAAGACTATGTGCACTGGTTTGTTATTATTGTAGGGTCTCTCAGGGCACTGGTTTGCTTATTATAGGGTCACTTATGGATGCTAAGGGCTATGCACACTGGTTGGTTATTATAGGGTCATTTAGAGGCACTGGGGCTCCACACGCTGGTTTGTTATTGTAGGGGCACTGGGGCTCCACACGCTGGTTTGTTATTGTAGGGGCACTGGGGCTCCACACGCTGGTTTGTTATTGTAGGGGCACTGGGGCTCCACACGCTGGTTTGTTATTGTAGGGTCACTCAGAGGCACTGGGGTTCCACACGCTGGTTTGTTATTCTACGAGCACTGGGCTCCACATGCTGGTTTGTTATTGTAGCGGCACTGGGGCTCCACACGCTGGTTTGTTATTGTAGGGGTTCCACACGCTGGTTTGTTATTGTAGAGTCTCTCAGAGGCTGGGACTGCAGGCTGTGCATCCACAGCCCTCAAAACTACTGGGGGATTGGGCCTGCTTTCTTAGTTTAAGGTCTTTGTCCTTCCTGGGGGCCAGGCATGCTAGTTAGTTAGCATAGGGCTGCTCTGGAGCCCTGTTATTGTTTGTTAGCATGGCTAGGGTTCCGTCATCAGTGCAGGCTGTTCAAGTGCTGGGGCTGCAGGCTCAGGGGGGTGAGTTCAGTGTCTCAGGTTCAGTGGGTTTGTAGGTTTCCTAATAAGGAGTTTGCATAGGGCATGTGTTATCGCGGGGTCCGTGCTAGGACTTGGCCCACGATAGTTTGTCATTGTAGGGTTGCTGACAAGCATGGGAGGGGTTGCATGCGGTGGTTTGTTGTTAGCTGGTGGGTTGCTGATGAACTCGGTGGCAGGTTGCATATGGTGGTTTGCTATCAGTAGGGTTGAGTACCAGAGGGGTTGAGTACAGTGGTTTGTTATCGTAGGGTTGCTGACAAGCATGGTGGGGAGGTAGCATACAGTGATTTGCTAAGGTAGGGTGACTAAGGAGCATGAGGGGGGAGCAGGGAACATGCATACAGTGGTTAGTTATTGGAGGGCCACTTGTAGCCTTAAGTCTGCACTCCTGGAGGCTCCAGACCCTCAATCCTTCCCCTCCCCCCATGGCTGAACAGACACCAGAGCTGAGCTCGTGCCCAGGAGATTGGGGTCTGTGACCTACAGCCCTTCCCGGAGCTGGTGGGCTTGGTTGCGGGAGTCAACTGGAGGATCTCACTGGGGAAGGAGGGGTCAGGGAGGAGTCTGCAGAGAGGGTGGGGGATCCCTCCAGGGATGGGACAGATCAGCTGAGGATCAGGACAGGGCAGCTGGGGGTGTAGGGGGGTGGGAGAGCTGGAGGAGCCCCAGAGGGAGCAGAACAGATGCCATACTGATGCAATCCCATGTCACACACACATAGACAGGCGTGGCTCCTACCAGAGACGACACCAGGGGCCCCCAGCTCCCTCCTGGGGGGAAAGGGGCAGCTGTGGGGGAAAAAAACAACACTAGGGTACAGAGGAGCCATGTAATGCAAGCACCAGTGCCCCGGCTGGTGGGGACACACCGGGGAGGGGGAGGCTGGGGGCTCCTCCAGAACCAGATCTGAGCTCAGCAGGCCCTAGGGGGAATGGGGGGGGACAGGACAGAGGCAGCAGGGTGGCCCCCTCCCCGGGGGCTCCCTGGGTGCTATTTGAAGTGAGAGAGGAAGTGGCTGACAGGATAGTGGGGTGAGTCGATGCCCAGCACCTGGCAGACACCCAGCACCTTGAGGCAGGCCTCGCGGCGGCTGGGGCTGGCACAGGCCACGTTGCAGTAGGGCTCTTCGTATTCACGGGCAACGAGCTCTTCCTCCAGCAGGTTGAGGCGGATGATGCCACGCTCATGCAGGGCCTGCAACGTCTCCACACTGGCTGTGGACTTGAGGGCCTTCAGGTGCTGTGACACCACGCACATGACACCCACCAGGTGGGTGCGGGGCTCGGCATGGGCGGGCAGCAGCGGGGGCACCCCGCAGGCCACCATGACCGAGGCGAGCATGATGTCCACCCCGTAGATCTCCTGGATCCAGTCGCGCAGGTAGAAGCCGCCCATGCGGGGGTTGATCTCTATGAGCTTGGGCCCAGATGCCGTCAACTTGAGCTCCACGTTGAAGACGCCGTTGGTCAGGCCGCAGCCCAAGCAGCACTGGTAGGCGGCGCGCACGAGCTGGGCCTCGCGGTCGGGCGCCAGGCAGGTGGGCATGCTGGCCGCCGTCTCGGTGAAGTGGGGCACGCGGGTGGGCCCGTTGTCGGAGACGAAGGCAGCCAGCATGCGCCCATCATAGATCACAATGTCCACGTCGTGCTCAGTGCCGGAGACATACTCCATCAGCAGCATGGCGTTGCCCCAGCCCAGCCCGATGCCTGGGTGATCCGTATCCTCCCGCAAGTCCCGTGAGATCTTCTCGAAGTGCAGGTGGCACTGCTGCACGTCCTCCACCAGCTTGACCCCCACGGCGCCTGCCCCGTACTCTAGCTTCATGACGCCGGGGAAGGAGAGATGACGAGCAGCCCGCTCCACGTCAGCGTGGCTCTCCAGGTGGCAGCAGGGAACGGCATAGAGCGCCTCTGAGGCCCAGCCAAGTGGGGCTTCCTTGCGCCGGCGCAGCAGGTGTTGGTGGGTGCGGCTCTTCTGCTTGGCCACCCGCATGGCGGCCACCGGGCTGCAGCGCAGGCCCAGCTGCTCACACACCAGGGCCGTCAGCACCATGCAGTCGTCCCAGTAGGAGAGGCAGCCATCCAGGTGCAGGCCCCGCTCCCGAACCAGCCCCACCAGCCGCTGGGCGTGCTCCTCATCCCGCTTGTGCTCCGTGGTGTCATAGTGGATGAAGGTCTGCACCAGCTGCGAGGCAAAGTGGTTGGGGTCCGACTCCACCAGGTGAATCTGGAGCAGGGGGGGGGTAGGGGGGGGCACAGAGAAGGGGGGCGGGGGGAGAGATGCAGAGAAGTGGGAGAGAGACCAAACGGATCACTAAGGATTGGGGCGGGACAGGCTCCATGTCCCCTCCCCCTGGCACCACAGAAATGGGACTGTCCTTGGGGATGGATCCACACCCCATGGTGGGATGCAAATAGGGTGTTCCACTCATATCCAGAACCCCGGCGTGGGGGAGATGGAATGGTCCACGTGTGTCCAGACCCCATTGGGGGCAGGATATGGAGGAAAGGTCCAAGCATTTCTAAGAAGGGAGATGGGATGGGTCCATGTGTGCCCATGCTCCTGAGCGGTGTGGGAAGGAGATGGAAAGGTCCATGTGCATCCAGGGAGGGAGATGGAATAGTTTACTCACACCCGTGGCCCCATGAAGTGGGGAGGAGAAACAGAACGGTCCATTCACATCCAGGCCCCATGGGGGGGAAGGGGAAAGAAATGGTCTACTCACACCCATGTTCCATATGGTAGAGGGGAGGAAATGGAATGGTCCATTCCTGCCCAGGCCCCATTCAGTGGGTGGGGGGAGAAGATGGAATGGTCCACTCACACCCAGGATGGATGGGGGGATATGGAATGGCCCACTTGTGTCATGGAGAGGATGGAATGATCCACTTGTGCCCAGGTCCCATGGGGTAAGGGGGAGGAGATGGTGTGTTCACGGGCCTCATGTGCCTGCCCCCATGGGGCATTCCTGGGCCACAAGGCAAAAGGTGATGGGACGTTCTGTTCAGATTGGGGGGGGGGGAGGGGAGTGCATCTGCACGTTCAACGCTTTTCACGAACAAGCCCAGGGTGGTTGCTTCCACTTCTGTGCAGGGGCTTTGGGGTGGGACCAGCCGCCAGAGGGGCGGGGCCAGCACTGACACAGATGGGCACCCCAACCTGCCTGGGCTGGTTGCCACCTTGGGCACAGAGGACCAAATCCCAGCCTGGAACCAACCTGGAGCTGCTGTCAAGAAAGTAGGGCTGGGGAAGAACACAGGAGTGCCCATAGCCTAGGAAACTGCACTCAGCATCAGTGGCAGGGATACGGGGCTGTGCCATGGAATTCCTTTCTCACTCCTCTGAGCAGAGTCAATTTGCTTGGGACTTGGGGGGGGGGGGGGGGGAGGGAGGGGTGTTCCTGAGAGAGCCATGAGCTGGCCTCATGAGATCTTTAACTCCAGGAGCTAACAATGTCAAGGCTGGGGGGTGTTAACTCCGGAGCCTAATGACCATGGTGTGGAAAATGTAACTCCCCACCCATGAAGTGTCCACTCTGGAGCCCAAAGACAGCAGCACTATTAATTATTCCACTGCTGATCAATTTTCCGGGAACGTCCTGCCATTCCAGGGCTGTGGGCAGAATTGCCCACCTTCTACCCCCTGGGGCTGGAGATAGGCCAGACTACTTGCTCCTACATGCACAATGATGTGACACTGGGCTGGGATACAGACCATTCCATTGGACAGATTGCAGCAACCATCAAAGACTGTATTTGCCTCAATTCAGTGTCTGGGATGGGACCTGGTTCTCCTCTGTCTGGGGTCAAGCACTCGTCTCCCCTCCCACCACACCACTCCCGCCCCATCCCTAGTATTCCTTCCCCGGCTGACTTTCAGGCCCACCTCCACACGTGCCCAGACGGCCTCAAAGCAGAGGCACGAGAGGGCACAATGAAGGGAAGGGAGAGCAAGAGCTGCAGGCTACATGAATGGTCCCAGTGATTTAGAATGGAGAGGTTCCTGGGGGGAGGAGATGAGACACCGGTGGCCCAGTGACCTGGGGCTGTGGGCCAGACTGGCAATGGATCTGATGGTGGGTGGACAGCCAGGGGTCAGAGTTCAGGTGATTTTTCTCATCCAGAGATCTTATGGGGCTCCCTGATGTGCCCCTTGATGCATTACCACCCCCCCAGCAAAGAGAGGTCTGAGCTGTAGCCCTAGGGGATAGAGCTGGAGTAGCCACCTGCACAAAAGTAACCATGCTTAACACTGGCTTATGTCCCTTCCAGGGCCTGCTCAGCTCCCAGGACTTGATGCTGCACACAATGGGCATGAGAAGCTCAGCACTCCAGAGATCCTGCCCCCAATCACTCCCCACATTACCCCAGTGCCAGACCTCCAGCACCCACCCTGACAAGGGTCAGCACGGACGGGACGATAATCCCCGGCTCACCCTCGGAGAAGCACTTTCC